>NC_077238.1:79718478-80366228 GCF_947179165.1 Solanum dulcamara
GTGGCAAGTGCTCCATGTATTAAGGACCTATAAACGAACTATTGAGTTGAGGTATTGGTTATAAAGAAGTGTAAGATTGAACAACTTATTGATAGGTAAGAGTATGGGTTGTACTGGATCGTGATGGGCATATGTGTTATAAAGGCATTCTATATTTATAGGCTTAGAGGTTGAGGTTCTTGTTGACCGGGAGTCTTATCATTAAGACTTCAACAAGTAGCTGAGGTAGTAGTAATGATTACCTAAAATCGAGTTGAGTAGAAAGTGTGGGTGTGGGAGGGCTAGGCCCTCTGTCGTGAGACAGTTGGTCTAAGACCAGTGATGGTTGGGTGGAACCATTGAGTGGCTAAAGTTGCTACATGAAGACTGTTAGTTGATCGAGTAATTGTAAGATAGGGATCATAACCAAAGGTCTTAAGTTGTACATAGGATTGTAGTGGAGATTTGGAGTTTGGAGTGGTGAACACATTAGGTGGGAGTAAGGAGTGTACTTATTTTGGTTGGGGTGGATAAAGTGATAAAGTTAATTATTATGATATCTCTTATTTTTCTGTTCATATATTATGTGGTGGGTATCAGAATGAACAATGATACCTACCAGTACATGTTGTTTGTACTAGTACTACTCTTGTTATGTCACTTGGCATAGTTTGGTTGTAGGGTCAGTTATGTCTCTTAGGTGAAGACAAAGGCGTCCTCCAACAACTTTTATCTGTCCTTTCTCTTGGTGGAAGCTGAGTCATTGGTCTTTTAGTTTATTTCTACTCTTAGCAGCTCTTGTACCTGTTTTAGACTAGTATTCATGAGATTTTTATGTGTTATTTTTATATAAGTGTATTACTTCAGATTTTTATAAACTTTTGAGTTAATTACTCAGGTTGTTGATTTAAATTTCGCAATGTTTTTATATAAATGATTAATGATTTTTCTACGTAGGTCATAGAATAGGTGCTCGCATGATCCGGTGGGTTGGATCGTGACAGATGATCCCACTAAAATCAATTTTGAATTCTTCTTTCTGGTTATCCAAGTATTGAAAAGATTTCCTTAAAGTTACTTTTAAATTTTTACCTAAATTGTCATCCAATATTGAGAAAAGAGAAAAGGGTCAAAAATGCTCTTAAACTATCTGAAATGAACAAAAATATCCTTCATTTATAGTTTGATCCAAAAATGCCCTTACCATCAATACTTTGGTCCAAAAATGCTCTTATTATTATTTAATGGGCCAAAAATGCCCCTTTTCAAATAAAGATATTATTTATTCTCTTTTTGAATATATTTTTTTCCTAATAATATTTCTTTTATTAGAAAATGTTTATTCTACTTCAATTAGAAAAAAATTAAAAAAATCTTATTTTATTATAATTATTTTTATCGCTATTTGATTAAAAATTAATAATTAATTTATTATGATCTTATATATATGGCATATATTATCCGTTAAAACTTAGAGTACGTGAAATTATTCTTTTTTCATTGATCAAATGAGATTACGAAGAATAAAATAATTTTCTACATTTTAATTACTTAAAGTGGTTTAAAAAAACAAGAATAGAGTTCCTTAAAAGTAATATTTTTATAAAGAATGAGATTTGATTTTTTAACAAAAAAATATTTATTTGAAAAAGGACATTTTAAACCCATTTTGTAACAAGAGGGACATTTTGGCCCATTAAATAATAATAAGGACCTTTTTTGATCAAAATATAAACGGTAAGAGTATTTTTGAATCAAACTATAAACGATGAACATTTTTGTTCATTTCAAATAGTTTAAGGGCATTTTCCACCCTTTTTCCTTTGGAAAATCCTACTAAAATCACTTTTGAATTTTTTTTCTTCCTTTTAACGTCATTCGCCTATAATTTTATGTCTTAAGAAAATCTTTTTGGTTACTAGATATTTTATTTGACATGTCATGTCATATTAATTTCTTGTTTTTTTATGTAATGTAGGATAAGACCTAGACTAACTTTAGACACACAAAATATAAAATTTAGTCATCTAATTTTAATTATATTAACCAAAAATGTTAATTGGAGAAAAAAAAATAATGTCCCACTTTTAACTCCAACCTTATATGAAATGAATCCAAATTTTGAAGTACCACAAAGATGTAACTTGCATTTATGTGTAGTTTATGAGGCTAGCTTAAGGACTCATCTTATCTTATTATTTATTTTATAAAAAAAACATAATTTAAATTGTAATAAATTTTATTCAAGTATCTAACAGATGAATTACTTGATTTGTAGGAATATAACAATTCACTATCAAAATTAACAAGAATCTTTATTTTCTATATTCAAATTAATTAGTAACTAAATCGTGAAAAGACTTTTTACAAGTGGAGTGAACCCGTAAAAGTAATGTTAATTTTTTAGATGTTCATTTAATTATTTTTTTTTACTTTATTGTACTAAAGTTATTAATATATTTCTACAAAAAAAAAGTACTCAATTTCACTAAATATCACAATAATTATTAAATTACTCTTATCAGTAAAACATTTACGTGTCTCATACCACATGATGTGTAATAAAGGATCAATTTGATTTAAAATAGTGGTTAAGAATTGATAAGGTTAGTTAATTTTCTTATTAAGCCACCATTGGTGGGGACAGAGAGGGATCCACATATATAGATAGGATGCACGTGCACTCGTTAACTTAAAAAAATAATCATATATATATACAGAGAGACAGAAACTAACATATAATTAAAAGTGCACCTACGGAGAGGATAGAAGTGCACTTGAGCCACTAGTACAAGTCATAGCACCCACCCGTGTGACCATAAGGGATTTGAACTGATGATCATTTAGCAGAAAAAATTCACATTGACCATTAAAGGCTATCACACTCAATTATTTTAAGAAAGTTAAAGTTTATATGTTACCTTTAAAGGCTTAAATAAAGTAAAGCTCAAGTATATATGAGCTTAGAGCTTATATTTGATCTATATATTTGTATTTAATATTTCTAATTTTGTTCAAGTCATTAGTGACCAATCGATTACTACATTATCCGTTAATTGTCATTGAGTCATTGAAGGTTTTGCTAACACCTAAATTAAGATAATCTTGATGCGCCGCAAATTTTTCAAATCCTGAATTCACCTTTGAATGGAAATTAGGCTTTAGGCTTTAACCTAATTTATGTATTGATAGTAATAAAAAGTATATAGTCAATATGTTGAAATAATACGTGATAAATAAAAAATAAACTGAAAAAATATAACACAAGAATCAAAACGCGAAGTTTATTAAGAGGACCATAGTAATATTATCCCACATTACTATAGACATTATTTCTCCCAACCATGCATTAGAGTTAGTTGATCAAGTTTAGGACCCATATAAAAGCCATCTATTTGTACTTTCCAGTAACAATAATGAGTTTTAGTATCAGAACAATGATTAATCAAGTGCTTATTAAAAACATCAAACACATTTTGTTTATTACCCCACCAAAAATGACTAAAGTAGAGAGTACTCCTCAAAGCATTCATGCCAAACTCAAAATGAAAATCATCGCCCACTCTAAGAATCTTATAGCCAAAATCTTTATTTTTAGATGCACAATGAAACCATAGAGGTATATTATTATTCGGGAGAGCATTAATAATATGAACTTCAAACCAATCTGGCATCGCTATTACTGGAAGTATATTAATGATATATAAGGTGATGAGTAAAATACAAAAGCTTTTGATCAAACTCATTGTAGATTTCTTTGTGATATTATTTTTTTCACTTTAGCTAGTTTATATAGGGATGAATAGTACATAGTTTTTGCCTTTATTAAAATTTTAGATAATCTTTGTTTTTTTTTTAAAATCTAGATAAGATCATTGTAAGAGTTAAAGTTTCAATTAATTTTGAAACAAATTCATCCGGTAAAAAATTTGAAAATATACAAAATCATGAATGTGAATTGTAACATTCATGTTTGTTTTAATTTTACGTTATACATTTTTTGGAAGATACATGTTTTCTTTTTGAATTCATGAACCTATAATAAATATAATTTAATTAAAAGTTCTCTTTCAAAAAGCTTTTGTCCTATAAATGGAGTTTCTTTTGTTTGAAAAGATAAGCATTCAAAATAATTACTTTCCCTTGAAAAACATTGCAAGACATTAATCAAAAGGTGAAATCACCGATTCAAGAATAGAAGAACAACATTCTTGAATGCTACTTATTTTGTGGCTTAGTTGAATTTCGAAGATAAAATTATCATTTATTTCTTTCGTTTATTCGTGGGAGAGACTCCAACTATATTCAAAAAACGTATTAACGTGCCTATAAGCCAAGCAAATTTTAACGTGCCTATAAGCCAAGCAAATTTTATTTTGAATTCCTTGTACTATTATCATTCTTAGTTCTAACAATCTTAAATTAACATATTAAGAAAATTAATTGTGTACAGTCAAAGTCAAACTTTTATTTGACCAGAGAATACCTCATGCATATAAGGAAGGTTCTATTTGATTAATTGGATATAGACAAAGTAAAAAAAAAATGAGTTTTTTCAGTCATCTATTTAATTCTTCTTTATCAATTTAATTTGATTAAATTTTGACACTTTTTTAAGGTTTTAAACAAAAATATTATTACTACAACAATTTTCACACTGAAAGAAAAAATTATATCAAACTTCTATATGAGAAGATTAATAAACTTCAATAGAGGATAAATCTTCCAACACACTTCTTTACTACTCTCTCTATTTATTTTTATTTACCGTGTTTCAATTTTTGACAGTCAAATTGCATAGATTTTGATTAATATTTTACATTATTTTTTAAAAAAATATTAATATGAGAAGGATTGTAACTTATTATAGTATTTTTTATATTGTTTTTAAATATCTAAATTTTAAATATTAAATTAATCTAATTTAATTTAGCTCTGAAGATTAGTCAAATCGACTTTGGTGAATTTTATATAACAAGTAAAAGTGAATGGAGAAAATAGTTAAAAAAAACTTTGAAATGTGAGTCCCAAAATTAGTGTGTACAATTTATAGATTGTTTGGCCGAGCTTCTAAAATTAGTTTGTATATCGGTAGGGATTAGGCTTTATGCTTTATCCAAATTTATGTATTGACACTTTTTGACAGTAATAGAAATATAAAGTCAATGTGTTGAAATAAAAAAAAATATAACACAAGAATCAAAAGGTGAAGTAATATTATCCAATATTCATATAAGTATATTATTTCTCCCAACCATGCACTAGATTTAGTTGATCAAGTTGAGGACCCATATAAAAGCCATCTAATTGTACTACCCAGTAACAATAACGAGTCATAGTATCAGAACAATTATCAATCAAATGCTTATTAAAAACATCAAATACATTTTGTTTATCACCCCACCAAAAATGACAAAAGTAGAGAGTGCTCCTCAAAAGATTTACTCGAAATTCAAAATGAAAATCATCGCCCACTTTAAGAATATGATATCCAAAATCTTTGTTTCCAGATGCACAATGAGACCATAGTGGTATATTGTTATTCGGAAGAAAGTTCATAATATGAACTTCAAATCTGTTCGACGATGCTACTGCACTTGGACATATGTTGACGATATATAAGGTGATGAGTAAAATGCAAAAACTTTTGATCAAACTCATTGTAGATTTCTTTGTGACAACATTTTTTCACTTTAGCTAGTTTATATAGGGATGAATAAATTGGATGGTTTTTGAAATTACCTAAATACACAGCTTATTTACTATATTCTTTAAATTTTTTATTATTTGAAAAAATTACAAAAATTTCTATTCTCAGATACATCACTTACATCACCTTACGTGATGTATCGGGAAGTTGATTGATGTATTCGAAACCAAGACCTGATATATCGGGACGTTTAGGATGTATTCGGAATCGAGACGCGATGTATCGGGGCATTTTTGGGATGTATTCGGATTCCATCAAATTTTAAAGGATTTTTGTAATTTGAAAAAAAAATAATTAAAGATAGAATGTAATTACCTCTTATCACTATGAGATTTGTGTAATCCTAATTATTTATTAAAATCTAGATAAGATCATAACTTAATATGTTAAAGAAAATTAATAATTCGTAACTTAATTGCGTACAGTCAAAGTCAAACTTTTATTTGACCATAAAATGCATAAGAAGTGTTCTATTTGATTAATTGGGTACAGACAAAGTAAAAAAAAACAAGAGTTTTTTCAGTCATCTATTTTGTTCTTCATTATCAATTCAATTTGATTAAATTTTGACACTTTATTTTTAAGGTGTTAAACAAAAATAATATTATTACAACAATTTTCATGCTGAATATATATATATATATATCAAACTTCTATATAAGATTAATAAACTTCAATAGAAGGTAAATCCTCAACACCCTTTTTTACTACTCCTCGGCTGATTTTTATTTGTCAGTTTTGATTTTCGAGAGTTAAATTGCATAAATTTTGGTTAATATTATAAAATATTTTTTTTAGAATATTAATATGAGAAAGATTATAACTTAGAGTATTTTTTATATAATTTTCGAACATCTAATTTATCTTTAAATATTAGTCAAGTTAATTTTCTTTAATTGAAATATGACAACAAAAGTGAACGGAAAGAATAGTTTAAAAGATCTTTGGAATGTGAGTTCCAAAATTGGTGGTGTATGATCTATAGGTTATTTGGCCGGACTTCTAAAATTAGTTTATTTTAAAAAGTATTTTTTAAAAATATATATATATTTTTCAAAAAAAGTACTTTTGATTGAGAAACAATTTGTATTTCACCTGTTTGATCCCTTAGTTATTGATAAAATCTGATTTTATTCCTACAATATTGGAGTTAGCACATTAAACCTTCAATTAATTGAATTATGCAATTTTGATTCATTCGCTTGAATATTCATAAATTTAACATAACTAATAATTGTTTCAACACTCAATTAGTCATGTGATGTGTTAAATTTATATTGTTACTTTATATTAATTTGATGATAATTTTATAACTAGTTAAATATAACATATTTTTTACTTGAAAGGATAAAAACACATGCTATTTTTATTAATTAAAGATTAAATATATTGATTTATATACTCCCTCTGTTTCACTTGACTTCCTTCCTATACCGAAATAAATGTTTCTTTTTAAGATTTTTTAAAATTTTTTTATCCTTAGTGTTAAATAGCTATATAATATACTAATAGTCAAATTTAGAGTTTCAAAACATTATTAATAAAATTAGTTAATAAAACATATTTCTAATTAAAGCTTTTTATGTGATGCATTAAAAAATGTCAAATAATATAAAACAGAACTACAACACAAAAATCAAATGGCAAAATTTATCAATAACTTAAGAACAAGAAGTCATATTATAGTGTATACACCTGCAACATTTAAATTTCTTAATCGTCTATACAAGCGCATGACATGCTCTAATATAATAGCTCTCAAATTAAACAAAAATATAAACCTACCATACTATTCCTTAAAAACTTAAACGTAAATAAAATTAGTGATGTTTATGAATAAAATAAATAGGAGTATTATCATCTATCTATTAATAGGACAACATCTAATTAAATTATTTTGATCTACTTTTTTTATTGGTAAATTTAATTTGACCAACTCAAATTTAGTTCAACCTTTTACCGCAGTCTTCCCCTATTGGGCATAGACTTTTCTCCGTTATCTATTTGACACCTCTAACGTTTGATATGAAAAGAAAATATTATTTTATGAAAATTAAGTATTTTTTTTAGTATTTAGTAAGTTAAAAAAAATAATTTCAAATATTTATATATAATTTAACAAACAGAGGTATAGGTGAGATGATTTTTTCATGTTACATTTCACTTTTATATAACAATATTCTACCTATAATATTAGTAATATCCAGTGATATATATAATTTTCACTCATTATATTGAGCCGTGATAAATCAAGAGATCTATGTCGACATTGACTTGAATCTCGGGTGAGGTGATGGATAAGGCCAGAAGCGACAAACAATTGTGCTCGAAGCTTGACTTTAGCATATGCTAACGATAAGCTTAGCTACAACGAAACACACATTCTATATAAAATTAAAACACGACCCAATAAATATCATGCACAAAAAATATTTTCGAGAAACAAACATTAATTAACATTGTTTGGACATGTAAATGTATACCAAATAGATAATGCCTAAATCATAAAATCAAACTTATAAGTTTTCTGTAGTGAAAATGACCGACCTTAAATTGATTCGATATAGATTTATTTAGAAATTCTTAAAAGCATTTTTCATGGATAAACTTCAATCGTCTTGAACAAAAGTAAAAAATAAAAATAACATTTTTACAATTTCTTTCCTCATTATCCTCCTTAAAAAAAATCCTTGTTTCTTCTTCTCCAAGCTGAGAATTTTTCAATTCAAATTAGTAAATTAAAAGGCAAGATAGCATAAGAAAACCTTTTTTTTGGTTGCAAAAAATTCATTTTATAATTCAAAACCTTTTCTCTTTTTAATTAATTATATAATAAAAGTTAAAACCCTAAAAACCCTAATAGCTGTATGTTCTAGAGCCTTCTTTTCTTCTCTAAATAAGCCTACTTCTTCCACTTCTCCTCTCTTCAGTCATCTCTCCTTTTCTCAGCTGCAAAAATTTTCTTGTACAATTATGTATCGTTTTGCAACAAAACTTGCTTCTAAATCCTGGTATTTTCTCAAATTTTTAATTTTTTTTTTCAAACCCCTCTATATATTATGCAAAAAAATGTCTTTTTTGTGTAATTGTGTATTATTTGAACTAGATTTTATGTAAATCCCGCTTTTAACAAATACCATTTTCTTGTTTGTACAGGGTTGCCAGAAAGAGCACCCAACAGGTAATTTTTTGCTTGTAGATCAGAAAAGTTCCATTTTGGTAACTTTTCATATGAAAAAATGTATCTTTTTTGGGATTGAATTGGTATTTGAGATGATTTTGTATGCAGGTTGGTAGTAGGTTGAATTGGAGCAGAAACTATGCTGCTAAGGATATTAAATTTGGAGTTGAAGCTAGGGGACTGATGCTTCAAGGTGTTGAGCAGCTTGCTGATGCAGTTAAAGTCACTATGGGTCCAAAGGTTTTTTTTTTGTTACCCCGTTGATGAGTAATTGAAGTTACAATAGTAGTAGACTAGTAGTAGTACTCATGTTAAATATTGATTTCAAGTTCTTGATGTTAGTGATTTAGATATGATGTTTTTGGTGTTTGTCTGTTAGTACATTTTACTGCTCTGGTTTGTAATGTGATGGTTGTGATAGAAAAATCTACTAAAAGGATCCATCTGATAGTGCTAGAGTGGGTTGGGGTTGGGTTTTGTGGGGGGTGGGGTGAGTTGACTTCTTTTTATATTCCGCGTCTCAGAGATGAGTGGACTGACATGGAAGTAGATACTTAAAATTAAAGCACCTGAAAAGTAAAGACAAAAAGTAGAATTACACCAAATGTTTAATACACGTAGCGATCCTAAGTGGATCTTAGTCCAGTCCCTTGGGTCGGAAGGGTATTCTAAGTTTGTCGTAGTTCCAATGGTTATACTCAATCTTTTCACTCTTGATTGATACAACGTCTCACCAATAATAGTTTCCTCTCCTCGCTTTTGAATACACAACTATTTTTGAAAAGGAATACAATGCTCGTTAAAACATAAGTGTTTGAGAAGGTTTAGACGTATATTTTTTTCATGTCTCCTTTAATAGTTTCTCGATCTAGTCGTTGAGGTCTTTGACAGAGATGGCAACCCAAGAGAATTGATCCTTCAAAGATACTTAGATGATTTTTTCCCAAGATTAAGTGCAGAGCTTTCATATTCTGCCATTGGCTAAGTCTTCATAGTCTTCAAAAGGTGATGATTAGTTTCTACGGTTTCGGTAAGAAATGTGTGTTTTGGTACTTGTTTCCGTAGAAGACGTTTAATTACGACCTTGATATCTTGAGCATTGATTGGCGTAGAATCTTCCTATTTAATTCTACTTACTCGATATGCTTCTTTCCTTCTTTATTGGTTGTTGATTGATTCCTTTCCATACGACTATATTTGCATATAGCTATTTTACTTGATTTTCTTTAAAAGAGCTAATATGGTAAGTTCTGCAATTCTACACATATAGGAAACACTCACATTAAGTTTGTCGTCATTAAAGCTAAACCCTAATGCCGTCTCTATCTATGTTGCTTGGATTCTTCACTTTCGGCGAGACACCTGTGTTGACACGATGTGGGTGTGGGGTCTTTACTGATCTGGTTGACCAATTTTTGGGTACCTCGACCAAAATCGACTGAGAAATTCCGGATAGATTCAGTGATTTCTGAAATCAAAACAAAAGCTTAGGTGAAACTGAAGAAAATAGAATACCTTGTATATAGAAATTTCTGTGTTGCTCCTTTTTCTTTTATCTCCTTCCAAGATTCTCCTCTTGATTAGTATTTTCTCCTCAAGTTCTCCACCTAATATCTCATAATTTAGGTTTTTTTAACTCTATTTTTAGTTATTTGAATTATTTCTAGTCAAATTCCCCTCACCTATATCCATACCTGGATCCGTATGCGTGAATTTTACAATTTAGATCATGAATAATCCGATCTGTAGAACTGCACCCATATAGGACACCCGAGTCCGAGTAAATTAGGTCTCTATTAAGAATTTTAACATCTTGAAGCAATTGAAAGTGGCTTAGAGTGACTTGCCTCCTAGAAAAGAAGCTTAGTGGGATTGTCCCAACTAAAAATAAGCTTAGTGGGATTGTCCCAACTAAAAATACTCAGTTCTGTTGGTTCTGTTGGTTCTTGTTGGTTACTACTCTTCTTTCCCGAGTAATTTGAAATCAAGATGTTGGAAAGCTTAGCATCTGATTGTTCCCTTTCAATTAAAAGTGAAATATGTTACTAGTTCTCTCTCCTTGTTCGTACCATTTGAGCTTGGAGGATGACTGGACAAGCAAGATTTCTATATGCTGATATACTCGCAGGGGACAAAATATAAAGTGGAGCACCACCAATATATTCTCGATTTTGCTGAGAACAAATCACTAGGTGACAACTAATGTTGTATGTTTATTTATGAAGGGTCGTAATGTGGTGATTGAACAAAGTTGGGGTGCACCCAAGGTGACAAAAGATGGTGTCACTGTTGCAAAAAGTGTGGAATTCAAGGACAAAATAAAAAATGTTGGTGCCAGCCTTGTAAAGCAGGTTGCCAGTGCCACTAATGATGCTGCTGGTGATGGTAAGATTTCATATATAGTGCTTCTTCCTCTGTGTGTCTTCATTTGTGCCTAGTTTACTCGGTAAGTCTAAAAATCTATCACATCTCTGTTTGAGTTTAACTCTATTTCTGTATTTCAGGTACCACTTGTGCAACCGTCCTCACCCGAGCAATATTTGCTGAAGGGTGCAAGTCTGTAGCTGCTGGTATGAATGCAATGGATCTTAGACGAGGTATCACAATGGCTGTCGATGCTGTTGTAACAAACCTTAAAAGCAGAGCACGGATGATAAGCACATCTGAGGAGATTGCCCAGGTATCTTTGCTAGCTTCAAACTTCTATGAATCTCACTCTGAAGGGGAAGTCTTTTGTGGTACTTAAACATCAATATTTTTGAGCAGCAAGCTCCTCTGGCCTCTCTCCCCCCCACCCCACCCCCCACCCGACACACGCACAAGAAAATGGGAGGGGGATAGGAAGTCATTTTAAAAAGTGATACCAATGTTCTGCTGCAGTGTGTTAGATGTCAGTGCTGTCTTATTTCCACTAGGATTCTGATATTGCAAGAATAAAATTGAGGGGGTAAACGAAGAATCTAAGTTGCTCTTTGGTGCAAGGAATAATTTCAAAACACTAATGCGTTGGATAACTGAATGAGATATCAATCTTCTGCTCTAGAGTGTTCCTGCTGCACAGTTTCTAATAAGATTATGATATGACCCTTTGATAGGTTGGTACAATATCCGCAAATGGAGAAAGGGAAATAGGTGAGATAATTGCAAAGGCTATGGAGAAAGTAGGAAAGGAAGGCGTCATCACTATTCAAGTAAGTAACTTCTTGATACTGTTTATGTATATATAACACCTGGTCTATTTTGCCATAATGGTCTGAACTTTTTCTCAAGTTTCTGGTCCGGTAAAATCTTAATATCTTTAATGCCTTGTTGGATGTACTTTCAAAGAAGAGAAGATGTTGAGTTACAACTAAACTTATTGTCATTTGATCCATCTGAGTTGGTAATAACCAAAAAACATTGTGCAAGAATCCGATAAGAATATTGTATTATCCTTTACTTAGTGATAACTGAGTTGGAAACATATGGAATCTTGTTGTAAAGACATCACACTAACTCATTTCCTTCATATAAAAAGATGTGACACTGATTCATTTCTAATATCATGCAGGATGGAAAGACACTGGAAAATGAATTGGAAGTTGTTGAGGGGATGAAGCTGGACAGGGGCTACATATCCCCATACTTTATCACAAATGAGAAGAACCAGAAATGTGTATGTCTTTATTTTGTCAATATTCACTCAGCTGCTTGACGATGTGGTGGTCTTATATATTTTACAGCCAGCCTCTTTTTCATTTGAACTCACAACTATTTTGATACCTGACAGGAGCTGGATGACCCACTTATTCTTATTCATGAGAAAAAAATCTCAAGCATAAATGCTATTGTGAAAGTGCTAGAGTTGGCTTTAAAGGTAGTTTTTCTTCTTCTGAGATTCTTGGAGTTTCAACTATGACCATTGGAGTTGTTACTTACTCTTCATATATTCAGAGACAAAGGCCCCTCTTAATTGTGTCCGAAGATGTGGAGAGTGAAGCACTTGCTACACTTATTCTGAACAAGCTTCGTGCGGGAATCAAGGTAGTTTGCTGCTTTGAGGAAGAACATGTTTTCTTTGTTGATGGTCTGTATAACTCGTTGTTCAGCTAATTATACTGGAAAATGATACAGGTTTGCGCCATCAAAGCTCCAGGATTTGGTGAAAACAGGAAGGCTAATTTGCAAGATCTTGCTGCTTTAACTGGAGGCCAGGTAAGCAACTGTTCTGGTATGCTCCTGTATAAGTTATTTGCTATTTCTTCTGACACCACCCACATTTCTTCCCTGTGCATGATAGGTCATAACGGAAGAACTTGGATTGAACATTGAAAATGTGGAGTTGGACATGCTGGGAAAATGCAAAAAGGTATATTTGATAAGTGAATCCCTGCTCTCTGGTATTATTTAATGGTGCATGTAAAGTAGTTCTCCATTGCAATTCTTGTTTAGTTTTTCTATTTTTTAACTTGCTGCTGCACATTTCTGCTTTCTTGTAGTCTCATGGCATTTCATTTTTTTTTCTAGGTGACTATCTCCAAGGATGACACTGTCGTTCTTGATGGTGCGGGTGAGAAGAGGGCCATAGAGGAGAGATGTGAACAGGTATATTTGTGTACATCTGCACTTATATCATCACTATATACACCATATTATCCAAAATTGTGGGGTTGAACATATGTTGTGCTCTTTGTATTGACAGATTAGATCAGCAATTGAACTGAGCACATCTGATTATGACAAGGAGAAATTGCAGGAAAGACTTGCTAAGCTTTCAGGGGGTGTTGCAGTGTTGAAGGTATGCAATTTGACTGCAGTTTGTTTTCTATGAGAACCTAAGTACGCCGAGAAAAGGATCCCAACTCTTTTTACATGTATAAGTAATTTACAACTTTTAGTCCAAGCTCGCAAATAATCAAGACAATTGTAGAAGGTACGTTAATTTGGATTAGTATGGTTTGTCAGGTAGGAGGAGCTAGTGAAGTTGAGGTTAGTGAGAAGAAAGACAGAGTTACAGATGCTTTGAATGCTACAAAAGCTGCTGTAGAGGAAGGAATTGTTCCAGGTTATTACATGTTCATGTCTCTTAATGCCTGGTCCGTCTCACCTAAGAGCCTATAGTGGGAGACTAATCCAGTTCTTGTCGTGCAGGTGGTGGGGTTGCGCTTCTTTATGCATCAAAAGAATTGGACACATTGCCAACAGCCAACTTTGACCAGAAGATTGGTGTGCAGATTATTCAGAATGCTCTGAAGGTCTTAACATTTTAACAAATTTTGCTATCGTACCTGCAGCAGATTAGATTCCTTAAGATATTATTTCTCAGGAATAAGTAGTTGTCAAATCATAATTAGCATAGCTGTGATGCTTTGGAATGAATTTCTAATTGCAGACACCAGTACATACAATTGCCTCTAATGCTGGAGTGGAGGGATCAGTAGTTGTTGGCAAACTGTTGGAGCAGGATAACCCTGATCTTGGATATGATGCGGCAAAAGGTTTGGATGCTCATCTCTTGTTCCTTCTAAATTCCCACCTGATAAAAGATTCTATTTCCTAAAAGCTAGATTTAAAATAGGTTGCATTGTCAATGCATATGAAAGAAACTGATTAATCTCGTTCTATGTTCATCTCTGCAACAGGTGAATATGTTGATATGGTAAAAGCAGGAATCATTGACCCATTGAAAGTAATTAGGACGGCTCTGATTGATGCTGCTAGGTGAGCATACTCTTCTTAGATTTCCGTCTTCCAATTTACTTACTCTCTTTGCTAGTTGGCATTCTTCCTAATATTTAGTTGCATAAAAACTTGTACATTGTGTATAGAAGTTAAACTCGTGCTTTTGCTGTTTTTGGTGCATGCAGTGTGTCGTCTTTATTGACTACAACTGAAGCTGTTGTTGTTGAGCTTCCCAAGGATGAGAAAGCATCTCCAGCTATGCCTGGTGGTGGTATGGACTACTAATGCACTAGCAAAGAACAGTGATTCAAGCTGCCTGACATACAATTTAAGCACACAGAATAAGAAACTTAAGGTTGTTGCTCATGGTACCTCAATTGTAACAATAGCAAGAGATGAATTATGAATTCATGTTTTTGTAGGTTGAGAACTTGTAATATTTGCAAGACAATGCGGCATCCTCATTTTTAATCTACTCTCTTGTTCTCAGTGACTATCTGACTTCCAAGAATTTTCCAACTAGTATAAAAGATTTTGCTATTATCATACACAGGATAGGAGTATCAGTTGGGTGAATAATTGGGAGTAAAATGGTTAAATTTTCTATTATTGGTGAGATCAAGCTCACATAATAGGTGTTGTATATTTCAAATGATAGGCAATAGGTAAAGACTGATATGTATATATATATAAACACACCAAATGGCACGGGCTCAATATATATTATATTTGAATTTATTGTTAATAGAATTTTGAAAGTTAATCAAATATTTTTTTTAATTTTAATTTTAAAAATTAATTAAGTTGTTAATTATTATAATTTATAATATTTTTGACTTAATTTATAAATATATAAATTATTCAAAATGTCTTTACTGGTAAAGTTGCTGCCATGTGACCAGGAGGTCACGGGTTCAAGCCTTGGAAACAGCATCTGGCAGAAATGCAAGGCAAGGCTGCGTACAATAGACCCTTGTGGTCAGGCCCTTCCCCGGACCCCGCGCATAGCGGGAGCTTTAGTGCACCGGGCTGCCCTTTATTCAAAATGTCTTTACACTCTCTATTTCAATTTATGTGGCACATATAAAATTTGGAAGTTAATTAAATTTTCTTTGACTGTTTTTTTTTTTTTTATATGTCATGAGTTCAATACATGTTACTTCTCCTTTATCCCAATTTATGTGATACAACTAGAATTTTGAGAGTCAATAAAACAAAATTTTGACCATAATTTTTTTATTTTTTCCATTATTATAAGTCTTTAATTATTATGATTTATAGTTTTTTAAACACAATTTGCAATTATACAAATTATTGAAAATATTTTTACTCTTTTTGTCTCAATTTATGTAGTACGGATGAAATATGAAGAATCGTATCAACTTTTTATTTGACCAAATTTTTTTTGTATTTTTTTTAAAAAATTGTTAATTATAATATTTTTTTACCTAATTTTTAAATATATAAATTATTAAAAATTTATTTAATAATTACCATGACATGTGTGCTTAAATATAATAATAAGTAAGTTTTTTGTGGAGAACTACTGCTATTGTAATTTATGTTTGAGAATTGAAAGCAGCAGGTGGGAAATGTACTAGCTTTTTTGTCCATAAATGAAAAAGGTACTAACAATGTAACAGTGAGTGCAAGATGGTTAGAGCATTAATTGTAAGAGGAAAAACTTAAATGACAAAACTATCCTTTAATGCAAAGTTAATTCCAAGAAGCACACATGTGTGCCTCAAGCCTCTTATTTATAAGAGTACAGTAATAATATATACAAACACAAGATGTAGAATTTTTTCTTGGAGGAATATGTATATGAAAGCCTAAGTGAGTTTTGTGGACTTTAGGCAATCATCACCTTCTCTTGTTGCATGCTTTTATTACGGGTTCAAGGACGTAAAAAATCTTCCAGTAAAATAATATGAGCTGACTATTTGACATATACTTGATGCTAAAATCTTCACATTTGGTTTAACGGACAATGCACACATTCATTTCTCCTCTAAGCATTAAAAGTGGTTGATTCTTACTCGACCAAGTGCAGTGGCTTCATCAAGTCCATATAACGAATCAATCAATAGTGTCCGCAATGAAGCTGGACCTCTAGCCATGTCCATCCCTATCTCACTCGCGACACCAAAGATAGCCAATGCAGAAGCTGTCGCTTCAACAGCGTGGGATGGATCAACTGCAACAAAGGCAGCAATAAGGGCAGTGACAGAACATCCAGATGCAGTAATTTTTTGCAACATAGGAACTCCGTTATGCACACAAACGACCCTATCACCATCTGTGATATAGTCAACAGCTCCAGAAACAGCAACTACACTACCACTTTGTTGAGCAAGTGTTTTTGCAGCCTCAACAGCATCACTTGAACCGTGTACACTATCCACACCCTTAAATCAGTCAAATGGAAACAGATGAGAAAGTTGTAATACAGTAACGATGTGTTCTCACTTCTCACAATCAAATATTTGTGTATCAAAAAGTATTAATCTCCCTATCAACTTCTCTAAAGTTTAACTTGATGCACATGATTCTAAATGAGACGCGGAAAAGGTTAAAAAGAAAAGAGCAACAGAATGACGTGTAATCACTTTGATGTTTATGACCACAGGCAGCAAAATATGTCCTAAAAGAAGACAAATCAAACCATATGAATATTTCATAAGATTACTTGCTCTTCATTTAATGATTTCATTTTCTGTATATTAATCCGTCCATAACGCCATATTAGTATATAATTACTTAAAGACTTTTAAACAACAACACAACAACAACAATAACATACCCAGTGTAATCCCACAAGTGGGCTCTTGGGAGAGTAAGATGTGTTTGGGGGAGGAAGCACCACAACTAAAGTTTGATACGATGAAAATAATGAAAATAAATTAGACACGAGAATTTTACGTGGAAACCCCTCTAAAAGATAGAGGGGAAAAACCACGGGGTAGAAGGATCTCACTATTTTAATATGGAGTATACAACTCTCAAATACAAGGAGAAAACAACAATTAACACTTCTCTCTTGTAAAAGGAACAACTACTAAAGAGGACACTCAAGACTACAATATTTATCTTGGTGTATAACTCTCTTTGTATTCTTACTCTCTCTTTCTGGGATTTTTGGATGATATAAATGAGGGCATGAGGCCCTCTATTTATAGGAGAAGAAAACACGTGAAAATTTTTTACGCGTTAATATTTTTCTACGCGTTACAGCTGTTTCAACACAAAGCAGCTGCCTAATTTGACAAACGACGCGTACAAATTTTTTCTTTCTTTTCAGCCTACCATTGTTGACTTTCCTTCTTCTATTCTTGTTTCTAGCCTTTTCTAGCAAGATGTACGCAACCTTAATCCCTACCGTTTTTGATAGGCTCTCGGTACGACAATGTATTACCAATTTTCCCAACCCATATATTGAACATAAATCAATTTTCAACCTATTTTAGGATTTTTCTTGGCTACCACTCTGCCTATACCATCAACAGGCAGAAATGCACCATTTCACAAAGTTTCTAACTATAGCATAAGAAATACAGTTAGTAAGAAACTTGAAGAGGAGTTAACTTTGCATAAATGGAAGAAGATTCTTTTCTTCCTCCCATTCTTACATCAGTAATATTAAAGACAAGGTAATTGTAGGTTATACGAGGAGAGACCAAAATTTGGATAGACCTGATATCATCAGATCTTGGAAAAATATGGCGCCTTTTGGTAAAACTAAGCATTTCCCAAGAAGGAAAAAATGACTACCAGATAAAGGACCCATTTTTTGGCTTGATTATAATATAAAAGAGAAACCATTAGGAAGTTATTCAACTAAAACAACCTATGGTGTTCAGACTATTTAAAAAGGGCAATGGGTGCTTGTCGGATCCTCTAAAAGTAGTGCATTTTTGGAGGAACTGATACAGGTGTGGCGTTAACTTTGGAGAGTCCGAGCAACATACAAAGTAACAATTACTATATCTTATAAATCGTATAGATTACTATCTATTTGACCAGTTTCATTTCTACATTCAATAGTTCAGTGTTCTCAAACATACTAGAGGTTCTTTACATTTTCTGCTCATGTTCAAATCTCAGACTTGTGAGGTTGACGGGGAAGTGAGGCTTGGTACCCAGGCCATTCAAAAGAAAAGAAGCTTCAAGTATCTTGGGTCTATTATACAGGAAGATGGAGATATCGACCACGATGTTTCACACCGTATTGGTGCAGGATGGATGAAATGGAGGCTCGCCTCCGGAGTGCTGTGTGACAAGAAAGTGCCACCAAAACTCAAAGGTAAGTTCTACAAAGTGGTGGTTAGACCGACTCTATTGTACGGGGCGGAGGGTTGGCCAATCAAAAAACTTCATGTTCAGAAGATGATAGTCGCGGAAATGCGAATGCTACGGTGGATGTGTGGGCACACTAGGATGGATAGAATTAGGAATGAAGATATCCGAGACAAGGTGAGAGTGGCATCGGTGGAGGACAAGATGCGGGAAGTGAGACTGAGATGGTGTGGGCATGTGAAGAGGAGAGACACAGATGCTCCAGTGCAGAGGTGCGAGAGGTTGGCTATGGACGGTTTCAGGAGGGGCAAAGGGAGGCCGAAGAAGTATTGGGAAGAGGTGATTAGACATGATATGACACAGTTGCAGCTCACCGAGGACATGACCTTAGATAGGAGGCTGTGGAGGATTCAGACTAAGATAGTGGGCTAGGTGGCTTATCTTTTCTCCATAGTAGTTGTAGTTTTGCTCATTTGTTTATTAACATTTGATTTCTGCATTTGATTATTGCTTATATTTGTTGGTCCGGTTTACTTTGGGTATCCTATTTATCTATAGTAGTTAATGCTCCTTTCTTTCCGGCCTTTCCTACCCTGACTTTCTCGCTCTCATTATTCATATTTTTATATTGTCTTCGATATGCTTGACCCTACTGACCTATGTCTTGTTTTCCTTGTTTTTCCTCTCTTGTTCTTCTCTCTTAAACCGAGGGTCTTTCGAAATCAACCGCCCTACCTTTCAAGGTGGGGGTTAGGTCTGCGTACACTCTACCCTCCTCAAACCCCACATGGTGGGATTATATTGAGCTTGTTGTTGTTGCTGTTGTTCAAATCTGAGACTTGAAAAAAAACCCAACACTGGACATAATGTCAGCACACCAACTAAGATGAAATTGATATTGATACATTAATCGCGTCGGATGTTTATACCAAACCAATCAATGCATTCAGTGGTGGAGCTAACATGTATTCAAAGGGGTGTCATTGGGAAATTACACTGATGTAGCTAGGTAAAAATATTCTGACACTCCTTAACGAAATTCTGACTCATCACCGAAAGCATCATCATCACATATGTTAGAACATATATAACTATCACTTAACCATGATTAATTAATGCATATTTCTTGTAAGAAAAAGTGAAATTTACATGGCCAAAATATGTGTTACCTTGGAATTTGAGTCAACACAACCCTTAAAAAGAGCAAGAATTTCAGACCCATTGCCTCTAACAACACTAGGCTTTAGATCAAATAGCTCCAAACACGCCTTTAACCGGAAACTTGACCCACCAGCAGCTACAGGATCAAGCACCCAAGGCTTTTTCGATTGATTCGCCACCTGTGCCGCCAATTTCATACCCGGTAGCCAGTCAGGAGTGAGAGTTCCGGCATTTATGCAAACTCCAAGGGCTTTTGGAGTAAATTCAAGGATTTCATCAACGGAATGAATCATCGCCGGCGATCCGCCGGCGGATAACAGAATATTGGCCATGAAATCCATTGAAACGAAATTGGTTATACATTGAACTAATGGCGATTTTTGACGAACTAATTCGAGATGTGTCCATGCTTGTTTAGGCCAATCTAAAGGAATTTGCTTAGCTCCTTTTTGGAATTGAATAGTGTTGGTAACTTTGTCTTCTTCCTCCATTGATGTTTTTCCTCTGTGTTCTGATGTATGAGTGCAGCTGATATCTATTTGTTTCATGAATATAAAGGTTAGGATAAACTTTTTCTTGGTGTGGTTGGTGTCACCTCCCGTGCATGTGCCTTTGTGGATGTTTATTCGCCCATTTTGTGTTATATAATATTAGACGTCAATATTTATAAGTGACCGTTTCGAGAAATTTATAAGTTATAAAAAATAATAATAAAAGAATAATGTAATAACTGAGGATGTTATTTATTATACGTGCCTTCATGAAAGGAAGAATCAAAGATCTCCGCCATCGCCGGCACGTGTAACAATTTCCAACAAAATGCACAACCACCACCTTCAACCGCCGACAACTACTGTTTCCTCCACCGCCGGCGCCGGTTCCGGCAGTAAGAACAGTAGCAGTAGCATTTGCCGGATTACCTTTTCGACACCCTTTATCCTCCTTATCACCGCCATATTCTCACTTCTCCTTATACTTTCCCTTTCCTTTTCCCCTTCTACTATCCCTCTTCCTCCCCATCCCAATCCTTCCCTTTTCCCCAATTTTCACAACTATCTCAACTCCCCATCAAACCCAAATGACCAAAATACCCTTCCACCCACTCCACCTTCAATTGCCTACCTCATCTCTGGATCCACTAAAGACTCTTCAAGAATCCTCCGTTTGTTGTTTGCTGTATACCATCCAAGAAGCCAGTATTTACTTCATCTTGATAGAAAAGCTACAAAGAAGGAACGTGATAATTTGGCACTTGCTGTTCAGTCTGTGCCGGTTTTTAAAGCTGCACAGAATGTAAATGTTATTGGGAAAGCTGATTTTCGATACTCAATTGGGTCTTCTGCATTGTCTGCTACACTTCATGGGGCTTCCATTCTTTTGCGACTTTCCAGTTCTTGGGATTGGTTTATTAATCTCTCAGCTGCTGATTATCCACTCGTCACTCAAGATGGTATGAAATGAAAAGATTTAGCTTTTATTTGTGATCATTTTCGAATTTTCTTTTCTTAGCTACTTTTTGGGCTTTTTGAGTGTCAAATCCCATGTTTTGTGAGTTTACACTTTAGTATCTCAATTGAAATCTTATCAAAGACTGATTTTTCTTCTGCGGGAAGTCAAAAAACTATCTTTAAAATAACCTTGGGGGACATAGTTACCGCCTGTGCTTGTGGGAGGTGGTAGGTACCTTCGGACACCACGGTTATAACAAAAAAGAGTTATCTTTAAAATGATCATTGATCACCTTTGCCGTGAAGGGATTATTCGTGCACTTGATGCAATTTGTTTCTTTGAGAAGTTATGTTGGAAATTGTATACATTCATTGATATTGGTAACTTTTTTTATAAATAGTAATAATGTACAACAATAACGACGTACCCAGTGTAATCTCACAAGTGGAATATGAGGAGAGTAGTGTGTACGCAGACCTTACCCCTACCTTGGGTGGTAGATATGTTGTTTTTGATAGACGCTCGGCTCAAGAAAAAGATATAACAAAGCAGTCCGGGAAAAGGAATACCAGAAGTGAAGAAGCCACGACAAAATACTAAAGATAGCATGACAAAGCATTTTGAAATAGAAGTTTAACAAATAACAGATACTAATAGAAATTATAAATAGAAATGTCTTGCCTGAAAAAGTTTATTGGTATTTGGGCTGGATTACTGTTAGATTTTAGATCAATAAATCTGTGTAGTTGAAAACATATCTCCTTATATCCAGCTATCTCTTTGGTGTTGAGTGAGTGATAACTGATGATTTGTAATGCAAATTCTTGTCATTGAACTGTAACATTTGTGTGTTTGGATTGGTTGCGCTAGACAATCCTTAAATCATTTCTCCTTGCTTTCTCTTTGGTGATGGGCGATGACTTATGAGTCCTGTGGTGCAAATTCTTGTTGATTTTCAGATCTTCTACACATTTTATCATATCTACCCAAGGATCTTAATTTTGTCAACCACTCGAGCTACATTGGTTGGAGAGAGTATGACCATATCCTTCTCCCGTTATTATTTTCTATATGTACTAAAGGATATGAACATGTGGATAGCATGTGCTTACTACTATTTTGTATTCTGTAGGTCAAAGAAGTTGAAACCAATAGTTGTGGATCCAGGGCTCTATCTTGCAGAGGAAAGTGAAGTATATTATGCCACTCAAAAACGGGAACTGCCAGATGCTTATCGATTATTCACAGGTGAGGATGCCGTCTATTGTTTTATCTGCTTTGTGTGAATAACTCTTCTGCTCTTGTTTTCCTGTGATTGAGAAAAATACTTTCTTGATACAGAATGACAACTATAACACTGAGAACAAGAAACTCTTTTTATATTAAAGAGAAAGGAGTAAGGATTAAACTAGAAAATAAAATTAAAACAGAAACATTATGCAGTATGAGAATTCCATTCATTGATGATTGTTATAACATTCCGAAGCAAGGGAAACTGTCTTCTCTGTAATGTTTGCAGTAAACACGATCGTGTTTCTCTCCAGCCAAAATCACCAAGATGTCTCCAATGAAATGAAACAGATAGCAGAATCCTCATTGATCCATAACTTAGAAAGTATTTGAGGGAAAGAAACAGGCATAATATATCCCTAAACCTCCATGAACTTTCTCCACAATTTAATGCAGAAATGCAATGCAAAAGTAGGTGGGTTTGATTCTTCCCACTTTTCCTACAATATCGAAATTATGCTTTACTTTGGATTCAGCAACTTTTGCACTCTATTGATCTGCGAAAGATCGTTCACGTTAACTCTTGCAGGGGTCTATCGTTTAAGTCTTTACAGTTTTTGGTGGAAGCATCTCTTTCCGTATAGGAGAATAAGGGAAAAGGGTGTAGAACTGTTCATAATCTCTATTTTACTTTAAAACAATTTCTTGGAGGTGATATGGATACTTTTAATCAAGGAAATATGCTTGACTGCTTAAGCTCCTCGTATCTAATAGGCACAGTTTGAGTAGAGATCGGGTGTTCAAAAGGTCAGGCCCTTAGATAAGGTGTCTAGATGAAATATTTGAAAAGTTTAGAGGGCTCTCTATATATTCGACCATAATATAATGATCATTTAGTAAAACCCCACTTAGATAGTAGATGTATTAACCAATAAAGATAGTGTAAACATGAGGTACAGGCATGCACACAAAATAGATAACAGAACCTAGTCTATCAAATATCAAAACTATCCTCAAAGTTTTGCTTTTCAGAAAGCAAAAAATACCTACTTTCCCTTCATATTAGTGATATTCAAGTCTGAATGTGTCTAATTATAATGCAATTATTTGCTTGGACAATTAATGGAAGCAAATTATGATATATATGGAGACTAACTGGAAAACGTACTGCTTGTGCTATATCATTGTTCCTCTCACTTCACTTTTTTTTTTAAATCAGAGAAAAATTCAAATATCATCATCAACCTAACTTCTTTCCTCTATTCCCCTTTCTTCCATTTTTCTCCGTATCTGACATCCAACTCTTCATCATCCTCTCGAAGTTCATTTAACACTTATGTTTTTTCATTTAAAAACCAAATCTATTGCCACAAGAACCATGGTTATTGTGAGGGGGAAGGGGCGGGGGGATCCCAGATGCGGTTTCAAAAGGAAATGTATACTGGAGACGGTGCAGAGAAAATTTTGAGCCTTTCACTTATCAAAGAAAAAGAGGATTCTTTGACAATGGAGACTAGTGTTCAAATTCCAGCAGAGACCAAAAAATAAGTTGATTTCTTCTCATTCAACTAAGCTTTTACCCGATACTCATGGTGGGAAATAGCAGGTAACCTGTGAAATAATGGAGATGCATGCAAGTGATTTGGACACCACTGATATCTTAAGAAAGAACCTTTGACAAATTGCTAGGGATTCCGTTGAAGGTTTTCAAGTGGAAACAACAAAACTATTAACCAGAACTGAAAAGGATTAGAAAGTTAAGAAGGCAATTAGTTTGAAGCAAGGAGAATGATCTGCACAAGGTTTTCAGATCCATACTCCATTCATTTATCAGTCTTATAATCTTTCCATATGATTTTCCCTTGCATATCAGGCTCTGAACACTTTTGCATTCCTTTCCAGCCAAAATCGCCAAGAGGTCTTGAATGAAGCAAATACAGTTTAGAATCCTCATAGAGCAGTAACCATAGTTTAAGTATCTCTAGGAAGAATCTCCATAACCTGATGTAGAAAGGCGATACATATTTAGGTGTCCTTGATTCTTGCCTCTTTACCTACATATATAGAAGACTAGTTTTACTTTGAATTTATTAACTATTTCAGTCTACGGATCTGTTGCAGATCATTCATGTAAGTGTACCAAGAGTCTGTTACTTAAGTCATTACCATGTACACCAATGATTTTCATTTGAACCGTAGCTTTTGGATGAGTAAATAAGGGAAGGGATTGTCTTGAAACAATTTCTTGGAAACATGCATGCACCATGTGATCATAAAATGATTACTAGGGGAAGGAATTTAGTAAAAATGCTCGTTATGATAGTTCAGTGAATGTAGTGAAAACATATTTGATACGTTACTGAGACAGAGACACATGGCACAACTTAGTTTATCGAGTATCAACAACATATCCAATGTAATCCCATAGGTGGGGTCTAAGGAAGGTAGAGCTATGTTGCTTGGACTCTCCAAAATTGTTGTTGCACCCGTATTGGATTCTCCAAAATGCACTACTTTTGGAGTATCCAACATGCACCCATCGACATTTTTGAAGAGTCCAAGCAACATGGGGAAAAGTGTACACAGACCTTACCCTTATCTTGAGAAGGTAGAGAGGCAAGTTTATCAAGTATCGAAACTAACTTCTTCTTCTTCTTCTTTTTTTTTTTTGCATTTTAAAAGAGGAACAAGCTACTCTGACGTTGTCTAATTTTTTTTATAGGATACTAAATACTTAGTCCAATTGTAATTACATTCATTTAATTGGCCAGTTGATGGAATGACAAAAATGATGAACACAGGGGCTAATTACAAAAAGATACTGTCTATGACTGACCACAGTTCCTGTAGTTTCTCTTTTCTAGTTTTTTTTTTCACAGAAAAGGTAAAAGAAAATCCAAATATCATCAACAACCTGAAGCTATTATTCTATTTTCTTTCCATCACTTCTCTTCATCAGGCAGTCAACCTTTCATCATTTTCTCCCATTCTAGTTGATATATATATTTTTTTGATCATTTGAAACCCAACTCTATTGCAACAATCACACCTTCCTCGCTAAGTACAAGTGTACAACTAGCAAATTGACATTATCCTTCAGTATCAGTTGAAAGATAAGAAAATCCATCTTGAAGAAATTCCCAACCTCCAACAGCTTAAAATTTGTAACTTGTGCCTCAACTTCTCCACCATTTCAATTTGTCCAGCCTTCCCTTCTCTGCAGTTCATCACTTGCCTATTTTGGCCCTGGAGGAGAGTGGAAAAGTAAAATTTCTTTCTTTCAGAGCTAATGGAGTTTTAAACTTCCATGAATATTGACTTATAAAGTTGTCCCTTTCATCTCAATGATGGAATTGAAATATAATTAGCATGATCGATACGAAACGCCACCGCTTAAAATGATGAAATGATGCAAAACGAGGGGGTTATCACTTCAGTTTGAAGTCATGAGCTTTAGAAAAGTATGCACATCAAACAATAACGTGCAAAGTAATCCCAAATAGAATAGGTTGGTTCTTTGAATCTTAAACTTGAGCAGTTGGACTAATTATTGTTTATTTGATGCTGAAATTAGTTATTCTAGTAGTACTAACTTCATATGTTTGATGATTTTTTATTCTTAAAATTGTGTGTTTCACTTCACGTTTTTCATTTCAAGCTCTGCAGACTTGGTGTCTTTTTTGCATTTTTCGTTTTGGAAAACATTATTTCAGATAGAGGTGGTTTTTTTGCATTGCCAAGACTCCTCATAAATGACGGTTTCTGTTTTCACGAGATCCTGTCTCTATCTTCCTATTTATCTCATGTTATTGTCTAGAAACTTAGTAAAACAGGACATTTATAACCAGCCAATTTGTTATAAATAACAGGTTTTGCATGAGTTTCATTCTACTACCAACTAATTTGTTCTTACTGCAGGGTCATCATCTGCTATTTTGAGTCGGAAGTTTACCGAGTTCTGCATCTTAGGCTCGGATAACCTCCCTAGAACTCTGTTAATGTACTTGTCAAACTCACCATCCTCAGAATCTGTATATTTTCCAACCATTCTGTGCAATTCGCGGAAATTCAATGGAACAACAATCAACCACAACATGCAATATGCTTCTTTTAACTCCAGATCACAAGCTCGCCGGCTCAACTCAAGTGACTTCAATGACCTGGTGATGAGTGGAGCAGCATTTGCTTCCCCATTTAAGGCAGGTGATCCGGTTCTTGATAAGATCGACCGTGAACTTCTCCACCATAATCGTGACGAACCAGTGCCAGGGGGGTGGTGTTTAGGTGACACTGAAACTAACAAATGTACCGTTTGGGGAGATGCTGAAATCATAAGACCGGGTTTCGGAGCAAAGAGGCTTGAAAAACATTTTCTTGAGCTTTTCTCTAATGGATCATATTTGTCTGATCAATGTCAATATGAGAAGAGCTCCTCCTCCTGATGATTAACATCTAAGTTACACGGATTCTTCACTTTCGATGCCGTACTCGTGTCAGATTCTTCAAAAATACACTACTTTTGGAGAATCTGACACACATCCATTGACATTTTTGAAGAGTTCAAGCAACATAGATTAACATAGCAAAGGGAGAGACAGAGATGAGTACACTACCAAATTAGACAGAAGATATAACACGAGGTAGTCATCAAACCACTTGAAATAGTACCTAATTTAAGTGTCAGCTAGCCAATTCTTTCATTGGAAGCCTATTGCTGTATAAGTGTTTTTGCGATTATATTTTCCATCCAGTGCCTGCACTGCATCAGAAAACCTTCGTTTTTGATCTCTCTTCGCAACGGATTTTAAGGGCTAAGACCTTCTCCTGACATCTTTCGTTTTTATATATTGAATTGGGCATGCCCTGCTGAGGAATCATCTCCCATGAATCCCTAAATGAAATTGTTTGCCATTGCAACGGAAGAACATTGTGATGAAGGACTATTATTATCCTTTGATGTCAAACACTGAACTAATTTTTTCCTTCTCCCCGAGGAACACATAGGCTTCGTATTTTTATGAAAAAGATTAATATGTCTGAATATGAATACATATATTCATATTTGATTATTAAGATATTGTCTCTGAATTTGAACGTTGACTAATTAAACTTGTTTGTTTATGAAACATCTCAAATTGAATACATATTATGATGATTGTGGGTTGATGGTTGGTGGTGAGCATGGTTGACAGTAGAGCTTGTCTAGTGATGGTTGCTCGGCTGTAGTGGCTGACGGTAGAGGTGGTTGCGCGGTGGTAATTAGCAACGGAGATTGTTAGTGGTGATAGTTGGAATTGTTGGCGTAGGTGGTTGTGTGACAATGACATTCACACGAATCTTGAGCGAAAATCTAATTAGCAGTCAAAAAATTATTTAAACAAATAACGTCGTTACAAGGAGGTTTGAACACAAGGAGGTTAGCATCATCCTACCTTCGAAAAATACACTGCTAGTGACACTCGAATGACAGATAAAATTTAGGAAAGAAGAGAACACAAAAAGGTAATGATCGTCTTAATAAATAAAGCGATTTCATTTTGTTTATTTTTTGGTTGCAATTTATATGTGACATGGTCATCAAATATTGTGGTAAAGTAATAAGTACTCCTTCATTCTTAAGTTTCAGATTCGAGCCTCGGATATAAATTTATTTTTAATAAAGAGCGTTTTACCTCCAAAATAAAAATTTTCGACCTAATTCAAATTGATCAAGACCCAAAACTCCAAATAAGAATGATGTTGTTTATAATTTTAAAAACTAAAAGAAATTTATTGAATTATAGAAGAAGACTAAAGTACAAAATAGAGGAAATCAACACCTAACTTCTTACTACTATTAGACTAGTACTAGTAACTATTTTTAATGAAAAGATCTTTCCTTTGACTACATGATTGATTGTGTTGATGTGTATTTTAAGTCACAAAGACAGCTACTTTTCTTCAACTTGAAATAAAATAAACTAATTAAGAACACATAACATGACTTTTTCTAAAGTTTGCATGTGATTATCACATGCAAAATGGGAGAGTAGTTATAAGCATCTAACCACTAATCATACAAGTTTGGAAACATGAGTGGGCCTAGCAACGGTCGCCAAATCTATTTTTTATAATTATAGAGCCCGTTTGGATGGACTTTAAGTTGGTCAAAATCAACTTAAAGCCCCTTTTTAGCTTTTGAACGTGTTTGCCTAATGTTAACTTTAAGCCATAAAGTTCTTAAATTCAGTCAAAAATAAAAAGTTAGGATTCCTAACTTTTTTTTCCAAGTGCTTAAAGTCATTTTCTTTGACTAGGAAAATTACTTTTATATCCCTTATATTTTAACTAAATTCTCAAATTACCCTTTTTATTTTTTTAACCCTAAAATTCACGTCATTTTCCTCATTTAAGCACTTTTATCCAAACACTCAACTGCTTATTTATAAAAATAACTTTCAGCACTTCAAAGTTCTAAAAACACTTTATACATAAAAGTTACTTTTTTAAGCCCATCCAAACGAGCTCTTAAGCTCTTTATGATAACATTTCATGTAACAACTAAAAAGTATCTAAATAAACAACACAATTATAAAAAAAAAAATTACGATATAATCTCAACTCTCAAGAACGACATGTAGCTTCAATTTTAATCATTCATCATTTCTATAAAATCTTGTGTTAATTAATTTTTTATTAAGGCTTTTGAACTCTTCCTTAAGTAAACACACACACACAAAATAATAATAATAATAATTATAAACCACCACATGCATTGTCGGAATAGTCAAAGATTTTTTCAAGTAACATATTTAAATAAATTAATAATAAACGTGTCACTATCTTATTGGACAGATTAACAAATTAATTCGGCGAGTTGCTTATGCAGCCTGCTGGCTAATAATGTAAAACACAATCGGAGTCGTTTAGTTATTGGATTAGAATAATAATCTCGAAATATTTAATAAAATTATTTTATTTTATATTTGTTTATGAGTATTATTTAGTCTTAAAAATTATTTTATTTCCCAATTTTAATATAAAGAGTGAAATAAATTATCCAATATAAAAATAAAATAATTTCATGAAATATTCTAACCAATGAAATAATTCTGTAGTGTTGTGACAATAATGATATTGAACTTTTAATTATCTATATTTGTATCCTACTTTCCAAAATGGAAAACAAGATGAGAATATTCTATTCTATAATAAAAATAAATTAAAAAATAACATTATAGCGGCAAGTGCATAGTCCTTGTCATGTTTATGAAATGTTGGGTGTACTTTCACTAGTACTGTTTTTGGTCATGTTGATTTAACATAGACCAATAATTCCTAAATATATATAATTGATGCCAAAGGGATACCCACTTGTTGAAATAAATAAATGTACGATGAATATAAGTTACGTGAACGATATGAATTAAAGTAGTTAATAGACATTGTCTCAATATTTATTCATGTAGTTTTGTATTTCTTTTCGTCCGTTACTATATGTTGTTTTTCGTATTTTATTTATTATAATTACTGTTTGAAATATCTTATTATGTTTAAGTACTCCGTACATTCTATTTTTATTAGATTTTACTTTGTATACTTATGCACATTTAAAAATATGATTAGTTGTGACCAGGGACGGACCCAGCATGTAATGAGGGGTTCATCCGAACCCCTTCGGCGAAAAATTATATTATTTATACATGGTTAAAATATTTTTTTATGTATAAATATTAGATGTCGAATCCCCTTCGGCTAGTTCGTGTGTCTACTTTTTCAGATTTTAAACCCCCTTATTAAAAATCCTGAGTCCGCCACTAGTTGTGACTCATATAACACTTTTCTTAAGCCAAAATTTAAAATAACCTTTCTATGTTATACAACTTCATAGGATAAGATTTAGGTATATCTTAGTTCTTTTCAAGCCTCACCTAAGAGATCACACTAGATATGTTGTGTTAAATTATAATAACTCACATATTAAGGGTTCGAGTCATGAGGATGATTGTTTTTTAATAAGAAATATTTTTCTTTTTTAATGAATCTTATACTAAGTAAATTGAATTAATCAAGATACAAAATAAGAATTCGGTGTCAAATAAAAAATAAAGAAAAATAGTGAGATAAGCAGGGTATCATTTCTATGACAAACGTAAAAAGAAATAAAATAAAATAAAAAAACAGACGAAAAATCAACATCCTTTTATTTTTCGTTTCATGTTTTTGGTATTTATATTAAAATTCAATTAAATTAAATTCACACAAGATAAAACTTATTTTGAAATAGCGTTTGATTAAATAATGAGTTTTATTTACCGTATCACATTTTTTAATATTATCAATAACGATAATTATTTTTTATTTTTTTAATTTGATATTGAATTAAAATCTAATTAATTCAAAGTCACATAAAATAAAATTCATTTGAAAAGAGTGCTCTTTCATAATCAAGACCTCTAATTAATAAAAAAATCTTATCCATTTCATTACACGGATATTATTGATAACAATAATAATAATAACAAGAAAGAGAGAGGAAACATATTCTCTCTTTCTTTCTACCCACCATTATTTCTCCCTAATATTTCTCTCTCTTTTAACAAATTCAAACCAAACACATAGCCAAAAATAAAAACCAAAAACTTATTGAATTCTATAGATTTTTTTTTTCTTTCTACTTTTTTTCAGCTATTGAAAAGAAATTTTATGAAAATGGAAGCTATGGACTCAACAACTTGTTTTATGGTAGATGATGATATTCTTAATTTCTCTTTGGATGATGATGAGAAATACCAAACTTCTTCTTCTTCTTTTGAATCTTCAAACACCGTTGGATTTCTTCAAGATAATCGTAGCCCTTCATTTCCTGTAAGTAATTTGATTGATGTTTTTTTTTTGTTTTTTTTTTCATTAGAATGGCATTTTCGTGAATAAACAATGAAAGAGGGGGTAATTTAGTTGGATGAGGGAATAAGATACTTTTTCCTTCTTGGTTAGATGACTAACAAAAGTGGAGGTGTTCGAGAATACCATGTTTGGACGATTTTACCCAAGAATAATATTTCGAAATAAATTTGAGATTAATTTTATCTCATGTTTAATATAGGGTATTAACTAATTTCAAAATTATTTTATTTCGCTATTTATTAAAATGATTACTATTCTATATCTCATGTGTCATGACATATCCTATGCATAAAATATCCTTTTTTATTCCTATTTCATGTACCAAACGACCCTTTAAGATTTATTCATGGCTTGTTTTTTAATATTTTTTTCGTTTTAATTTATGTGAATCTATTTTGGATTAATTTTAAAAAGAAAGAAGTTAAAAAATTGTAATCTTAATTCTTAAACCTGCATAATATTTATGTGATGTAAAAGTATATCGTAAAATGAATTTTTTTTAACTAGGAGTAAAAATAATTAATTTATTTTTAAATCTAGAAAAAAAATTAAAAAGTTAAAGATAAAAAGGAAATAAATTCCCTTTTAATTTTTAAAACGAAAAAAATAACTCACATAAATTCAAACAGTGGTTCTACCAAAAAAAAAAAAAGTGGGGTAAATGATAGGGGTACTTTTGGAATTGAAAATATTGCCGACATCTCTTTATGATTGGTAAGTTGGCAGTCACTATTACGTATCCGTTTTCCACTTGCATTGCATTAAATACAAAAAGACGTTTTGGTCCCTAAGCAAAAATTCCTTTGAAATTGGCCTTTTTTGGGTGCAAATATTAAAATGATTAGACTCCCTCTTAGATATTTTCAAGTTTACTATGAGATGCAACACCACAATAAAATAAAGTCAATAACTCATCTTTCTTTTAGATACGGCAAGGGTAAGATTCACGGGAAAAGTTATCACTCCCTTAATTAATTTCACGTGACTCTTTTTTTTTTCAAGTATGTTTCTATAAAAATGTCACTTCTATATTAAAAATAATTTAATCTTAAACTTTTCATTTTTATCATTAATAACATGCTTTTATAGCTTAAAACACACACATATGATATGATATGTTTAGAACAATAAGTTTCAAAAGTCTTAAGGAAATGCTAATTTCTGCTAGAAGCGTTTTCGATGTACTTTCCATTGGAAGTATCCTCTCGAGGAGCGAATTTCCGACAAGATGTTTGTCAAAAATTTATGTTTTTTTAAGTAGTGTTCGTAAACTCTGAGATAATCAAACAACGCCATATAAATTAAAACAGAGCGAATAGTATAGAGAAATTATTATTCCTAAGAAGTGGAAAACCAGAGTAATGAGTCAACTAGCTGTGCTCATACGAGTTGCTTGAGCTGAGGGTGTAATAGAAACGACCTCCCTCTACCTTCACAAGGTCGAGGGTGTAGTAAGACTGCATACATGCCGCCCTCTGCGGGCTCAATTGTGGATTACACTGAATATGTTGTTGTTGTTAGATGCTCGTAAGGGTATTAACGCGGATACATTTTGCAGGATTATGTAGAGGAAGAATTGGAATGGCTTTCGAATAAAGATGCATTTCCAGAAGTAGAGTTTGACATATTATCTGATCATGTCCCTAGTGTCATATTTGATCATCACAGCCCAAATTCAGTACTGGAAAATAGTAGCACCATCAGCACCACCACCAACCATTGTCACGTAAATGTTAAGGGAAACGTGTATATAAGTCGCGCCTCTGACATCCTACAAGTCCCCATTAACTACCCCGTTCGTGCACGGAGCAAGAGAAGGAGAAGAACCGCCTTGCAAAGTGTGAATTCATGTGTGTGGGGTAACCAAGTGAAATTCAAGAACACTACTTGTAAGAAAGGACTAGCATTACTCTCAATACCAATGACTAAACCTAAAAGAGGTTCTAGCATTGGTAGGAGGTGTCAGCATTGTGGGGTCGATAAGACCCCACAATGGCGTGCAGGTCCTACAGGACCTAAGACATTGTGCAACGCTTGTGGGGTCCGGTATAAGTCTGGAAGGTTGTTTCCCGAGTATCGCCCCGCGAATAGTCCTACTTTTTCAGCTGATTTACATTCAAATTCTCATAGGAAAGTTTTGGAGATGAGAAAGCAGAGGATTGTGGAGTAGCAGAGGATTTACATCAAGTATGTTTATATATAGGGCAGGATTAATTAGTAGTGAGTCTATAGTTTTCTTTTTATTTATATTATTTTTTAGCACAATTAGGCTGGAATCTAGGTTTATTTTAATGGCTAGAAGGTTATTGAATTTGAACCATATTATTTGTATTGATTTCCATCAAAATCTACTAGGGGTTTTCAAGTTAACCTGTTTTGGTTATGCTTTTGGTCATGTATATTTCATTTTTTTTCTTCCAACCAATAAGATGTATTGACAGTTTGGGGAAGCTGCAGGTGGGGGCGGAGCTAGAGGGGCCAAAGGGGTTTTATTTGAACCCCTTTCATTGGAATACAACACTATATATATAGTGAATAAAAGAATCCTTTTAATGAAAATTGTGTCTCCGCCACTAACTGCATGTTAACAGCTTTGATGGAAGCTTCAAGTCTTGTTCTAATTCTTAGAGGGGTTTGATCCTCTTTACTTTTTGTCTAGAGTGTTAACATGATAGTTTTCTTGTTGAAGATTGATCTATCTATTTATAAGAGCAACCTCAACCTTGGTGTGGCCTAGTGGTTAAAGAGGAGAGTGCAAACTTTGAAGATTAGTGCTCAAATCACAAGGTAGGACAGAGAATATTAGGTGATTTTTCCCCATCTAGTATCCGAGTAGGTGAGAGGTAGTAAGAAGCTCAATATGTATTAGTGAAATAGTCAAGATACTTGCAAAAAACAAAGAAGCAAATAACTTAAACTTTTCTACTCACTACTTATATGTAAACTGTGTAAACATCAAAACTAGTTCGATATGTATTTAAGTGAAATAGTCAAGGTACGCGCAAAACAAAAAAAGAAAGTAAATACTACTAAAAAACAACTTTAGTACTCGAGTTTTCTGGTCACTACTTATATATAAACTGTGTAAACATCAAAACTAGTTCAAGCCACACATCGGTAAGTCACATAATGGCCTGCAGTCTCACTTGGTCTGATAATTTTCACAATTTGACCACGTTTTAGCCCATAATATCTAGCAATTGGATCGGTGATCTGAATTCGAGGAAGCTGTTTTAACACAAGAAAAATATTAGTCACGAAGAATCAACAACAGCTATCTAAATGTTGTATCTAGCAAAACGATTAGTTAAACGTTATGCATTTTGGAGGATTCAACAAGGGTAAGGCGACATTTTTGGAGGGTCCAAGAAATATAGGTCAACATAGTTTAGCAAGTGTAATACTACTACGACTACTAAGACAAACCTGTGATTCTTTCACAGTATATTGTTCCAACAAACTTTTCTTTTCTTCAGGAGTAAGTGGATGGTGCACAGGAACTAGAACATGATCTTTAACATTAACCAACAACTCTATTTCCTGAAATATTAAACACACATCATGACGATGTATAAAATCAATTCAACACTTCTATCCAAACACGTAACGGCTTATAAAAGCAGTTTCAATACTTTTAAAATGCTGTCCAACTATTTATAATCAGCTAAGCCAAACGTGCTCATAGTCCCATTATCAAAATGTAAATGGTACTTTGATAAGGATCATAAAACACATCTAAAGTATTTCGAGATAAGGATCATAAAACACATCTAAAGTATTTCGAGATAAGGATCATAAAACACATCTAAAGTATTTCGATTTTTTTAGTTTTCTATCTGAACTAATCAACTATTTATCAAAACACGTTTCAACTATCAATAGTAGAGTACTCACCTGGAAGATCTCCAAGTGTAAGTTTGTAGATACTTCACTTATCAAGCTACGAGCACAGGAAGTCAAAATTTGTTGTATAACAAAAATTGCTTGGAAGACCTTTTCTTTAATCATGCGTTCAGTATAAGGTCTCATTTCCTCAACACCAAACTTTGCCCCCTTAGGAAAGAACACATACATCTGCAATCAATAACCATGGAATATCATTGTTTGTCTGATTTTGACTTAACAGACATTTAGGAAAGTAAAGAAACTTTTGAATCTTATCGTCTTAGACTAAAAAAATACACAAAAAGTATCAAAACATCCTTTAATCTTGTGATTTTAAACATGTCAAAAAAAAAGATACATTCTTTTTGAAGAGCGTGCACCTGCTCAGAATCGTTGTTGCATTTGGCTTTGAGAATTACAAGGTCTTCTCTCTTCATGTTTTCACCGTACTTCTGAAGGAACTCTTGTTTTGACATTTTTATTTCAAATTCTCCAACAAGATAGCCCCTATCATTCAACATTTCCAAAACTGTCTTACGAACTCTGTAAAGTCTTGAGAGCTCTTCTTCTGATAGAATACTCATCTTCGCGCCCTACTAAATTGGAAAAAAAAATGCTATTCGTTAGAGAAAATACTTCGAGCAATGAACACATTAGACAAGAGTTTCAATCTATCATCTTTATTACAATTGAATCATTCTATCAATTTGTACATGAAAACCTAAGCACAAGTACCTGTTATCTTCTATCAGCACAAGTACCACGTAACACTGTTCACTCAAGCCTAGAGTGGCTGATAAACGCGAAACAATATTTAAGCCTAAAACTATAAATTCATTATCAAACTCAACTCCATCCAATAGGTACTTCAACTAAATTTAGTTTTAAAAACATTGCTTACAAACAATGTGATATACACATCAACCTCTAATATAACAGTCAATAATTTTGATAAAAAAGCTAATACTAAATAGTTATGGGGTATTAGTTTTGACACAATCTATATAGGCTTTATTTGAGAAATTAACATAAATACATAATCATGATGCAAATTCAGTAACAATTGTCATTACAACAACAACGAAAAAAAAAAACTAGTAATCACACATATGGAATCTGAAGAAGGTATACTATACGCAGACTTTACTTTACGTCCTAGAGATAAAGAAGTCGTTGTTTACATTTGGCCCCTGGCTCAAGTAAAGCTTAGTAACAATTGTATTTACAACAAAATACCTAGTAATTCCACTAGTAAGGTCTTAAGAGGGTAATGTATGCTGACCTTACCCCTAACCCTAACCGGTAAAGATAAAAGGGTTGTTTAAGGTAGACACTAGGTTCAAGCTAATCTGACATGCAATTGCGTTTACAACACCAACATGGGTTGTGGTGTCGTGGTGAGACTTCTCCACCCTTAATCAAAGATCTCGGGTTCGAGTCCTAATTATGGAGAAAATTTTAAAGGGAGTGTCATCCCTAAATATTTGGCCCAGCAGTACACAATTCGGATTTAGTCGGGACTCCAACACGGACTCTAGACACCGGGTGGGAAACCCCAAAAAAAAGTGTTTACAACATCAACATAATATCCAATAATTCGGATTTAGTCGGGACTCCAACACAGACTCTAGACACCGGGTGGGAAACCCAAAAAAAAAGTGTTTACAACATCAACATAATATCCAATAACACCATAGGTATAGAGTCGGGGAAAGTTAGAATATAGGCAAATCTTACCCCTAACTATATACAGAGGTTGTTTACAATAGACCCTGTGCTCAAATAAAGCTCAATAATAATTGTGTTTTCAACAACAACAACAATAATAAATCCAAGAAATAGAAAAATTATTTACGATAAACCCTAGTTCAAGTAAAGTTCAGTAACAATTGTGTTTATTACAAAACAAAGAATAAAAGTTCTGATTGAATGTAAAACAGAGAGAAAAAGAGGAGGAAAAAAATATATACAATTGGATTCCGTCGGGGAAAAGTTCGTTATAGAGAAAAGTATAGGTTAACTTAAATAAACTCCAATATTATTAAACATATAGTTTTCCTTATTTATTAAATATAACAAATATATCACAATTTGAGTCAAATACGATTCTGGGTAATTTTAGATATAGAATCTGCTGACACATGATTTTAGGCTAAATATAAGGAGAAAGTCCTAATTAATGAAGATAAAAAAAAACCTAATTAGTATATATATAATGGAATTTCACGTTTAAATCTCATTTAGCTGTTATAAATAAATGTATGCAAAAAATTATAGTTTAATAATTTTGTGAACCAAAACGAAGGAATGTTGGTACTTGTTACGAATGAAAATATTTTCTTAGAAAATAAGTAAGTCTTTTACTTATTTTTTAATGTTTGATATGTAAATAAAAAATATTATTTCAAAAATATTAATATGTAATTTAGAAAATCGCTTAAATTTTGTTTTTAAGGAATATATTTTTAATGTTGAACATCCTTGACAGTCTAAGGTGTGCATCGGTCGGTTCGATTCAATTTTATGTATTATCGGTTCAATTTATCGATTTTTGATTTTTAAATAAGCTAAATCAATAAGATATTAACGGATCGGTTTTCGATTTAACCAATTAGAAAATGTTCATTAAATAATTATATGACTTCTCCGAAAATTTGGTTCGATAAAACAATAATGTAACTTTACATAATGCTTATAATATAGAAACAGTAGTAACTAACATAAAAAGAACTATACAAGTGTAACACAAATAGAAGAACAAGGATAATAATATGAATTGAAAACTAAAGAGCAAATGTAGTAACCAATAAGGTACTGATATTAATATTTAATATTTATGTAGGGGTAAAATAGTAAATTACTACTGTATTGGGTTATCGGTTTACACAATAATTTAATATTAAAAAATCAATATCGAATCAATAACCCGTTAATTATTTTTTTATAAAACCAATAAAAATCCGTTAACCCAATAACAATATTCCAATAGCATTCTTTCGATTCGATTTATTGATTTGTTCGATTTTTGCACATTCCTATTTGACACAAACACATGTCACCCCATTCAAATAAATACAATTATTTTAGTTAATTAATTTTAATTTACCAAAGATTCTTAAATATTTATCAAGTTTCTTAATATTACAAGCTTCATTTGTTTGATTTAATAAGAATAGGGTGATGTTATGAAATTAAAGCAACATGAAGAACTTGGCCAAAATCAAATAATTCATTGAGAAAGAGGTCAATGTAGACCACTCGTCTTCTTGATTCAAATACGAACTACTTTTTTTTCTCTTATTAATCACATTAAAAAAACAAATTGAAATTTCGTATTAACATAATAAATTCTTGTTCACTTGAATTGAATTTCCAATATGTAATGTACGTCCTATTAATTTTGCTCGTCCCAACTCTTATCAGCCCCCCCCCCCCCCGGTTTGGTTTAAAAATCAACCCCAACTTTCAACAATAATCAACCCCCCCCCCCCCCCCCATCCCATAAAATGTCTATTTTGTCCTTGATTTTCTATCTTCCATCAATTATTTATACAAATAAAAATAATAGGTACTATAATAGATTTTAAATAGATTTCAAAAATAATGCAAAAATATTAATAAAAATAAAGGTATATCCTATAAAAAAAAAAATTAAAAGATTATCTATTTGTATTGTAAGTAATTTTTTATTTTTTAATTTAAAAAATACTTCATTATTGAAACAATAATCATTCCCCCCTCTCCCCCGTATCTTAATTAATTTTTTAAAATACCTATTTTATTCTTTGTATTATCAATTTTTGTCTCTTTTTTTTTAACTTTTTTAAAATCATGATTTTTTTTTATTCTAGGAAAAAAATAATTATTAAAAACATTTTTTTTTCTATTCAAAAAAACTAAATTAAAAAAATTCTAATTGAATATATAAATTATTGACGTTCTATAATGAAATAAATGAGTAGAGTAAAAAGTGAATATTTTAATAATAATCAAAACTCTAATGTATACTATTTATCTTTCTTAATCTAAGTATTTATAGATTTTTATTTAAGCACATTAAAATTATAAGTAGATTAATTTTTTTTTATCAATTTATAATTAAAATTTATGTTATTATTTATGATTATTATTATTTTAATATTACATGCATTTAATATGTATATGTATATAAATGCATGTTTCAATTCTCTCTTATTCTTAAATGTCTTGGCGGGGAGGGAGTTTGATTTTTAAACCAAACTTTAGGGGAAAAAATGATTTTGTCCCATATACAATAGGTCGACCTTTATCTTCATTAATTGGATCATATGCACTAAAAAAAAGACCAAACATAACCCTATTCAGCATAACATACGTATATATCATTAATAATACCAGCATCAAATACAAATTCTTGACCTTTTACCAAAGTTACACTACTAAAATGAGAATTGAGATGAAGTTAAAAACACAATAAAAATGAGAATCAAGGCTAATTTTGTATTAAAAGTCATTGTTTTTTTTTTGAAGTATTTTTGTTAGAAATATTTTTCAAAATAAATTGAGTTTGAAAATTTGACTAAATATTATAATCTTGGATTGAGTCAAATACGTCTTAAATTTAGGATTTTCCAGAAATTTTCAATGGATTTAATACAATTATGTTTGCAATAAGAAGATGATGTCTTATTAATTGTTAGATTAAAGCTTCATTTAGTTTATTTTGCTAAAATAATATGTGATCATTTTCATATGCACTCTCCACATTTCATTTGTGCGTAACTTATTTTGGAATGAATAATATATTTACTCTTTTCGTTTTATTTTACTTGACTTTTATTAAAAATAATTTTGTTTACTTGTTTATTCTTTCAATGCCACCATTATCATTAAAATTAGTTACATATATTACGTACTAGTCAAGTTTAGATTTTTAAAACATAATTAATAAAATTAATTATTGAGTTTTGGATTGATTCTAGCAATGTTGATACACCACAAACGTAAATTCAAAATGAAAAAAATTGTGTTGGAATGATTTCTGAAGATTTGGGCGAGATAAAAATTTAAACATGACTTATATAACAATTTTTACTATTTTCAATTTGTTGCGCCCCACTCTGCATTAATGTATTTATTTTTACGCTATCGCATTCTAGTTTTTGGTATATAACAATCTCATAAAAGTTAAATAATTAGTGATCTGCTAGCAGATCAATTTTTGTTAGGTTTTCTAACTATGAGTACATTACCACCTTTTTGCAAACAAAATGCAAATATTTTGCAAAATCAAGACATATTTTTCCTATATTTTTTTTCTTTCTCATTATATCTTTGTAATATTTGAGTTAAATATCAAGTTTATTATTTATTTATTTTTATATTGTAGTAATGCTATACGTTGTTTTATTACATTTTACGTCTTCTTTAAGTTGTAATTTACGACAATAACAAAAAGTAAATAAAAATTCAGACGAATTAAAGAGAAAATAAAAGCAACATCATAACAAACTTAGCCAAAAGCAAAGAATTCTTCAAGAAAGAGCACCACCACAAATCATCTTGATTCAAACACAAACTAATTTTTCTTTCATATCACATTAAGATAAATAAATCGAAATTTCGTCTTTAACATAAAAGAAAAATCTTGTTTCACTATGTGGTAGTCCAATTTGTAACAAATGTCCACTTATGTAGATCCCAACTCTTTCTAATTGCGTCATCTTGAATTGACCAATAAACAATTGGATGACCTTTATCTTCTTGAATTGGATCATATGCATTAAAAGATGATGTTGAATTATTCCATTGAGCATAACATACATAAATATCATTAGTAATAACAGCATCAAATATAAATCTTTGACCATTAAGTGACAAAATTGTACCAAGTATAGGGACTCCACTTTTTAATTTACAAGTAATTGTCACAACTGGATTTTCATTCATAGGTATGTCATCAAAAAGACAAACTTTTGGTGGTTTTGGATCAAATAGAATAAAATGAGAATTGAGACAAAGTTAAGAACACAAGAAGTATGAGAATCAAGGGAGAATTAGTATTATTAGAAGTCATTGTTTTTCTTAAAAGTACTTCTAATGAAAAAAAAAGTTCGAAATAAATAGATTTTAAGTTAACCAGATATTATATTAGATTCATGTAATTCTATTTGAAAGAATTAGTCAAATATATCTTAAATTTATAGCAAGAAGATCATAGCTTATTAATTAATAGACTAAATCTTCACCATGAATGAATAATATATTTACTTTCTCCATTTCATATCATATCATATGTAACATCCAAGATTATCTTTTTAATGAAAATTTTGCCTAAATATTTTGGATTTTTTTTACTATCATTAAAGGGAGATTATGCATTTATTCGTTTGTAAAATAAAATGATTACTTTTATATATCATCTAATTTTACATCTCATCTAATTAATTACATCACATAAAATGAAACCAAGGAAGTACTCTTCTTTTTCTACCTGACAATTTGTAGAAGTAGCCATTGGAAGGCTTCTGAGAGAATCGATTTTAGAGAGAAGATTTTGGGAAGAAGAAGATGCAGTGTATATTGAATGAGAGAGAAACAAATATCTACACACCCCTATCTTATACTTAGCTAATTACACTTAACCACCCAACCTCCTTAATTAGTGTGGGGCCCATAGCTAACTAACACTGCTAACTAACATCTAACTAACATTACATTTACAACCCATTATTTACACATGTTTACTATCATCCAATACTCCCCCTCAAGTTGGAGGGTGTAGAATATCCAGCACTCCCAACTTGGCCATCAAGTATGAATGTTGTTGCCTGCTAAGCCCTTTCGTCAATAGGTCTGCTTGCTGATCACTTGTGCTCACAAACTCAGCTCTGATTGTGCCTTCTTTTATTTTATCCCCTATGAAGTGGAAGTCGATTTCTATGTGTTTAGTGCGTTCATGATACACCGGTTTCGTAGCCAACTGGATGGCTGTCTTACTATCACTCCAAATTTTTACTGGTTGATGTACTTGTACTCCCAGCTCCTTGAACAGTTCTAGCAGCCATGTGACTTCTGCTGCTACTGCTGCCATGCTCTTATACTCAGCTCCAGCTGAGCTCTTTGACACAGTTTGTTGTTTCTTTGATTTCCAGGAGATCAAAAATTCTCCAAACTTCACTGCATAGCCTATAATGGACCTCCTTGTGTTTGGGCATGCTGCCCAGTCTGAATCACACCAGCAAGTCAGCTCCTGTGTCTGTTTTGATCTGAAGATGAGGCCTTGTCCTGGTGCAGTTTTAAGATATTTGACCACTCTAATGGCTGCCTCCCAGTGTGACTGTTTTGGTTCTTGCATAAATCAGTGTCTGGACAACAAAACTAATATCAGGTCTTGTAATGGTGATGTAGAGGAGCTTACCTATCAATCTTTGATATTTTGAAGCATCCTCTAACACTTCATCACCTTTGGATCTAATAATCCTATCACACTCCATAGTGGTCAGCTTGTTTCCAATTTCTAATGGTGTGGCAGCTGGTCTTGTGCCTGCTAGGCCATTTTCTGATATGAGTTCCAATGTGTACTTCCTTTGATTGAGGATGATCCCAGGCTGTGATCTCAGGATTTCAATCCTAAGGAAGTATTTGAGTTCTCCCAGGTCCTTGACTTTAAAGTCATGATGCAGAATCCTCTTGGCTTCTTCTATGAGGCTATTGTTGTTTCCAGTGATGAGTAGATCATCTACATACACTAAAATAATCACAATATCAATACCTAATTTCTTTGTGAAGAGAGAATAATCATGTGCACTCTGTGTGAATCCTGCAGCTACCAAAGCATCAGTCAACTTTATGTTCCATTGCCTTGAAGCCTATTTCAGGCCATATAAGGACTTCAACAGCTTGCATACTTTGGTCTCCCCCTGTCTCTTGAAACCCTCTAGCATCTCTATATATACTTCCTCATATAGGTCTCCCTGTAGAAATGCATTATATACATCCATTTGATGAAGGTTCTAGCCCTTTGATGCTGCCAGTGCAATCACAGATCTCACAGTGATCATCTTTGCCACTGGAGAGAAGGTTTCATGATAGTCGATACCTTTCTTTTGACTATACCCTTTTGTCACTAACCTTGCCTTCAATCTTTCAACATCTCCATTTGCTTTATACTTGATCTTGTACACCCATTTGGAGCCTACAGCATTCTTCCCACTTGGGAGGTCAACAATCTTTCAAGTATGGTTTTCTTCCAAAGCTTTGATTTCTTGCTTCATGGCTTCTATCCATCTGCTGTCTTATGAGTCTTCCTTGAAGGTTTTTGGTTCAGCTAAATTTGTGAATTTAGCTAAATAACTCTTGTACTGATTTGACGTTGCTGCATATGACACATATCTACTTATGGGATAGTTGTTGGTTCCATCATGACTAGTATTAGAGATGTAGTCATTCAACCATCCAAGCCTCTTAGTAATCCTAGCTGGCCTTGCATTCACAACTGGAGGAGCAATAGCTTCAGCATCATCACCACCATCATCATCATTGGCAGGTGCAGGTGCAGGTACAACATCATCACCACCATAATCATCATTAGCAGGTGCAGGTGCAGTTACAATATCATCACCACCATCATCATCATTGGCAGGTGCTGGTGGCCCCCTTGCTCCTGCTGGTGTGAATGTGGGAGGAAGAGGGTTGACTTGAGAATCAGAGTATGTGGCAGCTTGGCCTGGTGGAAGAAACATGTCAGGATCTGATGCTGAGGTGTTGAGAAAAGAAAACTCAGCCTCTCTGAAGACCACATCCCTGCTAACAAAGAACTTATTAGTAGTTAAATCAAAAATAATATAACCCTTTTGTGTTTCTGAGAATCCCATGAGAACAACTGATGTGGATCTGGAGGCAAGTTTGTCAGATCTTGGTAGTGTGGTTACAAAACACAAGCAGCCAACAACTTTAAGATGATCAATATTAGGCTTCTTGTGAAACAGTAGTTCATAAGGGGCCTGACCCTGCAAAACAGCTGATGGTAATCTATTCATGAAATACACTGCAGCCTTGACATAAAAATCCCAATATTTAGTAGGGAAATAAGCCTGAAATTTAACTGCCCTGGCCATTTCCAGAATTTGTCTATGTTTCCTTTCAACTACTCCATTCTGTTGAGGAGTGTATGGACAACTGCTTTGATGAACTATGCCTAAGTTATGAAATAATTCATAGCATTTTGAGTTGAAGAATTCAGTACCATTATCAGATCTAATGATCTTGATCCTACAATTGAACGGAGTGCCAACATAAGCAACAAATTATTTCAAAACAACAATTACTTCAGTCTTCAACTGTAACAGATAGATCCAAGTGTACCTTGTGTGATCATCAGCAATAGTGAGAAAATAGTTTTTCTTATCTAATGTAGGGGTTTTGTAAGGACCCCATAGGTCTAAATGTATCAACTCAAAAGGCTTATCAGCTCTAGAAGTACTTAAGGGAAACTGTAGTCTAGTTTGTTTTGCCATGGGACAAATCTTACAATGATTATGAGTATTGACATCTATCTTATTTTTGAATTCTAGCATGTGCTTCATAGTAAAAATAGAGGGATGATCCAGTCTCATATGCCATAAGTTGCATCTCTCAACAACAGCTGCTAGGTAGGCCTGCTTTACACTTCCTTTCTGCCCTGCATATTCATCTGACCCTTGAAAAATGTATAAACCTTCTTGCAATCTACCAATCCCCTTCACCCTGTCACTATACAGATCTTGAAAGACACAGTGATCAGGAAAAAAATTGACTGAACAGCATAGCTCCTTAGTCAACTTTGACACTGATAAAAGATTATATTTAAAATCTAGTATAAACAGCACATTTGAGATTTTTTCCTTTCCAAATATCTCAATGCATCATGTGTGTGTGATTGGTACTGTGTCTCTATTTGGCAAATGCATCTTTAAACCTTTACTGGTATGTGTACTAAATATGTTCTTTAGTAACTTCTCATTTGCAGTAACATGGTGAGATGCACCAGAGTCAACTATCCACTCACACTTGGCTAATTGAGATAGCAAACAAGTTATAGCACCTATCATATGAGCTTGATACTCTTCAGAGTCCTTGCCATCTGAAGCATAGTGGCCACCCTTGCCATCTTCTCTTCTGTTATCCTCATCACATTGACTTCGGTTATTAGTTGTGTTTGAGTGTTTCTCTTGAGATAGACCTACATTGTTAGCAACTGTATTGTGTGTGTCTCTTCTCCAACCTTCACCATTGTCTCTTCTGTATCTATCCTTGTATGAGTCCTTCCTCCAGCCCTCATAGTTACCTCTCATTCTTCTGTTGAACTTATCATCTCTTTCTGCAGGGTACCCAATGATCTTGTAGCAGTCATTCTTTGTGTGGTTTCTCATGTGACAGTGCTTACAGTACATGGAACATCCCTTGTAATTGTCCCTTTTCTTAGCCTGCATTGCCATTGGATTAGACTTCTCAGTGTTTGTCTGCTGACTCTCATCCTGCACTATCAAGGCATATGCCTGATTCACAGTTGGTGCAGTGGACTTCATCAAGATTTGCCTCTTCGCCTGATCATATGACTCATTCAATCCGCTTAAAAACTGCATTAGCCTTTGCTGTTGCAGGTACTCAATGTAGTTCTTTGATTTTGGACAGCCACAATTTGGAGAAGGGGCTATCACATCAGATTCATTCCATAGTTCCTTCAACCTTGAGAAATATACAGACACTGGATCAATTCCTTGTTTAAGATTCGTCGTTGCTGTGTGTATTTGATAGATTCTCACACGATTCACTTTATCAAAACTCTGAAACTAGATATGCGTCTGACGCATAGACAATTCCACTGAGTAGATTTTCCAACACTGTGTTCATGATTCATGAGAGAACTATTGCATTCACCGTCTCCCACTGTTCATGAAGCGACTCATCAAATGAGTCATTTGTGCATGTGCTTGTTATAAAGCCCAATTTCTTCTTAGCCAACAACAAGATTCTCATGGCCCTGCTCCAAACTCCATAATTTTTAGATCCGGTGAGTTTCACCGGTGCAAGCACGCACCCCGAGGTGTCCAATGGGTGCACATATAAGGGATGCCCATGCTCTACAACCATCCTTTCACGTAGAGAGTGCGATTGCGAGGAGTCTCCTGGCGTTGCCAAGCGTTGACCTTCCACCATTGCTCATTTAGATGTTCTTCAGCTCAAGCTCTGATTTAGCTTTGATCTTCTGCTGTTATTTCTCAGTTCGAACTTCAATAGTCGGTGAACTCTTCGATCCTGCTCTGATACCATGTAGAAGTAGCCATTGGAAGGCTTCTGAGAGAATCGATTTTAGAGAGAAGATTTTGGGAAGAAGAAGATGAAGTGTATATTGAATGAGAGAGAAACAAATATCTACACACCCCTATCTTATACTTAGCTAATTACACTTAACCACCTAACCTCCTTAATTAGTGTGGGGCCCATAGCTAACTAACACTGCTAACTAACATCTAACTAACATTACATTTACAACCCATTATTTACACATGTTTACTATCATCCAATACAATTTTTTTAGTATATTTAAAAAGAAATATTATCTTTAATTTTAAATTTATTTATTTATTTATAGTGAAATAATTTATAACCACATAAATAGTTAAAGAATATTTAGATATTATAAAAATTTTTAAAAAATTCTTTCTTAAATATTGTATCAAGTTAAAAAAAATACTAAATATAAATTAAAACGAATAGAATAATACCAAATAAAACATAATAAAAGAAATTTTCTTCCATTTCCCAATGAAGTCGCAAAAACCAAACAAGTGTCAACCTCTTTGGCCTCCACCAACAAGTTTATATGACAACCAAAAAAAAGAGAGAAAATTAAAAAAATCACCATTAAATTAAAAGCAAATTGCAGAACAACAACAAGAAGAAATTAAAGAAAATGGCCAATTTGAAACTTGTAGCCACCATGCTCAATTCCTTTATTTCCACTAGACATTTTGTCCCTTCTACTCTTTGCATCTCTAGAGCTTTTGTTAGTCCCACTAGACCTTCTGAAATTGTAAGTTCTTATTTTTTAAATATAAATTATGAGATGTCGTGTTCGAATCAGTTCACGAGTATTTAAGTTGTTGGTGAATGAATGTTACATATGTACCTTTTTTTTTCATAAACATAAGGTATCGAGTAATTTTGTTCATTAAATGTTAGATTAAATGATACTTGTAAAAAAGATCTAGAATTTCATGAGTTTGATTTTTTAGATTATCACTAAATTAATATTATCATCTTAATAAGTTTTTCTTTATCAAAGAAATTTGAAATTAAGAATTTTTTTTTGAAAATGTTAATTGAGTGACTATCTGAAAAATCAATGATAAATTTTACCTAATTTATTGATTGCTAATTAGTTAAATATGTGGTGGATCTACATGGTTGGTTACAAATTCATGTAAATTCAGTAATTTTTGTTTAAATTATTGGATTAAAAAGTTACTATATATTTGATTGTAGATTCAAGTATTATTATAGTATAGATATTTGATAGTAAATTCAGTTATTATTGAAGTATTAACCTGATGTTGCGGAAAAAAAACACTCGTAAAGTTAATAAAATTCTGGATCCGTCTATGAATATTGCATTATTTTGGTCTTAAAGTGATGGATTTGGTTGTATTATATCTGAACATTTTTAAATTTTTTTTGGGAAATAAATGAAATTAAATTTACAGGCAAAAATTGATAAAGAGACAGCCCAAAAAATAAAAGAAGCAGCAGTAGCAGTGAAGGAAGGTGCACAAGAAGTAAAAAGTGTGGGGGATTCTCTCAAAGAGACTATCTCTTCTAGTGCTGGAAATGTAATTTCTCACTTCTACATTTTAAAAAAAAAGTCTTTATATTGGTCTATTAATTTTCTTATTTTATGATATTATTTCTTAATCCAAGGAAAAAATAAATGTGATTTAGAGTCCCATTGGTTGGGAATGGGTCGGTGGTCTGCTTATATGGATTTTGATGATTCTTCTTTCTTATGAATTAAAATTTGGGTTGAGTTGGGTCCAAATACCATATTTTATATAAATATATTATCAGAGTCGAATACATCCCTAAACGGGGCTCTCGATCCAGGCTTAGTTAGTGGGTTTTGAGCGTGAATGGGTGTTAGAAAAATGATTAGTGTCTCGTATCGGTCTTAGTTAGTGGGGTCTGAGCATGAATGGGTGTTAGAAGAGTGATTAGTGTCCCGTATCAGTTGAAGTTGAAGATTGGACTGGTGGTCTGCTTATATAGATTTGGGTGATCCTCTTCTCATGAACTATCTTTTGGGGTTGAATTAGATTCTGATGTCATATTTTTACATTTTATATATCAAAGTCGGGTAAATCTTTTTTTGGTCGCTTGATCCACGCTTCATTAGTTGGGTCTGAGAGCGAAGGGGTGTTCGAGTGGTCAGAATCTCACATTGATGGAAGAATGAACATGTGGTCTGCTTATACGAGTTTAAACAGTGGATATTAGAGTGGTTAGAATCTCATATTGATTTTCTTCTCATGATTTAACTTTTCGGATTTGAGTTAGGTTCTGACGTAATATTTTTACACAAATTCTTGAGTAGGTGGTGATATAAATAATGTAAACTATTTTTTTACCTTACATATAAAAAAAAATTGTTTACATAGAAGACTAGGTGACAATTTGTTGAAAATGTCGTTGTGTTGGTTGGTGTTCATTTTTTTTCCCCTTCCATATTAGTACCATTTAATTATCTTGAATTTTGACAACTTAATTAATTATGATGTTAATTATTTTGATTAGGTAATTTCAGAGATGTCGAAGAAAGTATTAGACAAGGCTACAGAGAATGAAGAAAAAAGTACATGGGAAACTATCAAGGAAAAAGTCACTGGCAAGTGATTATATATTTAATTTTCATCATTTGAATGTGTCTTGACATTCATTTTATTAATTTTTTACCTGTTTAGTATTTTATCAGATTTTAGTTGATATTGTAGTTCGAGTTTAAGACTTTTAAATTAAACGTGGAGGTATTCTATCGATCTCATTATAATTCTAGCATATCCCGATGGTCGATGGATGAACCTTAGATCCTTTAATTCCTTGTTTTTTTTCATTTGCAATTGAAAATTTAGATTTTTGATTTGATCAACGTAACCTTTATTGAAACTATAAGCTTTGGTTTTGTTATTTATTAAAAAAATTATTTCTAATATTATTATTTATGTAAATTTATGTTCTTTGTTGAAATCACTGGGTTAGTTGAACTTAATATGTAATGTGATTGATATTCTCCAAAAATAATTAAATTAGATGACGGTTTCATTAAAATTGATAACTCTTTTTTTTTTCAAAAATAATAATAATAAAAAAAAAATAAAAAAATAAAAAAAAAATTGTCACACTTGTAGTTGCTTTGAAGATGGCAACTCTACCCATTCATGAAAGAAAAACATATAATAGAAAAGATCGATCCTTTAATGAATTGAGGATTCAATATATTGCTACATATAGAGTTTGTTTGACCATGTTTGGTTTGGAGAGTAGGCAATCTGGTGCACTAAATTCAATTCTAGTGCAGATATTCGAAAAGGATCGAACTATAAGGGTCTATCATAATAGTTTTATCCTGCATTTCTGTAAGAGACTGTTTTCACAATTCGAACTCGTGACTTCCTGATCACTTGAAGAATGTGTTTCAAAATTGGTTATGTGAATGCCAAATTAATAAATAAAGGTTAAATTTCCAAAACTGAAATTAGACCAAACAAAGAGATCAATTACACCAAACTTACAAATGAAGATTATGAAAGAGTTGCAACTTGCACATGCATACCAAAAAGACAACGACAAGGGGAGCTTTCTCTCCACATACATTGAAAACTGTTTGTATTAAACCAATATATTAAAAGGGTCTTAAACTTATTTAGTAAAATTCATATCATTTATAATGAAACTCAAAATATCCGCCATTTTTTGGTTTAAAGAGCATGTATACATCGTATTTTGAACTTTGTCGTAGACAAAAGAATGATCACTAAATGTAGAAAGATAGAAAAATAAACTTGTTTTGAGTTTCTAACTTTGTATCACTTACTTTCGATAATTTCTCGATTGAAAAAGATGACACATAATATGCTTAATTTCTGATGAATAAATCAATAGTTACAAAATTATAATTTAGAAAAATCGATTTAAAATTCAAAAGTGAAATTATCAAAAATATAAAAGATAAATGAATGTAGAGAGAAAAGGAAAATTTAGAATCAAACGAAGAATATAAATATATTATTTAATTTATGAAACATTTTTACCGTTATTTGCTCACTCATTTGTACAATCTCAATCAAACTTAAAGAAAGTTTTAAATTATAATTATTTATAATAATTAATAAATTATCTATTATTATATATAATAATCTATAGTTAATATGTTGTTAGTTGTTTGTATCTTTAATCAATTTATCAAAAGTATGATTAATAAGTAAAATTTAAGTTAAAAGTCAAAAATGCTATTCATAAGAAAAAAAAATATTTCACTTAGAAATTTTGCTCATAAAACAAGTGAGGCCAAGCGCTCCTAATTACCCACTCTCAAGACTACAACAATAATGATATATTCAGTATAATTTCACAGTGAAATTTAAAAAAAAAATAAGCGTACATAGAACTTACTCATAATTTAAAAAATATAAAAATTATTTTCAACCATACTTTCAAGGCTATTGTTGTAACTTGTAAGTATCTCAGTCATTCCGTTAACGAGGCCTATGAAAGCCCAAAAAGATACGGGTCATTTACAAACCCAAACCCGTTTCTAGGCCCAGAGTTATGGTATAAAAGGAAAGGCTCTCCACCTTCTTCTGGAAGGAATGTCAGAATTCAAAATTTGAAATTTGATATCAGAGAAACAACAATGGCGTCGAAATCAGATATGAAGGGTTTCTATAGGCAAATGAAGAAGAATGGAGGAATAACAAAGCCAACAACGAAGAAATCGGTAACTCCAAAGCTTCCGGCTGCTCGCGGCTCGAACATTTCCCAGTCTCCGAAGCTCATCTCCCATGGATCTCCCGATCTGCAAGCTGGTAAGCATTCCCCTAAGCTTTTTTCATTTAGTACAAAGGAATCCACGGAAAATAATTTTCTGGATTAGTTTTTCAGTGTACGGTGTAAGTAAGTAAATATCCCTTTTTTTGAATTTCATACATTAACTATCGCACGCTATTTATCAAAAAATACAGCTCAATAATCTATTGTTCCATTTTCCTACCTGAAATATCATCATCATTTAGGTACTAAAACGGAATAATTGATAGTTGAACTGTGTGAAAATCACACAATTGACCGTTCAGATATGAAACTCCAAAAAAAATGAGTTAATATGCAGGCTGTAAGATAGAGTATGAGGATAGTTTTCCAAATAAACATGTTAAACTGTGTTGCGTAATGCGTACAGCCTCCGGTTGTCATTTCCCATTGCTCTCTCGATTTGCACGTAAATCTATGCTCTGCATCAAAATACTAAGTTCACGTGAACTTGGCGCCGCTATGTTGTCTCCGCCACTGTCATTAAGTGCAGAGGAATACATGGAAAATAATTTTCTGGATTAATTTTTTCGTTGTGCGTAAAGTAAGTTACATACGATATTTATACAGTGCAAGGTGTAAGATAGAGTTTGAGGATGAATTTTTAGAAGAAAAAAAATGTTATCCTTGTTATCAAACACATCCAACACTCCAGTTTGCATCACCAATCATCCCTTTGTACTGATATTGCATAATAATTGATTTTCCCTCTGTTTTGTTCATGATCAGAGTGGAAGACCTGAAATTTGTTGAGTTTGGTTTGTACATGATAATTCATCTTTTCACGCATCGTTTTTGATTTAAATGCCAAATTTATGGTTGTTACCATTGTTTATGACATTTGAAAAGGTTACAGGATTGTATGAAGCAAATCCTAGTACCTTTTACCTGGTTTTCTAGCTAAGTAATAATTTATATTACTTGGTGAAATGACTGAATTCGTGATTCATATATTGCTTGGTAGAGTTTAGTTTTGTTCACAATGAAGGTTGACTAACTGCTATCAGATACATGCTGTGCAGGATGACGGATCCAAATACTTTCTCATCCTGCTAAATTCAATTAATAAATGATAATATGCACATTATTGTCAAGATGATGTTGTTTACCTCATTTATGAACTATTGTCTCTCTTGTTGCGTGCTTAATTTTGCTTTACTTTTTGCGCTTGTGACTTTGCCATTGCTACCACTGCAATAATGGAATTGTTGCATTTGTAGAACCCTTGAACATCATTTAATTGTTTGCTCTAATTATAAGAATTTTGATATAAAATATTTTAAAATTCTTAGGCTATCAAAACAATAGTTTAAAAAGATTAAGAAAAATAAAAACAAAAGGGGTACATAAGATAAAGGGTTAAGAATTATGAGAATGGAGTAAAAGAATATGGTATTTACTCTTCTGTCCTCCTGATTGGTTAATGGTATACGTGAGTTTCAAACAAGGCTACTGAAATTGGCTGTACGACGAGTTGTATATATGGAATAACAATAGACAAACTTGCTGCTATTCAAATTGAAAAACACAGATGCTCAATGCGATCATCAACATTGCAGGAACGAAGTTTGTGGCAGCCTAGTAAAAAAGGCTACTGTTCTAGATTGTACTGATGAATTGTCACTAAAATGCTATCTCCCTCAGAAGTAGTGTGATTGAAGGTCTTCTTTGTATGGTGTTACCAGGAGAATGTAGTTTGAGATTTTCTTTGTGTCACTGGTTTCGTATTCGTTTCTTAGTAATTTTACTTTCTCAGAAAATAAGTACTTACAATTTTTGGACACTGCCTACAACTTTTCGCTTGTTTTAGAGCTGAACATATAAAAGATAATAGTGACCTTCTGTTCTATTTCGTATATAAGAAAGGTCTAGTGGAAGGGGGCAGTCAGCTGGCTGCTTCTTTGCCATGCGCTTTGCTTTGCTTTATTTTTTAGAAGAAAGAGACCAACCACTCTCTAGTTTTCTTTTTGTAATACATTTTCTCGTGTCAAGAGGTTTGCATTTGTTCTAACGAATTACAATTACCCAAATTTTCAGACGATTATGATGGGAAAGAGGAGTTATTAAGGCAATTTGACACGAATATGACTTATGGGCCGTGTCTTGGATTGAGCAGACTTGATAGATGGGAGCGTGCTAAGAATCTTGGTTTAAACCCTCCTAGAGATGTTGAGCCCATCTTGAGATCCAGCAAAGTTTGCAACGAATGCCTGTGGGATGGAATGGTTTAACTTTGTTTTATGTTATAATCGTAATAGCTCTTATGGTACTTTGTTTTCCATTTCTGTTCGCGGTGGGGTGGATCTTGTTCCGGGGTAAAAAGTGACAGCATCTAGCTGTATGGTAGATGTCTAATTCACCTTACTCCTAATATATAAGTTTCTTTGAAGTTAGTTGTGTCTTTTGTTTGATGAATTTGCTGCTGAAAAAATGCAATGTCTCTGAAGGCCTACTTGACACAAATACTTGTTTTTCTCATTCATTATGATCTTATGTTCTATTGGTGATATTTTTGGATAATCCTAATCCTACTTAAATATCTTCTTCTTTGTATCTTTGGTCTTTTATAATTGTCTTATAAATCACCAATTCATCCCTTGGTGAAAGGTAGAGGAGGGGTAAAATAGGGAAAAAAATCCTCTTGATATGGTAAAGTGAATAAACAAAAATATAAATTTATTTTTAACATAATAGACAAGTAAAAATAAACTGGGACATAGGTTTTAACTGTCTATAAAAGGAATCCCGTAACACTTTGTTTATTGTATTGTATTGTTAGTTTATATATAATGTTTGTTTTGATTGTTACTTAAATTTTATTGTATTGTATCGTTTAATTCATTGTTAGGTAACGACAAAAAGACTCATTTTATGTAACAACTGATTTGGTGTGATTGCGTCGTTACCTTAATATTTTCTTCTCATTTTGTCTTTATTTATTATTTAATAATTATATTTCATTTTTTATCTTTCCTTTTCATAGTAGTTCTACCCCGTATTCTACTTTTCTTTTAAGTTTATCATTCAAATCATAGATGTGTGACATTATGTAATGATAAAAAACAATACAATCTATCCAAATACTGTATTCATTAAAATAATCCAATACGATATAATACAACATAATACAATATAATATTATACATTAGGAAACAATACGTAACAATAAAAAAAGTGTAAGAGTATTTGGATTATATCAGTACAAAGGAAATAATTCATGGCTCGACTTAGGACGGCATGACTTTTACTTAGGGGGCAAATTTATAACATTAATCTCAAGCTCCCATTAGATGAATAAGTCAACAATTTAACCATATCGTGTCCTTTAATTACACAACACATCTATCTCAATAAATCATAAAATCTCAGGTATGTTTTAATTGACACAAATGTTTATAGTTAAAGGAAAATGACATTTTTTTAATGATTAATATATCCACATAATGGACACTTAAAAATGCATACAAAACTTTTCCAAAAATTGAGGTTGTCAGATTGGAGCAGGTCATAATTCGAGCGTAAACAAATATATTAACAAGTTTAAAGGATCGTTGATATATTCCGCTTAATAAGTTTATTTATCCTACTGGTACTATGTTATACACTCTTTCATTTCATGGATTATTGTTGAGCTGCACTTAAATTCCTAATGCAAGTCGGAAGTCCTTGGAAGACTTGGAAATATATTTCTTTAATTAAAGTGGTCGAGAATCCTGAGGTCTCAGGTTCAAAATTCAGCGGATACAAAAAATACGAGGCGATTCTTACCACCTGTTCTAGCCTTGATGGAGGTGACAAATATCCCGTAGAATTAATCGAGGTGTACAAAAGCTGATTCGAACACCACAATTACTAAAAAAAAAATTAAATAGTTTTTTTTTTAGCTCAAACTCACAAAACATATGTGACATGGCCTTCAAAAGACTAATTGTTCCAAGTGCTCATCCTTTTTTTTTATCAAGTGGCACACCATTAAATAGAACATAGTTTATCCATACTGAAAATTAGTGGTAAAAAATGATCATGGGTGTGAGTTAGTGCAGCCACTTTACTAAAGTAGACTGTTGAGGTATGTTTAGCTTTTGAGGATTACTCCTCTTGCCTCCCACCTATCTTGGAGCCCAATCATGATTAACATGAATATATTCATAAAGGTCCATATTATTTTTCGATCAACTTGAAAGTCAACCTTCTTAATTAATTAGCTTTACTTTAATCAAATGTTAGTTTAAAACTAGGTCCCACCAAAATTTAAATACAAGTTCTATAGAACGGTGGTTAGACCAACTATGTTGTATAGAGTAGAATGTTGGTTAGTTAAGAATTCTCATGTTCAGAACTTGAAAGTTGTGTAAAATGAGGATGCTAAGGTAGATGTGCGGGCACACTGGGAGAGATAAGATTAGAAATGAGGATATCTAGGACAAGATAGAAGTGGCCTACCTGGAGGATAGGATAAGGAAAACGAGACTTAGATGATTCGGAAATGTGAAGAGGAGATGCAGCAGTATAGAGGTGTGAGAAATTGGGTATGAATGGTTACAGGAGAGACATAGGAAGGCCAAAGATGTATTAAGGAGGAATTAGACAGGACATGACGCAACTCCAACTTATCGAAGACATAACCTTAATTAGAAGATTATAGAGGACACTTAGGAAGTTGAGAGTTGTCTCGCTAAGTCTTTTATACTAGCAGTCGTAGTATTACTGTGGGAGTTTCTTGTTTTTTCATTTCTGTTATTATTTATTGTTTTTAGCACTTCGATTATAATATTAGTTTTTGGAAGTGACTATTGCATTTCTTAGTATGCTTTGTCATGCTTTCTTTAGCATTTTATCTTGAATTCTTCACTCTCAGTATTTCTTTCTTCGAACTTTTTTTTTAATGTTTTTACTTGAATCGAAGGTTTATCCGAAACTACCTATCTACCTTAACACACTATCCTACCCAAATGTCCACTTATAAAATTACATTAAATATGTTATTGTATTAATCGTCTAATTACATCAAATAATAACAATAACAATAACAAAACAAGTTGAATCCAATTCCAAAATATTTGTGCTTTGGGATTCACTAGATGCAACTTCGTGGCAATTAAAGGATATCTTCTTTGATTGTAGTTTTTAAAAATACATTCTAAATATATCAAATTGTTAACTTTTGTATGATTTATAGTATTTATGTAGTTATTAAATATATAGATTTTACTTTTAATACATTAAAAATTCTCTGTCTAAATTTACATTTAACATTTATTAATTTGACTATCGTAAGAAGGGGAGCCTTGGAGTAATTGGTAAAGTTGCTGTCATGTGACCAGGAGGTCACGGATTCAAGCTTTGAAAATAGCCTTTAGCAAAAATGCAAGATAAGATTGCGTACAATAAACCCTTGTGCACCGGACTGCCCTTTTTAATTTGACTATCGTAATTCAAATTAAGTTAAACAAATTAAAATAGAGGGTAGTGCTTTTTTGACAATTAGAATTAGTAAATGCATCTATAAAAAGAAGAAGTTGACCTTTAAAATCAAAACATATGTAGTAATCATTAAAATTGAATAAAAATCTTGTATATTCCAACTAATTGATGGGCTGTCTTTTCTATAGTTGTCAAATCATAAACGGTAAGTCCAAACAAACTATCGACCAAAAGAGAGGTATATAAACAAATGGAGAAAATAAAAAGTGGACACTAGAAGTACTATGGTGGGCAAATTCACTATTGTCCAATGTAATAGGAGAAAATGAAGTATGTTTATCCATGATATCAATATTTATCATCTTGATAATTTTGAAAATTAGAAATTCGAATTATGATTTGTTTCAATTTAATTGAGCATATGACACATGATAAATTATTTTTATTAAATATTTTTAATTTAATTCTGAATTATTTTTGTGTGTTCTCAAATGTCTGTTATGCAGATAATTTAACCACTTAAAATATATCACATTATTTAATAATATGAATTAGTCTCAATAAGCCGTAATATCTTAGAAATGTTCCAATGAGGATGATGTGTATAAATTCAGAGGCGGATTCTGAATTTGAGGTTCTGGGTGCCGCACGACATACAGAAGGTTAAAAGTCGACTCAGATTTATTTCAAGGTCGAGCAATGTAGTTTCAATATTCACATTAGTTAACTACATAAGTTTTATGATCAAATCTTAACAACATCAATATCTTTGACTAGTTGGTTTTCTTGATTCATTAATTATAAGAGGTTTAGGGTTCAATCCCATTGTACTACAACTTTATTTTTAAACAATAAAAAGTTGACTACTTAGCAAATTCACTATTATTTAATGTATAATTGGAGAAAAATGAAATTTAACACTTTACCCAACATATTGTTGTGAAGGTCTATGAGGAAATGATATCCAAAACACTTGCAACTTTTTTGTTAATCCCTAACACTCAAAATGTCCACCAAAATGTCAAGGATTGGGTGGAGCTCATAGTATTTTGTCATCTCATTTTGGATACAAGGAAACACAAGATATTTTACTTTAAATATCTAACATGCTCAATTGGAATAAGATATTATTGAAAAAAAGAAAAAACAACAAACACATGCTCCATTACTAAATTCTTATTTTGGTTCAGTTGATATACGACTCGACATACTTAATTTATAATTAATTAAAATGTGTATCTTTAATTCTTTTTATGTGTGAAATATGTTATATTTGAATTATTTTTAGAAATATATTACACCTCAATCAGGATTAACAATACAAGTATAACATAGCACATGCCTAAATTAATAATGAAATGGTTAATAGTTCTGAAAAATTGTGAATACGCATAGGTAAGGATCAAAGGTGCACTTTTTAAGTAATTGAAAGTTAAATATACGTAATTAAATATCATCAGGACTAAAATTAAAATTTATCAATAATTGAAAAATCAAAAGTGCTATTAATCTTAAAATTATACATAGCTTTGAAAAGCTAAATATAGTCATGTTTCACTTTTACCATATTCTTACTAAAACATAATTCTTTTTTTCAACAAACTTGATCAATTAATTTACCAACTCCATGCATTTAAATATGGAACTCTGAAAGGGATAAGTTCAAATTAGAGATTTCAATTCGGACTTTAAGAATAACAAACTCAAGCACCCTATTAATTTAAAAATTAAGGGATTCAACCACTAGCACACAAAGAAATGGGTGTAAAATAGAAGATTGGTTATTTATATTTGTGAAGTAACAAATGTACAATAAAAGTAATATGACACACTCTTTTATTTATGTCACTTGCTTCATATTTGATTACATAATTATAATTAACTCTATGAATTGTATTAACAAGAAGATTGATTACATAAATCTTGTGAACTAACAAATGTACCATGAAAGCCATATGGCACTCTTTTAGGTAATTTTACTAAGGCCATTTGCTTCATATGTTTAGCATTAACTATAATTAATTCGGATTTTTCTTTCCTTTCATCTCTAACATAGCTCATAAGATACCCATCATCTTCTTCTCCTTCTCCTCCTCCTTCTTTCGTGCTCGGCACAAAATAAGGTTCTCCTCCAAATCTCTCATCTCCGTATAAAAATTTCGTGACATTTCCCGTGACCAAATCAACTTTCGCTAGACCACTACATTTTGGCCATGGTTCGGCTATGGCCATGAAGGCGTACCGAGTTTTCCGACCGAGTCTAGTCTTGTTAACTTGCCCCGCTTCTAGATCCATCCCTGATACTATAATCTGTCGGGTTGACTCACCAGTTCTCAAATTTAATCGAATTTGGGTCAGTTCACTTCTTAACGGCTCATCACTTCCTGAAAAAATAGAGTCGGGTGGACTCATGCATGAACCTATAATCATAATTATCTTGTCGCCTAATTCTTCATGATTCTCCTCCCACGCATTCCACAAATGCATGCAGAAGCAATTAGGAACATCAATCCATCGGATTCTTGATTCGTCGTGGTCGTCTTTCGACAACACTCCAAACCTAGAAACTTTATTTGGGTCGTGAATTACAGGCGACCCGCCCCGTATCATCTCTGATAACTTGAATACCACCTGATAATCCGGAATGATCACGTGACTTTCCGTGATGGCAAAGTCATGAATCATAGATGGATTTTGGAGGGAAATAGAAATTTCACGTGACTTATTACCGCACGTGTCAAATTTAAAGAATTTAAGAAAAGGCTTTTTTAATACATTATAACTCAAAGTATAAAATTCCCCTGTGATGGGGTCCACCTTAGGATGTGCTATCAATGGATCATTAATTTGTCCGTCAAAATTGTAACGTCCGTTAGACTCTAGATCGCCATCCTCCTTAATAATAACGTTGTACGGAAGATCATCTTCTGACATAGCTAAAAGCCGACCGTTAAAATAAATCAAACCAGCGTTTGCTACGCCGGTTCCTTTAGAAGCATCTACTAACCCAAAACTGGCTCGCGCGAAAAATAGCGCGAGCCGAGCCAACCCCAAATGGCCGTGTAATTCGCCAATTGGCTTGGGAAAAACCGGCCGGCCTATTGAAGCTTCTTGAACCAACCGGCTGGTTCGGGTGAACCGGCAAGAGTAACTAGCTTTATTATTTTCTGAATCCAATTTAACGGCATGAATCATACCGTCACCGTCAAACAAATGATGTCCGTTAATCGGTTTTAATAACGGGTTCGCGCCGTTTCTAACGTAGACCCCAGTTAAATTAGACGGAATCTGACCAACAACTTCAAGACCGTGCTGAACCGGGGATTCATGAACCGGTGCAAAATTCCCTTCTAGCTGAATTTCCGGGTCAACTGTCCGGTTCAGCTTATGTTTTTCTTCCAACTTTGTTACAACTGATTTTTCTAGCATGTCCAAAGCATTGGAAGCAATTTTCTGAAATGGGTTCAGTTTGGGTGGGTCAATTTTTAGTGGAAATATTTTCGGTTCGGCTAAATTTGGCGATGACATAGATGGTACTGGTGGTGATGGTGATGGTGATGACGGTACCAGAATCCGTCGTCTTGGAAGATTTATAATGTTTTTTCTATAAGGCTTGATGAGAATTTTGCAAGAAAATGAAGGAGAATTGAGGGGTTGAATGGTTTGCATGGTGAAGAAAAAGAAAGAGAGTGATTTTTGATAATATTGAAAAACAAAAGGGTAGTTATTATATATATAGAGGTTGAAAAAAGAGTGGGGGGCAATAAGGAGAAAAACTAAGAAAAGTAGGGACCAATAGAGGAAGTCCAGCTTAGGTTAAGAAAAAGATGACACGTGTAATCATCATAGAAAATGAAATAATGAATTTGAAGAAATTAACAAAAATAAGAATTAACGGAATCAGGTTCTTTAACTTCACGAGACAGGACAATGCTTGAATTCATAGAAAATGTTTCTCGGATTAGTATAAGTTTCATAAACATTGCCATGTTCTGTAATTAACTGTATATGTACAATTTTTTAGCAATGTCATAATAAAAAATGCTCAAATATGCTATCGAATTTTGAGAAAAGACTTATTTATATCATTCGCTAAAAGTTTGGTTCATTTATGTCATTGTCATTTAAGAAAAGATTCATCTATGCCATTATCTTTTAACTCCGATTTTGCAAAACTACCATCTTGGGTAGAACTTCTTCAAGTTTGGCTCAACAATATCCACCTAGGGTAGAATTTTTTCGCAACTCTAAATCACTTGAAATTTTGAACATAGACATGATGAACTTTAACATAGTATTTTTTGAGTCTATGTTCAAAATTTCAAGTGATTTGGAGTTGTGAAAAAAATTCTACCATTAAAGGAGGTTAAAGTTTTGAAACTTAAAAGAAATTTTAAGTATGTGTTGTTGGGTTAGGTTGAATTCGAGCACAAAAAATATTAGATTTTGATATCTAGCTCGTATGGATGCTGCAATTGAAATTTGAGGTGATTCTGTGAAAAAAATTGAAGAAATTCAAAAATTTGATTTTTAGTATTCTTCATGTGTTCTTGGTGTTCTTGAAGAAGAAAGAGCAAAAAGAGTACATTTGATCCAAAACTCCAATTGAAAAGTGTTAAACGACAATGGCATAGATGAGCCAAATTTTAACGGATGGCATAAATAAATTTTTTCTCAAAGTTCGATGGCATATTTGAGCCTTTTTCCATGTCATAATGATATAAATTTTTAAAGTACATGATCAACTTATTTCTTTCCATTGATCTATGATAGAGATTTTATAATGATCTGTTAGATCATTTTGAGAATCAGTCCTCTTTTTTTCATAAGAGATTCTTTCTGTAAATTTGAATTGAAAATTTTGAATTATTCGATAACTAAAATTATTTAGTTGAAGATAATTTGAAATTTGTATTTATTGTACACGTGACAACCAGATTTTGGGGATTATATGAGATTGTATAAGTCTTCCTCTTTCGTTTATCTTTGTCTATATAATTACTTCCGCATTTCTTTCTGTATCTATTGGATTTAGGTTGACTTATCCTAATGGGACAGGACAAGTATGATTACATCCAATTTTGGATGGTAACAAATTTATTATTAAATGGTATTGTTTCTCAAAACGAAAAAGTTAAGGGGGCATATTGAAATTTAAACCATGAATTCACGTGAACCCTATTGGTGAGAGACATAAATACTTACTTTTAGGTTTGACATTTTTACAAATAAAATATTTTTGTAAATTTATCCGCTTCAAGAAAAACTTCAGGCATTGGATTATGATATTTTGAAGAATAAACAAAATAAAACTGAAAAATATTGTAGTAGGCAAGGAAAAGAAATCTAAATTTGTTGAGTATAATCAAGAAAAAGGTCAATTTTAGATTATTATTTTTTAAAAAAATTGAAATTGCTTTTTGAAAAAGGTTTGACTTTAGACAATTGTTATTAAAATTTTGACTTTGGTAAGGTCAACTTTCAGACATTTTTTTTGTGAAGTAGGCATTTATTTGGTTAAATTTTAAGTTTTTTTTCCATGAAGTTTAGATAAATATTTTTTTTGTCCGGATTTAGAAAATTGTTTTATAAATTTTAATAATCAAACATACGGTTCAACATTCAAATTTATCTCAACTAAGTTTAAATTCGAAAATAAATTATAAAGGATAAATCACATTATGTAATTAATTCTCAAAATAATAATAAATCTAACAATATATATATATATATATATATATATATATATATATATATATAAAATTCGTGGTTCTTTTATGAATTCAGTAATTTTAACTGATGGCATAAATGAGCATTTTCTCAAAGTTCAATGACATATTTGAGACTTTTCCCAAAAATTTATTATATAAATAACTATAAACTTATTTAGTATTGTATATTGACTTTAAATAGTTATATAAATAATAAATTTTATATTCTAAATCCGCCTTTATTATACTGATTAAAATTTATAAAAATAAAAATTGTTTTTCTGAGAAATTCTTTCTTTCTCGTCCACTCAAGGGGTACGGATACACTTTTGCGGATCACAGGTGATAGTTACAAAAATGGCGAAAAAATTAATAATACTCGACGACATTTAGGATTAGTTCCTGATAGATAGAGGTGTTCATGGTTCGTTTGGATCGATTATTGGTTAAAACCAAAATCAAACCAATTTGATCAGTTTTCAAATTGCTAAAATCAAATCAAATCAAACAAAAAAATATAACCATCAGCTTGGTTATTGTTGGTTTGGTTTGGTTTGGTTCAATTTTTTGATTTTTTGGTTTAAAAATAATAAATTTGTTGAAGGCATTTGCATCTCGATAGACACAAACACCTAGTACATGAATAATCCACAAGAAAGCTACTCGATTTATTACACGAAAAAAGTGATTTAGTTAAGCAATACTAAAATTATTATAAACCAAACATCAAATCTTTATAGCAAAAAAAAATCTCAAGCTCAACAATTGAGGAACTAACCGGAGGAGGGATATAAGAAAATTATATACCAAAATTTAAGTGTTGGACTTAGAAATTGATAAAGTTAAAGACTTAGATTAATTAAAAATTTAATAAAATATTTATAATTTATTTATGAATAATACATAAATATTTATATGAAAAATTTATATATATAATTTCTCGGTTCGATTTGATTGCGGTTCATTTTTAATAAAATCAAAATCAAATTAAATAGTAATGATTTACATAATTTAAAACTAAACCTAATTAAATCAAATTAAATATCGATTTGTTTAATCAGGTTAATTAAAATTACGATTCAATTTAATTTTTTAATTATAAATATCCTAACTGATAAAAATAACGATCATTTTTAAGAAAAAAAAAAGACAGAGATGAAAAGAGCCTATGAATCAAGACGTTAATAGAAGTTTCCTTTTTCTAATAATAGGGGGAGCAAAAAAGGGCCCTTAAGAGTAAGAATCCAAAAAAAAAAAAAAATGTGGGAATTCCTAGTATAGTAGAATCTTGCGGATAGATACAAAGTAGAGAAAATTGACAAGATTCTTTGCCTAATTTTTGGTCAAATCACAAGTGATATGGATAGGCATTTGGCACGAGAAAAGCATAAGGTTTCGACATGGGCTTTGCATGTCATTTTGTGATAAATATTTGAAATACCTTCCATTCAAATTAAGGAAATTTACATAAATATACTATATATCAAGAAGATATTTATCATTTATAATAATGATATTTTTTAATAAACACTTATAATATATTTATAATATAATTTTAATACATATTATTCAAATAATTTATAAAGTATATATAATATAAGTTTTATTATGGATAATATATTTATCAAATTTTAATACACTTATAATACATTATGTTAAGTTCTTACCAAACATATATAATATATTTTAAAACACTTATAATATATTTATATTGCATGCATAATTCACTTTTAATACATAACAGATTTTTCATAGTATTGTTATGTATTGTTATAGATGGTAATAAATAAAAAATATCGCTAAAATCAGTAATTATTTATGAAAAAGTATTCACCCAAATAATTTTTCCTTCAAAAATTTATTACTTCTATTATGTAAGAGGGAATGAAAGGAGTTTAAGGTCAGTCGGTCATTTGATCGATTTGCCTTTTTCATCCAATTTAATATTGTTTTTTTTATTTAATCTATTAATCTTAATTTATTTGTTCTAACAATTTAAAATATTTTTAACTTTCAAAGTTTCACTTTGGAACAAACTGAATAACATATATTATTTGTAAAATCTTTTACAAATCATAATAATTAACAATTTTTAATTTTTTCTATTTATATTTTAGTACTTTCTCTATTTTAATTTAATAGACTTACTTTTAATTTTAACATGTCATGTATTTAAAAATTACAAAAAAAGGTTGTACTACAAATTACAATATTTGACAATCAAAAACATATTAAAATTTTAGTCAATTCTCAAAATTTCACATATTCACATAAATTGCAACAAAGGGAGGAATATTTATTATTTGAGAATTACGTTGAAAGTACTATAAATGTCACAATCCAAATCGGGTCATGAGTGACACCCACACTAACCTTCCGGTGAAAGAATCAATACTATACTGCCAACTAACATCCTAACACATAAATATGCATTTAAAGATGTGGAAACACAATTTTTATAATAGTTTAAACTGAGTTCCGCATATATCAAAAATTCAATGTGAAATTTGAATCAGATATGTCTTTCTTTTTTCAAATTCAAAATATTCATAATTGAGGTTACACCATAAACTCAGAAAAATTAACCAACAAAACAAACAATGCGGAAGGTAACCCCGAGAACCTGAGAGTCATTGTACCAAAACTACTAGATAACAAGTTTAAGAGTAAGGAGATGCAACCCCAAAAATAATAATATAAAATAAAGTGCGGGAATAGTCTAATTCTGAAGGAAAAGGGCCAAGATTGAAAAGAATCCACGGTAGCCTGAAAGAGCTGGCTCACCCTTGAATTCTACAAAGTCAACGATCTCCTAACTGAGGTCTATCAATAGCCGCCTGAAGATGCTCTCTACTCAACAAACAAAGAGTAAATGCAGTATCGGTACATATAACAATAGTGCATTGGTAACCCAGTAAGTGCAATTTACACAAGGAATCACAACATAGTAAAGACAAGCACATACAGAAACATATTATCAATTATCATTTTATGAGTAATATACAGTTTCGCAGTATCAATCTCAATTACAACAGCCTAAGGGTGGAAATTTCAGCGCATTTAAGTAAAATGAATTCATTTAGCCGATATTTATTTAAATGACTCACTCATATTTTTTCATATAATGACCTGAACCGTCGTAAATTAAGAGCGCAAAACAAAATCGTAGGGGAATTTGTCCTCTGGGCTCCACGATCCCGCTAAAGCGGGATAGTCGCCACAACGGCGCTCCTCCAACAGGATTTCTGCAAAGAACTTAAGCCGGAATTTTCTTATTTCCCCACTTCTCCCAAAATGTAAGTAAAATGCGAGGTTTACTTTTAAAACCCTCAAAAGGCTGCTCCTGACGTTGGAAGAGAAGGGAAAGGAATTGCAGCACTGAAAGAATTCCAATAGACAGAGTTAGGCCAATTTTTTTTTAAAAACAATTGGGGGTGGGGGTAAGGGGTTCAGGTGGGGTTGGGCGTCACACCGCCGGAGGGTACCCTAGATGTGGCCGGTACTCAGAAATTATTACTGGCTCCAAGCGAACCACTTAACCTAATCACACATTCGTTCGTTCATTCAATCAGCGGAAGACTTAAAATAAAAAGACAGTTAGGTGGGCAATTCCAATTAACAATCTAACTCAAGGTAGAAAGGTCATAAGACAAAAAATCAAACTCCAATCTATGTCATGAGAATAGTCTGACAAGAACAATTTAAGGAATAAAAATACTCAATCAACCTATCTCTATCTAGTCTATGAAGCCTCTATCACTACTATCTAATTGGTGTCAATGACAGGTTCATGGCCACCTCTAATTAGAATGAAAAGACTAAAATCAACGCAAGAATAACATAATTGGTATCCTCTGAATGTAGGGGGACTCACCAATAAGCTGAGTGTGAACAGATCCTCAATGGTGCACTTATTGATGATCTCTTAAACCTGTCTCTGCATCATTAAATAATGCAGGTCCAAATAAACGTCAGTATGTGGAATGTACGAGTATGTAATATAAAAGAATAAAACATGCATCAAGGTAGAATAACACCGGTTCAGGTATCTCAAATCAGAAAGACGAGGAATTCAATCATGATGCCATAAGTCTAAAGCAAGAGCAAGGTTTAGACAGAAACCAATCATAAACAATTCAATCCAATCTAACCTAATTCGATCCGATTCAATCAAAGTACGATCAAGACCTATATGGAAGTTTCTCTTGACAATGATTACTTATGAGCCAGTGACCGTACAACAAGCTCATTGATGTTGCCACAGCGTCCAATACTTTACCAGTGTAAAGGACTAATCATCAAATCAAGGATCCAATCAAGCAATCAAGTCTTATCTTTTCAGGACATTAAAATAAAGGGAAATATCTGACTTTAACGGTTCAATCCTCTCCTACGCTGGCTACGCAGTTATTGGGTTCGAGTTATTACTTACTCTTACCCAATTCAGTACTCGATACTCCTCCTAAGACTCAATGCTCATAAGACAATCAATCCCAATCAACCAATGAACAAGTCTCATATGGACTTTTATCAGTTCATCGGTTCTATCCAATCGGTCCTTTCGGACAATCAATCTTCCAATCATTCCCAAATCATTCAATTATGAATAGTTCAGACAATAATTTATGACAACATTTAGTTGAGACCATTCAATTGAGTTCAATAAGGAAGATGCAAAGACTATCAAGTTGCATCAAGACTATCATCATGCTCACATTCCGATCGCAATCATACATTCACAAGTTCAAGGCTCTACACTTAATCCTTAATCATATTTACCCAATATTAGTCAAAATATCATGAGAATTTATAAATTAAATAGTCAAAAATCATTTATTCAAGAAACAAGTTCATATAAAACATCAATTACGCAATATGTAAAAATATGTTAAGTTTAAGGAAAATTTTCAAGAAACACAATCATAGGGATTCAATTCATTCACAAATCAATCTATCACAATCATGGGGCACATAGAAGAACAAGGTTCATGCTTTAGTTTAGCCTTACATACCTAGGATGAGTACAAGACAATCAATCAGGCAAGAAATTGCTTCAATCTCTTAAACCCTAACCTTTTCTCAAAATATATTATTTTTTTTAATTTTGGGGTAGGGTGGGGTAGGAGGTCCGGTAAGGGGTAGGTTGGTGAGAGGGTTGAAAAAATTATTTATTTCTTGAAATTATTTTAATTTTTTTTTAAAAAAAGTTTGTGGTGAGCAGTGGGTAGGGGGTCCAAATGGGGGGTGGGCGGGAGGGGGGTTGGGGTGGGCAATTCTTTTTAATTCTTTTTTTAAAAATAGGGGCTGAGCGAAAAATTTGGTTGGTAGGTGAGGGGTGGGAGGTGGGGGTTACGGAGGTAGAAGAAAAATTAAATTTCATTTTTGTATGAAAAAATAATAATTTAGGGTGGATTGGGGGTTGTAGAGGTTAGAGCATCAACAATTTTGTTTTGATTTAATATTTTTTGGCTCTAGAAAATTAAAGTAGGTTAGAACCATTTTATCAAAATCATATTTGACCGAATTCATATTTTATATGGGTGACTTGTAATCCAATCCATTTTGGCTTAATCCATATTCAATCCATCCAAATTCAATCTAATCCAACAATTTGCCACCCCTACAACAGCCAACACTAGTTTTCTCATGGAACTCATATCCAAACTGTTAGTGTGTGAGCGCGACACCTAATTCAATAATTCGTGTGCGTTAACGTGACACTCGATCCAATATGTATCAACGTGGTACCCGATGCAATATGTATCGGCATGACACCCAATCCAACAATCACAATTACAATCCGCAATGAATAATTCATTCACTTGCACAATTAAGTAATAGATTTATTACATGCAGTTGATCACAGATAGTCATTTCATGAATATGTTGAGAAAAAGGTAATATTAAATTAAAAATGATATAATTTAAAAAATATATTATATATGACGAGTAAAATTATATCGAAACGATAATGATGAATTCGACGACCTCGATTTTGTACTTAATTGCCGGGGAGTTTTTGTTGCTTTCTTGCCAAGTTATTTATACAAATAAATACCACGTTGTTGTCAGTGTCTCACTTTTTATTTGTCAAAATAAAGGATAAATTTATCCTTTTTATTATATTTTTAATTTATCAGTATTGAGTTAATATCTTTAAAAAATATAGTAAGTAAATATATTTATAACTTTATTAATTATTCACCATATTAATTATTTTTTTAATAAATATGCCAAATTAAAATTTGACAAGTGAAAAAAAGTGGAAGGAGTATAATTTTTGAAGCTTTTTTTAATTTTATTTTTTGTCTCCTTTATAGTAATCAGATTTAATTAATTGGGACAAAATATATCCAAGTCCCAATATTTGAGTTTATCCACTATCCAACTTGCCATTGTTCACAAAATGACAAATTAATGTTCCCCTTTTCAGGTTGTGTGGCATTTCTTTGGATTTAGAGTTTATTTTGATCGTGAATTTAGATAATAAAATTTTAATTTATTAAAAATAAAAAAGTATAAATTTTATTTTAAAAATTTGTAAAAAAAATTAATAAAAATTACACTAATTGTAATTCCAAATACCTATATACAAAAAAATTATAATTAAGAGTCTGTTTTGATTGCTGATTTTTTTTAAAAAAAAAAATAGCGTAAGTTAGGATGGAGGAAGTGATTAATCAGCCATGAGCCCTTGAAACATGTAGAATGTCATTATTATTTTTGAAAATTTCAGTGTTGCAATGCATGAGAATATATTTTTCATTTTATGATATTTAAATTATGTTAATTGAGATCAACATGTTAAAAGCTTATTAAAATAAACTTAATTTTTTAAAAAGTCAAAAGTTTTATATAAATTAAGACAAAGAAATTAATAGTATATGATTTTCGTCTTATTTATTTGCATTTAATAGAGCTTTTAATCTTAATTATTTAAATTCTAGTTATTAAGTCTATTTATTTGTAAGATTTGAATTCTAATTATTTAAATCTTAATCATTAGTTTATTTGTGGTTCTTATTTACAATCACTGAATGTGTGAATGATTAATGTTTATAACAATGTCTTAATATCATTAAGATATCTATTTAAAAATTCATACAAAGATAACAACTAATTGCTACTTCATCTACTTTCACCCATCACCCATTTTAGTCATAACTATCAACACCGTTAATCACCACCACCTACGATCCACAACCACCAAAATCAATCGTCATCACCACTAATCATCATTAGCAATCATCACCATAAATTATTATTATATTCACTAATGACTACTTATAATTATCACCATTAGTCAATATTATATATCACCAACCACCATCATCAGTTGTCACTGCATACTATTAGTTATTAATATCATTCCACTACTAATTATCAACAGACATCATCAACAACCGTGGTTAATCACTACTCCTAACCACTATATACTATAAGATACTACCCATAACCACCACCACCAAACAACGCTATCCAAATAACCATACACAATCATCATCATTAGTCATCACCACCACCATCAGTCAACGCTATCCAAATAACCACACACAATCATCATCATTAGTCATCACCACCACCAATTGCATGCCATACAATTTTTTTAAATATTTCATTGATATAATATTAAATCAATTTAATATTTTATTTAAATTTTATATTTATTTATTTTAAAATAAAGATAAATTTTATACATTCATATGTCGAGAAAACAAACAGTTTTAATTAAATCTTAATGCAATATCTTAATATTAATATTCAAATATCTAAATCTTTATACATCTTAATATTCAGATATGCATTCAAATTCAGATATTTTAATCTTAAATCTTAATAAAAACAAATAAATATGCAGTCCTCTAGAATAATTAGGGGTGTTCCAAAATTGTTTACCTCAGACGGTGCGTTGCTACATAGATATAAATATCAAATCTAAATAAGAGTTTAAGTAATGTATTGGTTTGTGTTTGTGTAAAATATTTTGTTATATTATCAAATTATTTAAATGATATTTTTATGAAAATTCCTTCAAATATGGATTTTTTTAATTTGAAAACAAAATAACAGCTAAAGAGATTTTTTAATAAAATCTAATAATATAAAAACTCCGTCCACGGTATATAACATAAACTAGATGCAAGATTCTATGCTCAAACGGGATATGAAAATTCCTTCAAATATCGAATTTCTAAATTTGAAAATAAAATAACATCTAAATTTTAAATAAAATTTAATAATGTAAAAACTCCGTCCACGGTATGTAACATAAACTAGATGCAATAGTCTATGCTCTCATCAGGAAAAAATTAAGCCATGTAATATAGACTCTCTACGCCAGCAAATGACCCCTAACCTTGTACCGATAGGATATTAATATATCGGTGGAGTTTTATAGAGGATTAAACTCAGTTTTATATGATATTGATATGATATCAATATAGCAATGAAGTATCACAATTTTTTCTACTTTAGAGTTTATATATAAGATTGTGAATTTAATAATTTTCTTTTAATTATTTCATTTTTTTTCTTAAAAAAAGAACTCAAACCTATATGATACCGATATGGTATTAATATATCAACAGAGTATTAATAAAAATTAAGTTCAGTCCTATATGATACTGATATGATATCAATATACCAATGAAGTATCACATAAGATTAATTCATAGCAGTGATGACGATGTCATGCTGACGTCATGTGCGAAATAAAAAAAGAGAAAGTGGGTAAAAGGATAAATAGTTTGGCTTGGGTCCAATTAAGGTAAATAGTTTCACAATTAGGTCTATTTTATGTAGTTTTCCTTTTTTCCTTTCCTGATTTATGCACCACATGTAAAATTTGGAGCAAATCAATTCTTTAATATAATTTTAAATTATTTAAAGTTATTAATTATTGTAATTTATAATAATTTTTACGTAATTTTTAATAATATATATTACTCTATTTATCCAATTTATGTTGCGCCGATAGAATTTCAAGAGTCAACCTAATTTTTTATATGTCTTTCAAATTTTAAAATTGTCAATTATTGTGATTTATAGTACTCTTTACCTCATTTTTAAATTGTTAATTATTATAATTTATAATACTTTTACATAATTTTTAAAAATATATAACATATTTAAAAAAAATAAAACAAATAAAGTAAAGTAAAAAATAAAATAAAATTTAAAACTCAACTAAAAGCAAACATGTCAATAAACAGTTATCTGCTTCCGCTAAGCAGGCATGAGAGATAAAATAATACATATACCAAATATGGTTAATTATTGTCCTCGGACTTGTAGTGATTGCCAATTGCTACTTGCTTATTCTCCTTTTGTGCTTATGTCGATATTTTTTGTGGGCTTCATTTATATTTTATACTTATTTCGTTTTATATTTACATGTCTTTTAAATTAATTAATATAATTATTTTATCATAACTTTTTATTTATTTTTTAAATAATCTTAGATTTTGAAAAATGATTTAAAAAATAAGTAGTTAATCTTGAGATAAGTCATGAAAAAAAATCTCTTCATATGCTAAAAGTGAAAAATAAAAGTAAGAAAAATTATTTTTAATATATTGAACAAATAAAAGTAAAAGGGATGAAGTTTTTGACAACTTTCTTCTATTTTTCAATAATTAAGATTTATCCAAAATTTTAAAGACCAAGAGAAATTTTGTTATAGAAATTGTTATTCCTGTATCAAAGTTAACAAACCAAAAAATAATAAAGATGAAAATAAAAAATAGTATCAGTCTACAGAATTTATTGTGTGTTCTTAAAAAATTTAATCTCTCACTGTATTCGAGTTTATGGATTATTTCCTCCCAAGGTAAAACGGATAAACTATTAAAGAAGTAGCGGTACCTCAAACTTCAATAATTTCAGCGAACTCAAAAACCAGCAAAAATATCACACAAAGACTCAACTTTGTTTGTAAGAAAATATATGCAGAAGAGAGAAAAGTTCAATGTTCAAAAATGAGAGGAAAATCCTCTATTTATACACAACAAAGGGTAGTGAGAACATGTGTTTATTGTGGCTTATCGAAAAATTCGCAATCCTTCGCAAAAGTCACAACCTTTCATAAAAGTAGTAACTCTTCAAAAAGGTCATAACTTTTTGAAAAAGTCACAACCTTTCCGGAATAATCACAACCCTTTGGAAAAGTCACAACTTTTTGAAAAGTCACAACCTTTCAAAATGGTCACAACCCTTTGAAAAAGTCACAACCTTTTGGAAAGTCACCTTTCGAAATGGTCACAACCCTTTGGAAAAGTCACAACCTTTCGGAAAGTCACAATCTTTTGGAACGGTCACAACCCTTTAGAAAAGGCACAACCTTTCGGAAAGTCACAATCTTTTAGAACGGTTGCAACCCTTTAGAAAAGGCACAACCTTTCGGAATGGTCACAACCCCTTTGAAAAATTCACAACCTTTCGAAACAGTCACAACATTTTGAAAAAGTCACAACCTTTCGAAATGGTCACAATCCTTTAGAAAAAGGCACAACTTTTCGTAAAGGTCACAACATTTTATTTTCTTATTCACACCTTCAAAACTCAACAATCCCCACATGAATAGGGAATGACTATTGTTAAAACATATGCATGAAAAACTGTGATTCGTAGTAAAGATTAATTGCATGTTGATAAGTAGGTTTTCCTTTGAACTTTTCGTAGTGAACATATATCAAATATACTCGGTCAATCGGTAGATTTGATATCCTTGAACCGTCAAGCTTTGGTGTATACCTAGACAACATAAGTCATACAATCAACCCTTTAACTGTTTTTGGTTCTCATTTTTTTGTTTGTTTCAGCCATAAACACTTCTTGGTTCATAAGTGCATAGAGAACTGGCCTTACCGGACTCTCCTCAAAGCGGCTTACACTTAACACTTACATATGTGATTTCTAAATTTGTTATCCCGTAGATACACCATTTGATATACCATGTATCAAACTTAGAAATCAATAAAAAGCCTTAATACCTTTATCCTTGTTACTGAACATTGTCTCATCATGAGAATGAACCATTAGAAATTATTTTGACAATGTTGAACCATCATCAATGACTTTGTTTGATCTCCTAGAACCTATATCTTGAGATCTTTAGTATTCTAGGTAGAGTTACCGCCACGATGATTTGTCATCGGCCATAGTCTTATTCCCGTTGATGATGTCTCAACTCCCTCTCTAGTTAGGCCTTTTGTAAGTGGATCCAACACATTATCCTTTGAATTTACATAGTTAATTGTGATAATTCCACTAGAGAGTAGTTGTCTAACGGTATTGTGTCTTCTTCGTATATGAAAAAACTTTCCATTATATATCATACTCTTTGCCCTACATATTGCAATTTGACTATCACAGTGCATGCATACTGGTGCCAAAATCTTGAGCTAAAAAAATATCTTTCAAGAAATTTCGGAGCCATTAAGCTTTTTCACCGGCCTTATTTAGAGAGATAAGCTCAGATTTCATTGTAGAGCAAGCGATATATGTTTGTTTGGAAGATTTCTAAGAGACTACTCCTCCACGAAGAGTAAATATATATTCACTCGTGGATTTTACTTCATTTGACCCGGTGATCTAATTTGCATCACTATATCCATTCAGTACTACCGGATATTATAATGCAAAATATAGTTTTGAGTATGTTTTAACTACGCCAAAACTCTTTTCATTGTCATCCAATGAGTTTATTTGAGTTTATTGGAATTAATCGTGAACCGACTTAGTTTACTAATAGCACATGCTAAGTCTGATTATGTACAATTTATGATATACATCATACTTCTAAATAATCTTGCATGATCCAACTGTGAATCACTTTCACCTTTATTCTTTTAAAGTGCAAAGCTCACATCTATTGGAGTCTTAGAAGTACTAAAAGTTCAAATTCTTGTACTTGTGTAAGTACTTTTTCAATATAATGAGACTGTAACAATTCTAAACCTTGTGGAGTTGTAAGGATTCTTATACCTAAGATCTTTCATATCAAAGTTGTTTTCTATCATACGTTTAGTTGCATTTATGTCATAAGTGTCTCTATGATGATCAACATGTCATCAACATACAAACAAACAATGATTTTGTGATTTGGAGTGTCTGTAATGTGAATACATTTATCACATTTATCATTCTTGAATCCATTTGGCAATACGATTTGGCCAAACTTTACATGTCATTGTTTGGATGCTTGTTTTAGTCCATAAAGTGACTTAACAAATTTACACACTTTCTTTCATTTACTAGGAACCACAAAGCCATTGGGTTGTTCTGTGTAAATTTCTTCCTCTAATTTTTTATTTAAGAAAATTATTTTCACATCCATTTGATGAATTTAAAGGCCATATACAGAATCTAATGTAATTAACATCCGAATGGATATAATCCTAATTATTGTAAGGTAAATATTGGAAAACCAAGACCATATTTTTGTCTAAAGCCTTTGACATCAAATCTTGCTTTATATTGTCAATAGTTCCATCAACTTTCATTTTTCTTTTGAAGATCCACTTTTAACACAAAGTTTTATTTTCTAGAGGAAGATCATTCAACTCCCTAGTATGGTTGCTTAATATTGAATAAATCTCACTCTTGACAGTCTCTTTTCAAAAGGATGAGTCTGAAGAGGACATAACTTCTTTGAATGTTTTAGACTCATGTTTAAGAAGAAATGTTACGAAATCAGATCTAAAGAAAATAGATGTCCTTTGACGTTTACTACGCCTTGGAATCTCTTTATTAGGTTCACTCTCCTTTGGTTCTTCTCGAGGTCGTTTAGACCCTTCATTAGACAATTCAAGCCTAGTTTTATACGGATAGATATGTTCAAAGAATTCAACGTTATTTAATTCAATTACTATATTGTCATGAATTTTCAGATGTTCAAACTTCTGAACGAAAAATCAACATGCTTTACTGTTTGTAGCATATCTACTAAAAACACAATCCACAGTCTTAGGTCTATTATAACCCTCTTAGGTTTAGGAACTTGGACTTTGGCAAGACACCTCCACACTTTGAAATATTTCAATTGGGGACACCCCTACACTTTAAAATATTTCAATTGAGTTTTCTTCCTTTCCATTTCTCATATGGAATAGATTGTGTTTTGATGTGGGGCACTCTATTGAGTATTTGATTTGTTGTAAGGCTGGCTCCCCCCACAAGTTTTGTAGTAAACCTGAACTTATAAGTAAGACAATCATCATCTCCTTTAAAGTTCAGTTTTTTCCTTTCTGTAATTCCATTAGATTGAGGTGAGTAAGGGGCAGTAGTTTGAAGGATGATTTTATTTTTCAAACATATTTCTACAAAATGAGATTCATACTATCCACCTCAATCACTTCTTATCATTTTTATCTTTTTACCCAACTAATTTTCAACTTTAATTTTGTATTTACTAAAGACTTCTATTGCTTCATCATTACTATGCAGCAAATAGACATAACAATAGTGTAACCGTCAATAAATATTATGAAATACTATTTTCCACCACGAGATGGTGTTGACTTCGTATCACAAATATCAGTGTGAATCAACTCTAAAGGATCGGATTTCTTTCAATAGATTTATAAGGATGCTTAGCATACTTAGATTTAACACAAACTTGATATTTTGATTTATTGCACTCAAAATTAGGTAAAACTTCTAAGTTGATCAATTCTCACAAGGTTTTGTAATTGACATGTCCCAAACGTTCATACCATAAACAATTTGACTCAAGCAAGTAAGAAGGACTAAAAATATTTAGTTTGAAAAGATCCTCTATAAGGTTAACCTTTTCCTACAAATATTTTGTTCTTACTTATTATAACTTTGTCAAATACAAACATTATTTAAAGTCAATACCTTGTTAGATGTTCTTTCCAAGAGGACTTTTTCATAACCTTCAATTTCGATTGTTGCAGAATTATCCATGAACATAGTCTCATCGGGTCCAATAAGAGCATATGAACCAAATGTTTCTTTATAACACAAAATATGACAAATAATTTTTTTAACCAATATTTATACAAATAATTGTATTTTAGTAGACATGTATTTTTATAAAAGATCACAACATTTTAAGTGACACTTTTTCATAAGAGAACAAAACTCTTTTGAACAAGTATATATATTTAATTTGATAGTTTCATACTAGTCATATCATGTCATATACTAGTAAAAGAAAAACTCAATCACCAAAATATACTCCAAGAATTTTGTGGGTCTAACATAATCCAAGAATGTCATTCAATTTCATATCCTGTGCTTCCACATTTAAATTAGACACCAAGTCTAATTTTATCTTTATCACAAGCAAAGAACCCCCACATTTTAAATATGATCTCAAAAATATTTTTCAAGTATTTAAAAATAATTTTTCACATATTTTGTTTTCTCATACTTTCAAATATATACAATCAAAATACATATTGATAGCATAAAGCCTCTTTTAAAGATAATATTCTACAAAAAATTGTAATGCTTTCATTTCCTTTGACAATCTTTACATATTGTCAAAGTTTAATTCATAGAGGCATCCATTACAGGCACAAAATCATTAATTTTATGTCACTAGTATATATTTTTTTCCTTCTGTCATAATTAGACAAACCACTTAGTATTTAAAACACTGACACTAAAGACTGCATTTTTGTTCGACTTGTTTCTACTTAACAATGAAGTTTTTATATTCTTCAAATCGTCAACTAAATGAACTTTAAATGCTGATGAAGGCTTTATGACTTCAAACAAATTTCAAATTCAGATAAAGCAGAAAACCAAGAGGTTTTAATCTCCAGAAATAAAAAATACAACACTGTTTCTAGCTAATGATGAAGCTTTTATATTCTTCAAATCATTTACCCTTTATATTCTTCAAATCATTTACCCTTTATATTCTTGATGAAGTTTATATACTTTTCTAATCAGAATACTCATTCAAACAGAGTGTTTAATAACTTGGTGAAGTTTTTATATTCTTCAAATCAAATGCACAGTCTACTTTATTTGGTGAAGTTTTAAATTCTTCAAACCAAAGGAGTAGAAAATCAAAAGATTTAGTCTCCAAACATCAGACACAATCAAATTTCACACGAAGTAGAAAATTACACAAGTTTTAGTCTCCAAAACAGAATTAGAAAATCATAAGGATATGTTTTTTTTTCAAAAAATTTTCTCTCGTTACCAAGTTTGTTGGACTCACTTCAAATCTATGAATGTTAAATTCTATAGAGCTTACACGTAGTCAGACCAAATAATATTTTCTTTTTTGGAATAAATTTAATATTCGATGAAGTTCTTATATTCTTTAAATCGAATATTAAACTTTTCTTTTCTTCTTCTTTTCTGAAAAAAATGTCTTGCCATCTACATTCTTGGATTAAGATCCTAGAAAGATGCCTCCAATACTAGATGTAATACACATAAAAGTATTTCTCTTTACAATTTTATCACAACAAATAATAAAGCTTTGAAAATAGTTTGTGAAAACTATTAAGACAATAACACATTATTTAACTTAATCATCTTTAATTTGACCAAGGTTATGATAAGGAAAAAAATACTACTTTATAGTATCAAGTCTAAGATTCCTTCATAATATACTTACTTAGATATAGCAGAATCATATAAATACCATGACAATGGCTTCTAAGATCCATCGTGCCTCAATCCAAAAATCTCAGATACAGAAAAAAATACTAAATTCCTTAAGCTTGTTATTCCTGTATCAAAGTTAGCAAAGCAGAAACAATAAAGATGAAAATAAAAAACAGTACCCGAGTCCACAGAATCACTGTATATCCTTAAGAAATTTAATCCCCTCACTATACCCAAGGTTATGAATTATTTCCTCCCAAAATAAAATGGATAGACTATTAAAGAAGTAGCGATACCTCAAACTTCAATAATTTCAGCGAACTCAAAAGTCAGCAACAAAATCACACAAAGACTCAACATTGTTTGTAAGAAAATATATGTAGAAGAGAGAGAAATTCAATGTTCAAAAATAAGAGGAAAATCCTCTATTTATAGACAACAAATGGTAGTGTGAACATATGCTTATTGTGGCATATCGGAAAAAGGCACAATCCTTCGCATAAGTCACAACCTTCTGAAAAGTAGCAACTCTTCAAAAAAATTCTAACTTTTTGAAAAAGTCACAATCTTTCGGAACGGTCACAATCTTTTGAAAAAGCCACAACCTTTCGAAACGGTCACAACCCTTTGAGAAAGTCACAATCTTTCAGAAAGTCACAACCCTTTAAAAAAGGCATAACCTTTCGAAAAGTCACAACATTTCGGAACGGTCACAAGCCTTTGAAAAAATCATAACTCTGGAAAGTCACAATCCTTTAAAAAATTCACAACCATTTAAAACGGTCACAACCCTTTAAAAAAAACACAATCTTTCGTAAAAATCACAATCTTTTATTTTCCATTCATATCTTTAAAACCACCAACAACTGTGTGTTCTTTCTATTGACATGAAAAGATAAAAAGTTACTTGTGTGATCACTTTTTTTTTTTTTTTCATTTTTAAGTTCTCTTTTGATTATAAAAAGTAAGATTCACTTTTTTTCATAATAAATTTTATTTTATTCGAAAATGCCAAATAACGTCTCCGAGTGAATTAAGGATTTGTGACAGATAGATATAGACACTTACCAAGTGGCATCCATGCGGTGGCTTGCCTTGGCGTGTTGTGCTGCCAACAGAGTTGTTCGTATCATAACATAAAATTAGAACGTAATTTATGAATTTTAATTCGCCTTATAATTATATCATTTATTAAGTTTTAAATATATTATTTATATATATTAAATGAAGTTTTAACACAAATATCAAATTTGAATTAAAATTAATGTATTTTGTCCAACTCGTAATTACAATTATGGATCTACCCTTGGGGAACGAGCCAACACCTTACAAGTGTAACACCCGCTGATACAATTGTTAGCTCGTGTCTGACGGGATAATGGATAAGTACTTTCCTGGTCTTAGTTTACTTTAAAGGCATCATTTTCGTGAGTAAAAAGAATACGTGGTTAGCCTTTTAAATTATGATCAAAATTTCAGTGATACATTTTAACTTAATTAGGGTTTTATTATCCTCCTTCCTTTTCAAACTTATCTTTTTTGCATTTTCGTGCTGATGTCAGACCTTCAACCAAGTAAATTGAATGTGTTTGTACACACGCCATCACGTTAGTAAATAATTTTTAATTTTTTATAGAATATTAATTTTTAAAGTTTTTAATTCTTTTTAAATCTTCTTATTTTCTTTATCTTTTATTTAAATTAAGTTAATCCACGTATTTTTTTAAAAAAAATCCTTGTATTTAAAGTTTTTAATTTTTTTTACCTTAATTCATTGTCTTTTCTCTTTATTTTTCTCTTTATTTTATTTATTCTCTTTATTTTCTTTGTCTTTCTTTTTGATTCGATTTCAAATTTAATTCTAAATTTCTTGTATTTAAAATAAGTTACTTTTGAATAGATATTAAAATAAGTGAAAAAAATCAAAGAAAACATAAAAAATTAAAATGTGAAATTAAAAGTGAAAAGATAAGATTTTTTTTAAAGTAAGGAAAAAATTAAATAAATATTTTACATAAAAATAAATGAACATAATTAAATATATATATATAAAGTTACCAATTAAAAATTGATATTGTCCAATTTTTTCACTTATTACTTGTCTTCAAGAAAGTGTGCACTCTCTTTGTGCCACATCAACTTTTAAGGTGTATTTATTTTATTTTAAAATAGTTTAGGGAAGGAGGGGTAATATGACCCTAATTAAGGCAAAGTTTGTCACTGAAATTTCGATCATAATTCAGGGGATACTTATGCATGATCCCATGTCTGACTCATCTAACATAAATTTTGATTTAGTTTATGTATAAATGTGTAATTTTTTTTTTTTTAAAAACTTAAAATGGTGGCCATAATTATCATTTCATTAAATATAATGGAAAACTTACGTCAATATGTTGTATTAAAAAAATATTTATAGAAATTTATAATAAAGTTTTAATACATAAAAAAAAGGGGCAGCCCGGTGCACTTAAGCTCCCGCTATGCGCAGGGTCCGGGGAAGGGCCCGACCACAAGGGTCTGTTGTACGCAGCCTTACCTTGCATTTCTGCCAGAGGCTGTTTCCAAGGCTTGAACCCGTGACCTCCTGATCACATGGCAGCAACTTTACCAGTTACTCCAAGGCTCCCCTTCAAAGTTTTAATACATATTACGAAGAAATTTATAGAACACATAATATATTTTAAAACACTTATAATACATTTATATCGCATTCAAAATTCACTTTTAAAACTTAACAAATTTATCATAGTATTACTATAGATGTTAATAAATAAAAAGTATTGCTAAAATTAATAATTATTTATTAATTTTTTTTGCAAATATAATTAAGGTTCAAAAAAGAAACTAAAATGTACTTAGACTTCTTCCCCGTTCTGATGATCAAGTGACGGGTCGGGTCATGACAAAAGGATCGGCCTAAAATTGACCGGCCCATCAACAACAAATATAATTTGAACAGAGATTGATGAAGCTGCAATAATGTCATTTCTCCATCTTCTCCCTTGTTATATTCGTTTTTGTTGAAGTTTGAATCGCCATGTTCAGCTTCAGTTTGCTATGTAAGTTCGGACCTCCTTTGTACTTTATTTCTCCATTATCGCACTTGAATATCCTTTGATTAAGCTTACTTTTGTGTGAACTAATGATACCATCAGATCTGGATTTTTGTAGATTTCTCCATGTTATGATGATGTTTCTCTCCTTGGTACGTCGTTGAATTTCCTTTTCTGGAGAACGCATATCCATCTGATTTTAAATTTGACGTTGCTAAACCTCTGAACTCATCTTTTGCTTTATGAATCGTATTATTCCTGTGTATAGATAGACAAGCTATAGATTTGTAAATGTAATAAGTCTGTGACTTCTCTATTTCTCCAGGATTGTTGACACTGGTTCTGTATTCATTAAATGTTGATGCCTTCTCCTTGCCTTCTGTTGAATTGATCCTCAAATTAGCTATTTGCTGCTTGTCTAAGTCGAGAATTTGCTTAGCTTTAGTAGGAATATCCATGAAATTAGTATAACTGAATCTATCAGCTCTGTTAAAAGCTAGATTAGCTATAAAGTCAGCCATAGAGAGCCCGTTTGGATGTGCTTAAAAAAAAGTAACTTTCATGTATGAAGTGTTTTTAGAACTTTAAAGTGCTGAAACTTATTTTTATAAATAAGTAGTTGGGTGTTTGGATAAAAGTGCTTAAATGAGGAAAATGATGTGAATTTTAGGGTTAAAAGAATAAAAAAGGTAGTTTGGGAATTTAGTTAAAATATAAGGGATATAAAAGTAATTTCCATGGTCAAAGAAAATGACTTTAAGCATTTAGAAAAAAAAAGTTAGGAATCCTAACTTTTTATTTTTGACTGACTTTAAGAACTTTATGACTTAAAGTTAGCAGTAGACAAACACGTTCAAAAGCTAAAAAGGGGCTTTAAGTTGGTTTTCATCCAAACGGGCTCAGAATTACCTTCCCTATAGAAATGATTTAATCTAACCTGCTAAATTTGAGCCATTTCCTTGATGTCTTCTATTACTGTTGCAATTTTCCATGGAATTTCCTGGATTCCTGATAAGATTTTTACTAAAACTAATGAATTAGTTTCAATAGCAATCCACGTGATTCCAATAGCAATGCAATGATAAATTGCTTCCCTTAATGCGATTGCCTCTGCTTACATATTTGTAGTTTCATTTATCTCTTCTCCTTGGGCATATAAACTAGGTCTCCATCATGATTTCTTAGACAAAAACCATAAGAACTCCTCCCTGGATTGCCTTTAGAGAATCCATCTGTGTTACATTTTAACTTGCTATGCTCTGGTGGTTTCCATCTCACTGCCACATAGTACAATTTGGGTTTGTACATCTCCAAATAGTCCACCAATTCTGGCCATTGGGTAGGAATCTGCCTTAACTTAGGATAGATAATTTTGACCAATCTCCAAATATCAGTATTCACATTGAATAAGAGGCTATTGTAGGAGACGTTCTTCCCATTCTTTAAATTGTTCCTTCTTCTCCAAAGATGCCACATGATGATGGCTGGTTCAACCGTCATAATCCTCTTCAGCTTTGGATTACATTAGATTGTCCTCCATTTGTGAAAGACCTGAAAAAGTTGTAATCCATCAATGTTTATACCTGCAAAATTAGCAAAAGACCTCCATAGTTTTGAGGCTATGGAGGAGGTTAGAAAAATGTGAGACAGTGTCTCCTGTTTAGGTTCCTGGCAACACCCGGAGACCACATGAATTCCCATCCTCTGTAGTAGATCATCCACTGGGATCCTAAATTTCCAACCCTCCATACAAAAAAAGACATCTTGTAAGGTAATTTTTTGCCCAAATGTATCTGAAGATATCCTCTTTTCCTCTTTCCGTCTGATATACCCCCAAGCACTTTTAACTGAGAATTTTCCATTTGATTCAAGCATCCAACAGGGTGACTCATTGGCATTAATAACTTTTAGTGGTGGGATTTTCCTTATGATTTGCTGGACAAATTCATTAGGAAGATATCCTCTTAACTTCTGAATATTCCACCCCTCTACTTCTTCATCATCTGCTTCTGGTAGGATATGATACAGAGCCCCCAATGATGTCCAGTTGTCAAACCAGAAACTAGAACATCCCATCTTCATTTGCCACCATATTCGATGTTCAACAAGTTCCCTCACCAGAATCATCTTCTTCCAGATTGTAGATGCTTGTGTGCTCTGTGCTATAACTGGATGGAGTTTCTTGCTGTACTTATTTGCCATAAAAGATCCCCATATGGAAGGTTTACTCCTAAAGTTCCACCACAGCTTACAAAATAGAGCATTTGAAACATCTATCAAAGATCTCCTTCTTCCTTGGGTATCCTCTGTATGCTTCCAGAAAAATCTTGCCAAAATTCTATGCAAACAACTTACTCCAATAGGAGGGTTTAAAACAGATAGCAGGTGTATTAGCATGCCTTGTAGGACATGTTTGATCAAAACTGCTCTCCCTCCATAAGATAGCATTTTTCCTTGCCAAGTTTGAATTCTGTTTCCTATCTTTTTTTATCATGTTATCATAGTAGCATATCTTATTTCTCCCATAAAAAATAGGACAGCCCAAGTAAGTGAAAGAAAAAGTACCTTGCTTGATTTTAGTCATCACCTTAATTCTGGAAATTATACCTACTAGAACCTTGTCATGAACAGAGAAATTGCTTTTTTCAAGATTAATCATCTGACCGGAGGCCCTTTCATATTTCTTCAGAACTTTAGTCATTAGCCTCATTGACTTTTTATCTGCTGAAGTAAACAAAATAGTGTCATCTGCATATGCAAGGTGATTGACCTCTGGACTCCATTTTGGTATTCCAAATCTTTTGAAATCCTCATTCCCATTAAGAGCATTCGAGCTCCTAGTTAAGGCTTCTGCAGCTATGACAAACAAAGTAGGGGATAAAAGATCTCCTTGTTTCACTCCTCTGGTCAACTTGGAAAAACCTTGTGCTTGACCATTCAAAAGAACAGAGTGTCAATTGTTAGACAACAGTCCATACACGAAATCTATCACCACTTCATTAAAACCAAACTTCCTTAACACTTTGGTGATGAATAACAATGATAGTCGGTCATAAGCCTTTGTCATGTCCAATTTTATCACTACATTAGCAGACTTAGCTCTCAACCTGATATCTCTAATAATTTCTTGAGCCAACAACACATTTTTCACTATACTCTTCTCTTTGACAGAACCCGTTTGGTTCATGGAAATCAAAGAAGGAAGCAATTTCCCCAACCTCTCATGCAACACTTTAGGAATCACCTTATTGATGAAATTGCTTAAACTGACGGGTCTAACATCTGAAAACTGTTGACTTGGTTCTTTTTGGGTAACAATACTAAATTTGTATGAGTCAAAAATTTTTGGTAATATGTATCCTCCAAAGAAAGCCTTTACCACTGCTATAACATCTTTCTTTACAATTTCCCAACAAATCTGATAAAAGGCTCCTGTATACCATCTGGACCACTGGAACTTTCCCCATTCAAGGCAAAAACAGCATTCTTTACTTCATCTTCACATGATTCTCTGCGAATTAACTCATTTTGCTCTTCACTGATAACTCGTGCGAAAATTTTCTGGAAAGCAGTCTTCTGTAAACTGCTTGGTGAAGCAATTAACTACTTTTGTATCCAGATCCCCTTTATCATCTATCCATTCTCCATTTGCATCCTGCATTCTGTTAATTTGCAATCTCTTTCTCCTCCCATTAACACATGCATGGAAAAATTTGGTATTTCTTTCTCCATCTGAGAACCATTTCTTTCCTGATTTCTGTTTCCAAAACTCCTCTTCCAAGTGAAGGTATTTAGCTAGGTCTGCCTGTGATTGATGAAGTCTTCCCTGTTAGCTTGAGTAGGGTCTAGTTCAAACTGAGTCTCCTGCACCTGGATCACCTCTTCCAAAGTAGCAATCTTTTGAAAAATGTTTCCATTTGTATCTTTACTCCATTTTGCTAAAATACCTTTCATTTTCTTTAGTTTCTGATGCAACAGTGAAATCTGTATGCCAATGTGTTCTCACCATGTCCAGAAAACCAGCATGTTTTGTCCAAAAATTTAAGAACCTAAATGGCCTTATGATTTCTTCGTGAGTCTGTGAACATTGAATCTCCAAAGGGGAATGGTCTGATCCTTTCTTGATAAGATGTTTAACACTAGTATTGGGGAATTCATCTTGTAACTTTTGATTTGTCAACACTCTATCAAGTTTTTTGAAAATACATGCATCATCTGTCCTCCCATTCCACCATGTATAAGTGCTGCCTATGTAACCCATGTCTGTCAATTCACACACAGTAATGAAATTTGTAAAATCTTCTATCTCTTGGTAGAAAACAGGAAGACCTCCGAGCTTCTCCTCCCATGACAATATAACATTGAAATCACCATCTATCAGCCAAGGATGAGAGTGTTGTTCAGCTATGTGCCCCAGTGATTCCCATAACTCCTTTCTCCTATTGACATACAAGCTGCATATACCACAGTGAAAATAATTCTTTCACTCCAACTTTGATGGTATTCCAAAACTGTCAGATGTTGATTGGTGTCTGCTATCAAACTAATATGTAATTCCTCGTTAGCAAATAGCCAAATCTTCCCATTGCAATTTGCTATGGCTGTATGATGACCTATATTTATCCTATATGTATCAATATTTGATGAATCTTTAAAAGGTTCCATCAAACCAATAAGCCAATATTGATTTCTTCTATTCAGATTAGTCAACCTCTCAAAAGCTTGTTGAGTATTGACTGATCTTATATTCCAAAATAGAATTTTGTTCATCATTGATGATTTGATTTGGAGGCAACAAGCCTCTAAGGAAGAGTTCTGATACGAAGTATGACTTTTTTTTTTTTTTACCCCTTATTTTGAAGGATTTATAGTGTTTCCACACTTCCCCTCCAATGTGACTCGAACCCAGGACCTACCGGTCGTGGGTGGAGGTGCTTAACCAACTGAGCAAGCCTCACTTGTCTACGAAGTATGACTATTGACCTCCTTATCACACCTTTGCTCCTTTTACTTAAGTGCCTGCTCCTTAATAGAGATAGGATGTGTATTTCTGGATTTAATGACTTGGCGTAAGATGTAGCAATTTCAACTAGAAAAGAAAAGAAAAAAATATTTAGAAATAAAATTGTACATTGTATGGATAACTGTTTGATTGTCATTTTTTGAGGAAAGTCGATATAAAATTAATTTGAATTTAGATAATTCAAAGGTCATTTTTTATATTATAGTATTTCTTTTAGTTTAATAGTATTAATTCATGAAAAATATTTTTCATTTTTAAAAAAATTTGTTTTCAATTAAACTAAAACGCATAACAAAATGAATGGAGTAACATAAGCTATTCTATTATATGTATATTTTTGTTACAACAATATTAATTATTTGGGCCCATGTTCAAAACCAAACAATAATCGATAAGCCAATCGCAAAATTGGCTTATTGGTATTGGGTTATCGAATAAACGGTTGGGGAGCGGATTAAAATTTCATAATTAATGGCTTATTGGTGTGGGGGCGGATTATTCAATTTTCTTATCGGCTAAACCGTTAACCTGTTAAGAATTACCATACTTACATTTTGATTTTAGGTATATTAGCCTTATTTAATATTTTATCATAATATGCAAGAGTAATTATATATTTTTCCTTTGTTAGTCCTAACTCTTAAAAGCTAAACCCATAAAGCCAGAAAAACTTATTTAATTTTTTATAATTATATATTTTGCCTTAAAGAATAGAGAGCAAGTCACCAAACTCAAAAAACACTTAAGTTTAAAAGAGGTAAAGGCGTATAGAAGTTCCTGACTCACGGCTTTTAAAATAGTGAAAAGAAGTTATCTTTTCTATAAGGTGCGTTCATCAAAAAAAAGGTGTCATAGAGATTAGAGGTTCACCGATACATCGCCCAATAACTGTCTGATAATCGTCCGATAATTACTAATTCGTTACCAAATCAATCGGTATTTTATAGGTTGGCTGGCGGATTAGTAAATTTAAAAATCGATATCTAATATCCGTTCGATAAACAGCCCTAGCAGAAGCCATCAGTAGCCCCTTAAAGTTGAAATCAAGTTTTACTTAGACACCTACTGGCTTTTGTTCATTTTAAACACCTTATGTCATGCTCTACTGTGTCATTTTGACACTTTTTGCCGACATGGCCTAGTGACACTATGCCAATTTTTATTTTATTTTTTTCTTCTTCTCCATTTTCTAGCTATCATTTTCCAAGCTTAAACTCTTTTCATGGTGAAATAAAATTTGATGATGCCACAGACAAAGAAGCAGATTCAAGTGCCCAGAAATTTCAAACTTAAATGCCATTTCTTATTTTGTTGCCCTTCTTCCTCCTCGAAATAGTTTGAGAAAAATCGACAGAAATTTTAAAAAGAAGAAAGACACTCAGAAAGGGAAAGAAAACATATTTTCAATAATCAAATCCTGCATTCACATCAAACAGTTTTAGCATTCCAATCCATTTGAATGCGTTCTCACATCATAATCATAGAAAATCTCCAAATCTATTAGATAAGCCATATAATTTTTAGTACAAAGATCAGGACTCCATATGATGTATTAAAGCATTGATTTTTGACTTGCATTGACTTAGAAATCCAACAAAAAAGAAAATCCCAGAAAATGTCGAGCAAATGCATTACCACATTTACCAAATCAAGTATTCAAACAGCTTCTTATCTCACAACATTCACAAAGTGACAAAAACAAACAAAAAAAAGCTTCCTCCTTTAACACATTTCGGTGGGGAGGGTCGGGTGTGTGAGGGAAGGGGGTGGTGATAGAGAAGATGATTTGGGTGGGGGAGGAGTTAGAGTTTTGGGGGGTGGGGGTTAGTGGAGAAGATGATTTGGGGTGGGGTTGTGCTTCTCGTATTTTTATTGTTTTTTGAAAAAGTAGTTAATTGTTTTTTTAATTATTTGAATTTAAAAGCTGTAACATGTCACTGAATCATTGGCCCTTATTTTCCTACTCAAAATTCATCACTTAAGAATTATTTTTGATATATATGCCACGTGTCTTCATTTAATTTGCTACTTTGACACATCATTGACGAGTGTGTTATACACAAATTACATATTTTGATGATTGTCAAAAAAATGTCGAAATGACACAACGAAATCTGACAATAGGTGTTTAAAATAAATAAAGGTCTGTTGAGGTATCTAAGTGAAATTTGGTGTCAACTTTAAGGGTCACTGATTGACTTTTGCCATTATTTGGACACCTATGAGGCTATGACGTAAATGGACGTGTTGGTGAGTATGAGTATCATGGTTTCTTCAAGACTTCAACTATTCTATTATTAACTATATTTTTGTTATAACATTAATTATTCAACTCAATTTATTTGTGTGTACTTTGATTATTTTACATGTACTGATTGTTATCAATCGGTATGTTTTTTCAATACAGATAAAGGGTAACATTATTGGTTCTGTTATCAATAAAAATTAAGTCGAACGCTTGCTCAAGTAATATATACATTTGGTCAAATTTATATTTTATGTATATATGTATTTGATGTAAAATCTTTTTATTAACCTTTTTTCCCCCTATATTTATCTTTTAATATTTTGAATCTCTTAAGTCTTAATTAGTAAAAAAAATCTGACTCTCACGTACCAATGATTAAACAAAAAAAAAAAAACCAAAATTGAAACCAAATCCAAGTGAAAAATGCTTTCTACTAATTGAAATGGTACCTACGTTCTCTACGTACATAAAGTATGACGAGCTATTTTTAAAAAGGTGGCTTGATACACATATTGATTCAACTTAACTCGACATAAAATTTCAAATTATATGACATAATATATATATATATATATATATAATTATTTAGTTACATAATCAGGGCGAAGCTAAACAAGAAAAAAAAAGATTATAGTTATCTGAATTTCTTTTGTTAGAGAATCAGATTATACATAGATACTCAAGAATTAGTGATGAAAATTCTGATTTCATCGTACACATGATACCAAATATCCAACTTTTGGGGTCGCATGATCAACTCATCATCAACCTGATAAACAATACAGACAGTCTAGTTTTTAATGAAATTGCAGCCGCTGTCTTGGAAGAAGAAAATCGGCGCAAAAATAAGGAAGACAGACAGGCAAGTTCACAGCAAGCTGAAGCTTTAATGATGGTGAGAGGAAGACCAACAGAACGTGGCCCTAGTGGGAGTCACAATCATGACGGATCTCAATCAAGAAATAAAAAGAATATCAAGTGCTATAACTGTGGCAAGAAAGGGCACTTCAAGAATGATTGTCGGTTCAAAAAGAAGAGTGAACACCCTGAGCCATCAAATGCTCAAGGGAATGTTGCATGTACCTCAGATGATGGCGATATTTTATGTAGTGAGGCAATATCAAATAATGAAGGCAGAAAATATTTCGCTAATGTTTTGATCATGGACACAGGAGCAACATGGCACATGACTTTCAAGAGAATGGTTCCATCAATATAACCCTATCTCAGGAGGGTCTGTGTTCATGAGAAACGATCATGCTTTGGATGTTATTAGTATTTGGTCCATCAAAATAAAGATGTATGATGGCACGGTATGCACCATCCAGGAGGTACGACATGTGAAAGACTTGAAGAAGAATCTATTGTCTTTGGGATAATTAGATGATAATGGATGTTCATATAAGACTCATGGTGGAGTCATGAAAATATTCAAAGGAGCGCTTGTAGTGATGAAAGCGTAAAAACTTGCTGCAAACCTATATATGCTTAAAAGTAAAACACACCAAGAAGGAGAAGCATCAACCGCGTCAAAAAGTTCATTTGAAGAATCAACGATGATATGGCATCATAAACTTGGTCATATGTCAGAATGAGGTTTGAAGATTCTTGCTGAGCAAAAGCTTCTTCTAGGGCTCAAAACAGTTTCACTACCCTTTTGTGAGCATTGTGTTACTAGTAAGCAAAATAGACTAAAGTTTAGCAGCTCGTCTGCTAAAAGCAAGGAAATATTAGATCTGGTCCACTCTGATGTTTGGCAAGCACCAGTGGAGTCCCTAGGAGGAGCAAAATATTTCATGTCATTCATCGATAATTACTCCAGGAAAAGTTGGGTGTATCCAATCAAGAGAAAGACAAATGTTTTTCCAATTTTTAAAGAATTCAAAGCGCGAGTGGAACTTGAATTTGAGAAAAAGATCAAGTGTTTAAGGATAAATAATGGAGGAGAATACACTGGTGATGAATTTAATAACTTCTGTAAATAAGAAGGTATTAAACGGCAGTTCACGGTGGCATATACTCCATAATAAAATGGAGTAGCAGAGCGGATGAACAGAACCTTGTTGGAACGGACAAGAGCTATGTTAGCAACTGTAGGGTTGGAAAAACTATTCTGGGCAGAAGCAGTCAAAACCGCATGTTATGTGATCAATCGATCACCATCAACCGCAATTGATCTGAAAACGCCAATGAAGATGTGGACAGAAAAACCAGCTGATTATTCTCGCTTACATATATTTGGAAGTCATGCTTATGTTATGTACAACACCCAAGAAAAATCAAAGTTGGATCCAAAATCCAGAGAATGCATTTTCTTAGGGTATGCTGATGGAGTCAAGGGGTATCGCTTGTGGGATACCACAGTCTGCAAGGTAGTAATCAACAGGGATGTTGTATTTGTTGAAAATAAAATACAAGCAAAAGAAGGTAGCACTTCAAAAGAAAAATCAGAGACTACTACAGTTGAAGTTGAAGAAATAAAAAAAGTTCCAATTTCTTCTGAAGCAGCACTAGAGCACGAAGAACAAGAGCAAGCTGAGATCAAAACTCCAAAATTTCGACAGTCAACTAGGGAGAGAAGAGAACCAGCTTGACACTCAGATTATTCTATGGAGAGTAATATTGCATACTGTCTATTAATAGAGGATGAAGATCCTTCAACTTTTCACGGGGCTATGAAAGGCCAAGAATTATCTCTGTGGATGGCAGCAATGCAAGAAGAAATTGAAGCTCTTCATAAAAATAAAACATGAGATCTTGTTCAATTACCATAAGGAAGGAAGGCCATTGGAAATAAATGGGTCTACAAGATCAAATGCAATGGTAATGATTAAGTGGAGAAGTATCGTGCAAGATTGGTGGTGAAAGGATTCGCTCAGAAAGAAGGTATAGACTTCAATGAGATATTTTCTCTGGTGGTTCGACTCACAACAATTCGAGTGGTCCTGGCAATGTGTGTTATATTTGACTTGTACTTGGAGCAGTTAGATGTCAAAACTGCATTTCTTCATGGAGAGCTTGAAGAAGAAATTTATATACTTCAACCAGAAGGTTTTGAAGAACAGAGAAAAGAGAACTTGGTTTGCAGGTTGAAGAAATCTCTATATGGTCTCAAACAGGCACCGAGATGTTGGTATAAGAGATTTGATTCCTTTATTATATACCTTGGATACAACAGACATAGTTCAGATCCTTGTGTTTATTACAAGAAATTTGGTGATGATGATTTTGTTATTTTGCTGTTGTATGTTAATAACATGTTGGTAGCAGGCCCCAACAAAGATCGTCTCACAAATTTAAAGGCATAGTTGGGTAGGGAGTTTGAAATAAAGGACTTGGGACCAGCAAACAAGATTCTAGGGATGCAAATTCACCGAGACAGAAATAATAGGAAGATTTGGCTTTCTCAAAAGAACTACTTGAAGAAAATCTTGAGACGCTTCAAGATGCAAGATTGTAAGTCAATTTCCACCCCACTTTCTATTAATTTCAAGTTATCCTCAAGTATGTGTCCTGGCAATGAAGCAGAGAGGATGGAGATGTCTCGAGTACCGTATGCATCAGCAGTGGAAAGTTTAATGTTCGCCATGGTATGTACAAGACCTGACATTGCACAAGCAGTGGGAGTGGTTAGTCGATACATGGCTAATCCTGGTAGAGAGTATTGGAATACTATTAAGAGGATCTTGAGATAAATCAAGGGTACCTCAAATGTTGCAATGTGTTATGGAGGATCATACTTTACTGTTAAATGTTATGTTGATTCAGATTATGCAAGTGATCTTGATAAAAGTAAGTCCACCACAGATTATGTATTTACTCTTGCTGGAGGAGTTGTAAGCTGGGTTTCAAAACTGCAATCTATCGTGGCTACATCTACGACGAAAACAGAATATGTAGCTGCTACACAAGCTAGCAAAGAGGCAATATGGATGCAGATGTTACTGGAGGAGCTCAGACACAAACAAGACAAGATTGCTTTATTTTGTGACAATCAGAGCGCTTTGCATCTTGCAAAGAATCTGACATTTTATTTAAGGACAAAGCACATACGAGTTCAGTATCACTTTGTCCGTGAGAAAGTGGAAGAAGGCAGTGTGGATATTCAGAAAATTTACACTAATGACAACCTGACAGATATATTTACAAAGCAAATCAACAGTAACAAGTTCATATGGTGTTGATCTTCTATTGGCCTAGTAGAAACGTAACATTGCAGTAATTGGATAGAAAGGATGGTGTGAAGACTTAATTGATTCTCAATTAAATCTTCAAGTTGGAGAATGCAAGATTTTCAAAGCATTCCTGTTTCAAAGTCAAAAAGGAAACACTACACAACTTTTACCAAATGCAATTTTTTCAAAATTTGAAAAGGAAACAGTATGCAACTTTTGAAAAGCAAATTTCAAAAGTTAGCAGAAATTACGCATTGTTTGAAAAGAAACATTACGCGTTGTTTGAAAAACAAAAATGCGTAGAAATTTAACGCATTTTTGTTTCCTCTAAATAGAGGGCCTCGAGCCCTCATTTAATGCATCCCAAAAAGAGAGAGTAAGAATACAAAGAGAGTTATACACCAAGATAAATATTGTAGTCTTGAGTGTCCTCTTTAGTAGTTGTTCCTTTTACAAGAGAGAAGTGTTAATTGTTGTTTTCTCCTTATATTTGAGAGCAGTGTACTCCATATTTAATAGTGAGATCCTTCTATCCCGTGGTTTTTACCCTTTATCAGTTAGAGGGATTTCCACGTAAAATTGTCGTGTCCAATTTATTTTCATTATTTTTATCATATCAAATTTTAGTTGTGGTGCTTCCTCTACCCCAACACATCAAACATGCATATTTTTTTGGTTTGGATAAATTATGAGAAAAAAATTGAAAAATATTTTTGAAAAATCTTTTAGTGATATGTATTATTACAAGATAATTTTACAGTATCTATCTAAAAACTATCTTGTAATAACTAAAAAAATTATTTATTTATTTTTAACTGTCTTGTAATAACTAAGAAATAATTTAGTTATACGTAAAACTAAAATATTTTAGTTATTTTATTTATATGTATTGTAAAATAAATCAGTATTATTAAACAGAAAAGAAAAATCAAATCAATAACTAAAAAAATTGAGTCTTTTTTTTTTCTAGTTAACCAGATTAAAAAAATTCTAATCTTGTTCATCAATGTAGCTTTTAAAAAAAATAATAATTGGAAGGGTGGGGGAGGGGGAGTCTTGAAGAGGTATATTATTTTTGGCTTAGATAATTATGAAAAAAATTTAATGGAGGTGGGATTTTTATTTCATTCAATAAGAAAATGGCACATGATAAATATTTTTTTAAAATAAAAAATAAAGAGAGAGTTGTTAGTTTTAAGAGTTATAACTAGCCAAAAATATGAATGAAAAGGTATTTTTAAACCAAATAATAAGTTTTTGACATAACAAGCTTCCATGAATTGAAGAGTTATTAGAGTTGGTTGGAATATTGTTATGAGGGGTTAAAAGTAGTTAGTTGACTGTTATGAGTAGTTAGAATTCAGTTATATAGTAGTTGGTATGAATACAAAATACTGTACATGTACAAGTTATAAATATGTGTATATGTACAGCTGAAGTGTACAAGTGAACCTACTCATTTTTGTAAAGATATTTTCCTCTCTATATACATTTTCTCTTCCTTCTCTCTACAACCTTCTTCTTCATTCTTTCTTCTTCTCTGTATATTCTCCTTTACTGTTCGTTAGTTCTTTAGCTCCTCGTCTTCATTTTTCCTTCAGACCAAACCCCACTGATGAAGTTATCATGGTATTAGAGCCATCAAGGACCTTAGGGTAGAAGAAGCTCAATCGGTGACCTAGAATCTAGGAGAAGAGGTCAACCGGCGATCTAAAGTTCAAGCTGTCAGTAGAGATGTATACAACTGAAGCTATGTCGGGATCTATGGAAACTGGAGGTGCAAACCTAAATGGAGCACATGCAACAGCTGGTCCAACCAGCTATGAAGTTTCGATTGTAGGTCACAACCATCCCCTCTATCTCCATCCGAACGACACTCCAGGTAGCTCTCTAATCTCTCTACAGCTCACCGGCTCTGAGAACTATGCTATCTGGAGTAGATCTATGCGAATTAGACTCCTAGAAAAAGGTAAATTAGGCTTCATTGATGAAAGATTTCCTAAGGCTCAGTTTGCACCTGAGCTGTTTGATATGTGGGAAAAGTGTAATGCTATAGTTTTGTCTTGGATAATGAATGTTGTTTCACCCGGCCTATTGAGTAGTATTGTTTATGCTGGTGATGCACACAAGGTATGGAGTGATCTAAAAGAGAGATTTGACAAAATTAATGGCGCACATGTCTTCCCACTGCACAAGAAAATTCATAGTTTCACTCAAGGAACTATGACTGTTACAAAGTACTACACTCAACTAAGAGGACTGTAGAATGAGTTTGACTCTATCATGTCATGCCCAGGGTGCTCTTGTGCTGAATCAAAAAGGTTTCAAGAACACTTTGAATACCAGAAATTGCTTGAGTTTCTTATGGGACTCAATGAATCATATTCAGCTGCTAGAGGTCAGATATTGATGCAGACTCCAATTCCCAACCTAAACAAGGCCTACTCTCTGATAGTAAATCATGAAAGCCAAAGAAACCTGGAAAGTACAGGTCATGAAAGTGTTAATTCTGGAACAGTTGAATACACTGCTCTATTCAGTAAAAAAAGAAGAAATGGTTCTAATCAAGGAGGCAGCTTTGGCCATCAACCAGGAGGTGATGGCAACCCAGGAAGGGGACACTATAACAACCAATATAAGCCACAAAAATTCCAGAAGTCAATCCTTGTATGTGAGGTCTGTGGTTACAGGGGACACTTCAAGGAACAATGTTTTCAAGTGAAAGACTATCCGATTGGGTAGAAGTCAAAGAAGAAGAGGGAACAGTTCAATTCCAGTTCATATGCCAATCAGGCTGAGGTTACTCAGTGTGGAGGTTCACAAGTTGACACATCTACACCTACAGCCTTCTTCACACAGGATCAGTATCATCAGATCCTACAGATGCTAGCCAAAGGAGGTGAAAATGGAGGAGAACACTCAGCTAAAGCGGCTACAACAGGTAGTGCTCTATCTGCTTTAGTATCTAAATATGTAGACAAAAGTTAGATAGTTGATACTGGAGCAACAAATTATATGACTTCTAAGACTGAACTTCTAAATAACTTTCACACTGTACCACCATCGGAGAGAAGACAAGTAATGTTATCCACTGGAAATGTTGTGTCAGTTTCACATGTTGGTAGTACACATATTCTTGGGAATCAATCTATTAGCAATGTTCTATTTGTTCCTGGCGTCAAGTGTAACCTCCTTTCTATATCACAACTCACCAAAGAACTCAAATGTATGACAACCTTCTTCCCTGACTTCTATGTTTTCCATGATCTCTTTAGTGGTCAGGTCAAGGGGATTGGTAAAGAGGATCAAGGGCTCTATATTTTGAAGGAAGGTATTCCAAAGGTAGCTGCCAATGGTAGTTCAACTCAGTTCCCAAGTGTACCTCCTGAACTCTTCACAAGTAGCAGTATCACCTCAGTTAGTAGACCTGTCTCAGCCACTCTATGGAATTTAAGACTAGGTCATGTTCTTGTAGATGTAATAAAGAAATCCTCCAGTATTGAGGTTCTAGACAATGAACATTCTACCTGTATTATTTGCCCACTTGCTAAGCAAACTAAACTCCCTTTTCCTGTAAGTTCTCATATGTCCAATGTTGTGTTTGAACTTGTTCATTGTGATATTTGGGGTCCCTATAGGGTACCCACTCATGATGGAAAGAAATACTTTGTGATTGTGGTTGATGATTACTCCAGGTGTACTTGGATCTTTCTTATAACTTCTTAGTCTGACACAATTGTGGTGTTAAGAAATTTTTTCACACAGGTTCACAACTTGTTCTCCATAACTGTGAAAACTCTGAGAACTGATAATGGAAGTGAATTCCTTAGCACTGCATTTCAGACCATGCTGTCTACACTTGGCATTCTCCATCAGAGTACCTGTGTTTATACTCCTCAACATAATGGAGTTGTTGAGAGAAAGCATAGAACAATTCTGGAGATGGCCAGGGCACTCAGGTTCCAATCCTCTATACCTTTAAAATTCTGGGGTGAATGTGTCACCACTGCAGTCTACCTCATTAACAGAATTCCCTCAAAACTACTTCAGTTCAGAACCCCATTTGAGCTACTTCATCTACATCCCCCTTCTCTAGCCCACATTAAAGTCTTTGGCTGTCTCTGTTATGCCACATGCCCACATATTCTTGACAAACTCTCTCCTAGAGCCATACCAGCTGTCCTTATGGGTTACTCCCCATCCAAAAAAGGATACCTCTTGTATGATCTCCACTCCAAGTCTTTTTTTGTAAACAGACATGCAATGTTCAAAGAAGACATTTTCCCTTTCAAAGATGTCCAAGTATTCTTTAATCCCTTATTCCCAGTTCTCACACTTCTAGACTCCTCTTATACCTCTCCACATCCACACTTAGACTCCATCCAACCACCTCTTGAGAACCTCCAGTCTCAGCCTCCTGAAAACCTCCAGTCTCAGCCTCCGTCCCCACTTATCCCTTCTAGAAAATCCTCCAGACAGAGTAAGCCACTATCTTGGCTTCAAGACTTTATCACAACCCCTACAGGCAACTCTTGTTCCTATCTTATTTCTGCACATATATCCTATTCTCATGTATCTCTTTCTTACAACACTTGTCTAGTTGCATACTCAGCCATCACTGAACCCATATTCTATAAAGTTGCCTCTCTTGATCCTCAATGAGTTCAGGTAATACAGTTGGAAATTAATGCTTTGGAGGCTAATCATACCTGGTCCCTGATTGATTTACCTCCTGGCAAGAGACCTATTGGCTGTAAATGGATATACAAAGTCAAATATAAATTCACAAGTGAGATTGAAAGGATGAAAGCTAGACTGGTGGCCAAAGGGTTCAATCAACAAGAAGGTCTAGACTACAGTGAAACCTTCAGTCCAGTTGCAAAAATGGTCACTGTCAGAGCTATTGTGGCCCTTGCTGCTTCTAGGGGGTGGTTCATTCATCAAATGGATGTCCACAATGCCTTTCTCAATGGGGACCTGCTGGAAGAGGTGTACATGACTGTCCCTGATGGGTTTACTAGAAAGGGGGAGTCCAATACCAAGATTTGCAAACTCCATAAGTCCTTGTATGGACTCAAACAAGCCCCCAGGAAGTGGAACTTAAAGCTGACTGAGTCCTTGCTGAAGTTGGGATTTCATCAAAGCCATTATGACTACTCCCTGTTTACCAGACAAGTTAATAGTGATATACTCATTGTACTTGTCTATATGGATGACTTACTGGTTACAGGTAGTAACACTGGCCTAGTATAGAATACAAAAAGAGACCTACAAAAGCAATTTAAAATGAAAGACTTAGGTGAGCTGAAGTTCTTCCTAGGCATAGAGTGTGCTAGATCCAATCAAGGAATCCACATGTCTCAGAGAAAATATACACTGGAATTAATTGCTGAATGTGGGCTAGGAGGAGCTAAGCCTGCAGGAACACCACTGGAACAAAATAAAAGGCTTACATCAGTGAAATATGATGAACACATTTCATATGAAGGCAGAGTTGATGATCAGCCACTGCAGCAACCTGAAATGTACCAAAGACTTGTGGGAAGACTCTTGTACCTCACCATGACCAGGCATGATATAGCCTTTCCAGTTCAGGTGTTGAGCCAATACATGCACAGTCCTAAGCAGTCACATATGGAATCAACATTGAGAGTTGTCAGGTACCTCAAGGAAGCTCCAGGTCTTGGGTTGCTAATGTCATCTAAAGATACAAATACACTGACTGCCTACTGTGATTTAGATTGGGGTCCTTGTCTGGAAACAAGAAGGTCTGTCACTGGATACCTAGTAAAGTTTGGAGGATCACGAATCTCTTGGAAATCTAAGAAACAAGAGACAGTGTCCAGAAGCTCAGCAGAGGCTGAGTTTAGAAGCATGGCCAACTATGCAGCTGAGATCACCTGGTTGGTAAGCCTGTTTAAAGAGCTGGGAGTCCAAATTGAATTGTCTGTCAATATGCTCTGTGATAGCAAAGCTGCTATTCAGATTGCTGCAAATCCCATCTTTCATGAGAGAACCAAACATATTGATATAGATTGCCATTTTGTAAGGAAAAGAATATGCCAAGGAATGCTGAAAACTAACTTCGTACACACCCAACTAGCTGATATACTTACCAAAAGTCTAGGAAAATCTCAACATCAACAATTGCTGAACCAGCTTGGAATGATGAATCTCTTCAAACCATGAGCTTGAGGAGTGTTGACATAGCAAGCTTTCATGAATTGAAGAGTTGTTAGAGTTGGTTGGAATATTGTTATGAGGGGTTAAAAGTAGTTAGTTGACTGTTATGAGTAGTTAGAATTCAATTACATAGTAGTTGGTATGAATACAAAATACTGTACATGTACAAATTATAAATATGTGTATATGTACAGCTGAAGTGTACAAGTGAACCTACTCATTTTTGAAAAGATATTTTCCTCTCTATATACATTTTCTCTTCTTTCTCTCTACAACCTTCTTCTTCATTCTTTCTTCTTCTCTGTACATTCTCCTTTACTGTTCGTTAGTTCTCTAGCTCCTCGTCTTCATTTTTCCTTCAGACCAAACCCCACTGCTGGAGTTATCATAAGTAGAATAATATTTTTTGACCAAAAACTGAATAAAAGATATTTTAAAACCTTTTTCTATAAAAGCAGCAGATCTTCAATTTTCTACGACATATGAAGAAAACGAAAAAAAAGGAGAAAAAGAAAAAGGGGAGGATAAATTTTAGACGAGCGTATATATATTAGCAATTTTTTTTAACAAGATGAAAAATTAACTACCAACCTTTTAAAAGTCACCCTTAAAAGTGGTACGTCAATATTGGAAAGAATTACTAGCCTACCATGCAATAACAACAATAGCTTGTTCAATGTGATCTGATAAGTAGGATTAATAATCGAACGTGCAGAGTTTATCTTTATGATTAAAAAAATTATTTCAGATTTATTCCTCAGTAATATATTGTTTGTATAAGCTAAAAATGGACATATAAAATTCAAATGTATACTCATTTTAAGATGCTAATAAGATGCAGTTCATTTTGGGGGGTTGAAAGGGGGGGGGGGGGGATTGCATGGTTATGAGTCACCATGAAGATTTCTCCATATAATTATGTTGTTGTTAAAATGTAAATATTTAAACTTGTATAGAATTGAGCAAGTAAACGCACGTCATATATGCATTGTACTACGTAGGATGTGTGTATCTATTTGTTCAGTTTTATATAAATTTAAGTGTCTACTTGTGCACACTCAAAATTGAAGGATATAAATGTTAATTGAGGTCAAGTTAAAAGACATATTTATGTATTATACTAGTTATTCGGTGATCTAGTCTACTATATTTAGCCTAATTATTAATTAATTAGGCTCAATATACTATTCGTTGATCTAACTAATTTAATGTGGCCAAATTCTATGTTAATTACCGGTATATTAATGTCATTAATTAATGTTGGCTTGCTAAAAAAAATTAGTTTTTAATTCTCTTTCGGCCATCACTTGCCAATTTGTATGCCTTCAATCATGCTAGAATAGATATATTCAGTGATGTCAAATTTTTAAATATTATTATAAAAATATTTAACGATAAATAAGTTAATATATTGTTATTGCATTTAGAACTGTTAAAGTCTTTAGCGATATTTATATAAAATGTTAATTATAAATATTTATATTTATTATTATTGCTAACTATAAAATAGCGATAATTATATTATTATCGTAAAATTCTTTATTTGTTAGAGCGTCCATTCACAGCTCACAAGAAAAAGTTTGCAGAGAATCACACAAAATGCTTTCTGTTGTTGGCTTTCCAAGGGATAAACACATATTTTGTTTGTTTGTTTATTATTTATATTTATAGAAAAGGGTTAAAATTGCCCCTAAATTTATTATATTTATAGAAAAGGGTTAAATTGCCCCTAAATTATATGAAAATACATTATTGGCATAATAAATAAATAAAACCCTTAATTTAGCTTTAAATTATAATTTTGATTTTTAATTTTGATAGTAAATAAATAGATACTTTAACTATCCAACACTTAAAGAAAAAATACTCGAATATTATAGCCCAAACACTTGATACGTAGACGTTCCGATGTGAATTATTGAGCCACTCAGTGACTGCCACTTAATAAAAATAAATACATGAGGATTTTAAAAATAACCTTTAACTTTGACAGTAAATAAGTAAGCACTTTAACTATCCAACACTTAAACAAAAAACACTCGAATATTGCCCTCAATTTTATCTCTGACACGCGTAACTTGAGTGTTTTTCACGCATTTTGTCAGGTAGGATTCGAGTGTTTTTTTGTTTAAGTGTTGGATAGTTTAAGTGTCTACTTGTGCACTATCAAAATTAAAGGTCTAACTTATAATTCGAAGCCAAATAAAGGGTCCAATATATGTATTATGCCTATATTATTTATACCATTCGCTACACTTTGGGATCAAAAATGTCTCCGCCATTATCTCAAGAGATCACAAATATCCACAAGAGTTAACAACCCAAATTTTTAGTGACGTGAAAAGTCATGTGAGACTAATTCCTTCACCTAAGTATTGTCAACTAGGATTCACTATCAACTAAAGGTTTTCACTGATTTTAACGATGACTAAAGCTAACGGACTCCCCTCTGGATGCAGGAATAGGTTTTTCCTTGCTTGATTTTCAAATTTTCTTAGGATTTGATCTATTCCACACATTTAAAGTTTGCATAGTTCATAGAGATTTTTCAGCGGCTAACTGAAACACCGACGAACTCCAGTGACAAAGAATGGGTGAGGGTCAGGGGATAATGATGGTTTAGATACATATAGGGATGGCAATGGGGCAGGCACGGCGGGTTGAGCTCAACCCGTAATTTTTTTAACTGCCCCTCCCCGCATGACAATTTTTTTTCTTTTCAACCTGCCCCGCCCCGTACCATATAGATCCACTCCGCATAAACCCGCTCGCATAAATTTTTATATTTTTTTTAAGTGAGTTTCATATAAAAAATAAAATTCATAATTATTTTTTCATTTTTCGCTAATTAACATCTCAACAACTAATTAATTGTTTTTAATTAACATTTCAACAATTGTTTCTTAATCACTAATTAACTCTAATTAACATTTGTCTAGTTTAATTATTTTTTTTAAAAAAGTTAAAATTAAATCAAAATTTAATATAAAAAGTTTATATCTTTGATTTTTACTAATTACAAAGATCTAATTTTTCTTTGGATTTCTATTTGATACCTTAAATCCGCAACCCGCCCCGCCCCACATTAATTTTGATAAAAATTACTTCAACCAACTCCGCATCCCCCTCCTCCCCCCCCCCCCCCCCCCGCCTAACTCTAAACCCGCCCCATCCCATCCCGTCCCACTCCATTGCCATCCCTAGATACATAGATATATGTATATATTTTCATAATCACTTTATGTTTTGATAATTATTTAAAAGTACCACTATTAAAAATAAATAAAAAAGAAGCTGCATCACATAATTTTTCCTATGAAGTTTTCAATCCAGTTCAACAACAATTTCTAGTCATAACATAATCAATTCCAAACACAATAATAACATGTAAAAATTAAAATCCATGGAAATTAAAGTGACTCTATATCAAGCTTTTGGTTAAAGGATCATTGTCTATTGGCTGATTAATTGAATTTACCAAAACTTTATAAAATAAGAGATGAATGCATTTGCCAAAACTCACTTGGTGGCAAAAACTTGACCTTATATTATACCTAACACCTTTCCATTTTATTTTACTTTTAGAAAAACACTTATCTCTACCCAAGGGAGGATAGATCTTGACAAGGGGTGTCAGATATGCTGATCGATCATAATTTTGATGGATTAAAATGAATCAAAAGGCGGAATTACCTCATTATTTGAAGCATGCTAAATTTATATGTCATTTGTATGTGTTAGTGACTTGTTTCCTATCTGAGGTCTGTATCCATATTGTATTTTTTTCATCATCCTATAATATACTTCTATGAACTCACTCTCCTCTTTCGAAATATTTTGTTACCGTTATTTTTCTTGGTTGGAATTAGGGATCCTAAAATAGTAAATTATGTAGAAAATATTATGCGAAAATAAATAAGATACAAATATTTTTATGTGAAAATCCTTTTTTCACGAGAAAATAAAAATCTCAATCTATTCGTGTAGTATTTAACTCAAAATTCACTAAATGCACGTTTAGTCATGAAAAGAAAAACCGCTTTATAAATTTTTAAAATTAAAATTGTATTTTGTTATACTTTTTACAATAAATATTCAACATTTGAATGTAATTTTTTTAAAAAAGAATTATGAAATTTAATTGTTGTTCTCATAAATGAGATTATTTATATTTATTTTTAATTTTAGAAAAAGAAGATGTAGATACGTAAACTATGGGAAAAAAAAAATGACGTTTTTATTTAATTTGTAGTCCACACATCATACCAAATCTCCCAACACCACACAATATACCTACTTAACAATCAAACACAACAAATTAAATAAACCTAACTTAATTATTTTCTTTTGTACCAAACACCTTCATAACTTTGTCAAATTTTAATTTACCTAGAATTTATGATGAGGTGATTTGAGATTTCTTCACACTTAATCAGAAATCTCAAGTTCGATTTCATGAAGGAAAAAATTATGGAGAGCGATCGCTTCCACAAGTGAATCATAAAAAAGGAATTCCATAAAATTGTATTTATTTATCACATTCACAACCCAACGTTGCATTAATTGTTAGATAAAAATCTTAACTCATTATATTTAATTTTTTTGAAAGTGTTTTTATTGCAGAGTTAATAAGAAAGTAGTATTAAGAACAAAATAATATTTAAAACAAATCTGAATTGACTATGTACAAGACAACAAAGAAAAATCTAAACAAAGTCGTAAAGTAAGAAGAAGGAATACTCAATTACCAGATGCCTAAACTATTTCCTTCCAAGAAAAGAATTAGCCAAATATATAGAGAGAGCATTTATATTTTTCTTTTTAGGAAAACTAAAATAATAATTGTGGTAAACTTTCTTCAAGTAAAGGAAAATCCAAATATGATTTATAAAATTCGAAAAAATACCTAACAACTAGAAGATTCAAGTACTCAATTAACTGTCAGTGTAAATACTTGATGCGGATAATTTTTATTTTTTATTTTTGATTACGGTGGTTACGTCTTAATTGGATCGATATTGCAATGTTAATTTAAAATTAGACATAATTCATAAATATGATTCACTGACAATTATAATCTCTAACTTTACAAATACTTTAACTATCCAAAACTTGAATGAATAGACACATTCGTCCTGCATGGCATCCTACATGGCAAATTTGTGTTCTACGTGTATTATGCCACATAGGATACATGTGTCTACTTATTCAATTTTATACAAGTTTAAATATCTACTTATGCACATTCAAAATTGAAGGATATAGATGTCAACTAAAACTAAGCTAACTAAGCTAAATGACATATTTATATATTATGCCAATAATATTATTGTACGCAACTATATTGGAACATGTTTGTATATATAATTAGTGTCCAAGTTTAGAATAATTTAAAGGTACTTTTTTATTTACCACATTAATTAGAACACTTCTATTATACGTGTTGTACTCTTATTGTGACGTTGATTTTTTGTTATAAAGTCTTAAAATGATTTTTTTAAAATATAAAATATCCGTTGGATTTATATGAACATATTGACCAAAAACAATGACGTTTTGATTTTGAGAAGTTGGTAGCATCAGTGGTGGATGGAACTTTTAGATAAAAGTACAACGAATGTTGTTACCTATTATTTTATAATGTATCGTATTGTATTATATCGTATTATATTATTTTAATGAATATATTATTTGATTAGATTGTATTGTTATCCGTTGTTTAATAGTGTCACACATTAATAATTTGAATTATAAACATACACGCAAAAGTAAAGTACGAGGTAGACAACAAAGGATAAAATAGAATTATAAATAATAAGTAAAGATAAAATGAGAACAAAAATATCAAGGTTACAACGTGACTATATCAAATCGATCGTTTACTTACAATAAATTTAAACGATACGATACAATACAATTTAAATAACAATCAAAACAAACATGATATTTAAAGTAACAATACATACAACATGTAACAACCATCCAAACAAGATGTAAGTTATATACACCGTTAACGTAATAATTTTTTGTATCATCAGATCATTTTTATCTGGTAGAACAAATCATCTATCTTAAATCAAGATTATAAATTCTTCGAGTAACCTAATAGTGTTTTAAAAAATTATACTAACGATAAATAACGTAAACTTTATTTTTCTCGTTATTAATTAGCCACAACTTTAAAATTGAAAATAAAAAATACTTATCATTCGAGCAACTCCTCTTGTCGGTTAATGAGAGTTGGGGGGAGGAGGGGGATATCATGTGCCAGTTAGGCCTAAAAAAGTTGCTCAACCACGTGAATACTAGCTACCAGTTTGTTATGTATATTTCTTCTATAAATATCCAAACCCTCCATGCAAACTTCAGTGTACTTCAATACAAGCCATTTTTCCTTCTTTACTATAATACATTTATACAATATTTGGTATTTCATATAAGTAAATCTTAGTAAAAAAAAAAAAAGAAGCGAAAATGGTGACTGTAGAGGAGGTTCGAATGGCGCAGCGTGCAAAGGGGCCAGCTACCATCATGGCCATAGGCACGGCGACTCCTTCGAACTGTGTTGATCAGTGTACCTATCCTGATTATTATTTTCGAATTACTAATAGTGAGCATATGACTGAGCTTAAAGAGAAATTCAAGCGCATGTGTAAGATATATATAATTTTTTTTTATTGTTATCATATAGTATTATAACTACATTTTTGATGACCAAAACTATGTTCTTGATTATTCTATTGTGTGTGCGCGTGTGCCTCATTCCTAAGTTGTGTCACACATGATACACTCTCCTTGATGTTATAATTTTATACTATTTTCCTTAATATTGAACTTAAATCGTGGAGTCAAAGAAACTAGTGGATTGATTACTAGATAGATACAAATTCTGATGTCACGTATAAAAACATTGTTTTTTTGGCTCCTTGGTGGTGGAGGAGCATACTTTTTTAAAAAGAAGAAGTTAAGAAATAGGAATGGTGGAGCTAAGAATGGAACTCTATGGCAACAACATACAACAAAAATGAATTTTATGGGGCTTTCTCGATCAATGATTATTGTTTTTTTAATTAAGTTTTCCATTTAATGCAGGTGATAAATCAATGATTAAGAAGAGGTATATGCACTTAACAGAAGAAATTCTGAAAGAAAACCCAAATATTTGTGAATACATGGCTCCTTCTCTTGATGCTAGGCAAGATATAGTGGTGGTTGAAGTGCCAAAACTTGGGAAAGAAGCAGCCCAAAAGGCCATTAAAGAATGGGGCCAGCCTAAGTCTAAAATTACCCATTTGGTCTTTTGCACCACTAGTGGGGTGGACATGCCTGGGGCTGACTACCAACTCACTAAGCTTCTCGGGCTTCGACCCTCTGTCAAGCGGCTCATGATGTACCAACAAGGTTGCTTTGCCGGTGGGACTGTAATCCGACTGGCAAAGGACTTGGCTGAAAATAACAAGAATGCTCGAGTCCTTGTTGTTTGCTCAGAAATAACTGCAGTTACTTTTCGTGGCCCAAGTGATACTCATTTGGATAGTATGGTTGGACAAGCCCTTTTTGGTGATGGGGCAGCCGCGATGATTATAGGTTCAGATCCATTACCAGAAGTCGAAAGGCCTTTGTTTGAACTTGTTTCTGCAGCCCAAACTCTTCTCCCAGATAGCGAAGGCGCTATCGATGGTCACCTTCGTGAAGTTGGGCTAACATTTCACTTACTCAAAGATGTTCCTGGATTGATCTCAAAAAACATTGAAAAGAGTTTGATAGAAGCATTCCAACCATTGGGCATTTCTGATTGGAATTCTATCTTTTGGATTGCGCACCCTGGTGGGCCGGCAATTTTGGACCAAGTTGAATTAAAGTTGGGCCTAAAGCCTGAAAAACTTCGGGCTACTAGGCAAGTTTTAAGTGACTATGGAAATATGTCTAGTGCTTGTGTTCTATTTATTTTGGATGAAATGAGGAAGGCCTCAGCCAAAGAAGGGCTTAGTACTACTGGTGAAGGCCTTGATTGGGGTGTACTTTTTGGATTTGGGCCTGGGCTTACAGTTGAGGCTGTTGTGCTCCATAGTGTCTCTACTTAGTATATTGTGAGGGTGATTAATTAAATTGATTATCTATGTAATCTTAAATTTGTTTAATTTGATGTATCATGTACTATTTGTTTTGTTTTCAATTGCACTTTGTAATGCATATTCTGTGTAAAGAAATCCATTTAATTTCTCCCTCTCCTCTTGTCCTTCTAGATATAATAAACATTGTCCATTGCAAAGTTTCTAAAATCTAAGCTAAAAGAGAAGTTGTTTAATAGAGGAGGACAAGCAAGTAAACAAGACCACTGCGGGTGACAATTGGGAGGGTTAGGTCAAGTTTGGACGGATCATAATAGGTTAAGACAGCAAATGGGTCAAGATTCAATTCAACCCAAATTAGTTTAGGTCAAAACGGATAGATAATGGTAGGGGTGTACATGGACCGGGTTGGTTCGGATTTTTTACAAACCAAACCAAACCATTTGTGTCGGGTTATTAAATCTATAAATCAAACCAAACCAATAAAAGTCGGGTTTTTTGATATCAATTTTTCTCGGGTTTTTCGGGTTTTTTCGGGTTTTTCGGGTTTCTCGGGTTTTTTGGATTTTTTTGGGTTTCTCATAGTATCTAATAAAAAGCACAGAGCAGTGCTTCTTAAAAAGAGTTCTAGTACAAAATATCAACATATAAGATGGAGGCACAACATTGTTTGAAGTTTTAACTTTATAAGATATGTTTTTTTTGTATATTATTTAGATGGGCTACTCAAGTCCAAATCTAAATGTAAGAAAGAAAATAAAAATTATAAAAAATATTTAAAAAATATTTATAAATTACATTTTAATAAATATTTTTATGTATAACATAATTTAAAAGTAGTATATCTATAATCGGGTCGGTTTGAGTTCGGTTTGACTTTTTTTAGTTAAAACCAAACCAATCCTATAATGGTCGGGTTTTTTTTTCAAACACCAAACCAAGTCAAACCAAACCACTAGTCGGTTTTTTTTTCCGATTTGATTCGGTTTGTCGGTTTGGTGCGATTTATCGGTTTGTCCTGTACAGCTCTAGATAATGGATAAAGACCCAATTTAATCCAATTTTTACTAAGTTTAATTATTTTATTTATTTTTTAAAATTATTTTAGTACCTAATAAAATTATTTTTTCCCTTTATTATGGCTATATTGTCACGACCCAAAATGGGTCATGAGTGACACCCACACTTAACCTCCTAGGTGGGAGAACCAACGATACAAACCCCAACTAATAAGTATAACAATAATGCGGAAGCTCAAATAAATATGTTTTTCCCAAAACCTGAAAGTCATCACATGAAGGACATTTAAATTCTAAAACTAAATCTCGAAAATATCAGCACCATAATAAACAATTAACATAGTGTGTCCGAAAACTAAGGACACCATGCCATGACAAGAGATTCCATCGCCAGCTAGAAGGGTAACTCACCCTGAAATCTTATGAACTGGAGACTGACTAGAGCTGAGGTCGAGTCGAAGTCGGTGGAACACTCGCTGCACTCTACAAAATAAAACAAGAAAAGATACAAGTAGAGGTCAGTACAAGACAATATGTACTGAATAGGTATCATCGGCCGACTCAAAAAAGAAATCAATATGCATAAAGTAATAGCGGGAAATCAACAATAACATTTAACAGGTGACAACCAATGAACAATTACATAACCAGTCAGCAATATCAAGATCACACATGAGGACTCAAGCCTCTACATCACACTCTTTTGGAAATGAGTTATTGGAGATTGGGTAGTATTAAGTCATTTGAATTTGTTTTCCTTTAATATTACCATGTTGGAATGTGACACCCGATCCAAATATACCGTGTCGAAATATGACACCCGATCTAAATATAATTACTTTATCATTCTTTATTATTATATTCGACTTCATTAATAATATTTCATCAAGCCTTCTATATTCAAGGCACCATTTTTGATAGGGCAAGTTCAAGATTTTAGATTTTATGGCCTTGAGATTTCAGACCAATCACAACAACATATCAACCATCCAAACCACAATAATTAAATGCATAGTAAACTTCACGCATTACTCAATGACTATCAATCACTATTAAGAGTCTATCTATGATATAGAATAAAAAACCATAACCTACCTCAACCGAAGAACCGAAGTAAAGCAATCTAATCCACCAATGTCTCTCCTTTCTTCAATGCCTCAGACCAATTCAATCTATCAAATATATAATATTTATAAGTAAACTAATCCGTAAATACCAATATTATATATATGTTTAACCTAGACCCAATAACTCACCCAATTCTGTAAACACGTTCCTAATTTTGATGTCACTTAACATGTCAACTCCCATATTTTTTTGAATTTCAAAACTAGGGTTAAATATCAATTAAATTAAATAATACCTTTAAAACTTGATCCTTTCGTAACGCTTTCGAATGATCAAAATCTGTTCAAATATATAATCTTCATAAGAATACGAATCCAATGACACCCATATTGCTATATTTATTTTCGGATAAAAAATTGGATCAAAAAGTCATCCCGAGTCATTGAAGTCAAATCTGAAATTTTCTTTCTGATTATGTTCATTCATGATAAAATAAACTCACACGTCAAATTTCAGCTAAAACGGATCGTTATTCGACCCCAAAATCAAGATTTTATGTGAAGAACCCTAGGGTCATATTTTCTTATTTCAGCGTTATTTCTCCACCAATATACCCTAAAATAATATGTTCATAATCACATAAAAATTTAATGAAAATGATGAGAATAATTACCTTGACGCTTTGGAATGAAAATTCCTATTTTTCTCTTCTCCTTTATTTTTTTTTCCCCTTTCTTTTCTTTCTTCCTCCGTAATTTTTTTCCCCAGCTTCTGTGTTCTGTTCGTCGTCGCTGTTCTCTTCTCTTTTTTTTCTCAAATGAATTATGTATAAAAATTTATAAACCCCATCCTTTTCCCTTAATAATTGGTATAAAATATTAATTAAATTAATACTTTAACCCACTAATTAAATAAGTTATCTAAGTTTTTCCCTCAACTAAATAACTGTAATTATCAAAAAGTCCAAAATACCCAATTAAAAATTCACGGGATGAGTCTTTTATGAACTAAAAATTCCTAATACTCAAAATGACCTAATGGGTCGTTACATATATATAACATATCAAATTGAAAAAAAAAAGTTTTTTAAGAATATTTTAATAAGATTTCTCATGAGCCAATTTAAATTACATATCAACTTATTTTTTTATGAATTGAAATGGATTGAGCTAATGAATATTGGCTTTAATGTTGCTGCCCCTAAAGACATTGTAAGAGTTTTTGAAAATATCCACAAGCATGACTTTGAACAAAAGGTTTGGGTTCAAGAATAGTATTCCTTGAATGATGTCAATGCATGATACTTTTTTAAAAAAAAAATTGTTACCTTAGTGTCAAAATATGAAAATAATAACTATTGATATTCACGGTCGACATCATGTCGATAACATATCATTCGTTTCGTTTACTATGTTACAGCATTTGACTGAAAATAAAATATAAAAAACCTTGAAGTATGTGATCGATCAAGTCAAATATGTCATGATATTTTTGTATTTGTAACGACATGTCATTAATGATAAAAATGAAAAGTCTAAAATACCATATACTATCCATCTCTTGGAGAAGTGATGTATATAGTTGATAAGGAGGGATCTTTCAACATTGATATCTTGAAAACTTGTGAACTCCATACAGATGCTTTTGATGAAAATATGTCACAACGTGAGAGAGCTAGGGCCTGTTCGAAATCGAATCAAAAAAAAGTTATTGGTTTATTGGTTTATAGTTTTGATAATGGTGTTAATTTTTTTTGTTATTGGGTTATCATTTCTTAACAGCTTAAGATTTTTTCTTAATGGGTTAGCCGATAACCCGATAGTAACTTAATATTTTATATTAATTACGATTTGGTTAATAAAGTCTTTCACTTAAGGTTTCGTTTTCATACTTTTATTTCTTGTTGTCCCAAACTCTTGGTTATTATACAATGTTTTACATTTTCTTTTGAGCAAGATGCAATTTATCAACTAATGTGCATGGTTCATTTCGTTTGTCACCATTTTCAATGGTTTTTATAATCAAATCTTAACAGTTAAACCGATAACCGAACCGATAATGATCAATAACTGATAAACCGATAACCATTAAGTCAATATCTTAATGATTTTATAACGGTTTGACATATCTATAAACCGATAACTGATGCTTCATGAAGTGCTTCTTTCGGAGTTAAACTTCCGTTTGTCCATATTTCGATAAAAAGTATCTCTTGTTTTTCATTCCCAGTCCCATAAGAATGAATACTATGATTCGCGTTTCGAACAGGCATGAATACAACATCTATAGGATAACTTCCATCTTGAAAGTTATGTGGCGTTTTTATAAGATATCCCCGATTTCTCTCTATTTGTAATCCAATACAAAAATCAATTGGTTCCGTTAAACTAGCTATATGTTGTGTATTATCAATGATTTCCACATAAGGTGGCAAGATGATATCTTGAGCAGTTACATATCCAGGACCCTTGACACAAATAGACGCGTCAGAAGTTCCATATAAATTACTTCTCAATACAATTTCTTTCAAATTCATTAAAATTTCATGTACCGATTCTTGAATACCCGTTATGGTAGAATATTCATGTGGGACTTTCTCAGATTTTACACGTGTAATACATGTTCCTTCTATTTCCCCAAGTAAAGCTCTTCGCATTGCAATGCCTATTGTGTCGGCTTGGCCTTTCATAAGTGGAGACAGAATAAAGTGTCCATAATAAATGAGTTTACTGTCTGTTCTTGATTCAACACACTTCCACTGTAGTGTCCGAGTAGATACTGTTACTTTGTCTCGAACCATAGTACTATTATTTGATTAGATCATCGAATCTTTTATTTCTCTTGAGATTTCTTCAATGTTCAGTTCTACACACGTCTTTTTTTCGGAGGTCTACAGCCATTATGTGGCATCGGAGTTACATCCCGTACGAAAGTTAATAGTATACCACTTCGACGAATAGCTCATAATGCTGCATCTCTTTCGAGACCGGACCTTTTATCATGACTTCTGCTCGTTGCATACCTTGATCCACTACTGTACGGATAGCGTTTGCTGTTGCGGTTTGAGTAGCAAACGACGTTCCTCTTCTCGTACCTTTGAATCCAGAAGTACCAGCTGAGGACCAAGAAACTACTCGACCCCGTACATCTGTAACAGTGACAATGGTATTATTGAAACTTGCTTGAACATGAATAACTCCCTTTGGTATTCTATGTGCACTCTTACGTGAACCAATACGTCCATTCCGACGCAAACTAATTTTCGGTATAGCTTTTGCCATATTTTATCATCTCGTAAATATGAGTTAGAGATATATGGATATATCCATTTCATGTCAAAACAGATTCTTTATTTGTACATCGGCTCTTCTGGCAAGTCTGATTAGCCCTGTCTTTGTTTATGTCTCGGGTTGGAACAAATTACTATAATGCGCCCCCGCCTACGGATTAGTCGACATTTTCCACAAATTTTACGAACGAAAGCTCTTATTTTCATATTTATCATTCCTTACCTTAATTCTGAATCTATTTCTTGGAAGAAAATAAGTTTCTTGAAATTTGTCATATAGAATTGTATTCCCGCGAAAGGAATGGTGAAGTTTAAAACCTAATACTTAAAATCTTTGTTGTGGAGTCAATAAATTATATGCCCTTTGGTTGAATCATAAGGACTTACTTCAATTTTGACTCTATCTCCTATTTGTAAAAACAAAGTTCCTTTAAGGTATCAACTAATCTAGATAAGTTAAACCAATAAACTTCAAAATCCTACTGAACTGATCGATACACAACCCTCACCAAACCTTTGCTTGTTATCTATTTTGGTGATGATTGAATATTGATGGATCAAATGTTCTATTTTTGGTTTCATTACTTGTTATTTTGTGTAGTATAATAAAACTTCTTAGCCTAGTCAATTTTACGAACTTATTAGATCAGAAGTTTTTCAAGCTCAAACATTAACTTTTTTTAGTTAGAGACCAACATCTTTAGTCTAATATGAAATTTGCTTAAGAACCTTCGTTGTTTAATTAGGTTAAGCCTTTCTTGTCATTGATATATTTGCTAGTGGCAATTGTGATGTTTCAGGAGAACCAATGCCTGCATGAAAGTTGTAGTTCTAGTACTGTAGTACATCTAAGACTTCTTACACTAAGTAGGATGCTTATAATCGCGATGAAGATGTATCACTCTTTCTTTCCGTCACTATTACTTGTGTCGTATCTATAAGCAGTGGCGGAGCCAGAATTTTAAATAAGAGGGTTCAAAATCAGAATAAGTAGACACACGAGCTAGTCAAAGAGGGTTCGATATTTACTTTATATATATAAAAAAATATTTTAATCATATATAAATAGTATAATTTTTCGCCGAAAGAAAATTCGGATGAACCCCTCGGCACAAGGCTATAAGCTAAGCAAATAGTTTGATTAAGGCTTTTCCACTACTTAAAAAACTGTCAAAAACTAATCCAAAAAACCAATCTATCAAAAACTCAACCTCAAAACCGAGGTCGATAATGTCCTGTTAGGTATTTTTTTTTCAAAATAAATGATTTTCTGACACCTGACCTAAAAAAATATTAAAAATAAGATCTCCTGAGGTCCGAAATTACCAACGACGTCCTTTTTTTCTTTTTTGAAAAAAACCAACCTCCGAAGGTCACTTCTTGCCAAAAAAAAATTTGCTCCATTAATTATAAATGCTCTCGATATAATATTTCCGCTTACTTATTAAATAATGTTTAAAAAAATTAAAAATTCATTTGTTTTCTACTAAAAACATCTTTTCTTCGTATCAAAATCATCCTTAAAATAAGATTTTTTGACATGAGCCTAAATGAATCAAACATCAAAACAAATGAAGATAAAAAATAAAAAATGGAACAACCAAGCCTAAAAAATTACAAACAATGAACCTGTACTCTTTTCCATCCAGATTCATTCTGATCCTAATATTATAAAAATTTCCTCCATTTTCTCTAACTCTTTCATCACTCCAAGAAAATTTCATCTTTCAAATTAATTCATAATTTCAAATTATGAAAAATAATAGCTGCTCAAAAAAGGTAGAAGAAATTGATTCCAATTATCGTGTTATTCAGAAGCTTCCTCTTGGTGATAGTCCTTACGTCAGAGCAAAATATGCACAGGTTTGTTATAATTTGATATCGATTCGATTTTGATCAATCAACTAATAGTTATTAGGTTAGACAATTACGAGGTATGTATAATGCATGTATGTAATATTCTAACATTGTTTTGGAATATATAAATGTTTATATCAAATGTTTAATTGGATGGAGGAGTATGTAGTATTAATTGATGTGCATTAGTGGCGAAATTTGAATTTTCAGTTCAACATTTATTATGTATACATAATAATTTATTTTTTTGAATTAAGTGATTCGAATGATTGCTTCACTAGCAGGGGCGAAACTAGTATAAGAAGTATAGATTTGCAGAACTTAGTAACTTTGTTTCAAATTATATATATTTGTTGAGAAATTTATTGTAATGCATGTTGATTACTTAGTTTCGATTATCGTAACTATTTTGTTGTTCTTGTTCCTTTCTTGTAGGCTTTATATTGCTTCCCGTGGTAGTTGCTATGTGCTTTATATTGTTTTTCTTTTTTATACTTGAATTTAATGCACTTAAACCGATGATCTTTTGGAAACAGCCTATCTACCTCCATGAGGCAGTGGTAAGGTCTATGTACATTCTATCCTCCCAAAAATTCATTTGTGGAATTTTACTGGATATGTTATTATTGTGAGGAATTTACTGTAATTCCTTACTTCTATTGTTGTTTTAAATCCAAATTATTGAAGTTATGTGATGAACAATTGGTAAAGGTGTAACAAGTGTGAATTAGGCGCACATCACGAGTTTTAACTCTGACACAAAAAGTGAAGAATGATATAACGAGCCTATTTTCCTTTGAATTTTTGAGTCGTGTCCTATTAGACCTCGGGGATTTTTCGATTAGCCATGGCTAATCTTGCTTTTGTTTGTGTGTGATGTGACTAATTACAGCTGGTTGAGAAAGATGCAGAAGGTGCAATAGTACTATTTTGGAAGGCAATAAATGAAGGAGACAGAGTAGAGAGTGCCTTAAAAGATATGGCTGCAGTAATGAAACAACAAGATAGAGCTGAAGAAGCCATTGAAGCTATAAAATCCGTTAGAGATAGATGTTCTAAACTGGCTCAAGAATCATTAGACAATGTCCTTATCGATTTATACAAGGTGAGTATAAACAAAAACTACTCTTATTTCAATTATGTCAAGTGTAGGTATATATAAATGTCTCTAAAGACTTTAACAACTCTAGATTCAGTGGCATTTAATCAATTCTTGGTTAATTCATTTATATGCTTCTTACCTAGATTATTAATGTTGTTGTTATTGTTATTTCTCGTAATGTGAAGATATTCATCAATCTTTTATGTCAGGATTCTCACATTGGTTGAACATATGTATTTTGGTCTCCTGATATGGTTGCGTTAGCACTTGTGTGAACCTCTTTTTATTCCGAGTGAATTGTGTAAGGTTATTTCTCTCGATTATTTGTACTCTCATATTTATAGTGGATTGCTCATCTCCTCTTGTGGATGTAGGTCGGTTGACCAAACCACATTAAATGCTTGTGTCTCTTTTGGTATATTTCTCGTTTGTCTTCTTATTCATGGTTATTCGAGGTTTGCTTTGCTAGCTTCCGCATGACACCTAATTATTTTCGTTCCTAACAGTTAGATCCCAATAAACTAATTACTGAATTGATGAATATGTGATAGAAAAGTGGAAAGTTAGAGGAGCAGATTGAATTGTTGAAGCAGAAGCTACAAATGATATACCATGGAGAAGCATTCAATGGTAAACCTACAAAGACATCTCGATCTCATGGAAAAAAATTCCAAGTTACCATCAAACAAGAGACCTCTAGGATACTGGTACCAACTTCTTTACTTTCTTAAATTCCATGTCAAAGTCAAAGTAGGACAAACTTATTGAAACCACACGGGGTAGTTGTGTTTGAATTTAGAAAATCTCCTTATGCCTTATCTACCTGAAGAAGTCACACATTAGTGGCTAATGTAATGCGTGATCTCCTTATATGCCCTAGGAGTTATCTTTTGGGTTGAGTTAGATCCAAGATCAATTTTCTTAACAGTAATACTATGTATCTCGTGTTATGTACTTTATGACTTCGCAACCACCACAATAAGTAATAAGAGGTCGGGATGATTGTGTGAGTTCAACTGAATTCAATTCTTTCAACCTAACCATGCATATAAGCAAAAAAATTATATACTATGTGTACATTTACGATCATACACATATTGAACCTACTGACTCTACATTTTGAATTATTATGCAGGGCAACTTGGGATGGGCATACATGCAACAAACAAACTATGCAGCTGCTGAAATTGTTTATCAAAAAGCTCAGCAAATCGACCCTGACGCCAATAAGGGTTGCAATCTATGCCTATGTCTTATGAAATTAGCGCGATTGAATGAAGCAAGAACGGTTCTTGAAGACATTTTACGAGATAAACTCCCCGGTTCAGATGATCCCAAGTCGAAAAATCGTGCTATGGAGCTATTGAAGGAGTTGGAATCAATTAAATTTGTTTGATCTAATTCTTCACAATTAGTATTATTAGAAGATGTGTTTATTGAAAATCTTGATCACTTGATGAACCAAATGGTCCCGTTTCGATCGAGAAGACTTCCCATTTTGGAAGAAATATCAGCTTATAGAGATCAATTGGCTTGTTAAATTATAGTACAGTGTGAGTGTAGATGCATATAAGTTTTTAGGGACAGGTTTTCTATTGTATCAATTTGAATGTTTTGTAGTGCAATGTTCCTTTGGAGTAGTGGCTTTTTTTTTGTTTGATCTTTTTTTTTTATTTATTTACTCTTCGATATTCTATATTTATTCTGAGTTTCGATTAATATTGATTTGTAAGACTTATTAAAGGAGAAATGCTCCTTACTTTGAATGTTTTTTTCGAATTTGAGACCTATGATCAATTCTTGATAGTGTTTGACCTACATTGCCACTTTTTAGAAATATTATATAGTGTTACTTTTTTATTGCTAATGCGAGGCACATTTGTCTTTTATGTGTTTAAAATATACTTAATGGGTCTGAATGATTAAGATATGTATAAAGTTTTAATATTATTGTGACGTGTGTTCAAGAATGTCAACAGAGATAGAATTAGTTCACTAATCCTTTCACTGCTACCACACTCATCATTATCAACTATCATCGACGCCGCTGATCATTATCAACTATCACCATACTCATCCACAATTATCATTGTTGTCAATCACTACAATCAATTGTCACCATTATTAGCCACCATTTGAAATCATCACCATTAGTTACTATTACTATAACAATTATCAATCATTATCGACAATTATGACAATCAAACATCAGTTAGTCATCACTATTTATTACAAACCACCACGACATTAGTTCTATCACTAACATCCTCCATAACTAGCTATCAGCCCCCACCATCAACCATTATTGCCAGCCTCCACTAGCTACAACCAATAACACCACTATTAGCCAACAACATCACCGATCAACCCTTATAACCACTATCACTAATCGTCATCACCATCAACCACCATATAATTTTTAAAAATATTTTATTGGTATGTATTAGATGAATTTAGTTTTAATCAAATTTTATATTTATTAATTTTTAAATTAAAATAAGTTTTATGCATTCAAATATATAAATAAATAATTTTAATTATTTAATACTCAGATCAGTTTAAATTTATTGGAAGAAAGAAGGATAACTTCCTTCCATAAATCCCATAAATTCTCCATGCTTATCGAATATTTAAACTTACATGTCTTATGTCCCATTCTTTTAGGACCTAAATAACCACCCAAATAAATAATTAAAAAATAAATAAAAAATCTCTCATCCTCTTTTTTCCCTTTATATTAGATCCATTTCCTTTTTCAATAAAAGTAAATTTCTTTTTCTGTGTATGAAATAATTTCTTCCACATTCCATCCTTGTGAAAATGGCCTTCAGAATGGTAAGGGAAAAAAATCATTATTATTTTTTTCTTTTTTTAGCTAATTAAAATCGAGTTATAATCAAGAGTGTGTCTTATAGTTGGAATTACTAGATTTTTATAGATTTCAATTAAATATATGATATCTATTCGAAAGATCAAATCAAACCATTTTTTAAAATGAATTGATACTTTATAATGTAATTACATTCTTTGATTTAATCCTTATTTGATAACAAGCACAAAAAAATCATCTTTTTTTAATATTGTCATAGCTTCAGTATTTATTATTGCCTTCATTGTTGCGACAAAGGTACTAGAAATCTTTTTTGTTATTTTTCTTTTAAGATTAAAGTAGAGTGATATATAATCACAAGTGTTAAATGGGAAACTCTTTTTGTGACTTATAGTTTGAATAACTAGGTATTTGATTTTCAATCTATAGTCTCGATATCTATTAAAAGATCAAATTGATTCAATTGTTCAATTGAAATCTTATAATGTTGTCGTAATATTCTCTTATCCCAATTAATTTTTAGTTACAAACACACAATATATTTTTTTCTCTTTAATATTGATGTTAACTTCTGTATTTATTATTATCTTCGTTATTGCGACAGAGGTATTGGAAATCCATGACGAATGCCTCCGTCGCGAATCGATCATTTGCTTCTTCTACTGCTCCAAGATTTTCCAGTGCTGGTGGTTCTACTCATGTCAATCCTAAGAAGTTTGTCTCTTAACTTATTTTTAAGATTATAAATTTCATATTCTGAAAAGAAATATCATTTGAGCAATGTTAATAATGTAAAAGAAAATTATACTAATGGCGTATATAACTTTAAAAAAAAAAATTCATTTGATTTGTCAAACAAGTTTTTGATCTGCCATTTTAATGTGTAATATGCCTTATTTTTAAGATTATAAATTTTATATTTTAAGGAATCTTATCTGTAGATATCTTTTAAATGAACATGAGTGTATACATACTTCTTCTAGTTATAACTAATGATTTAAGTTATCTAGACTAATTAACCTTTTTTTACTACTAATATTTATTCTTTGTCAAGGGATTTGTCGATTATGTAAATATACTGTCAGAATATAAAAGTTAAACTCGATATTTGATCATTTTGAAAGGTTGTCAATGACCAATGGGGATATGGCACCAGTGTATGTATTGGGTGGAACATTATCAGTGGCAATAGGACTATGCATCTTTACAATGAAACAACAATTGTTTCATGGTCCTGGAGTTTTTGTTACTAAAAAAAAGAGAGAAAATCTTGCTGAAGTTGATTTCCCAGATGCAACAGCTATGTCTGGTAGCAAGTATATTAACAAGTCTGTGTTGAGGAAATTTGGAAGAATCCAAGAGCCTATTGATTCTCAATATGACATTGATCCTTACTCCAGGTAGTTAATTGTTCTTTCCTTGTGTATAAATACTTTTTTTTTATGACCGTGGTGTTCGACCCAGTTTTTGCGCACCTCGACTCTGCTACTTCCCACCATCAACAGGTACTAGATAATTCTGTCCACCAAGACTAGGATAGATAAAAAGAATAACGTAGTGTTTTTTTTTTGTCTCCACTAAGTATTGATCTTGAGATCATAGGGTTTTTAACCACTTTATTGACCACTAGGCCACACCATTGGGTGGGTGTATATAATACCTTTTATACACTTTATATGAGGTTGATATATTATATATAATGATCCTCCAGTTATAATGTTGTATAATATTGTATATTGGGCTACGTAAAACAATAGCGATCTATAGGGCCAAAAACGGGGTCTGAAAAGAATAGAATGTACGCAGATCTTATCACTACCTCGAAAATAAAGAGGCTAGTTCCGAAAGACTCTTGACCGACATATTTATAACAATACATAAATGTTATGTAGGTGCTCATTATTCTTATTATTAGCGAATTTTTAAATAAGAACTTTTACTTGCATTATCTATTGGTCCAAATTAAACAACATTTCTACCCACAAAGGTAAAGGTAAGATCGGCTTGTATTTTATTCTTACCAAATTTTATTTATGGAATTATCATGAATGTTTTTTTTTGTATATATGTTGGTCCATCATTAATTCCTTTCCAATCCTTTAAAATGTTAATTTTTTTTTATTTTTTTATGGCAGTCCAAGAAAAATTGAGTCCTTGAAATCAGTTGGAGTTTGAGACAAAGTTGGAAAGTCCATTGTGAAAATAGATTTCCCTTTTTTTCTAATGTAGTTTTACTCCCATGGCACAATAAATTAAATGTTGTCAATAAAGTGCCATAAATTGGAGGAGAGTAGGTTTTTGTACTAGATTTCTTTTATTTCTTTTTCATCAGATTAAGCATGTATTTCAGCTTTGAATGATGTTTGGATCGAATAATTAAGTGTCGTATGAAAGCGTAACGAAGAAAATTCTGAAATAAATAAGATAACGAAAAAATATTTATATGAAAAAAACATAGTAAATTAACATGCATATATGTTCTTAGTAAACCCCTCATATGAATTTTGATTTCGAATATATTTACAACAAGCTTAGAGCATATAACATGTACGCTTCAACTTGAGGAACGTCAAATATTTTAATGTATTAGATATAGTAATGCAGTAATATAGCATTGTCAAAGAAAATGAATTTAAATGTGATTAATTATAGGAATACGCTCGTCTCATTTGCATACATTTGTTATACTTGTATTGTTTTTTGGAGAGATTAAAAAAAGATGATGTTCATTAAAGTAAAAATAAATAAATAAATAACTTTTGATTTTAATTCTTTGTGATTTTTAATGACATTCGTTAGTTCTCAGAACGTTGTCATTGTTAATTATTATTTTTTATAATTAAACCTATAGTAATTATATTATTAATATAAGTAATTTACTATATCTAGATTTTAATATATAGGGGTGTACAAGTCAAACTGTCAAGTCAAATCGAACCGACGAACCAAGTTAAATCGATCAAAAAAATCGACTTGTGGTTTGATTTGATTGGTTTGGCGTTGAAAAAAATAAACTGATCATTGTTGGTTTGGTTTGGTATAAACAGAAAAAAGTCAAATCGAATCCAAACCAAATCGACATAATACATATATAATTTTATTTTCTTAAACATAAAAAATATTATTATAATATGTTTTATAAGTATTTTTTTAAGTTGGTTTACAACATTCAATATTTATATTTATATCATATTTGGGCTTGTAATATGACCAAAAAAATTGACATGTGTTGTGTCTTTTTGTGAGTTTTTGATATGTTTTCCAAAGATAATATCTTGAAAGATATTATTGTACATCTTATTTTTTTTTCGATTTTATTTATTCAAATGTCTTTGATATGCCATTAAGCAAAAAAGAATCCAAGAAAATTCCACCCAGACCTCTGGCACTTAAAATATTCGTGGGCTAACACACACGAAAAATTGAAAAAATTGGATAATTCCTGTTGCGTCGCCCCTAAAATGCTCCTAAACGTCGTAAAAGCGTCGCCGGGGCTACTGGAGTCGTTCCCCAGGTCTTTTCGAATGCTACCAAAGAAGGATCTAAGAAAATTCAACCCGAACCTCTGGCACCTAAAAATTCCGTTGGCTAACACACACGAAAAACTGGCAAAATCGCCTAATTCCTGTTGCATCGCCCATAAAATGCTCCTAAACACTGTAGATGCGCCGCCAGAGCTACTGCAGTCGTTCCCCAGGTCGTTGCGAATGCTACTAAAGAAAAATCCAAGAAAATTCGATCCGGATCTCCAGCATCTGAAAAATTCGCGGGCTAACACACACGAAAAACTGATAAAATCGCCAAATTTCTGTTGCATCGCCCCTAAAATGCTCCTAAAAATAGTAGAAGTGCTACCGTGCCTACATGAGTCGTTCCCTAGGTCGTTCCGGACACTACTAAAGAAGAATCAAGTAAAATTCGACCCAGACCCTTGACACCTAAAAAATTCGTGGGCTAACACACACGAAAAATTGGCAAAATCGCCTAATTCGTGTTGTGTCGCCCCTAAAATGCCCCTAAACACTGTAGAAGCACCACTAGGGCTATTGGAATCGCTCCCTAGGTCGTTGCGAACGCTACTAAAGAAGAATCTAAAAAACTTTGACCCGAACCCCTGTCACCTAAAAATTCTGTGGGCTAACACACACAAAAAATTAGCAAAATTGCCTAATTCCTATTGCGTCACCCCTAAAATACTTCTAAACGCCATAGAAGCGCCGCCGGGGATATTGGAGTCTTTCCCCAGGTCGTTGCGCTCGCTACTAAAAAAAATCCAAGAAAATTCGACTCGAACCCCCAACACTTAAAAAATTCGTGGACTAACACACTAAAACTGACATAATCTCCTAATTTCTGTTGCGTCGCTCCTAAAATGCTCCTAAACGTCGTAAAAGCACTGTCGGGGCTACTAGAGTTATTCCCTAGGTCGTTGCGGATGCTAATAAAGAAGAATCTAAGAAAGTTCGACCCGAACCCTCGGCACCTAAAAAATCTGTGGGCTAACACACGAAAAACTGAAAAAATCTCCAAATTCCTATTGCGTAGCCCCAAAAATGCTCCTAAACGCCATAGAAGCGCCGTCGGGGCTACTGGATTCGTTCACTTAGTTGTTGTGGATGCCACTATAAAAGAATCCAAGAAAATTCGATCCGAATCCCCGGTACCTAAAAAATCCCTGGGCTAACACACACGAAAAATAGGCAAAATCGCCTAATTGTTGTTGCGTCGCCCCTGAAATGCTCCTAAAGACTGTAGAAGCGTCGCCTAGGCTACTGGTGTCATTCCCCAGATCGTTGCAGACGCTACTAAAGAAGAATACAAGAAAATTCGACCCGAACCACCGACACCTAAAAATCCGTGGGCTAACATACATGAAAAACTGATAAAAAATCACCTAATTCCTGTTGTGTTGAACTTAAAATGCTCCTAAATGTCGTAGAAGTGATGTCGGGGCTACTGTAGTCGTTCCCCAAGTTGTTACGAAAGCTACTGAAGAAGAATAAAAAAAAATTCGATCTGAACCTCTGGCACCTAAATAATTCGTGGGCTAGGTCATGAAAAAACTGGCCAAATCACCTAATTTGTGATGCGTCGCCCCTAAATGCTCCTAATCGTTGTAGAAGCGCAGCCTGGGCTATTGAAGTCATTACCCAGGTCGTTATGGACACTATTAAAGAAGAATCCAAGAAAATTTAACCCAGACCCCCGGCACCTAAATAATTTGTGCGCTAATACACATAAAAAACTGACAAAATTGCCTAATTCCTGTTGCATCACCCCTAAAATGCTCTTAAACACCGTAGAAGTGCCACCGGGGCTACTAGAATCGTTCCCTAGGTCATTTTGGAAGCTTCTAAAGAAGAATCTAAGAAAATTCAATCCAGACCCCCGACACCTAAAAAATTCGTGGCTAACAAACATGAAAAAATGGCAAAATCTCATAATTTCTGTTGTGTCACCTCTAAAATGCTTCTAAATGCTATTGAAGTGCAACCGGTGATACTGGAGTTGTTTCCAGGTCATTAGAAATGCTACTAAAGAAGAATCCAAAAACAATCGATCCGGACACACAACACCTAAAAATTCTATGGTCTAACAAAAACGAAAAACTGGCAAAATCATCTAATTTTTATTGTGCCACCCCTAATATGCTCCTAAATGTCGTAGAAGCGCCTCTAGGGCTACTGGAGTGGCTCCCCATAGCTCCCCATGTCGTTCCCCTGGTCATTAAGGACCCAACTAAAGAAGAATCCAAGAAAATTCATCATAGACCATCAACGCCTAAAATATCCTTGGGCTAACACACGTGAAAAACTCGCAAATTTACCTAATTACTGTTCCGTCACCCTTAAAATGCTCCTAAATGCCATAGAAGCACTACCGGGGCTACTGAAGTCGTTTCATAGGTCGTTATAAGTTTATAAAGAAGAATCTAAGAAAATGTGACTCGGACCCCCGGCACCTAAAAAGTTCGTGGGCTAACACACACGAAAAACTGGCAAAATCACCTAATTTCTATTATGTCGCCCCTAAAATGCTCCTAAATACCATAGAGGCACTGCCGGGGCTACTAGAGTCATTCACCAGGTCGTTACGGAAGCTTATAAATAAGAATCTAAGAAAATTCGAATCGGACCCCTGACACCTAAAAGATTCGTGGGCTAACACACACGAAAAACTGCTCAAATCGCCAATTCCTGTTGCGTCGCCCCTAAAATGCTCCTATTGCTGTTATAGAATTACCATGGCTATTAGAGTCGTTTCCAGATCTTTTCGAACTCTACTAAAGGAGAATCCAAGAAAATTCAACCCGAACCTCGGCACCTAAAGAATTTGTGGACTAACACACATGAAAAACTGGCAAAATCGCCTAATTTCTGTTGCGTCGCCCTTAATATGCTCCTATACCTAGTAAAACTGTTATCGGGGCTACTGGAATTGTTCCTAGGTCATTACAGACATTTCTAAAAAAAAATTCAAGAAATTTTGACCCGCACTCCTACACCTAAAAAATCTGTGGGTAACACACATGAAAAAAGGCAAAATTACCTAATTTTTGTTGCATCGATCCTAAAATGCTCCTAAACACCATAGAAACACTGCCAGGGCTCCTGTAATCATTCCCAGGTTTTAACGGATGCTACTAATGAAGAATCCAAGAAAATTTGACCTGTACCCTTACAACTAAAAAATATGTGGGCTCTCACACACGAAAAACTGTAAAATTGCCTAATTTCTATTGTATCGCCCCTAAAATGCTCCTGATCATCGTTGAAGCACAGCCGAGGCTATTGGAATCAATCCCAGGTCGTTACAGATGTTATTAATAAAAAATCCATGAAAATTTCACCTATACCCCCGGTACCTTAAAAAATCTATGTGCTAATACACAAAAAAAATAAAAAAATTGCCTAATTTGTGTTGCATCGCCTCTAAAATGCTCTTAAATGCTATTGAAGCGCCACTAGGGCTATTAGAGTTGTTCCCTAGATCGTTACGGTCGCTACTAAAGAAGAATCCAAGAAAATTTGACCCTTCGATTCCTTAATTATAGTCTTTGATTGGCTTTGAGAGAGCATGGATTCATTCTTGATGCGAGGGCATTCTAATACGTTCGTTGAGCATGAATTTGCATTTGAAGTGAGCATTTCTGAGCATGAACTCTAATTGAGATTTGCTAGTCATCGTTTGAATCTTTGAGTGCATAATTGAACATTGCAAGTTTAAATTGAACCTTGTTTGCACTTTCATATTGTTTCTCAATGATCACTACTTGTAGATACTGTGTTTGAACTGATTGGTCTCTTAATTTACTTGAGTACAAGCAATAATTTAATTTGGGGGGTTGAAGAGTTGGGAATTTCGAATCATTTAGGGCTTAAAATCTAATAGAATAGTGTCATCTTTGCCTATATTATATCCATAATTGACATAAAAGTTTGATTTACAAATATAAAGGATCAAGGACAAGGCATAGAGCCAAAAAGTTAGTAAAACAATGAAAAAGAAAGTTGGATCTCACAAAGAAGGCCTTGGAAACTCACCAAGTTTCCTATCTTGTTGCTTAAATGCCTTGAAAGATGAAGCCAACAATTCATTTATCTTGGCGAGATCAACTCTTAAAAAGTGACTGGCTTAAACCCCTCTAAAGTGCTGTCAAGGCTACTGCAGTCATTCCCTAGGTCATTATGGACACTACTATTAAAGAATCCAAGAAAATTCGACCCGGACCCCTGGTACCTAAAAATATCTGTGGGTTAATACACACGAAAAACTGGCAAAATTGCCTAATTCATTTTGCGTTGCCAATAAAATGCTCCTAAACCCCTCTAAAGCATCGCTGGGGCTACTAGAGTCATTTCCTAGGTCATTACGGACGCTACTATATAATAATCTAAGAAAATTCGACCCGTACCCCTGACACCTAAAAATTCTATCGGCTAACAAACACGAAAAATTAGGAAAATCGCCTAATTTATGTTGCGTCGCCAATAAAATACTCCTAAAGCCCCCTAAAGCGCTGCCGGGGGTACTGGAGTCATTCCTAAGGTCGTTACGGACGCTACTATGGATGAATCATAGAAAATTCGATCTGGACCCCAACACCTAAAACATCTGTGGATAACACACACAAAAAACTGGTAAAATTGCTTAATTCCTGTTGCGTCACCAATAAAACTCTCCAAAACCCCTCTAAAGCACCGTCGGAGCTACTAGAATCGTTTTCCAGGTCGCTACGGATGCTACTATGGGAGAATCTAAGAAATCTCGACCCGTACCCCCGATACCTAAAAAATCCGTAGGCTAACACACACGAAAATCTTGCAAAATCGTCTAATTTTTATTGCGTTGCTAATAAAATGCTTCTAAACTCCCCTAAAGCACCGTCGGGGCAACTATAGTCGTTCCCAGGTCATTACAGATACTACTATGGAAGAATCCAAGAAAGTTTGACTCGGACCCCCGACACCTAAAAATCTGTGGCTAACACACACGAAAAACTAGCAAAATCGCCTAATTCCTATTGCGTCGCTAAAAAAATGCTTTTAAACCCCTTTAAATCACTCTTGGGGATACTGGAGTCACCCCAGGTCGGTACGGATGCTATTCTGGAAGAATCCAAAAAAATTAACCTAGACCCGTGACATCTAAAAATCTGTGGGCTAACACACACGAAAAACTGGCAAAATTGTCTAATTCTTATTGCGTTACCAATAAAACGCTCCTAATCCCCTCTAAAGCACCACCGGGGCTACTGGAGTTATTTCCTAGGTCATTACGGATGCTACTATGGAATAATCCAAGAAAGTTCTATTCGGACACCTGGTACCTAAAAAATCCATAGGCACACACACGAAAAACTGATAAAATCGCCTAATTCCTATTGCGTAGCTAATAAAATGCTCATAAACTCCTCTAAAGCATCGCCGAGGCAACTACAGTCATTCCCAGGTCGTTATGAATGCTATTATGGAATAATCCAAGAAAGTTCGACTCGGACCCCCGACACCTAAAAATCCATGGGCTAACACACACGAAAAACTGGCAAAATTGCATAATTTCTATTGCGTCGCCAATAAAATACTTCTAAACCCATCTAAAGCGCTCCTGGGGATACTAGAGTCATTCCCTAGGTTGTTACGGAAGCTACTATAGAAGAATCCAAGAAAATTCAACCTGAACCCCGGCACCTAAAAATTCGTGGGCTAACACACAAGAAAAACTGGCAAAAGTGCCTAACTCCTATTGCATCGCTAATAAAATGCTCCTAAACACCTCAAAAGCACCGTCAGGCTACTGGACTCATTCCCTAGGTCATTACGGACGTTAATATGGAAGAATCCAAGAAAATTCGACCAGGACCCCAGCATCTAAAAAATCCGTGTGCTAACACACAAAAAAATAGCAAAATTGCCTAATTCATTTTGCGTCGCTAATAAAATGCTCCTAAACCCCTTTAAAGCACTGTTGGGGCTACTAGAGTCATTCCCTAGGTTGTTATGGACCCTACTATGGAAGAATCTAAGAATATTCAACCCGTACCCCCAACACCTATAAATTTTGTAGGCTAACAAACACGAAAAGTTGGCAGAATCGCCTAATTCCTATTGCGTCTCCAATAAAATGCTCCTTAATCCCTCTAAAGCTCCATCGAGGCTACTGGAGTCATTCTCTAGGTCATTACGGATGCTATTATGGAAGAATCCAAGAAAGTTTGACCCGTACCCCCGGCACCTAAAAAATCTATGAGCTAACACAGACGATAAACAAGCAAAATCGCCTAATTCCTTTTGCGGCGCCAATAAAATACTCCTAAACCCCTATAAAGCACTTTCGGGGCTACTGGAGTCATTTCCCAGATCGTTACGGATGCTACTTTGGAAGAATCCAAGAAAAATATATCCGTACACCCGGCACTTAAAAAATCTGTGGGCTAACACACACGAAAAACAGGCAAAATCGTCTAATTCCTGTTGTGTCACCAATAAAATGCTCCTAAACCCCTCTAAATCATCGTTGGGGCTACTAGAGTTGTTCCCTAGGTCATTACGGACGCTAATATGGAATAATCCAAGAAAATTCAACCTGGATCCCCGGCATATAAAAAAATCCGTGTGCTAACACACAAAAAATGGTAAAATTGCCTAATTCCTTTTGCGTCGCTAATAAAATGCTCCTAAACTCCTCTAAAGCACCTCCGGGGATACTTGAGTCATTCCCCGAGTCGTTACGAATGCTACTATGGAAGAATCCAAGAAAGTTCGACCTGTACCCTCGGTACCTAAAAAATTTGTGGGCTAACATACACGAAAAACTAGCAAAATCGCCTAAATCCTATTGCGTTGCCAATAAAATGCTTCTAAACCCCCTTAAAGCATCGCTGGAGAAACTAGAGTCATTCCCATGTCGTTAAGGATGCTATTATGAAAGAATCCAAGAAAGTTCGACCCGGACCTCCGGCACGTAAAAATCCGTGTGCTAACATATACGAAAAATTGGCAAAATTGTCTAATTCTTGTTGTGTCACCAATAAAATGCTCCTAAATCCTGTAAAGTGCTGCCGTGGCTACTGGAGTCATTCTCGTGGTCGTTACAGATGCTATTATGGAATAATCCAAGAAATTTTGACCTAGAACCCCGGCACCTAAAATTCCATGTGCTAACACACATGAAAAACTTGCAACATTGCCTAATTCCTGGTGCGACACCAATAAAACGCTCCTAAACCCCTCTAAAGCATTGACGGGGCTACTATAATCGTTCCTCATGTCGTTATGGACTCTACTATAGAAAAAATCTAAGAAATTTCTATCCGAACCTCCAACACCTAAAATATTCGTGGCCTAACATACACGATAAGTTGAAAAAATTGCCTAATTCTTGTTGCATCGTCAATAAAATGCTCCTAAATCCCTATAAAGCGCCGCCGGGGCTACTAGAGTAGTTCTCATGTAGTTACAGATACTACTATGGAAAAATCCAAGAAAATTCAACCCGAACCCCGGATACCAAAAAAATTCATTGGCTAATACGGACGAAAAATGGGCAAAATCGCCTAATTTTTGTTGCGTCGCCAATAAAATGCTCCTGAACCCCTTAAAGCACCGTCAGAGCTAATGGAGTCATTCCCTAGGTCATTATGGACGCTACTATGGAAGAATCCAAAAAGTTCGACCCTGACCCCCGGCATCTAAAAAATCAGTGGGCTAACATATACGATAAACTGGCAAAATTGTCTAATTCCAGTTGCGTCACCAATAAATTGTTCCTAAAGCCCTTTAAAACACTACCGGGGCTACTAGAGTCATTCCTATGTCATTACGGATACTACTATAGAATAATCCAAGAACGTTTGACCCGGACCCCCGACACCTAAAAATTTTATGGGCTAAAACATACGTTAAACTAACAATCGCCTAATTCCTGTTGTGTCGCCAATAAAAGGCTTCTAAACCCTCTAAAGCATCGTCAGGGATACTAGAGTCGTTCCATAGGTCATTATGGACGCTACTATGGATGAATCCAAGAAAATTTGACCCAGGCCCCCGGCATCTAAAAAGTCTGTGGGCTAACACACACGAAAAACTGACAAAATTGCATAATTCCTGTTGCGTCACTAATAAAATGCTCCTAAACCTCTCTAAAGCACAACCGGAGTTGCTGGAGTCGTTCCCTAGGTCATTATGGATTCTACTATAGAAAAATCCAAGAAAATTCGATCTGAACCCCTGGTACCTAAAAATTCTTTTGGCTAACACACATGAAAAACTGGCAAAATCTCCTAATTTCTATTGTGTTGCCAATACAATGCTTCTAAACCCCTATAAAGCACTACCGGGGCTACTGGAGTCGTTCTCCATGTCGTTACCGATGCTACTTTATATGAATCCAAAAAATTTCAATCCAAACACTGGCACCTAAAAAATCCGTGGGCTAATACACCTAAAAAAACTAGCAAAATGGCTTAATTTTGGGTGCGTCACCAAAAAAATGCTCCTAAACCTCTCTAAAGCATTGTCGGGGATACTGATGTAGTTACCAAGGTCATTATAGACGTTACTATGGATGAATCTTAGAAAATTTGATCTGGACCCCTGACACCTAAAATATCTGTGGGCTAACACACACAAAAAAATGGTAAAATCGTCTAATTCCTATTGTGTCGCTAATAAATTGCTCCTAAACCCCTCTAAAGCACCGCTGGAGCTACTGGAGTTATTCCCTAGGTTGCTATGGATGTTACTATGGAAGAATTCAAGAAAGTTTAACCCGTACCCCCGACACCTAAAAAATTTATGGGCTAACACACACGAAAAACTAGCAAAATCGCCTAATTCCTATTTACTCGCACATAAAATGCTCCTAAACGCCTCTTAAGCGTCGCTGCAGCTACTAGAGTTGTTTTGTCGGTCGTTACGGATGATACTATGGAAGAATCTAAGAAACTTTGACTCGGACCCCTGGCACCTAAAAATTCGTGGGCTAACACACACGAAAAACTAGAAAAATTACCTAATTCCTTTTGCGTCGCCAATAAAATATTCGTAAACCTATCTAATGCGCCGCTTGGGTTACTAGAGTCATTTTTCAGGTCATTACAGACGCTACTATGGATGAATCCAAAAAAATTCAACCCGTACACCGGCACCCAAAAATCTGTAGGCTAACACACACGAAAAACTGACAAAATCCCTTAATTCCTTTTGCGTTACCAATAAAAGTCTCCTAAACCCTCTAAAGCGCCGCCAGAACTACTGGAGTCATTTCTAGGTTGTTACAGATGCTATTATGGAAGAATCCAAGAAATTTCAAACCGGACTCCCGGCATATTAAAAATTCGTGAGCTAACACACATAAAAAATTGCAAAATTGCCTAATATCTTTTGTGTCGCCTATAAAATGCTTCTAGATCCCTCTTAAACATCATCGAAGCTACTGGAGTCGTTGCCTAGATTGTTACGGATGCTACTATTGAAGAATCTAAGAAAATTCGACCCAAACCACCGACACCTAAAAAATCCGTGGGCTAATACACCCGAAAAACTGGCAAAATTGCCTAATTTCAGGTGCGTCACCAATAAAATGCTCCTAAACCCTCTAAAGTGTCGCTGGGGTTGCTGGAGTCGTTCTATAAATCGTTACGGACGCTACTATGGAAGAATACAAGAACATTCGACTCAGGCCCCTCTACGTAAAATTTACGTGGGCTAACACACAAAAAACCGGCAAAATCACCTAATTCCTATTGCGTCGCCAATAAAATGCTCCTAAACCCCTCTAAGGCACTGTAGGGGCTACTGGAGTCGTTCCCCAGGTTATTACAAATGCTACTATTGAAAAATCAAAGAAAGTTCGATGCGGAGCACCGACACATAAAATATTTGTGAGCTAATACACACGAAAATTTGGCAAAATCACTTAATTCATTTTGCGTCGCCAATAAAATGCTACTAGACCCTCTTAAGCGCAGTCGGGACTACTGGTATCGTTCTCTAGGTCATTACAGATGCTACTATGGAAGAATCCAATAAAATTCGACTCGGACACTCGGCACCAAAAAAATTCGTAGACTAAGACACATGAAAAATTGGCAAAATCACCTAATTTCTGTTGCGTCGCCAATAAAATACTCCTAAACCCCTCTAAAGTACCACTGGGGCTACTGAAGTCGTTCCACATGTCGTTACAAATGCTACTATTGAAGAATCCAAGACCCAGAACCTCGACATCTAAAACTCTGTGGGCTAACACACACGAAAAACTAGCAAAATCACCTAAATCATGTTGCCTCGCCAATAAAATGCTCCTAAACGCCTCTTTTAATCGCTGTTGGAGCTACTAGAGTTGTTTTCTAGGTCGTTATGGATGTTATAATAGAAGAATCAAAGAACATTCGACCCGGTCCCCCGGCACATAAAATTTTCGTGGGCTAACATACACAAAAAATAGGCAAAATTTCTTAATTCCTAATGAATCGCCAATAAAATGCTCTTAAACCCCTCTAAAGCGTTGTCGGGGTTACTGGAGTCGTTCTCCAAGTCGTTACGGATGCTACTATGGAAGAATCCAAAAAATTTCAACCTAGACCCTCGATACCTAAAAAATCCATGGGCTAACAAATATGTAAAACTGGCAAAATGGCTTAATTTTATTTGCGTCACCAGTAATTTGCACCTAAACTCCTATAAAGCACCGTCGGCGCTGCTGGAGTCATTCCCTAGTTTATTACAGAAGATACTATGAAAGAATCCAAAAAACTTTGACCTGAACCCTTGGCACCTAAAAATTCGTCGGCTAGCATACATGAAAAACTAGCAAAATTGCCTAATTCCTATTGCGTCGCAAATAAAATGCTCCTAAACTCATCCAAAGTGCTGTCGGGGCTACTAGAGTTATTCCCCAGGTCGTTACGGACGCTACTATAGATAAATCTAAGAAAATTTGCCTTGGACACCCGACACCTAAAAAATCGGTGGGCTAATACATAAGAAAAACGGGTAAAATCACTTAATTCCTTTTGCATCGCCAATAAAATACTCCTAAATCCCTCTAAAGCCCCACCGGGGCTATTGGAGTCGTTCCCCATGTTGTTACGGATGCTACTCTAGAAGAATCTAAGAAAGTTTAACCCAGACCCTCGGCACCAAAAAATCTGTGGGCTAACACACACAAAAAATTGGTAAAATCAATTAATTCTTATTGCATCGCTAATAAAATTCTTCTAAACCCCTCTCATGCGCCGCTTGGGCTACTAGAGTTGTTATTTAGGTCGTTACAGATGCTACTATGGAAAATTCAAGAAATTTCAACCGAACCCCCGGCACCCAAAAATCTGTAGGCTAAACACACGAAAAACTGCAAAATCGCCTAATTCCTTTTGCATCGCTAATAAAATGCTCTTAATCCCCTATAAAGTACTGTCAGGGTTACTGGAGTCGTTCCCTAGGTCGTTATAGATGCTACTATGGAAGAATCTAAGAAAGTTCGACCCGAACCTCCGACACCTAAAAAATTTGTAGTCTAACACACATGAAAAATTGGCAAAATCACCTAACTCCTTTAGCGTCTCCAATAAAATGCTCCTAGATCCCTCTTAAGTGTCGTCGGGGCTACTAAAATCGTTTCCTAGGTCGTTACGAATGCTACTATGGAAGAATCCAAGAAAAATTTGACCCGGACATCTGGCACCTAAAAACGCCGTGGGTAACACACCCGAAAATCTAGCAAAATTACCTATTTCCGGGTGTATCACCAATAAAATGCTCCTAAACCCCTTTAAAGCGTGGCCGGGGCTAATGGAGTCATTCCCTAGGTCGATAGGGACTCTACTGTGGAAGCATCCAAGAACATTAGACCCGGGCCCCCGGCACATAAAATTTTTGTGGGCTAACACATGAAAAACTAGTAAAATCGCCTAATTCCTATTGCGTTACGAATAAAATATTTCTAAATCCCTGAAAAGCGCTACCAGGGCTACTTGAGTTATTCCCCAACTCGTTACAGATGCTACTATGGAAGAATCCAAGAAAGTCTAACCCATACCCCCAACACCTAAAAAATTCGTGCGATAACACACATGAAAAGCTGGCAAAATTGCCTAATTCCTGTTGCGTTGCCAATAAAATACTCCTAAACTCTTCTAAAGCACCTCCGGGGCTACTAGAGTCGTTCCCCAAGTTACTACGAATGTTAATATAGAAGAATCCAAGAAATTTTGACCCGAACCCCTGACACCTAAAAAATCTGTGGGCTAACACATACGAAAAATTGGCAAAATTGCCTAATTCTGCTTCGTCGCCAATAAAATGCTCCTAAACCACTCTAAAGCATCGTCGAGGCTACTGGAGTTGTTCTCTAGGTCAATAGAGATGCTAATATGGAAGAATCCAAGAAAATTCGACCTAGACCCCCAACATCTAAAAAATCTGTGGGCTAACATATACAAAAAACTGACAAAATAGCCTAATTTCTTTTTGCATCGCCAATAAAATACTCCAAAACAACTTTAAAGTACCATCGGAGCTACTGGAGTCATTACCCAGGTCATTACGGATGCTACTATGATGGAATCTTAGAAAATTTGACCGGAACCCCCAGCACCTAAAAATTCCGTGAGCTAACACACATAAAAAACTAATAAAATTGCCTAATTCCTGGTGCGTCACCAATAAAGTGCTCCTAAACCTCTCTAAAGTGCCTCCGGGGCTACTAGTGTCATTCCTCAGGTCGTTACGAATGCTAATATAGAAGAATCCAAGAAATTTTGACTCATACCCCTGGCTCCTAAAAAATCTGTGAGCTAACACACACGAAAAATTGGTAAAATTGCCTAATTCCTGTTCATCACCAATAAAATGCTCCTAAACCCATCTAAAGCATCACCGAGGCTATTGGAGTTATTTCCTTGCTCATTACGGATGCTACTATGGAAGAATCCAAGAAAACTCGACCGGAACCTCCAGCATCTAAAAAATCAATGGGCGTTACATACGAAAAACTGACAAAATCGCCTAATTCCTATTGGGTAGCCAATAAAATGCTCCTAAACCCTTTTAAAGTACCGTCAGAACTACTAGAGTCGTTCCCCATGTCGTTACGGACGTACTATGAAGGAAATCAAGAAAATTCAACCAGGACCCCCGATACCTAAAAATTCCGTGGGCTAACACACACGAAAAGCTTGTAAAATCGCCTAATTCATGTTGTGTCGTCAATAAAATGCTACACAACCCTTTAAAGCACTGCCGAGGATACTAGAGTCGTTCCTTAGGACATTACAGACGCTATTATGGAAGAATCCAAAAATAATTCATTTTGGGCCCCCCGACACCTAAAAAATTCATGGGGTAACACGCACAAAAAATTGGCAAAATCGCCTAATTCCTGGTGCATCGCCAATAAAATGCTCCTAAACCTCTCTAAAGCATCACCGAGGCTACTTAAGTTGTTTTCTAGGTCATTACGGATGCTACTATAGAAGAATCCAAGAAAATTCAACCCAGACCCTCAACATCTAAAAAATCTGTGGGCTAACACACACGAAAAACTGACAAAATTGCCTAAATCCTGTTGCCTCGCCAATAAAATGCTCCTAGACCCCTCTTAAGCGCTGGTGGGGCTACTAGATTCGTTCCCTAGGTCGTTACGGACGCTAATATGGAAGAATCCAAGAAAATTTGAACTGAACCTCTGGCACCTAAAAATTTCGTAGGCTAACAAACACGAAAAATTGGTAGAATCGCCTAATGCCTGTTATGTCTCTAATAAAATGCTCCTAAACCCCTCTGAAGCGCCGTCGGGGCTACTGGAGTCGTTCACCAGGTCGTTACCAATGCTACTATAAAAGAATCTAAGAAAGTTCAATCCGGACCCCCGGCATCCAAAAAAATTATGGGCTAACACAAACAAAAAATTGGCAAAATTGTCTAATTCATGATGCGTCGCCAATAAAATCCTCCTAAACCCCTATAAAGCACTGTCGGGGCTACTGGAGTCGTCCTGGGTTGTTACGGACTCTTCTATGGAAGAATCCAAAACCAATTCATCGCGAACCCCCGGCACCTAAAGAATTTATGGATAAAACATATGAAAAATTGGCAAAATCGCCTAATTCCTAGTGCGTCACCAATAAAAATATCCTAAACCCCTTTAAAGCACCGACAGAGAAACTAAAGTTGTTCCCCAAGTCATTACGGATGCTACTATAGAAGAATCCACGAAGGTTCAACCCGTACCCCCGGCACTTACAAATCCATAGGCTAACATACACGAAAAACTGGCAAAATCACCTAATTCAAATTACATTGCTAATAAAATGCTCCTAAACCCCCCTAAAGCGCTATCGGGGCTACTAGAGTCATTCCCCAAGTTGTTATAGATGCTACTATGGAAGAATCCAAGAAAGTTCGACCCGAACCTCAGGCACCGAAAATCAGTAGGCTAATACACACAAAAAACTGGCAAAATCGCTCAAATCCTACTGCGTCCCGAATAAAATGCTCCTAAACCCCTCTAAAGCGCCATAGGGGCTACTAGAGTTGTTTCTTAGGTCATTACGGATGTTACTATTGAAGAATCTGAGAAAATTAGACTTGGACTCCCGACACCTAAAAATCCGTGGGCTAACACACATGAAAAACAGATAAAATCTCTTAATTCTTGTTGCGTCACCAATAAAATGCTTCTAAACCCCTCTTAAGCGCTGTCGGAGCTAATGAGGTCGTTCTCTAGGTTATTACAGACGCTACTATGGAAGAATCTAAGAAATTTTGACTCGGACCCCTGACATCTTAAAAATCCATTGGCTAACACACACGAAAAATTGGCAAAATCGCCTAATTCCATTTGCGTCACCAATAAAATACACCTAAACCCCTCTAAAGCGCTGTCGAGGCTACTAGTATCATTCCCCAGGTCATTAAAGACGCTACTATGAAAAAATCCAAGAAAGAAACCCAATACCTAAAAAATTTGTGGGCTAACATATACAAGAAATTGGCAAAATTGCCTAATTCTTGGTGCGTCGCCAATAAAATGCTTCTAAACCCCTTTAAAGAACCGCTAGGGAAACTAGAGTTTTCCCAGGTCATTACAGTTGCTATAATAGAGGAATCCAAGAGAGTTCGATCTGAACCCCCAGCACCAAAAAATTGGTGGGCTAACACACACAAAAAACTGGCAAAATTGCCCAATTCCTGTTGCGTCCCCAATAAAATATTCCTAAACCCCTCTAAAGCGTCATAGGGGCTACTGGAGTCATTCCCTAAGTTGTTATAGACGATATTATTGAAGAATCCAAGAAATTTGACCCGAACAACTGGCACCAAAAAATCTGTGGGCTACCACACGAAAAATTGGCAAAATCGCCTAATTCCTGTTGCGTCGCCAATAAAGTACTCCTAAACTCCTGTAAAGCGCCATCGGGGCTACTGGAGTCGTTTACTAGGACATTACGGTTTCTACTATTGAAAAATCCAAGAAAATTCAATCTGAACCCCCGGCACCTATAAATCTGTAGGCTAATACACACGAAACACTCGCAAAATCAGCTAATTCCTGTTGCGTTGCCAATAAAATACTTCCAAATCCCTTTAAAGCACCGCCGAGGCTACTGTAGGCATTCCCTAGGATGTTACTGATGCTACTATGAAAAAATCAAAGAAAGTTCAACTCGGACCTCCGGTACCTAAAACATTTATGGGCTAACACACATAAAAAACTGACAAAATTGTCTAATTCCATTTGCGTCGCCAATAAAATGCTCCTAAACCCCTCTAAAGCATTGTCGAGGCTACTGGAGTCATTCCCAGGTCATTACGAAAGCTAATATAAAAAAATACAAGAAAATTAAACTTGAACCTACAACACCTACAAAATTTGTGGGCTAACACACACAAACAATTGGCAAAATCACCTAATTTCTTGTGCGACGCCAATAAAATGCTCTTAAACCCCTCTAAAGCACCTTCGGGGCAACTAGAGTTATTCCCCAAGTCGTAATGAATGCTATTAATGAAGAATACAAGAAAGTTCGACCCGGACACCGAGCACCTAATAATCTGTGGGCTAACACACACGAAAAATTGGCAAAATCGCCTAATTCCTATTGCGTCACTAATAAAATGCTCCTAAACTCCTCTAAAGCACTGCCGAGGCTACTAGAGTCATTTTCCAAGTCATTACGGAGGCTACTATGGAAGAATTCAAGAAAATTCAAACCGGACCCCCGACACCTAAAAATCTGTAGGCTAACACATACGAAAAACTAGCAAAATTGCCTAATTCATGTTGCATCGCCAATAAAATACTCCTAAACCCCTATAAAGCGTCGTTGGCGCTACTGGAGTCGTTCCCCAGGACGTTACTGATGCTACTATGGAAAAATAAAAGAAAGTTCGACTCGGACCCTCATCACCTAAAAAATTCGTGGGCTTACACACACGAAAAGCTACCAAAATTGCCCAATTCCTGTTGTGTCGCCAATAAAATGCTCTTAAACCCCTCCAAATTATCGTCGGGGCTACAGGAGTGGTTCCCTAGGTCATTACGGATGCTACTATAGATGAATCCAAAAATATTTGACCCGACCCCCAGCATCTAAAAAATTTATGGGCTAACATACACGAAAAACTAGCAAAATTGCCTAATTCCTTTTGCGTCGCCAATAAAATGCTTCTAAACCTCTTTAAAGTACCATCGGGGCAACTGGAATTGTTCCCTTGGTCATTAAAGACACTACTATGGAAGAATACAAGAAATTTTAACCCGTACTTCTGGCACCTAAAAAATATATGGGCTAACACACGAAAACCTGGCAAAATCGCCTAATTCCTATTGCGTCGCTAATAAAAAGCTTTTAGACCCCTCTTAAACACCCGCGGTGCTACTAGAGTAATTCCCCAGGTCGTTACGGATGCTACTATGGAAGAATCGAATAAAGTTCGACCCGGTCCCCCGGCACCCAAAAAATTCGTGAGCTAACACATACGCAAAATTGGCAAAATCGGCTAATTTCTTTTGCGTCACCAATAAAATACTCCTAGACACCTTTTAAGCGTCGCCGGGGCTATTGGAGTCGTTCCCTGAGTCATTATAGAAGCTACTATGGAAGAATCCAAGAACATTCGACCCGGACCCCTCTAAAGCGTCGTTAGGGCTACTAGAGTCATTCCCTAGGTCATTACGAATGCTACTATGGAAGAATCTAAGAAAATTCAATCCGAACACCTGACACATACAAAATCCGTGGGCTAACACACACGAAAAACTGGTAAAATTGCCTAATTCTTGTTGCTCGCCAATAAAATGACACTAAACCCTCTAAAGCACCGCTGGGGTAACTAGAGTCATTCCCAAGGTCGATACGGATGCTACTATGCAAAAATCCAAGAAAATTCAACCCGAACCCCCGGCACCTAAAAATCCATTGGGTAAAATCACTTAATTCCTTTTGCGTCGCTAATAAAATATTTCTAAACCCTTCTAAAGCGTTGCTGGGGCTACTGGAGTCATTCCCCAAGTTAATAGCGATGCCTTTGGTTAATAGTGTCTACTTGAAGAAGCTTGACTATAAGAGTTGGATCTTAAAAACTTAAGGTTAATAGATCCATCTGGAAATTGAATAACCCTGTCGATGTGAGATCTATCGGGTTAAATAGGTAAATGATGGGTAATGGAGTCAAATTTCCATTCTTCGTCAGTCAAGATATCGTCCCATTTCAGAAGTCTGGGGACGAAGGTAACGAAGGTAGTACTGTGCTCTTGGTTTGCTTCCATGAGCATAGTAACTCCTTTAACGCTAGTAGATATAGCCTTTGGGGCTATAGTGGTCTTCATTAGCTTGTAATATACCCTATATATTACAGCTATTTCTCTAGTATCGGTCTTGCTGTTCATAGTCTTGGTTTTGACATTAAGTGTCAAGGTATCCATAATGTTTGGATCATGGATATCAACCGAGAAGTTGGGGTAACAATTAAAGTAAATAGGGCCATTGGTTAGATTACTTTCTAAGACTCCTAACAGAGAATTATCGAAGTTCAGCAATCTGTCATCTCTAAGAAGCAGACAGATGGGGATATTGAGACCTTTACGGAAAAGAGGCTTAACTGGTACTTGCACAATACCAATATGAAGGAACTTAAACTCCTTCTGGTATCTATATATATCAGCAGCCATTAACAACTTGGTAGTTTCAAGGCAATTATTGATAGCAATAGTAGACTCACACGTCTTAATATTATATTTTTTAAATAGGAAAAAATTTCCTAACTGGTAAATCTTTTCAAAAGGTTCTTTGGGAATAGACCAATTCTGTAAATCATTTTCTACCTTAGAGATAGACAAATTAACACTATTAACAGTATACTGATGGTTATTCATTAAAGAGGGTATGCCTTTGATTATACTATGTGAGAAGATAAGTGAATAGTAATAGTTAGTTCTTAGGAAAGTTATGAACAAATTATAATACATATATTTCTAAGTCTAGAAAGCATAATTATGGAATTATAACAAAGATTTTATGCTAAGGATTTTGGATTTTATAAGAGTTTGTCAAATAAACTACCTTACAGTCTGAAAACGCCTCTTCTTCGGCTAGAAGACTGTCTGTCGGCATCGGAACTACTTGACAAGGTCTCTACACCTCACCTTTGTTATACCCCATTTTAACTCGAGGTCAGACGGTGTACAACATATTGATGATTCCTAAATTATTTAATTTTAAGGAGTCGCCACCTAATTATTTTTAAGGTAAATTAGGATACCTAAATAATTAACTTATTTAATGCTAAAAATGATCTCCGATTAGTGGTCTACTTAGCTTATGAGATTCTAGATAAGGGTTCTAGTTATACTAAAGGGAAGGGGTTAGGCATCCTTCAAGATTCGTTAAAAAACGATTACCGGCCAAACTTAGGTTAAATAATTAAAATTACAAAAAAGGTTGCTCAAAAGTTTTGAAAACAAAGCTTAGTAATTACATGCGAAAAGATTTTCGAACTTGAAATTATTAGGCGAATATTATTTTGCACATGAAATAAGTGAGTGTTTAAATGCGATATATATTTTTTAGTAACTAAGCCTTAAGAAAAATATTGGTTTCTTTTATTATGATGAAGAATTTTAATTAAAGTTTCACAAACCTAAATATCTATATAATGTTACCTATTGCATTAGTAAGAACATATTCAAATTATAAAAGTAAATTTAACATGTAATGATAATAATAATAATACTGATAAAAGTAGTAATAGTAATAATAGTAATAGTAATAATAATAATAGTAATAATAATACTAATGATAACAACAAGTCAACAACAATCATAATAACAATAATGCAACAATAACAATAACAATAATAGCCATAATAATAATAACAATGATAATAATAATAATCATAACGATAATAATAATAATAATATGATAAATAATAATAATAATAATAACAGTAAAAAATAATAGTAATAATAATAATAATAATAATAATAATAACAACAACAATAACAATAACAATAACGATAACAATAATAATAACGATAATAATAATAATAATAGAAATAATAATATTAATAATGGCAGTAAATAATAATAATAATAATAATAATAATAATAAATAATAATAATAATACTAATGACGAAAATAGTAATAATAATAACAGTAAATAAAAATACTAATGATAATAATGATAACGAATTTAATACTAATAATGCTAATAAAGATAACGATAATAATATTAATAATAATACCAGTAAAATAAAATACTACGAATAATAATAGTAACGATAATAATAATAATAACAGTAAATGAAAATACTACTACTACTACTAATAATAATAATGATGAAGAAAATAATAATAATAATAATAATAGTAAATGGAAATACTACTAATACTACTACTACTAATGATAATAATAATGGTAATAACAATAATGACAATAATAACAGTAAACAAAATACCCTAATAATAATAATAGTAATAGAAACGAAAATAATAATAGTAATAATAATACTAACAGTAAAATAAAATACAACTACAACTCATAACAATACTAATAATAATAATAATAATAATAATAATAATAATAATAATAGTAAATAAACTATACTAGTAATAATGATAATAATAATAACGAAAATAATAATAATAATAATAATAATAATAATAATAATAATAATAATAATAACAATAAAATAAAAATACAAGTAAAGCTACTAATAATATTAATAACGAAAATAATAATAATAATAATAAGTAAATAATAATAATAATAACGGTAATAAAATATAGTAATAATATTATTAATAATAATAATAACATTAATAATAATAATAATAATAATAACATTAATAATAATGGTAATAAAAATAATAATAATAATAATAATAACAGAGGAAATAACAATAATAATAATTATAACAATAAGTAGCTCGGAATGATTCCGAGTGAGGCCATCTTTTTGTTTGCTATTCAAGAAAGTCTGTGATATCCGCTCCATGTGAGGGAATGAAGATCATATCGAGACTCCATTTTTGCTCCAAAGTGTTCATGCAAACAAGAAGAAAGTGACGAAATTAGCAAGATAACATTTTTAGGACAATATTTTTATTATAATGACAACGAAAAAAGAGAGGAATATGAAGTAAATATTACTTGTTGCAGGGCAGTGAACGGGGTGATTTGGTCACGAATCTACCCTCGTTTTTAAAGTAAAGCTAAGTGCAAATTCAAAAATACTTTGAAAGAAATATTCAAAATCAGTGAAAGAGTTTATTTTTTTGTCTGCGTTTTTTCTCTCCTCCTGTCCGTGTCCGTGTAAGCCCCCCTTTTGTTCTGTATAATCCCTCTATTTATAAGGGTATGCGGATTAAGTAAAATAATGAAAGAAAATAGATGATTAAAATAATGCAGAGTGACGAATAAATAAAATAATGCGGAATGAGCGAAAATATAAAATAATGCGGAACGGCAGAAAAATAATAATTAATACGAAATGGGCGGAATATTTAAATAATGCGGAATGGACGGATTATTAAAATAATACGGAATGAATATTATTATATATTTTTTTTGAAATAGATTATGGCGAAAATTATTTGTTTGTTTTATTTATTTCGGACGAATATAATATAAATAAAGGGGGACAAGAAAGGTTTGGTGGAATACACGCGTGCCTATATTATATATTATATACATATTATATATATATATATATATATGCGGACGAATTTTATTTTATTATTATTTATATTTTTATTATATTTTTTTTATTTAATTCGGATGGAGTATATATATATTTTATATTATTATTATTATTATTATTTATTTATTTTAAAACAAGGGACAAAGGGGTATGGGAAGGATTGTTATTATATATATATTTTATTTTTTTTATTATTTTTAAAATAATTCGGATGAAATAAGGGGTGCACGCGTGGAAATAAATTAATATACACGTTATCTGATGAATATAAAATTAATACGGGGATATGGGTAGGGGGACAAGCGTGGAATAAAAAATTGTATAGGGATATGGGAAGGGGGACAAAGCATGAGTATAATAATATATATATTTTATTTATTTATTATTTTAAAAAAAATCGGATGAATTGTTTATTATATATATTTATTTTTATTTTAAAAATTCGGATGAGTGTTTATATATGAAAAAATAAAAATAAAAATAAATAAATATAATTGTAAAGTCCATAAATTGAGAAATTATCTTATTATAACAATGTGTAAATTAATTTATGTGCAATATATAGATAGAATGAGATGTAAAATTGGGGGATGGTATAGATATTATTTGCATGATGTAGTGTTCAATAAAAGAATTAAAGCGTTGTTAATATAAAATTAAAACGTTGTCAAAAAAAATATAATTAACCTCATTGTAACTAATTATTAATTTACGAAATATTTAATAATAATAAATAATCTTTTTATAAGTCAATTTTAAATATTACTAAAAGATAACAACTATATAACCAAAAAATGCATATGCTATGAAGATGACAAAATTATTTACAATACACTTGAAAATATGCATGGTTTATAAAAGCCAATTATTTTAATTTGTTTAAAATTGAAGAAGGCTAGAATTAACTTAAAAAATGTGAATCTATTAATTAAGTCAAGCTAATTAACAAAATATTTAGTTAAAAATAAAAAATCTTTTTGGGATATATAATAAAAATATTAACGTTCAATAATTATTATATATATATATATATATACACCGAAATTATTTTAAAATAATAATATATATGCGTAGTTTTTTTAGTTTTTTTTAAATTTATTTTTTAAAAATTACGTTGTGGATGGTCAAAATTGGGTGTCAACAACCTTAACCACCAGAAATAATTTCCATACTTATGAAATTAAGACTAAGAGACATATATATTATAAGTAGGACATAACAATACTAAGAACTATATACTACTATAATCTTATCAAAACATAAGTATAATCTAGGCAAAGATTATTTAGCTATGCATGACTAGCAAATACAACATGGCTCTGATACCATAAAACGGATCGTAAATACTGTAAGTGAATATTAAGTAAAATAGAGTAAACTTACTGGAATAATAGAGCTGAATGATTTATTGATAAAGGGAAGCATTACAAACATGATTACAGATGAGCAAGACTAAGAGAAAATTTAATAGTATTTTTTCTGATGCCTTGTAACGAAATGATACAAGTCTTTATATAGACTAAACAAGGTAATGAAAATCCTAAAGGCCTTCATTTGATTGGCTGCTGAGGATTACCTTATCTTTAGAGGGGTCCATTAGTTGGTGGACGTCTGTCTTTAGGGGTCCACTTCTTTTGAGTGGTCAAAAAGACTATCAGGCTTGTCGGGAGCTGTCAGTCTTCTTTTCCGAATAAGTTAGAGAACTTTCGGTGGAGTGGGGTCCATTTTGATTAAATCAAAAGATATTCCATCTCTTTTAGAGACTCATCTTTTTCTTCCATAATAATTCCGATACTTTGTATCTCTATTTGGAAGACTAATTATTCTGTGTTTTAAAACACTCAATTAGGATTTAATCATCATAAGGATTTAAATAAGCTCGTGCTATTCCTTTAGGGTTTAACATATCCCTATTGTCATCACTTTGAGAAGAGGCTTCTTCTAGAAGCTGAAGGACTTCGTCTTCATTGGTGTTGTTATCCAAATCTGATAGAGCTTTTTCAAGTCTTTTCTTTAGATCACTCTTTGGTGACTGATGTAGAGAAGGGGAACTTCTTGAAGAAGTTTGCTGAATTTCTTTAGGGGCAGGGGACCATCCTTTGATAAGGATTTCTTTGGATAAATACTTGATCCTTTCAAATTCTCCAATTTTAAAAGTCCAACTTAAAATGTATGAATTATTTTTTTTGAATAAAATATTTACACAATTGAATGTGTTTTGGTAAAGTAGAAATGCCTTGAACAATTTAAAATTGACTAAATTTTTCTGAAAATAATTTTGGTAAAGTTTGGTGGTTTCCTCCAAAACATTGACACCATTCATAAAACCATCTAGGGATGATGGATCTTGCTAATTCAGGGCTATACTTTACGAACCAGGTATAGGATGAAGGTCGTAAGTACATGAAGTTAAACCAGGCTTGTTTATGGTCCCACCAGTTGTAAGTTTGGGGCCTATGTTCTCTGGAGAAATTGATGGGGGTATGTAAATGGTCAACTTGCCATTCAAAAGGGGTTAAAATCTTTTTAATAGTAAATTTAGAATAGGCAATGCTATCCGGATTGTTTTTATCTGTCAATTCATGTTCTATCTCAACAGATCCAGTGTCTACTAAGATGAACTCATAAAATAATCTGGTTTTAAGAGAACTTTCAGTATCCACGTATTTCCTGTTTGTGTACAGGGGTTTAAGGAGATGTTTGATCTCGTAGTTCTCATACTCTTTGTCTAGAGCCAAGATTGGGATAACTTGCAAAGAAATAAGATTGATTTTTTCCTTTTCTTTGGGTTTAGAAGGAGAAACGGTTGGGGTTACTGCTTCAGCAAATCTCTCAGGAGATTTCATGGTGTAACTGTCTTTGGTCTGAGTCTGGGAAAATCTTTATTTTCCTGAAAAAGAGAGAGAGCTTGGCTCTGGGGTTTGAGCAAAAGGTTTTTTCATGACAAGCATGTTTGAAGACGTGCTTGGAGGAAACGGAGGGAACACTGAAGGATTTATGGGTGGTAGTTGGGCTAAAGCTGAATAACGGTTGGAAGGCCCTGTAAATTCTGGCCGGATGTTAAAGGGTTTAACCGAAGTAGTTTTAGCTGCTATTTCTTTCTCTTTGAAGGGTCCTTTTGCTACTGGTGCTCCAGGCCTCATGGTTTTCCCTGCAAAAATGCTCTGGTTAAAAATTCTGGGAGAGAATTATCCTCTTCCTTAAGATATTCAATTTGGAAATCAAAACTAGAGTAAGGCTTGCCATCTGGCAAAGATTTGTTTTGAAACAAGATTTTTAACATCCTTTTGCAAAATATCTTTAGCAGATTTACAATCTACTCTAAGCAAGAATTTTTTATTAATAAGATCATCTTGAAATTTAGTAATGCAGAGTACTATGGCTAAAACTTCTTTTTTGACTGTACTATAATTTTTTTGTGCAGAATTCCAAATTCCAGATGTGTATCAAACTAATTGTTCTGGTGATGCTGGGGATTTTCTTTGTTTAAGAATTCCTCCATAACCATTATCAGAGGCATCAGTTTCAACAATCATAAAATGACTAGGGTTGGGGATTCCTAGACATGGAAGGGTTTTTACAATTCCTTTAATTTTAACAACAGCAGTAGTCTGTTCTTTGCTCCAAGGAACTAGATCCTTTTTCAACCTGTCATACAAAGGCTTACAAATTTGCCTTACTTTAGGAATAAAGTCAGCAATATAATTAAGACTTCCAAGGAATCTTTGTAACTGAGTTTTATCTGTGATAATATCAGGAAACTTGTCAGAGAACTCGATGGCTCTACAAATTGGTTTATATGTGCCTTGATATAAATCATGATCAAGAAATCTAATTTTTGTTTGAAATAATTTAATTTTCTTAGCATTGACTACAAGACCATTTTTCTTGCCAATATTATAAAAGATGTTAAGATGTTTAAAATGAGAATCGATGTCTTCAGAGAAGATTAACACATCATCTATATAAACAATAGATATATGGCTGATATGGTTAAAAATAGAATTCATGACATTTTGAAATTCTGAAGGAGCATTCTTTAACCCAAAAGGCATTACATTCCATTCATATTGTCCAAACGGGACATTGAAAGCAGTTTTGTAGTTATCTTTTTCAGCAATTTGTATTTGCCCAAATCCTGATTTCATATCAAACTTACTATACACATTGGCTTTGTAAGTTCTTTTCAAAAGATCTCTTTTGTTAGGATTTGGATACCTGATCCATTTCAAAGCTGTATTAAGGGGTTTGTAGTTGATAACAAGTCTAGGAGACCCTCTTTCCATTTCTGCTGCATTATTAACATAAAAGGCTGAACAACTCCAAGGAGATTTTGAAGGTCTAATAATTTTACTAGCCAACAGAGTATTAACTTCCTTTTTACAAATTTCCATTAATTCATGGTTCATTTGAATTGGCCTAGCTTTCGTAGAAATGGCCTTTTCGTTGAATCCATCAATATACGGAAGTTCAATCATGTGGGATTTTCTATCCTAAAAGGTATTAGGAAAATCAAAGCAAATTTCTTTTTCAAAAGTTTTTTGGAGATTGGCAATCTTAGATACCATTTCCGGGGTTTTTAAAATTTGCTCAATTTGCTTAATTTTTATGTCTTCTTTAACAAAACAAATTTGCTGAGAAATAAGATTTATTTTAAAAGCAGTCTGTTTATGAAGAAGTTTACTTTCTTCTTGAGAAAAAGTTTTAATAAAAGGAAATGCAATTTCTTTTCCTAAAATATTTGTGCGTATAGCATCAAAATCTGAAAGATAAGGTTTGATTTGAGTAATAAAGGGTATATCCAAAATGATTTCTTCATTAATATTTTTTGTAATAACAAAATTATTAGAAAGACAAATACCATTGTTGCAGATATGGGCATCTGTAAGTTTATAATTAGCCTTGTAGTTCCCTTAGTAAGGTATTTTGTAGGAATTAATCCTTCAACAATACAATTTCTGTCAGCTCCACTGTCTAACAAAGCAATTTTGTTAAGAATGAAATCATTGTTAATGACAAGCTCTATCAAAATATGGGAACTCTGAGGTCTTATTTTTGTAATAGTTTTTATACCCGCGTCAGATTCAAACCTGTGAGATTCGGTTTCAGTATCTTCTTCATCATTTTCTTCTGTGAGGATAGCCTTTGAAGATCTTTCTTGACTGGTGGTCTCCTTTTGAAGTTGATTAGTGAGATTTTCGATCTCAATTTTATGAAGTCTTGCTTTGACTTCTTTGATTTCATTTTTGAGAGTTTTGACTTCTCCTCTTAATAATTCTATAGAAAGTTCTTCCTTCTTTGAGTCAAATCGTCCCATGATTTGCTTCATGCTAAAGGGAGTTACTTCAGGCCTTTCTTCTTTCTGCCTGGTATCTAACTTTTATAATTCAATGAGATACTTTCTTCTAGTATCTTCATCTTGAATATGTTTGATAGTAGAAAATAAAGTTTCTATCGAATTTTTGGATATAACATTAATAGATTTGTTATCACACATGCAAAAGGCTCCATTGTAGTTGCATTTTGATTCTTCCTCTGACTGAGAATCATGAGCAATATTTAAGAACTCATCATCACTTTCGTCCTCTCAGGTATAGTTCGAGTTGGAGTCAGATTCTTCTTCTTCTATGATGGAGACGAGTTTTTTCTTGGTTTCTTCATCTACTTCTAGTAGATTTACCTTGTTCTTCTTCTTCTTGTTTCGGGGATATTCACTAGATCTGTGTCCCTTCTTACCACATATCCAACAAGTATCTTCAGAAGATCCTTTAGAGGATCTTTTCTTGAACCTTCTTTTAGGTTTATCTCTATATTCTCTTTTCTTGGAGGATCTTCTTTTGCGAGAGTAGCTAGAAGAAGTTCTTTCTCGTTTTCCTAGTTTTTTGGAGGAAAGGGGTTTTAACACTGGGAACCCAAAATCTTGACAGAAACTTCCTAACTCTGAGGAGTAGGTTTTCTGTTCTTTCTTAAGTTGTTCCTTTAACTTAAGGTCTGTGCAAAGTTCCATAGCTGTGACATTGATAAGGCTTATAAGGTCTCCATAAGAGAGATGGGGATAGGGGATTTTTCCTTCGCATTTATCTCTGATTTTAGACCTTACCTTTTCAGCAAAATGTGGGGGCAAACCACTGAGAAATCTTTCTTTCCAATAATCACTGTTGCAATCTGTTCTGATCATGACTTTGTTGATAAACATATCTTTGTACCATCTAAAGTCAGTCAATTTTTTGCAATAAAGATTGTTAAGGATTTCTAGGCTTCTATCCTGAAAGAGCCTAGGTTCTCCTACGAAGTGTTTTGCAATGCAGTAAACAAGGGTAGCCATCGCATCTTCGACGACTGCTTCGGAAGCAGTCTTTACTCTATTTTCTACTTTCACAATTCTTTTGATAGTTACTGCGTTAAGTATCTCAGCCTTATTTAGCTCAATGAGGTAGTTGTCCCACCAATTTTTTATAGTACCTGTGAAACCTACAATAAGGCGTATAACAACATTTTTATCACTGCATCCTCTCATTTTATACGCGGTGATGTTCATCCCTATTTCTTGGAGTCTATTGTAGATTTGACCTTCTGCCATTCCATCTATATTCCATTCTTGAATTCCATGCCCGTTTGTGGCTCCAGACGGGTGAAGAGTATCTTCTTCAAACTGAACATCTGGGAAGGAGGGTCTGGAGTAGTAATTCCTTTTGTTAGGATATCTATTCTCAGAGGAATTCAGAGTAATGGCTCTAACTTGATCTCCTTTGGTGATATTGAGTTTGGAGAGCTGGTCATTAATCCTTTCAAGGATGTCATTGGATTGACTAAGGGGATTTTCTAATTTAGGAAAGTCTTCCTTAGAAAATTCTGGGATTTTAAAAATGGGGCTAGTCTCAATGTGAGGACCAGAGTAAGAAGTACTGGGTTTATTTCCAATTTGGGTAATTCCTTTGTAGCTGCTTTTGGATTCTTCTATCTGTTTTGAAACTACATGAAGAACCTGGTTAGTGTAGTTGTTTTGTTCAAAGATGCTATTAATATCAGCAGCTGTTGGAAGAGAAGAATCCTTTTCAATAGTTTTTTTGAAAGGAGAAGCTTTAAGGATAGTTTTTCTATAGGGATTACTAAGTCCTTCTAGAGGGGGAGTGACACTTTCTATCACCTGTTCTCTAGTGTACCATTTGTTAACTAGGACTTGGAGGGACGATTGGGTGTCATCAATTTGTCCTGAGTGTTCAAACCATTTGAAAAATTCAATTTCAGTCTTGAATCTTTCCATGTCTCTAAACCATTTATCTCTAAAAGAGGTTCTTTGATCTAAGGAGTAGGTGGCTTTGTACCAGTCAACTTTCTTTTGGTGTTCAGGAAGTTTCCACCATTTGTTAAGATTTCCTTTGTTAGGTACAAAGGTTTCGTCAGAAGTTAGAACACCTATAGAATCTTTTCTCTTGTGATCGGGTTTCATTTCACTAAGAGTGGGGCTTCTATGGGTTGTAGCTTCATAGTAAGCCTTTGGAATGGTTCGAGAGAAATCTACTCCATGAACTTTTCCTTGTTCAATATTTTCGGTAGAAGAGTCGTCTTCCTCTCGGGGGCAAAAGGAAGAAGGTCTGTCCGAAGTACCAGTTAAGCCTACTTAAAAACTTGAAGGTTAATAGTGTTAATAGTGTTACTGGGCTACTGGAGTCATTCCCTAGGTCGTTACGAATGCTAAAAAGGAAGAATCTAAGAAAACTTTACCTGGACCCTCGGTATCTAAAAAATCTGTGGACAACACACACGAAAAACTGGCAAAATTGCCTAATTCATGTTGCCTCATCAATAAAATGTTCCTAAACTCCTATGAAGAACTGTCGGGACTGCTGGAGTCATTCCCTAGGTCTATGGAAGAATCCAAGACAATTCGACCCAGACCCCCGGCACCTAAAAAATCTGTGAGCTAACACACACGAAAAACAAGAAAAATTGTCTAATTCCTATTGCGTCTTCAATAAAATACTTCTAAAGCCCTCTAAAGTACCTCCGGAGCTACTAGAGTCGTTCCCCAAGTATTTATGGACACTACTATTGAAGAATGCAAGAAAATTCGACATGACCCCTGGCACCTAAAAAATTTATAGGCTAACACACACGACAAATTAGCAAAATGGCATAATTCCTGTTATGTCGTCAATAAAATTATCATAAACCCCTCTAATGTGCAACCAGGCTACTAGAGTCGTTCAAAGGTTGTTGTGAATGCTTCTATAGAAGAATCCAAAAATTTCGACCTCGACCCCCGACACCTAAAAAATCTATGGCTAACACACAGGAAAAACTGAGGCTACTGCAGTCATTGCCTAGGTTGGTATGGACGCTACAATGAAAGAATCCAAGAAAATTTTACCTGAACCCATGGCATCTAAAAAATTCATAGGCTAACACACACGAAAAATTGATAAAATCGCCTAAGTTTTATTGCGTCGCTAATAAAATACTCTTAAACCCCTCTAATGTACCACAGGGGCTACTAGATTCGATCTCCAGGTCGTTACGGAAGCCACTATGGAAAATCAAAGAAAATTTGACCCGGACCCCCGACACTTAAAATTTATGAGCTAACACATACGAAAAATTGGTCAAATAGCCTAATTTCTGTTGAATCGCCAATAAAATGCTCCTAAACCCCTCTAAAGCACCGCCGAAACTACTATAGTCGTTCCCAGGTGTTTATGGACGCTATTATTGAAGAATCCAAGAAAATTTGACCCGGATCTCCGGTACCTAAAAAATCAGTGGGCTAACACACAAAAAAAACTAGCAAAATCACCTAATTCCTATTACGTCGCCCCTAAAACACTCCTAAATCCCGTAAAATCGTCGTCGGGGCTGTTGGAGTCGTTCCCCAGATCGTTCCGGATGCTACTAAAGAAAAATCGAAGAAAATTTGACCCAGACCTCGGCACCTAAAAAATTTGTGCGCCTCCCCTAAAATACTCATAAACACCGTAGAAGCGATGTCGGGGCTACTAGAGTCGTTCCAAAGGTCATTGGGAATTCTACTAAAGAAGAATCTAAGAAAAATTAACCTGGACCCCCCTGACACCTAAAAAGTCCTTTGCTAACACATAAAAAATTGGCAAAATGACCTAATTATGTTAAGTCGCTCGTAAAATACTGCTAAATATCGTAGAAGCGTTGTTGGGGATACTAGAGTCGTTCCCTAGGTTTTTGCGGACGTTATTAAAGAAGAATCCAAGAAAATTTGATCAGGACCATCGACAACTAAAATTTTTTAGGGCTAACACATACGAAAAACTAATAAATTCACTTAATTCCTTTTGTGTCGCCCCTAAAATGCTCCTAAATACCGTAAAAGCATCGTCGTGGCAACTAGAGTTATTTCCTGAGTCATTGCGGATGCTACTAAATAATAATCCAAGAGAATTCGATGCGGACCCCTGGCACCTAAAAAATCTATGGGCTAACACACATGAAAAACTGGCAGAATTGCCTAAATCCTATTTCGTCGCCCCTAAAATGCTCTTAAATGCCATAGAATCGCCATCGGGCCTATTGGAGTCGTTCCTAGGTTGTTGCGGATGCAACTAGAGAAATATCCAAGAAATTTGGACCTGGTCCTCCAGCACATAAAAAATCTATAAGCTAACACACATAAAATTGGCAAAATTGTCTAATTCCAATTGCATCACCCCTAAAATGCACCTAGACATCGTAAAAGTAATGTCGGGGCTATTGGAGTCGTTCCACAGGTCGTTGCGGATGCTACTAAAGAAGAATATAAGAAAATTCGACCCATACACACTGGAACCTAAAAAATCCTTGGCTAACACAAAAAAAACTAGCAAAATCACCTAATTTTGTTGCGTCGGCCCTAAAATGCTCTTAAATGCCGTTGAAGTGTTACCGGGGCAACTAGATACATTCCCTAGCTCGTTGAAGATGTTACTAAAGGAGAATCTATGAAAATTCAACCCGGACCCTCGGTAGCTAAAACAATTGTGGGCTAACACACACAAAAAATAGCTAAAATCGCCTAATTTCTTTTGCGTCACCCCAAAAATTCTCCTATGTGCCATAAAAGACCGATGGGGCTACTAGAGTCATTCCCCAAGTAGTTGTGGATGCTACTAAAGAATAATCTAAAATAATTCGACATGTACCCTCGGCACCTAAAAATTTGTGGGCTAACACACACGAAAAATAGCTAAAATCGCCTAATTTCTTTTGCGTCACCCCAAAAATTCTCCTAAATACCGTAGAAATGCCGTTAGAGCTACTGTAGTCATTTCCCATATCGTTGTGGATGATACTATAGAAGTATCCCAGAAAATTCGACACGAACTCCAAGAACCTAAAAAATCTGTAGGCAAACACAGACGAAAAACTGGCAAAATTGTCTAATTCTTGTTGCGTCACCCTAAAATGCTCCTAAACGTCGTAGAAGCATCGTCGGGGTTACTGGAGTCGCTCTACAAGTCATTTCTACTAAATAAGAATCCAAGAAAATTCGACCAGGATCCCCGACACCTAAAAAATCTGTGGGCTAACACAAACGAAAAATTGGAAAAATCACCTAATTCCTGTTGTGTCGCCCTTAAAATGCTTCTAAACACCGTAGAAGCACCATCGGGGCTACTGGAATCATTCTCCAAGTTGTTGAAGATGGTACTAAAGAAAATCCAAGAAAATTCAACCCGGATCCCCGACACCTAAAAATTCTTTGGCAAACACACATGAAAAAAAGCAAAATCGCCTAATTTCTATTGTTGCCCCTAAAATGCTCCTAAACACCGTAGAAGTGCCGGCGGCGCTACTGGAGTCGTTCCCAAGGTCGTTGCGGATGCTACTAAAGAAGTTTCCAAGAAAATTCAATCTGAATCCCCGGCAGCTAAAAAATTGGTAAGCTAACACACACTCGCAAAATTGCATAATTTCTTTTGTGTCGCCCTAAAATGCTCCTAAATGTCGTAGAAGCACCGCAAGGGCTACTAGAGTCCTTTTTCTGGTCGTTATGGATGCTACTAAAGAAGAATCAAATAAAATTTGACCCAGACCCCCGACACCTAAAATCTGTAGGCTAACACACAAAAGAAATTGGAAAAATTACCTAATACCCGTTATGTTGCTCCTAAAATGCTCCTAAACGTCGTAGAAGCACCGCCGGGGCTACTAGAGTTGCTCCTCGGGTTTTGCGAATGCTACTAGAGAAAAATCTAAGAAAATTTGACTCGGACCCCCAGCACCTAAAAAGTTTGTAGGCTAACACACACAAAAATCAATCAAAATCGCCTAATTCATGTTGCGTCGCCCCTAAAATGCTCCTAAACGCCATAGATGCGCCGTCGGGCTATTGGAGTTATTTCCCAAGTTGTTGCGGAAGCTAATAAAGAAGAATCTAAGAAAATTCCATCCGAACCCCTGGCACCTACAAAATTTGTTCGCTAACAAATATGAAAAACTGGCAAAATCACCTAATTTATGTTGCATCGCCCCTAAAATGCTCCTAAACGTCGTAGAAGCACCATTGAGGCTTTTGGAGTAGTTACCTAGGTCGTTGTAGATACTACTAAACAAGAATCCTAGAAACTTCAACCTAGACCCCAGCAAATAAAAACTTTGTGGGCTAATACACATGATAAACTGACAAAATCGTCTAATTTCTATTGCGTAGCCCCTAAAATGCTCCTAAATACCGTAGAAGCGCCCCTGGGGCTACTGGAGTTTTTCTCCTGATTGTTGCAGATGCTACTAAAGAAGAATCTAAGAAATATTTGACACAAACCCTGATATCTAAAAATTCTGTAGGCTAACACACACGAAAAATTAGAAAATCGCTTTATTCCTATTGTGAAGCCCCTAAAATTCTCCTAAACGCCGTAGAAGCACCGCCGAGGCTACTGGAGTCATTAACCAAGTTGTTGCGGATGCTACTAAAGAAGAATCCAAGAAAATTTGACGCAGATCCCCGGCACCTAAAAATCCGTAAGCTAATACATAAGAAAAACTGACAAAATCGCCTAAATTCATTTGCGTCACCTCTAAAATGCTCCTAAACACCGTAGAAGCGCCGCTGGGGTTACTGGAGTCATTCCCTAGGTCATTTCAGATTCTACTAAATAATAATCTAAGAAAATTCGCCCCAAACCCCAGCACCTAGAAACCTATGGGCTAAAACACACGTAAAAGTGGCAAAATCATCGCCCCTAAAATGCTCCTAAATGTCGTAGAAGCGTTATCGGGGTTACTAGAGTCGTTCCCCAGGTTATTGCGGACTCTATTAAAGATGAATCTAAGAAAATTCAACCCGAACCCCCGGCACCTAAAAATTTTGTGGCTAACACACACGAAAAACTATCAAAATTGCCTAATTTCTATAGAGTCACCCTTAAAATGCTCCTAAACATCGTAGAAGCGCTGTCAAGGCAACTGAGTCATTCCCTAGGTTATTTCGGATGTTACTAAAGAAGAAACCAAGAAAATTTGACCAGGACCGCCAGTATCTAAAAAATTTGAGGGCTAACACAAATTAAAAACTGACAAAATCGTCTAATTCCTGTTGCGTCACACCCCAAAATTGCTCTTAAACGTCGTACAAGCACCGCTGGGGCTACTGGAGTCATTACCCAGGTCATTGTGGATGCTACTAAAGAAGAATTCAAGAAAATTCGACCCAAACTCCCGTCACCTAAAATATCTGTGTGCTAACCCATACGAAAAATTGGCAAAATAGCTTAATTCCTGTCGCGTCACCCCTAAAATATTCCTAAACATCGTAGAAGCGCCATCGGGGCTAGTGGAGTTATTCTCCAGGTCATTGCGGATGCTACTGAAGAAGAATTCAAGAAAATTTGACCCGGACCCCCGCCACCTAAAAAATCTGTGGGCTAACAAACACAAAAAATTGGAAAACATCGTCTAATTCTTGTTTCGTCGCCTCTAAAATGCTCCTAAATGCTTTAGAAGCACCGTCGGGGCTACTGGAGTGCTTTCCCATGTCTTTGCGGATGGTACTAAAGAAAAATCCAAGAAAAATCTACCAGACCTCGACACCTAAAAAATCTGTGGGCTAACACACACGAAAAACTGGTAAAATCACCTAATTCTTGTTATGTCGCCCCTAAAATGCTCTTAAACACAGTAGAAGCGCCACTGACTCTACTAGAGTCATTCACCAAGTCATTGCGGAAACTATAAAGAAGAATCCAAGAAAATTCGAATTGTACCCCTGGCACCTAAAAAATTCATGGTCTAACACACATGAAAAACTGACAAAATCACCTAATTCTTGTTACGTCGCCCGAAAATACTCCTAAACATCGTAGAAGCGCCGTCGAGGCTACTGGATTCATTCCCCAAGTCGTTGTAGATGCTACTAAAGAAGAATCCAAGAAAATTTGACCCCGACCTCCGGATCTAAAAAAATTGTAGGCTGACACACACGAAAAACTAGCAAAATGGCCTAATTCATGTTGTGTCGCCTTAAAATGCTCCTAAATGCCGTAAAAGCACTTTCAGGGCTATTGAAGTAGTTCTCCAGGTTGTTGCGGACACTACTAAAGAAAAATCCAAGAAACAATCCACCCGGACCCTCGCCACCTAAGAAATTTGTGGGCTAAAACACATGAAAAATTGGCAAAATCTCCTAATTTCTGTTGCGTCTCCCCTAACATGCTCCTAATCACCATAGAAGTGTCGTTGGTCTACGGTAGTTGTTCTCCAGGTTGTTTCGGATGCACATAAAGAAGAATCCAATAAAATTCGATCCGGACCCCCGGCATCTAAAAAATTCATGGGCTAACACACAAAAAACTGAAACAATTGTCTAATTCTTGTTGCGTCGTCCCTATAATGCTCCTAAACGCCGAAGAAGGACTCCTGAGCTACTGGAGTCGTTCCCCAGGTCATTGCAGATGTTACTAATGAAGAATAGAAGAAAATTCGACTCAAACCCCCGACGCATAAAAAAATCTGTGGGCTAACACACACGAAGAACTAGCAAAATCGCTTAATTCCTATTGCGTCGCCCCTAAAATGATTCTAAACGTCGTAAAAGCGCCGTCGAGACTACTGAGTTGTTCTCCAGGCCATTTCAAATTCTACTAAAGAAAAATCCAAGAAAATTCGACCCAGACCCCCGCCACCTAAAAAATTCATGGGATAACACACGCGAAAAACTAGAAAAATTGCCTAACTCCTGTTGCATCGCCCCTAAAATGCTCTTAAATGCTGTAGAAGTGTTGCCGGGGTTAATGGAATCGTTCCCTAGGTCATTGCAGATGCTAATAAAGAAGAATTCAAGAAAATTCGACCTGGACACTTGCACCTAAAGATTCTGTGGGCTAACACACACGAAAAACTAGCAAAATCGCCTAATTCCTATTGCGTCTCTCCTAAAATGTTCTTAAACATCGTAGAAGCTCCGCTGGGGCTACTGGAGTCGTTTCCCAGGTCATTGCGGACGCTACTGAAGATGAATCCAAGAAGATTTGACCCGGACACCCATCACCTAAAATATCTGTGGGCTAACACACACGAAAAACTACAAAATCACCTAATTCTTATTGCGTCGCCCTTAAAATGCTCTTAAACGCCGTAGAAGAGCCGTTGGGGCTACTAGAGTCATTCCTCAGATCGTTGTGGACTCTACTAAAAAATAATCCAAGAAAATTCGATAGTCCACCGGCACCTAAAAAATCTATGGGCTAACACACATGAAAAACCGGTAAAATTGCCTTATTCTTGTTGCGTCACCCCTAAAATGCTCCTAAATGCCATAGAAGCATCACCGGGGCTACTGGAGTCGTTCCCCAGATCGTTGAGGACGCTACTAAAGAAGAGTCCAAGAAAATTCAACCTGAACCCCCAACACCTAAAATATCGGTGGGCTAACACACAAAAAAAACTGGAAAAATTGCCTAATTTATATTGCGTCGCCCCTAAAATGCTCCTAAACGACATAAAAGCGCCGTCGGGCTAATAGAGCCATTCCCAGGTCGTTGTGGACACTACTAAGAAGAATCTAAGAAAATTGGAGTCGGACCCCAACACCTAAAAAATCTGTGGACTAACATACATGGAAAACTAGCAAAATCGCCTAATCCTGTTGTGTAGCCTCTAAAATGTTCCTAAACGCCGTAGAAGCGCTGCTGGAGAGACTGGAGTCATTCCCCATGTCGTTCCGGATTCTACTAAACAAGAATCCAAGAAAATTTGACCCAGACCTCCAGCACCTAAAAAATTCATGGGTTAACACAGATGAAAAACTAGAAAAATCACCTAATTCTTGTTGCGTCACCCCTAACATACTCCTAAACATCGTAGAAGTGCCGTCGGGGCTACAGGTGTTGTTCTCCGGGTCATTATGGACGCTACTAAAGAAGAATCCATGAATATTCGACCCGAACCTCCGGCACCTAAAAATATTGTGGGTTAACACACTCGAAAAACTAGCAAAATTGCCTAATTCCTGTTGCGTCGCCCCTAAAATACTCCTAAACGTCGTAAAAGTGACACCGGGGCTACAAGAGTCATTCTTCAGGTCGTTGCGGACGCTACCAAAGAATAATCCAAGAAAAATTGACTTAGACCCCTGGTACCTAAAAAATTTGTAGGCTAACACAAACAAAAAACTGGCAAAATCGCCTAATTCCTGTTGCGTCTCCCTTAAAATGCTCATAAACGCCATAGAAGCACTGTCGGGGCTAGTGGAGTCGTTCCTCGGGTCGTTGCGAACTCAAATAAAGAAAAATCCAAGAATATTCGACTAGGACCCCCGGCACCTAAAAAATTCGTGAGCTAACGCATACGAAAAACTGGCAAAATCACCTAATTTCGATTGCGTCGCTTAAATGCTCCTAAACGCCGTAGAAGCGTCGTCGAGGCTACTGGAGTTGCTCCCAAGGTCATTGCGGACGCTACTAAAGAAGAATCTAAGAAAATTCGATACGGACCCTCGGCACCTAAAAAAGTCGTGGGCTAACATACACGAAAAACTGGCAAAATCGTGTAATTCTTGTTGCGTCGCCCCTAAAATGCTCTTAAACGCCATAGAAGCACCGCTGGGGCTACTGGAGTCGTTCTTCAGGTCGTTGCGGACGCTACTAAAGAAGAATCCAAGAAAATTCGATCCGAACCTCCGGCACCTAAAAAATTCATGGGCTAACACACACGAAAAACTGGCAAAATCACTTAATTGTTGTTTCGTCGCCCCTAAAATATTCCTAAATGCCGTAGAAGCGCCGCCGGGGCTACTAGAGTAAGTCACCAAGTTGTTGTGTACGCTATTAAAGAAAAATCCAATAAAATTCTACATCAAATCACATAATCAAAGAAACAACCTCGTTAATTTAATCGCTTTTTCAATCATGATATAGTTGTAAAAAAACCTAAAAAAATAAAAAACCGACTAAAATCGAAACCGAAAAAATCAATGTTAGGTTGGTTTGATTTGGTTTATAATGCACAAGTACCCCCTCCAACTATGCCCGAAATCTCAACTACACACCTTAACTTCACTAAGGTCCTATTACCCTCGAATCATTTATTTTGTAAGTTCGTGCATCTTATTTGCATACGTGGCACACTAAATCAGCAAACGCACTTCAACTGTGGATTCACGGGGTGTGCCACGTATGCAATAAGGTGCACGGAATACAAAATAAATGAGTTCATGAGGGTAATAGGACCTTAGTAAAGTTAAGGTGTGTAGTTGGAATTTCGGACATAGCTTGAGGGGGTACTTATGCCTTTTTCCTAAGTTTAATAAACCGACATAATTAATTTAGTTATTTTTAATGAAAAATCAAATCAAACCGGCCTATGTACACCCTACTAATATATATATGTATATACAATATAATCGTAATAAACTACTTTATTTCTTTTGTTTTACTTTATTTATAGCACAACGTCTTTAAATAATTTTCGTACACTTGAAAAGTAAATAAAAAAAAACAGTGAAACTAAAAAGATTGCAAAATAGATCAAAAGAAAAGATTAAAATAAGTGGAGAAATAATTTTCCTTTTTTTGTAGTTTATCATATTACATTTTCTCATCCTTTTTTCTATCTTTAGTTTATGCAAGTATAAATGCAATTAGAATCAGTTGAGTGGCATGTAATATCAAATAAATGCATATTTTAAGTAGATGACATCGCGGTCGGAGTTATCGAAGGGCTTGTCGTGCATCGTGAAGCGAATAACTATTTAAAATAAAAGGCCCTTAAGGTCTCTTCACTCAGGCCTCAAAAAGTAGAAAATTGCTGAAGTGACGGATTTACTAGAACTATGCTATGATGAATAATCTTTTATATTTCACAAAGGATAGAGTATAATAAGGTAAAACTTTGCAGAAAATATAACGAAAAATATATAATTAATACATATGGGACAATTATAGTTTTGTTACACAAAGTATGAACAAATAATGTATTTATTTTTATTTTTATTAAAAACACAAACTATATATGTTACACTTGACATCATAAATGATCGAGGAAGTATCACTATGGATTGGTGGTAAGATGGTTGGAATTTCTTTATCCTTAATAAGAAGTGTTCGAGTTCCTGAAAATGATAAAATATCCCATTGGAAGCACTATCTCCAAAAATGGGCGCAAGTCCAGATTTAATCGAGTCGTAAAACGGATACAAAGGTAACCAAAACAAAAGGACAGGGGAGAAGTACTATGTGTAATTCTCCTTATTTTTTTCTTTATTGATAAAGAAATACCATTTTAGCTATCAACTTAATTTCCTCCTTTACATAAACAAAATATGGGAACCCTACAACACTACATCTAATTGATATACTTAACAACTTTCTTGAAATGGTAGCAAAAAATAAAAAGTTGCCCCCTAAAAAATGACACAATAAAATTCGTCTTTGTTGTGTTGCTGTCATAAAATTCCATTCTTCGTTCTGTTGTGCTGCTGTCATAAGTTCCATTCTTCGTTCCGTTGCTAGGATCATCATGTTGGCTCTAGATATTAAAGTTCCCACCTCCTTCAACATTATTTTGAAGAGTAATCCAAAGCAAAGAAACAGTAATAGCAATAAGCCCTGACCATATGTATATAATGGTTGGCACTCTTCCTTTTCTTCCCATCAATCCTTTAGCAAATGGATATAAATGTGACAATACCCAAAAGCTAAAAAACACACCACCAAATAGCCTGTTCCATTGTGGTAGTATACTATATACTGTCCTTGATATGCCAATAACAAGTGCCATTATGTTGACAACCATTATAGTTAATGGAAGTATAAAAAGACTTGTCCATTTCACAATGTATAAATCAGCATATATGTCCTCTTCATCTTCAGCACTAGACTTTGACGTTAATGTGAATGAAATCTCAACACCAGCTATAACTTTCAAGAGTCCTTGTATAACAGCAGCAAAGTGAGCACTCGTGCCACCGATGAGCCAAAATTGCTCATTACGCCATAGTTCTTCAATGCCTATACCAGACCATTTGACTTCAAGGAGGGAAATGAGGACAAGAGTGACCGTGATAAGTAAGAGGTATGAAAGAAAGTAGACGTTGAGGTTTTGTACAATGAATTGTCCAGTGAAGAGGCAGAAGGCTGGAATGAAACAGTAGACAACAAGGAATATTGAGGTGAAAGGATAGACACCAACGTTGAAGTAGGCAATGCGTTGTAAGAACTTGAGGCGAGGGCTAGCAAGGATGGGATTGTTACGAGAGTAGAAGATCTCGACTGAACCAGTTGCCCAACGGAGAACCTGATGTAAACGATCAGTCAGGTTGATAGGTGCAGTCCCACGGAATGCATCTCGTTTTGTAATGCAGTAGACAGATCGCCATCCACGATTGTGCATTCTGTATCCTGTCACCACATCCTCTGTCACTGATCCATAAATCCATCCTATTCTATCTCCCCATTCTGTTTTGTCCTCAAACCTGTCAATAATAAAGACATTAATAAGTGGAAGTATGTGTAAAACAAATAGTTAACAAGTTGATAAAAATCCTAAATTTAGTACTCCCTCCATTTCAATTTGCTTGTCTGGTTTTGACTTAGCACGAAGTTTAAGAAAGTAAAGAAAACTTTTGAATCTTGTGGTCATAAATTAAAGATATGTTGAATGTACCAAATTATCCTTTAATCTTATAGTGTTAAACATGTCACGTGATGTCAAAAAGGGAAAGAAACATTCGTTTTGAAAAGACTTAAAAGGAAAGTAAGGAGGGAGTAGAATTGTATAAAGATTTGTTTGAAGTACCAGCAAGAGATGACTGCAATGGCCTCAGCTACAGTTGGTGCATCTAAAGGAGGACGGGGGATGAGCAAGGAACCAGGTGGCCTTCCATTTTTAACAGTGATGTGATCGGCTAGAGGTCGGCCTTGAAACTCAGCCACTGCTATTGACTCAACAAACATTGTAGAATTTCCAAATTGCTTTGGCAAGTCTAAGTCAGGATGTCCTGTTAAAGGTTGTGAATCGTCGTCTAGGTCTGATGGCATAGCAACATTTTTAGCTTGTTTCTTGTTTTTTCCAAGGAAGCCGGTATACTCATTAGCTCGTGGTGGGTGGAAACCATAGAGTGCATAGCGCCTGAACATACATCCAGTCCCGACGTATACAGGACCTTGTAGACCATCCAAAGCTCTCATATTTCCTGTTATCATAACATATATTTCAAGTTAGGATTTTAATGCTAAAACATTGTGATACTTGGAAAATTGGACATTTCTTACCATCAAAAAACACAGTGTTATGATTAGCATATCTATCAGATGGATCAATTCCTTCAAATCTTTGAGGGAATTGTAGGTAGCAAATACGATCACCACCACGGTCCATCATGTAACACATACCCTCTTGAATGGCCATGGAGTTGTAGACGTAATGGTCACAGTCCAAGTTGAGTATGAACGGTCCATTTGAAAGAATTGCAGAAGCTCTCACTAAAGCATTCATAGCTCCTGCCTTCTTGTTATGATCATAACCTGGACGCTTCTCACGAGAGACATATGCAAACATTGGAAGTCGGATGTCAATACCGGTGAAGTCTAATTGTTTTTCATTGGGACCTCCCATTACTGGATCATTTTCCGGCACCTTGCTCATTATCTACAAGGATAACATAAGTTCTATATGTCAAAAAAAGTAACTTGGAAAACAAGTAGACATAATACATAAACAGACACTCAAACTTGGCCTCAACTAGCAAATAAGGACTCCAACTTTGAGCTTGCACATCTATACACCTCAGTTCATCTCCACTATGTCAGTTGAACACTCCAACTTTTTGTGTCATGTCAGCATTGGATATCCACGAGCAAAGTGGGGACCAGTTGGAGTGTTTAGTTGTCAGTTGAGACATGTTGGAATGCTTACTTGTCAGCTGATGCCAAGTTTGAGTGTTTGTTTACGTATTATGCCAAACATATATTTCAATGAAGTTCATGATAATACTTGCAAAATCCCAGCATGGTCTCCTTTTTTATGATCAGCAATAGGATCAAACCATGTGCCAGGCCAATGTGTGCCATCAGCCATCCAAGTAGCCTTTTGAAACTTGAAATCTTCAGGAAGACTCCCTCCATTGTTCTCCTTTGCAAGTGCCTTTCCCTTTTTTTCTTCTTTTGAGTTATGCATCTTGCATCTTTTGCGTATGACATCTGGTAGACCATTGATCCTAACCTTGAATTCATCATACTCTCTCTTGATCCAACGTCTATCCTTCACAAAATCAGGGCGCTTCTTGTTTTTTGTTGGATCTGTCTTCTGATTGAAGTAACTGTCTGGATTTCTTGGCTCAATGTTATGTTTTCGACAAAATGGCACCCAAAGCTTTGGTGAACAATACAAAATGCTAGGATTAGTACTAATACACTCCGGCTATAAGATACTACAAGAAGTATTTTCGTACTACCTAGAAGTAGAACAAGAATTTAATGCATATTTCATAAAATCAATTAATAAGGCTTAAGCTAACAAAACAAGGATCTACAGTAATAAAGCTGAAGCTAATAAAACTATGGAGAAGTTCATATATACTGAAAAATAAGTGTTGTTGTCACTTCTAACGTGCCCTTTCTTTTAACCGTACTATATTATGTACACCGATAGTGTAAAGATTTTACAGTATCATCGTAGCTTTACCTATTGTGCAACTCGTCATTTACCATGTTTTGCAAGTTACCAATCCGTGTTTAATATAATTTACCTATAATCGTCTTTTACATGACCTTATAACATACAATCCAAGTTTAACTACACTGATAGTCTAAAAGATCTTTACTCTGCTATTGTGTACGACTAAATAATCCGGTAGATATTTGTGTGTTACATAAAGAGAATCATTTTAGTGTTATAAGACACTCCGTCGGAGTGAGCTTGCTCACATTTATAGTCCCAAGTCCGGACAAAGTAAGGTGGTTTAAGTAGGCTAGCAGCCAGCAAAAACTAGTCAATTCATGATGAATTTTCATAATACATATTCAACTTGCTTGAAACAGAGGCGTTGTTGTTGTTGAATAATGTTCTAAGAACGTTCAATCTAGCGACAAGATATATGAAATCCAATCTAACAGTGCAAAAAATATGTATAATAAGGTCGCTCATAAGATAATTACACGTAAATCACTACGATGAGCTAAAGCCATAATTGGTAACATGATAAGACAGTAACTAACTGGCTAATACACCGATAGTCTAAAAGATGTTCACACCCTCGGTGTATATAACTTAAATCCAGTCGAAATTGAGAAAGACAAGATGAAGACAAACTAACCTGACCAAAGATCACAGCCTCAGCCATGGCTTCAAAGTTAAAGATAGCACCACCATCATCAGAGATGTAAACAGATACTTTCTCAACAGGATATTCGACAGCAAGAATCGAAAGTATAGTATTAGCAGTGACAAGAGGAGGCTCTTTATCAGGATCAGCTGTAGAAATGAACACATCAACTCCTGGTAGATCAGATCTACCATGAGGATTAGAAGGAGACGGTGTTTCGAATTTTTCTTTAAGTGCAGCTAAATCAGCTGATCTGTTTATAGGGTTGAATTTTGGAAGGATATCAAGAAGCCATGAAAATGCAAACCACAATTCACATACTATCGATACTCCCCATAGCCACATTGCATCTGGATTCGGATTAGTCAGACGCCATGTCAAGAAGAAGATTAACACCACTAACCGGATAAGAATAAGCAATCTGAAAATTAGACAAAAATGTGTGATTTAGAAAACACAATTATAGTAAATGCTTACAACATTTTGAGGTTACATAATCTTGGAACAATTTATATGATAGAAACCTTAAAAAGACTGCTAAAATCATTATGTACCCTTTCTTTCAAGTTCATCACGAGAAAAACAAAAACAAGATTTGTTTTATTCAGTATTAAATTGGAAATACGAGCAAATATAACACCTTTCAACCAGTAGGCGGAGCCAGAATTTTCACTAAGGGGTCAAACTCAAAAGGTATTAAACATCTATTATATATATGACGAAGGTTCTGATGAACCCCTCGGTCCTACCTGGTTCTGCCCCTGCTTTCAACAATATCAATACCGTCTCATAAACTGTAAATGCATGAATGTGATGTACAAAGAAATATATATATAAGGTATTTCGAACCTGTAGGGGCTAATGATCTCAGGGGGGACTTTGCTTTTTCTTGTAAGAGGTTTCCATGGTTTGTCCATAAAATCAGACATACTCATTCCAGTATCATGATCATATGAATCTTCATCTTGTTGCCAAAATGCATTTCCAATACCATATTTTCCTTTAGTCTCGAAAAGCCAACGATTATGATCGAAATCTTGAGTTTGGCTCCTTAGTAACATTGATTTATTATTATTCGACTTCAATACAGACACCCTACGATCCAAACCCGAGGCATTTTCCCCTCTTGCACCACTATCATCATCTTCACCTCCACGACTACCCATTCTCCTCTGGGACTCTGTCCTGGATCTCGACGAGCCATATGGTCCAGGACCATCTGGCTTGTCACCACTAGCATCAGAGGCCCCTGGTTGATTATCAGGGGTCGGTGGCATCATAACTGTATAGTTTATGAAATCATTTTGGCTATCTCCTGGGACATCCAAATCATCGTCCCGAGATAAGCTCACGACGCGTCCACTGGACGTTCGTCGTGAAAATTTCACCGCCTGTGGTGGACGGTTCGAATCTGTTTTTCTTGGATTCGAAGAAGTTGCCATTACAAATATTCTTCAATTTTTTTTTTACTATGCTATGTGCATTGACATCTCCATGGCCATTTCATGCAATGATTTATGACAAACAGCGAAAATGCACTGTTATATTAGAAAGTTTTTTCAAGTGAAAGGTTTTCCAATAAGATGATCCTATTAGGTCATGGTAAAATTGTAGAAGGGAAAACAGTGCATTCTTGATATTCCTAAAATTATGTGTTCTTGATTTTCAGTGGTTCCAAAGTTACTTATCAGTTTTCAACAAACATCAATCCATATTTTACTCTTAGCCTCTTCTTCTCTTCCCTTCTCTCCATATTTATTTATTTACGACAAATTACTAGACGTATGGCATGTGTTTATTAAAACAATCTATTGCCTAATCATTATATTAATGAATCATCTAACATGTTAAATCATTACTTTCTCAGTTACATATTAGTTGTCCACTTTTTCCGCACTATAAGAACTCAGAAATAAGATGTGTAGTTTTACTAATTTACCCCTTAAGAAACTTTTTTGTGACTTTTCAAAATTGTTTACACTTTCAAAAATAAATTAATTGTAAGGGTAAAATTATACTTTAATCAATTCTTTCTTGGTATGGTAATTATCAAGTAATTTTGGATATATTTATAATACTTATGCAACACTTTTTTTTTAGTCCATGCCAAAAAAAATCCACAAATTTCAAAAGTCGTTAACTAATCTAATATAAGTATTTCTTATTATGTCAAGTCAAATAATACCACATAAAATGAGACCTAGGGGTTAACTAGAATAACCAATCCCAATATAATTAATCCAATCCAACATAAGTCTTTCTTAAATTTTATGTTAAATCAAATATTATCACATAAACTAAAACGAAAAAATTAACTAAAAAAACCAATTCCAATATAACCTGATCCTAATCTGATTTGTCATCAAACCAAAGGACCGCTTATATTCTCCCACAAATCCCACTAGCTAAAGAACCTAATTCCCTTAGAAGTTGTCTGGTACTAGAGATTTCATGTAAATAGTTATCTCATCTCATCTCATCATATATATATATATATAAAAGATAATTGATTCATCAAGTAATGAAATGAATAATTTTAAAATTACTAAATACTCATAACATTTTATTTTGAAAATATTACAACAACAATATACTCAGTAAAATTTCATAAAGTAGGATTTGAAGATGATAAAATGTACACAAATTTTATTATGGGTGTGCATCATCGGTTTGGTTTATCGTTTTTTCGTTTTTAAATACGCTAAGTAGATAACCAAACCAATAAGATATTTATTATCGATTTTTGATATGTCGACTTTTGATATTTAATGATTCGATTTTCGGTTTAACTAATAAGAAAACACTTTCAAAATAAATATACGACTTCCACAACAATTTGACGCGATACAGACATACAGTGAAATAAGTAAATCAAACGTTCTTGTTGTAAATACTCACAATTCACAACCCTAATCATCGCCTAATCCTTGCCGTTGTCTTTACAAACTGTAGCCGTCACCATTCTTAGTTCTTTAGATTTTAACGTTGTGAACCTAAAGTAATACGAAAGCTTAAAGGGTATATACAGTGTGAACTATAATGTATGGTGAACCGTGAATTGTGTAGGGTACTAATGGTCTAATATAGTGATTATATTAATATATTTTGTTTGATACTTTGATATTTATGTATGAGAAAAATTAAAATAGTAAATTATTATACTCTTAATGGTTATTGGTTTATCTAATAATCCAATATTAAAAAATTAATACCGAACCAATAACCCAATATATTTTTTTATAAAATCATTAAATTACCTTTAATCCAATAACAATAAGTCAATAATATTTTTTTTGGTTCGGTTTTTACCTATGCTTAAATTTACATCTAATTATTACACCAAAACCTCGTTCCATCTCCCCCACGCCACCCCACTCACCCCACACACCACTCCTCACACACTTTTAACATTCTCTTTCTCTCTTTATACTTCGTCTCCTTCATCAGCTGCCTTTCAATCGACCAAAAAAAACCTCTTTTAAACCCTAGCAGATCTCTCAAAAAATGGGCGATAATTGTAAGGCTACTCCGAAAGTCCCAATCGAAGGCAAAAGAAACATCCTAATTACCAGTGCTTTGCCTTATGTCAACAACGTTCCTCATCTTGGCAACATCATCGGCTGTATGTACAATTTTTTTTTGAATTTTTGGATTTGAACGATTTTGAGAAGTTTTTTGTTGTGTTTTGTAGGTGTGTTGAGTGCGGATGTGTTTGCGAGGTACTGTAGGATAAGAGGATACAATGCAATATACATGTGTGGTACAGATGAGTATGGGACAGCAACTGAGACTAAAGCTTTGGAGGAAAATTGTACTCCAAAGCAAATTTGCGACAAGTAAGCTAATTTATTTTGATCTTTGCCTTTGGTATGGAGGAGAGTGTTAAAATGTATTACTACTACCATCTTTTATGATACTATTGAGGATTGAAGGATCTTTTGTTTTTTGGTTAGTAAGTGAATTATTTACGTATTAAAACTAGCATAACTAGTACTTCGTTTCAATTTGTTTGTTGTACTGTCTTTTTTGGTCCATTTCGAAAAGAACTTCTCTTTCCTTTTTTGACAACTCTTTAATCCTAAATTTCCACATGACATATTTAAGACCCGTTATTTTAGTACATTCTATGTATCTTTAGTTTAAGATCGCAAGATTCAAGAGTTTTTTTTCTTTTTTAAACTCCGTGGCAAGTTAAAATCAGAAAAACAAATTGAAACAGAGGGAGTACCATATTTGGTAGCATTTTAGTTGCTATGTATAAAATTTAGCACACCGAGAATGGTATTTGGTTATTAGTTTACAATCCCACATAACTAAAACATGTATAAGTTATGATTCAATACAGAGTAAAAGATGTAATAATACATGCATGAATTAATAATACATGAATAACTAATCATTGCATTACTAATGCCTGCATAACTCTAACCAACAACAAGAAGTCCCCTAAAGGTTTAATAATAATGTCTAATTGTTCTTTTAAGAAGCAGGAAGGAGTAATAGTTGGGACTTAGGATAGTTGTAAAGGACAATGATGAAAGTATACTCAAAGCGTGAGGGAAGTTATTTTCTCTCTTGTGGTGGAAAAATATCTTTCTTGGAAAATCATTTTCCACATATAAAACGACTTCATTGAGGAAAACATTTTTTGCCATACCAAAAGAAAATTGCTTCCGTTTTGCTCTTCCAATAGTACCTATATGCAATTAGGCTGTTTAAGCGGGCACATGACTTTATTGTTGATTTGGTTTATTGAGAAACGAGTAGGGTCCTACTATATTAATTGTAATATTGTTAGCTCAGTGTTTTAAAAAGCAAGCAGAACAAAAAAACAACAAGATCCACAGGGGTTGAAGCAAAAAGCGAGAAGTGAAGCCACTGACATATGAATTTAGTACTTTAATATGCAAATTTTAACTAAAATAATTAATTTCGGCATACAATATACAATAATGTTGATATTGATCCAACTCCTCAAAGTTGATATTCAAAGAAATAATGTTTCTCGTTAGTATTGCTTTGCGTGTCATTGATTGAAGTGCATATGTCTCTAAAGCACATGTCTTCTAAGCAATAACACATTGCGTCACATCACTTCATCACTTTAATCGCCAAAGAGATGATCTTTTAATAACATTGTGTTAACTATTACGGTCAAAACGTTTCCTTCGTTGTAACTTATTATTGAACTACAGTCTTATCAATAAATGAAATTGGGAAAATTCAAGATGCGACTAACTGTTTGTTATGATTAAGTTGTGCTTTACTGTAGCTAAAATTATAGATTAGTGGATTTGCTCAATGTTTTATTCTATGCGGCAAGGAATTGAAATTTTAAGACATCATTAGCACCAAGAATAGTCTTATAGGAATGCAACTATGGGCATCTTTCCATAAGACTAGGTATCTGTGAGGGTGGAAGGTAGCAGGTTTCCAGTGAAATAGTCAAGGTGCATGCGACACCATCCTTTATCAAAGAAATATTGGTCTAGACAGCATCATCATCTAATTTTTGATTTTTTTTTAGAATGTTTGGTTAGAGAGATTAGGGAAAGCAATATACAGTGTTTATTTTTCATGTAAGAAATATAATCCCAAATAACTACTACATCATACGGTTGGCGGTATTAAACAATATCTGGATTTAAGTTATGCAAGATAGAATATGGAATAAAAATGTTTGTAGTACCAATACGAAGTTAAAAGTATTTTAAAGACAAAAATGCCAGTAGTAGGTAATCCTTATATAAAATTCCCTGTATTGTTTTTTTTTTAAATTTATCTTTTTGATGACCGAGAAATATATCTTGGGTCAAACATTGGGACCATTCATAGCTTCCGGTACTTGGGGATAATGGACCTGTCCCTATGCACTTCTCCACTTAAATACCAGGCTTAGTTCACTTGGCGTACGACTCGAACCTGTGACCTAAGTCACAAGTTCCTCAATCTTTGCCACTTGAAGTAAGTCCCCGGGGCATAACATTTCCTGTATTATTATTCATCTCATGACAATCCAAACAATATTTTTCACCACACAACAATCACCTTTGTTATTATTCACTACGGAAACATTCTCCATAGTGTCATCCCTGCATGACCAGACCGCAAACCAAACCACCCCGTAGAGGTTGTTGTATTATTACAAAGATAAGGGATAACAATCCTCAAGTAAATATGAGATTATTTTACTTTGCATTTGGTTGAATTTTTTATTCTAGTATAAGCAATTCCTCGATTATTGATTTGGGGATAAAATAATAAAATTCACTTCTCCAAAGCTTTCCCCCCAAAGTTCTTTAAGAAAGCAAGGCTAAATTTGGAAAGGGAAGTTTATCTAGTGTAAAACCAAACACGTGTTTTATATTGTACTCATGTATCCCATTTTCAAATTTTAGTCCAATGATCTAGTCTTCTCATAAAAAGTATATCTACTAAATAATCCCTTATTATTTATCACCCATATTTTTTTTTGAGAAGGTAACAATTTGTATTATAAATCAGTACTTGGGTAGTACTGGAAACTCCTTTTCAAAAAAGTACGAAAATGTAAGAACAAAAACAGGGAACTCTTTGTACACCAAAAACATAATAACAGAATACAATCTGTTTTGATCATTTGTAGGGATCTACTTCTATCCTCAAAGCTTCTAGCATTCCTTTCTCTCCAAATGGTCCACCAGATGCATGCTGGAATGGTCCTCCAATAACTTCTGTTCTTTGCCCCAATTCCTGCTTCCTCCCGACTTGAGAGAGTGTCAACAATCTTGCTAGGCATTGTCCACTGAATGCCTCTGAGATTGATGGAAAGCTTCCACAATTGATCAGTGATTTTGCAATGTAAGAACAATGTCTAACTTTCTCAGCTGCTTTTCCGTATTATAATTACCACATTATAATCCCAATATAACTTGTTCACAAACCAAATGACCCTTAGTGGTATATGTACATAGGTAATACCCTAAAGTTAACAACAGGAAGGAAAAATAAGAACCATTGAGAGAGAAAGAGTGTGTTTGGTAGTTACTTTGCCAGAGATGAATTTCTTGTCAAACATATTGCTTATATCTTATACTCCTACAGACCTTAGATCAACAAATGGTTATATTAAAACATGAGATTTTCATATAAGATATGTTGAACGCGGTGATCTTTTATGAAGTTAAGTACAGCGTAGATTACTTATTTTGGTAAAAATCACGAGGCAGAAATGAAATTAGTTGGCTCAGTTTTCTTTCCTGATCCACTTATTATGTTTTGGGCCAACTGAACAAGGAAAGTCGTTTAAGTCTGTTAGGTTTTAAGCCTCCAAGTCATCCATTTTTTGATGCTTATTGAAGTGGTGGCTTCACAGAGCTAAGATATGTGAATCCATTGGAAGTCCAGAGGACAACAGATGATACCCGATGGAAATTTGTAAGGCCTATATAAGGAAAAGTAGCAGTTATATAAATTCCTGTAGACTTGTTCAGACAACTGTATCTAGAGCTGCAGAAGAGGTTGGCTGGTGTCGTGGTCAAGACACCTCCAGGAAAGCAGTTTAAGATTTTTTTTTAGCCGTGATAGATGCTTGTTGTACACATTCACAAAGAGATGGATGCATGTTGTACACTTGTACCAGTAACATTCCCTTTGAAAAATAAAAAAGTTGATGTGTTTTCTTCTGAGTCCTTGTAAATTAATCCTTTTACTTTATACAGTTAATAGCATGAACCCAACCCCATTTCACAATTTCTTTCTCCTCTTATTGACTTGCAGATACCATGCAATTCACAAAGAAGTTTATAAATGGTTTGATATAAGCTTTGATGAATTTGGACGTACATCAACACCACAACAGACAGAAGTTTGTCAAGCAATTTTCAAGAAGCTCTGGGAAAATGATTGGCTTTCTGAGAATACAATGCAGCAGGTATCAGGTTCTAGTTCGATCTATCTACCTGGCAATCAAAATTTTTTATAACCGTGGTGTCCGGGCCAGCTTGCGGGCACCTCGACTAATTCCACGTGATACCTGTCACCTCTTACTAGCAATAGGTACCAGGTAATTCTGTCCACTAAGGCTAGGAGAGATGAGAAAAAAATCAATTAGTGTTTTTGTTTCTTCTAGAATTTGAACCTGAGACCTCATGGGTCTTAACCACTTCATTGACCACTAGACCACACTTAGGGGTGCATGTCAATCATCTTTCTCCCAAAGAAAAGAAGAAGAAGAAGAAGAAATTGTTTCCCTGGCGAACAGGTCGTTGCTACTGTTGTGTGCTTCTATGTATCTAGACATTTTGATTTAGCTTTCAAATGCGCTTCTTCAACTAAAGTTGCAAGAACTACAGCTGGAGCTTAGTTGACATTTTTCCAACTGAAGTTCAATCTCTTATGCAGCTTTACTGTGACACCTGCAAAAAGTTCTTAGCGGATAGACTTGTAGAGGGTAACTGTCCAACACCAGGTTGCAACTACGATTCTGCACGAGGAGATCAATGCGAGAAGTGTGGGAAACTATTAAATCCCACAGAACTAATAGAGCCAAGATGCAAGGTTCGCTTGTCCTCTCATTTTCAGTTTGATGTGTATTCCTTTCTGGGTTTTATTTTAATAAGCCTCATGTTAGTTAATCAAATATTAGTTTCTTGAAAATGAATGCAGATTCTTTCAGTGAGACACTTGATTTTTTGTTTGAGCCCAATCACATAATTTGCAAAGTATTCTTTGTCTTGCAATATAAACGAATATATGAAGGATTGGGAGCACAAAAATTACTCATAATCTTGTTCATTTATTGGATTGGGAGTATATTTGTATTAAAAGTTCTACTAATTCATATTGTGGACTAAGAGTACATTGGATGTGGTAAAAAGTTTTACAAACTGCTTAAATCTTAGCTTGCTTACTCAACAGGTTTGTCGCAACACCCCGTGTATCCGAGATACAGATCATTTGTTTCTTGAGCTCCCTTTGCTGAAGGATAAGTTAGAAGCATATATCAACAACATGTCATTGTCCGGGGGATGGAGTCAGAATGCTATCTATACAACACATGCATGGCTTAGAGAAGGACTTAAATCAAGGTGTATAACTAGAGATTTGAAATGGGGAGTTCCAGTACCACATGAAAAATACAAGGATAAGGTTGGTTGAGTGAAAACAGTTGATTGTAACTTGTAACTCTGATAATTGATCCACATCCAACTATCAATTTTATTGTGTCAATTTAATTTGAAGTTAACAAAAATTGTTACCTATGATCTTGGCTTCATGACATTTTTTATTGATTGGTAATTAGGTTTTCTATGTATGGTTTGATGCTCCTATTGGATATGTGTCAATCACCTCTGGCTACACTACTGAGTGGGAGAAGTGGTGGAAGAATCCAGATAATGTGGAGCTGTATCAGTTTATGGGCAAGGACAATGTGCCTTTTCACACTGTAAGTTCTAGAAACTTTAAAATCACCAAGTGTTAGCTGGTAGACTTCTAATTTTGTGATATTAGGCCTTTTAAATTTATTTTGAACGCAGGATAATAGTGACAACTAATTGCCCCAAAGCAGGGGGCACATGCGTTCTGCATTGTCATTAGTCTTATCTTTTGATGTGTTGTTCTCCAATTTGTGATTTTTACGTGTATTATTATTTTTCTATATCGGGATTATGAGTAGTTTATGTATACCTAGGTGGTTATATGTGAGGGAATGAGTGGCTAAGTTATGTACCAACCATGAGTGTTGTATTTTCCAGGTAATATTCCCATCTACGCTTCTTGGAACTGGTGAAAGCTGGACGCTTATGAAAACTATCAGTGTAACGGAATATTTGAACTATGAAGCAGGTTAGTTAGAAATTAGTTGAGTTTTGCAATGTATAATTGCTGCTTGAGACTTTAGTTTGGAGATTCTAGCCAATAATACATTGTTCCATGTTACTGATTTGATCTTTTTTTCTGTTCTCTTTTTTGGTTGGCATAATCAGGCAAATTCTCAAAGAGCAAGGGTATAGGAGTTTTTGGTAATGATGTTAAAGATACACATATTCCTGTAGAAGTATGGAGATATTACTTGCTGACAAACAGGCCAGAGGTGGGGCGATGGTGCTTGACAATGTTATTTGTTGTCTTAGTGCTTGCTTTTTTGTCATCTACAGAATCCTAACATGTTTCCAGAAAAAAAAAAGTTCCAAGTTGTGTAATGGAATTGTATCACTAAATATTTTCAGTTACTGTAGGTCTCAGACACTTTGTTTACATGGGCAGACCTACAAGCAAAGTTAAACAGTGAGTTGCTAAGCAACTTAGGCAATTTCGTCAATAGAGTCCTGAGTTTCATCGCAAAAGATCCAGGTACCTCAGCTAGCTGGCTTTTGGATATTACATAGTTTTTCCCTGTTATGGGCTATCGTAGTTGTCAAGGTTGCTTCTCTGTTGATATTTGTGTCATTTAGGCTTTGAAAAAGTTTGGAAGCTTATTTTGCTGTCTATTTATCTTTCCTATAATTCCTATGTTTTATATATTAAATGACATGGTTTGCTACGTTGTTCATGTTTCCTGTTGTTAGTATTCTGTACATATCTGGTTGATTGCTGAAAATCTGTATTTCTATTTTTTGGAAATGAAAAAATAAACACAAAGTCTCTCACTAGGCCTCCTCGAATTGGAAGCTGGTATTTCAGAAAGCAGGAAAACTTATCAAGAAAGAAAATATAGTAGAATGCAGAAAAAGACGTAGGAGAATATTTCTCTCGAGGAAGAAGATGCAGGGTTATGGTTGGGTGAAAGTAGTATATTTTGCTGATTGTCTGAATCCATCATGTCTACTATGGAAAATCGTCTTATCCTCTTTTTCTTATATATCTAACTGATTGACAATGCCCTCATACAGCCTCAGGTTATGGTTCGATTATTCCCGACGCTGAAGGAGCAGAATCACATTCCTTGACAAAGGCATTAGGCGAAAAAGTTAGAAGTTGTGTCCTGCAATATATAGAAGCCATGGAGAAGGTGGTTTAACAACTATTCCTGGGTTTCCCAGTTGTAGTGTTATAAGTAGTGTGATCTTATTTTATTAGTAAAGAAAAAGAAAAAAAAAGGAAGCTAGGATAATAAGGTTACTCATCTGCCATGGGTGACACATTTTCTCGCATCCGACTCTATGTTGACTTGTGCTCTTCTTTTCTTTGATGCTTTTTGGTCTAGGTTAAATTAAAGCAAGGTTTGAAGGTTGCTATGTCTATTTCTAGTGAAGGAAACGGTTATCTGCAGGTAATTGTCAAGTGTTTTCCAGCTCTCTAGTTTTTGATCAATAACTGCAATGTGATGTGATTATCTCTTCTTTTTTTTTGAAAACAGTAACTTTTATCTCATTTTATTTTAACTAACTGAAATTTTGACTTTTTCATGTGCGTACATTCTTATGATTGCTCTAATCTCAAACTGTCGAGGTTCATCACTTCAAATTTCTTTCTGCAGGAGAGCCAATTTTGGAAGCTTTACAAGGAAGATAGGCCTTCCTGTTCGATAGTGATGAGGACTGCTTGTGGTCTAGTATATCTTCTCGCATGTCTTTTAGAGCCATTTATGCCATCTTTTTCACGAGAGGTAATATTTCTGTTGCTGTCATGGCGAAATAGAACTTTGTGTTATGCCATCTATGTGCCAGGGATTTGATGCTTCTCCCCTCTTGATTCACAGGTGCTTAAGCAGCTCAACTTGCCTCCGGAAACACAATTTTCACTGTCTGATGAAGGAGGTGACATTGAAAATAGCAAAAGACCATGGGATATTCTACCTGCAGGTCACAAAATTGGAACACCAGCACCATTGTTCAAGGAGCTGGTAATGCATTTCAGTCTCTTTTTAATGCATGTTTATTCATTCTTTCATTTGTTTGCTGGTTTATAATTGATGCTGATGATAATATACAGAAAGATGAAGAGGTTGAATTCTACAGAAATAAGTTTGCTGGAAGTCAGGCAGATAGAGCAGATAGGGTTCTGAAGGCAGAAACTGAGGCCAAAGAGATGGCTGAACAATTGAACAAAACAAAAATATCAGGTTAGAGTTTCCATTTGTTGGACTTTCTGTCATGAATTTATTTATTTCTAGGGCAGGCGTGTTAAGGTTTTAAGGAAGGAGCACCTTCTAGTTTATTTATGCATAAGTTCTTGAGCAATTGCTTTGATGGTTTTTGGAGCATTGATGAGGTGCAGTACTTGTTGTGGTAATGGGATGCAACCATGGTGCAGTATAATATAATCTTATTTACTAGTTAAAGAAAAGAGTGAAAACGTATTGTGGTACAGGTGGTATCCCCATGGAGGCTTGGAAGTGTCTTGGGGAGGTTGTAGTAATATGGCTTACCAAGCTATTTAATGGTACTAAGAAGTGGTAGGATGTCAGACAATGGAGAAAGAGTAACAAGGAGATATTTGAAGTTGTGTGAAGTATTGTAACATTAAACTTATGAACCAGAGTGCCATATGTTGGAACTTTGTGAAAGAGTAATACAATGTGGACTTAGGGACGCTACAAAAGTGACAGAAAACTAGTTTGGATTTATGCCTGGTCGATATAAGAATGCTATATTATTGCTAAGAGGATTGATGGAAAAGAAGTTGTTTTGAAAGACCTACAATCTCTTAAAATTCACGCAAATTTAGCGAAATATTCTTTCCCTTGATATGCTAAAGTGGACAAGTAAAAGCGAAAATTTACTTTTAGTATAGTGGATAAGTAAAAGTGAACGGAGGGAGTCTTGAAATCCCTCCTCCTGTTTGTCTTTCCCTCTCCCTTATTCTTCCTCTTTCTCTATCTTTCCGTTTCTCCCTCTTCTCTCTCTCCCTTTCTCCTATTTTTGAGTTGTTTCGGGCTCCTTATTCTTTAGATAGGCATTTTTCTAGAATAATAGGAATCAATTTGATATTAAAATCCTCTCCTCCGATCTATCCCTCTTTTTCCTTTGTTCTTATATTCCTCTGTCTCCCTTTTTTTCTTTCTTCTCTCTTTCTCCCCCTTCTCCCTGCTCCCTTTTTTGTGCTGCATCTCATTCAGTACCTCTTCCGCATGGACTTATCAATAATAATATTACTTCATCAAACAAAAAGAACTTGTAAAAGGATTGAGAGAAAAGTGGCTAATTGTTCCTCTTGTGCTGTTCTTTTTTTGGCGATGGAGGATCATGTTGGGTTATAAAAATGAATTTAACCTTTTGCCCCCCAACAAGCAAAGTCTTCCCTGAAATGATTTAGCAATCTGTCTTCGAGGCACTTCTCAACTGTTCCTTTCAAGATATTGATTACTACCTCTCTTTTGGTTCTCTTGTTTTCTTAATACCACACCTCTAAATAGTAAATCCTAGTTTCCTGTAAAGATTTCTCGTTTGGTGCCAATATTTTAAGCTTTCAAGAATACATACAGATCCTTATGCTTTCATAAGAGACAAGTAAATCATCTACCCTTATGCATCTAGTATTGGGATCCTGTCGGATTCTAATCTAAGTTCTAGGTCTAGTCGGCCATGGTTGGTGGCTGCAGTTTAGCTCTATTCTTGCTTGAGTATCATATGGATTTTGGCTTACTTCGATTTTTGTATTGTGTATCAGATGGTAATAAGAAGAAGGAACGTGCAACAAAATCTTCTGAAACCAAATCTAAGGCCCCAGCCTCTGTTGAAGGAGAAATTTCCATTAGTAGACTTGACATTCGTGTTGGCCTCATAACCAAAGCGCAGAAACATCCTGATGCTGATTCATTGTACGTGGAAGAAATTGATGTTGGTGAAGCTCTGCCCAGAACTGTTGTTAGTGGCCTTGTAAAATATATTCCTCTTGAGGAGATGCAGGTTTGGCTTCTACACTATTGCAATTTCCAAATATAAAATGACCTGGTGAAATTTATTGGCAGTGATATTTCCCTTTCAGAATCGGAAGGTCTGTGTTCTATGCAACCTAAAACCAGCTAGCATGAGGGGGATAAAGTCACAGGCGATGGTTCTTGCCACTTCTAATAGTGATCACACTAAGGTAAACAGCAAGCGTGCTCATCTCTTCTGTCCATATCTCTGGAAAATTGCTGTGTCTTGCCATGATTAATTTCTTCATATTCAACTCTGAATGCTATGACTACTACCCCCACACTTAGAAACAATACTCAAAAGGAGAAAATTGAAGGCCAGAAAAGAAAGGAAAAATTGAATAAGATGAGCAGATTTTAAAAAAAATTAGCATTGCTAGGCTAATTTTTCATACGAAGCTTAGAGCTTTAGCTGGAACCACTGTAAAATGTCTTGGCAAAGAGGTAAGCGCGGATATAACTATTGGCACGACTTGGCTGAGAAAGAGCCTAAAATTGCCTCTTAAATCTGCAGCTTTACTCTATAAACGACGAATTCTAGTTTAAAGTAGGCCAAAATAACTCCACCCGTTGGAAAACAAGAATCTTAGTGTAAAAACTTCTTATTCAAGTGGCAAGTATCTTGTGGAACTAGTCGAGATGATGTCAAAATATCGAAGCATGTTCCAAGTATCTGCAGAAATGACTTTGGAACCTTGCTTAGCATTTATAATTATACAGTAAAGTCAATCAATCAACCAATTAAGTATTTTGATCCCAAACTTGTTGGAGTTAGTATCCATTTTGCTCTGTTTGTTCCGATGCTTAATGATTTGTCTTTAAGGCAAATTAAGAGTTCACTAAAACCAGAGGTTCTCGATATCTCACATTTTTCCATTATACAAGAACAGTCGCACGAAATTTGCAAGGCCAATATAGCTTTTCTAGGACAAAACTATATACATAAATGTGTGTTAGCATGTTATAGCTTTTGTAGTGAGATGTTTTCGGGGGATTCTTGACCTTCACATTAGGTGGCTAGGACCAAGTATTTTATGTGCCTTGTGTATGTTTGTGTTTTTGTGGAACTACATTTTACTTGCTTAATTCTGAAATGGAAATATGGAAAGTTAAATTAATTTATGGAGGCTGCTTGTCTCGAAAATGGAGCATATTTACTATCTAACATATCAACAAGTGGGTGTATTCTCTTCAAATGGAAATGTCGAGTTAAGCAAACAAGATCAAAACTTGGAAAGGTATCCGACAGAATGGGGAAAAGGGAGAACAGGAAAAGAGGCTAAGAATATGTGCTTTCTCTCTGTTTTGTTACTCAATAGAAGCATCAAAAAATGTTTTCCTGATAGTAGACAACAGTAATATTGTAGAACAGGCATTACATGACTGCTGGCTATTGGGACTTATCTCCTTGCCGATTTTAATTTTTTAATTGGATTTTATTTGGATAACTTCGATAATTTATACGGATGTTGATATACAACGTCAGGTTGAACTGGTCGAGCCACCAAAAGATGCTGTGATTGGGGAGCGAGTTACATTCCTCGGGTTTGATGGCAAGCCAGATGATGTCTTGAACCCGAAGAAGAAAGTTTGGGAAACCGTTCAGGTGGATTTACATACCAATAAGGAGTTGGTTGCCTGTTATAAAGATGTGCCATTCACCACATCAGTTGGTATTTGCAAGGTTGCATCTATTTCTGAAGGAACAATAAGGTAGGCTGATTTTTTTGGTTCATTTATTAGAAGAAAATAATGCAACACATTTAAAGTTCTTTTTTTTTTGTTTAGTGCTCTGATAGTAATATATCATCTTACTGTTATCAATTGTTCACAATTATTACTACAATAGCAAGTTTTGATTCTACTAAACAAGCTAGTAACACTATTTTCATTTCTCAAATTTTAATCATTTGATTCAACTTTTTTTACATTTTAATGTTGAAAAAACAGTGGAACTGATTTTGACTTTTGAGTCATCCATCATTGGCGTCCCATGTTATTACAACAATGATGGTTCAAACTGTTTGACTTTCATACTCCAAATCAAGCTAAACAAATTGAAATAGAGTATATAATAGAGCTATGTAAATACGATGGTCTATTCACCCCAAACATCGTCATGTGAGAGAGGTTGCGATAAAGACCCGAGGCATAAAATGTACATTAATGAATTTCAAATTAGATTTTTTGCAATTTTTTCATCGGAGGTCTCTAGCTCCCAAAATGATAAAATGAACTTTGGGTTTGAAATGAGATTATTTAAATAAAGGTTGAAGTTTCGGGAAGCTACAGGGGTCGGACACCCTGTTGTGTGCCAACGAGTAGTTTCTAACGGTTCAAACAACTTGTCATTTCGATAGTTGAAAATAACGCACAATGAACATCAATTTGGAGCAAAAAGTAAAGGTTTAAAACCACTATTACCCTAGTTTCAAATTCTTATATAAGTCGAATGGTGATAATAGGCTGACACCAGTTATGCAAAATTTTGCATGTGCGACTAAATGTGAATAACAACACTTTTTGGGTTGTAGATGCAAATACAATTGTGTATAGACAAACAAGAGCTAAAGGACCATTCTGCATTGTACAAACTAGTAATAGCACTTTTCGACATTGAGAATAGAATTTGTGATGGAGAAGGTAAAAAAAAAAAGGGCAGTTCAGTGCACTGCTCTTGCTATGCATTGGTCCAAGGAAGGACCAGTCCACAAGGGTCTATTGTATGTAGACTTAACCCTGCATTTTTGTAAGAGTCTTTTCACGACTCGAATCCGTGACCTCTTAATCAAATGAGAACAAGATTACCAGCTACACTAAGGCTCCGGAAAAGCTAAGAAGAAAATAAATTCAAACAAGGATTAAATTCCTTGTATATTTTCATTTCTTAATAAACAAATAATTTGTTTGTACAACAAAACTTGGGATCAAGGAAGAACCAAAAAAAATATAAACAATCTTCAAAAAGTGAACAGTACATAGCAGTCTCTTCTTTCTCTCAAGTTGTAAGTGAATTCTCTTTATCTTTTCTGGAAATTGAATGCCTTAATCGCAAATGCAAACAGGAAGGCGAAAACAACAGGCCATGCAACGATAATTGCTGCAATGACTCCAAGAAAATCATGCTCAAATCCAAAATAATGCCCCAAGAATTGTTCCACATTTTCATCATCGCTAAGCATATTTTGGAGGTCTCCGAATTGTGATGCAACAAGACCATACAAGGTCCGCGCAACAGGGCAAAGCCAATAGTACCATCTCCACCATATTGGAATACGCTGTTTTTAGCAAATCAGAAAGATAACATGTCATTTTTCTAGATAAAAAGAAAGATGGAAATGAAAGATTTTCAAAAACTTACAGGTCGTGGAACGATGAATCCTGAGAAGAGATTCCATACTGCATAGAAGAAAGCCGCGACTATAGAAGCAACGTTTTGATTCAGGGAAATAGCCACAGTCATCATGCCATAGAAGGTGAAGTACAAGAGAGTGAAATACATGATGAATAAGTACCAAAAGAACTTGGCAACAGTCCATTCAAATCCGATCATTGCATACACAATTATACCATAGAAAGCTGTTTGTACAAATAAGTAAGGTATTTCAAAGACAACCTGCAAGAGAGTAAATATCTTATGGATAAATGTGCACTCTTTTTTCTTTTAAAAAAGATGAAATATGTAAACAATTTGACAATAAAGCTCGAATAGTTTACCTGTCCAAAGGCATAAGGTAAAGCAGAATACATTCCAGCAGCTCTTTCTCTGTAAAATACAGTACGCTCAACGGCTACAGCAGGCTGGACTGATGATGAATTTTGTACACCGAGGAAGAGAGTTGCAGCATACATAGATCCCATAGCATTTAAAAGATCCTGGCTCCGACTCCTATGATCAACAAAGCTCGAAAAGTTTAGGGAAGTTACCTTTTTAAAAAGTTTATATTTACTTGTCATTGTGATTTTACTTACACTCTGGTACCAAGATCCCGGAACAATGTGCCAAAGACAAGTGCTAGGATGACTGTGAAGATGAATCTAACTGCCGTGTAAGATGGATTACGCCAGTATGACAAATGTTGCTTCCAGAGACATGCCATACATTGAGTCCAGAAAGGCTGTGAAAATTGAGTTTCAAAATGAAGATCCTTTGTACCAGGACGAGGCGTACTTAATTCAGAAATCAAGGCTTTGTTCTTCTTGTAGAGGTCTGATTTCTTGTACAAATCAGCAAAGTCAACTCCTAACGTCATTTCTTGAGATGCGGCTGTGACTTCTAACATCCAAGTTGCTGGATTGTAAGCCTCTTTTATCTTACTAACTCCAGGCAATGACTGAGCTCAAGACGAAACTAAGATTAGTATTTGATTATATAAACTAGGAAAAAGTAAACACCTATTTTTCTTTGTTAACGTACCTCAAAGTATTTGATCAAATGACAAAAATAGCGACGCAGAGGTCCAACATATATCTCCTGTCCTCCTCGTTTCATTAGAAATAGCTGCAAAGCCGTATTTCACTTTTAGTATCAGGTAGCAAATAGAAGAGGAAACAATATGAGCTTAATTATCTTGGAAGGTTAATAAGCTCACCTCATCAAAGGCTTCAAAAATGTCGATGCTGGGCTGATGAATGGTACAGACGACGGTTCTTCCTGTATCGACGTGTTCCTAACAGCTCTCATTACAATGGCAGCAGCTCTTGCATCCAACCCTGAAGTTGGTTCATCCATGAAAATGATAGAGGGGTTTGCTACCAGTTCAACTGCAATGGTCAGCCTTTTCCGTTGCTCGGTTGATAGACCATTGACTCCAGGCAATCCTACTAAGGCTGCTGATCTTAAGGGAGTTAGCTCCAAAAGTTCCATAACTTCCTCAACAAACATCTGCAGAGAGGTGATATATCAATTATGTTATTGCCCAGCCATACATGTTTCCTTAATATGAGTGATTCACTTAATATAAATGACATAATATATAAACGTACAATTTAATTTGATCTCATCTAATTTTTATATCTTTCAACTTTGAGTATGTACAAGTCATTGAACAAATAGATATACATGTTTTACATGGTGTACCCCTTATGTGAATTGTCATGTAGGAGGTTATATAGGATATGCGTGTCTACTTATTATACTTTATACAAACTTTAGAGCTTACGTATGCACATTCAAAGTTGGAGGACATAATGTCAATTGAAGTCAAGTTACTGAACATATTTATATATTATGATTTGTAATATATTTTCGAAATTTCGATCACACAAATACCCTGTCCAGTTCGTAGCTGAGGGATCAACTTGTAATAATATTAAATTTGAGGCTGTTAAACCAACACTATTACTTTGTCATATGTATTAAATCTATCAAAGTTGATATTTAATTTAATTTAGGCGTAATACATAGATGCACACTTTAACTTGACTTCATCTGATATCTATGTCCTCCAATTTTGGATGTACACAAGTAGACACTTAAAGTTGTATAGAATTGAACAAGTAGACACATGCGTCCTATGTAACATCATATGTGACGTCTTACGTGCAACTATGCCACGTAGGACGATTATGTTTACTTGTTCAACTTTATACAAGTTTAAGTGTCTACGTGTGTACACTCAAAGTTAATGGACATATATGTCAGTTAAGGCCAAGTTAAAGTATATATTTATGTATTATGCCTTTAATTTATGTTAGTAAACTTACCATACACCTTTAAGTTTTATATTTCATTCTTTTTCGATCATTGTTTGTTTAGTGATCCGAATCAAGTTATTGATAAACGACATGTATATGATGACCTCTACATCCTTGATGAATGGGATTCTCGGTATGTTGTCTGCTCCAGTATTGTATCTCCTATTGAAGCACATTCGATTGAAACATCTTCTCTACCTCTGTTGATGAAGCTTTGTCCTATGTTTCATAATATTTCTTCATTGGGTTGTGAATCATGTCGATTCGCAAAACACATCTCATTATCTCAAAGGATTAATAAGCGGGTTGAGTCACGCTGAAGTGTTTACTCAATTTTGTGCCTTTTGTGTTGAATTTAAAGCTCAGTTCAATGTTTCTATATGTATTCAAAGAAGTGATAATGTTAAAGAATATATGTTAGAATTGCTTCAGTCATACATGAGATAACACACTGTTCTCCAATAGTCTTCATATATTAATACATCCTCTCAAAATGGAGTTATTATATAAGAGGAAGAATAGACATCTACTTGAGACAATTTGGGCACTTTAGTTTCAAATAAAGCTTCCTAAATAATTTTGGGTTGATGCAGTCTTTACGACTTGCTTTCTGATTAATCTCATGTCATCTTTTGTGCTTATTGATAATACGTCTTATAGTGTTTATTTTTCTTTCAAATAAATCACTATTTTTGATGAAATCTAAGGTATTTGAAAGCACATACTTATGATCAAGATGTTCGGCCATCTATTATCAAGTTAGATTCCTTTTCATTAAAGTGCGCTTTTTCTGTATTATTTTCGCATTCAAAATCGATATCAATGTTATTCTAATGAACTTGACAAATATCTTGGATCAGATGATGTGGTATTTTCAGAGACTACATCATTCTTCTATGCACCTCTTATTTCTACAAGTTTGGGGGAAGAAAAATGAGTGGTTAGTCTGGCAAGTCACTCATATTTTGATAGAGCAATCAGATGTTGTTCCTCTATTTCACGGTTCTTCTGCTAATTACCACCCAACTATTGTATCTTCAATATCTGTTCCATCCACGGTAGCAAGACCACCAATTCTTCAAATTTACTCAAGGAGGCGAAAGATTGATGATACTTGTCATGCACAAATTTTGTTGTTGGATCCTCCAAAAACCTTGGCCTATCTATTGCTCTTTCCAAAGGTACACGTACTTGAAAATCCACATATTTCATTGCTAGTTTTATTTTCTATGACCACTTATCCTTTGTATCTAGATCTAGATCTTTGATTGCTTCTATAGAGTCCATTTCTGTATTCAAAACAGTAAATTAGGCTTTGAATCATCCTTGATGATTTGGTGAAATGCTTGATGAAATGCATGCGTTGGAGGCATTATTTAAATAAAGGTTAAAGTTTCAGGAATCTACAAGGGTAGAATAACCTATTGTACGAGTTCAAGTCTAGTTTTTAACTATTCAAAACATTTGTCATTCCGACGATTGGAAAATAATGCAAAATGGACATCAATTTGGGATGAAAAGTAAAGGTTTAAAACCTCTACGGCCCAAGTTCCAAATTCTTATATAAGTTGAGTTCTAATAATAGGCAAATAGCCACTAGTCATCTCTTTTCAGGTGCCTTTTACCAATAGTAGTTCAAGAGCTAAAGGACCATTCAGCATTGTACAAACTAGTAGCAGTACTTTTCAACATTGAGAATAAATTTGTTGAGGGAAAGTAAGGAGAAAATAAATCCAAACGGAGTAAATTCCTTGTATATTTTCATATATTACTAAGCAAATTATTTGTTTGTATAAAAAAACTTGGGATTAAAGAAGAAACCAAAAAGTATATAAACAATCTTCAAAAAGTGAACGGTACATTGTAGTTCTGTATCCTCTTCTTTCTCTCAAGTTGTTAGGAAAGTGAACTCTCTTTATCTTTTCTGGAAGTTGAATGCCTTAATGGCAAATGCAAACAGGAAGGCGAAAACAACAGGCCATGCAACGATAATTGCTCCAACGACTCCAAGAAAATCATGCTCAAATCCAAAATAACGCCCCAAGAATTGTTCCACATTTTCATCATCGCTAAGCATATTTTGGAGGTCTCCGAATTGTGATGCAACAAGACCATACAAGGTCCACGCAACAGGGCAAAGCCAATAGTACCATCTCCACCATATTGGAATACGCTGTTTTTAGCAAATCAGAAAGATAACATGTCATTTTTTCGAGATTCAGTTTAGTTTAAAAACTGAAGATATTTTCAAAAACTTACAGGTCGTGGAACGATGAATCCTGAGAAGAGATTCCATACTGCATAGAAGAAAGCCGCGACTATAGAAGCAACGTTTTGATTCGGGGTAATAGCCACAGTCATCATGCCATAGAAGGTGAAGTACAAGAGAGTGAAATACATGATGAATAAGTACCAAAAGAACTTGGCAACAGTCCATTCGAATCCGATCATTGCATACACAATTATACCATAGAAAGCTGCTTGTACAAATACGTAAGGTATTTCAACGACAACCTGCAAGAGAGTAAATATCGTATGGATAAATGTGAACTCTTTTTTCTTTTAAAAAGCTGAAATATGTAAACATTGTGACAATAAAGCTCGAAAAGTTTACCTGTCCAAAGGCATAAGGTAAAGCAGAATACATTCCAGCAGCTCTTTCTCTGTAAAATACAGTACGCTCAACGGCTACAACAGGCTGGGCTGATGATGAATTTTGTACACCGAGGAAGAGAGTTGCAGCATACATAGATCCCATAGCATTTAAAAGATCCTGGCTCCGACTCCTATGATCAATAAAGCTCGAAAAGTTTAGGGAAGTTACCTTTTTTAAAAAGTTTATATTTACTTGTCATTGTGATTTTACTTACACTCTGGTACCAAGATCCCAGAACAATGTGCCAAAGACAAGTGCTAGGATGACTGTGAAGATGAATCTAACTGCCGTGTAAGATGGATTACGCCAGTATGACAAATGTTGCTTCCAGAGACATGCCATACATTGAGTCCAGAAAGGCTGTGAAAATTGAGTTTCAAAATGCAGATCCTTTGTACCAGGACGAGGCGTACTTAATTCAGAAATCAAGGCTTTGTTCCTCTTGTAGAGGTCTGATTTCTTGTACAAATCAGCAAAGTCAACTCCTAACGTCATTTCTTGAGATGCGGCTGTGACTTCTAACATCCAAGTTGCTGGATTGTAAGCCTCTTTTATCTTACTAACTCCAGGCAATGACTGAGCTCAAGACGAAACTAAGATTAGTATTTGATTATATAAACTAGGAAAAAGTAAACACATATTTTTCTTTGTTAACGTACCTCAAAGTATTTGATCAAATGACAAGAATAGCGACCCAGAGGACCAACATATATCTCCTGTCCTCCTCGTTTCATTAGAAATAGCTGCAAAGCCGTATTTCACTTTTAGTATCAGGTAGCAAATAGAAGAGGAAACAATATGAGCTTAATTATCTTGGAAGGTTAATAAGCTCACCTCATCAAAGGCTTCAAAAATGTCAATGCTAGGCTGATGAATAGTACAGACGACGGTTCTTCCTGTATCGACAGTGTTCCTAACAGCTCTCATTACAATGGCAGCAGCTCTTGCATCCAATCCTGAAGTTGGTTCATCCATGAAAATGATAGAGGGGTTTGCTACCAGTTCAACTGCAATGGTCAGCCTTTTCCGTTGCTCGGTTGATAGACCATTGACTCCTGGCAATCCGACTAAGGCTGATCTTAAGGGAGTTAGCTCCACAAGTTCCATAACTTCCTCAACAAACATCTGCAGAGAGGTGATATATCAATTATGTTATTGCCCTGCCATACATGTTTCTTTAATATGTTCAACCAATACCAATTTTATGGAGAAAGGATTTAGGGGAACCGACCTTTCTCTTGTTTTTGTCAACATCTTGAGGTAAACGCAGCCAAGCTGAGTAAACCAAGGACTCATAAACTGTAATATAAGGCGAATGGATGTCATTCTGCTCACAATATCCAGATATACGTGCAAACGTTTCTTGCTTCTTCGGATATCCAGAAATCTTGATGTCACCATCAATATATCCTCCTGTTTTTCTTCCGGCCAACACATCCATCAATGTTGTTTTACCGGCTCCACTAACGCCCATCAAAGCTGTGAGAACACCTGGCCTGAAAGCACCACTCACACCTTTTAAAAGTACCAATCTATCTTCAGTGGAACCTTGGTCTTTTATTTCCTGCAATTCATTAGAATGTTAAGTTAGTTGTTCATAGAAAATAAAAGCCTTACGAGTCACGAATATTCCTTGTGAAAAGTTCTGGAAAGCTACCTGAGGCATGTCAACAGAGTATACAACGTTATCGAAAGTGATAGAATGCGGTTCAAATGGAAGAACCATTCCCCTCTTCTTGTCCGGGCTCTCAGTTTCAGTTCCCTCAATGAGTCGAACATTTTCATCGTCTTCTGATATCATAACTTGTGGCTTACCAAAAGCTGAAGATGTTTAAGAAATATGGTATTAGCCCCATTTCTCTGGTCGTAGTATATGGCATCATTCATTTTATGTTAGTACATGACATTTTTCTTTTGAAGGGGAATGTAAAGGCACCAGAGATACTCACGGTTTAGGTAAGCGAGTCCAATACTGTAGCAGAGGTTGAAGATTATTATGAATCCAATAAGTGACCCAACACCTATCCAGTACCAATATGCATCTGGAAAGAATCCTCGAGATCTTACTACTGCATGTCCAAGTGGCTCAGCTCCATTCGGCGCAATCTGTTTGAATTGAGAGTGGATATTAGCATCCGTAAACGAGAAACTTAGCTATTTGCATGTGTTTTGGAATAAAAACACTTACATGTTTCCACTTCTTTCCATCAAATTCATTCACAAGAATTGAATTCACAGAATACATTAATGGTGAGATCCAGTAACCCCAGATCCACCATTTCTTCACATCATCTGTAGCATCATGCAAAATAGAAAATAAATAAAAGTATGATTGAACAAGAAAATGAATTTTTGCGAACATAATAAAACATACTTCTCGAGAGGACGAAACCAGACAATGCAAATTGCAAAACCAGTGCAAATGCTCCAAATGTGGTAGCAACTCCCATTGTTCTCCCTGCTGCGCCAATGAATCTGAACAGTCCCGATGCCATCTGGTGTACTAGTACGAGAAGCAAGAATTGTTTGAACAATCTGCAAAGCCGTAGTCCATTAATAATCATGAAACTATGAAGGCCATCAAATTATTACTCTGCACTATAATTTTTTCTTCCCTTACCTTGAAACATTCGGATCAAATCCCATGACATAATATGTAAGAAATGTCCAAAGACCAACTTCAAAAATTGTTATTGGGATTTTGAGAATCCATGTCGGAAGGGCATAAGCCCATGAAGGATAAAAAAGAAGGTCCCTTTGCTTGAAGTAGACTGGAAGCTTTAAAATCGTCAGGTTGATCTCAGCCATTCCATTAAACATAATCACAACGACCACGAAAAAGAGAGCACCAGCATACATCCCTCCATCATCCATATTATCTCGGGGCATATTAGTACGGAGAAAGACGGTCATCATTATAAGTGCCATTACCACTAGCTGAGAGAACAGAACAGAAAGGAAGAGAATTAACAATTGTCACAAGGTAATGAAATGACAAACACTTACATATTTCTAATAAACCAAGTAGTAAGTACCTGAAAGAGCTTGAATATGTAAACAAATGAGTTCCTCTTCATTAGTAGGAATTCTCGTTCAGCGCAGACCTTCAACATTTGTTTCGTCCCTATACCATACTTCTGAGTAGACAAAGCAGCAGGGTGGCTTTTGGTCTTGTCATATGGAGTTGTAAGCTCATCGGCAAGTTTCTTTCCAACATGGAAAGACTGATATGCCTCAGCAAATTCTTTTGATGTGATAAACCTGTAAGGCTCATCCTTCTTAGCCCAATATTGTTGTTGATCCTTCTTTGATGTTACCTGCAAGAAATAATTGAAACTTTCACCTTTTAGAACCTAAACTTCATTCTTGTATGTCGAAAAAACAGAAAGGTAGGTTATGTTAGAGAATGTTGTTTTCATGTTTCGTATGCTTATTGCTCATTTCCTTTATGCTAAACATGTTGTGACGCCTTGTGAGGCTCGTATATATGTTTGACAAGTATTTGAGAGTTTTGAGATAGTCCCCTGCTGAAATTTCCGTAAAATCCCAGAATTAGATTTTTCTTGAGCTATGAATCTTTTTCGGGGATGAATGTTCCCAAGGGGGAGATAATGCATAACTGAGAAAATTCAAACCTTTAAATCGGACCAAGATCGGAAGCGTGGGGACCACCCAAGGATTTTTAAAGTCAAAAGTTAATTAAATGGACTAGGATGAGTGTGGAAGTCCATTGGGCAAAAGGATGAAAACCCAAAATGATTCAAGACTTTAAACTGTGACAATGATGATTAGAAATAATGTTGGTAACACACAGATTAAGATTAAGCTTTTATGGTGGTCACACACTTTAACATAGTATCATAATAGGTCGTTGGTTAAGTCTTATCACTATCCATGAAAATAAATCAGAGTGGTACGTGAAGGGACACGTTGAAGACATAGTGAACTATATAAAAGTGCATATAAAAGTGCACTGTTTTTAACTGTTTAAACTTTTAGATGAGATAGTCGCCCAGTTCAGCACAACGTCATAAACTTTGCAGGTTATACTCTATTGTATGACATACCTCTTGCAAAAAATCTGCCACACCTTTCCTCTCGGGGCATTTGAATCCCATGGATTCAAAGAAGTCAAGAACAGATTCCCGAGGGCCCTGATAGACAATGCATGCGTCTGACAACAGAATTATGTCATCAAACAAGTTGTAAGTCTCAGGGGCTGGCTGCAACAGAGATATCACAGCAGTTCCCTTCAAGAGCTGCACAGATTGTCTTAGCGAATTGACAATGGAGAAAGTAGTTGAACTGTCTAATCCAGTTGAGATTTCATCCATGAAAAGCGCCTTTGATGGTCCAACAAGCATTTCACCCGTTGTTACACGTTTCTTTTGCCCCCCTGAAATACCCCTTAACATTTCATCTCCCACCATAGTATCAGCACAGACATCCAATCCCAAAATCTGCAAATGGAAGTCAAATTACTGTTACTGGAAGATAACAATAGGTAACGTCTATAAGATAGGTTATCCGCTACAACAAGTTAAAAAACTCTATATACATTAAATCCTTATTAAGCGAAAGAATTGGATATTGTAAATGTTACCTTAAGAACATAATCTGTAACAACATTCGCTTCCTGTCCTTTCGTTACTGAAGCCTACATTTCCCAAAAAACAATAAAAAACTATAAATGTAAATTTACTAAAAGTTAGTATTATTCCCTTTCATGTCTTTCAGTTGTATTCTTACCTTCATGTAGATATCAATATCATGATCTGGTTTGATATTAGCTGCTTTCTCTCTTCTTGATAGTTCAGCCAACATCTCTATACAAGTTTTCGGAAAAAAATAATTACTAAATGAATGTCTATATGATGTATTAGAGAAAATAATACATGTATTAGTCGTGATATTATTAAATCCTTTGTATGGTAGGATTTTTAGCCTATGTATAACTGATGCACACCCTATCCATTGTTATAGATTGTATAACTAATTCAGAGCAAATATAATATTGGTGATACAAGGGTTATTAATACATGAAGAAGCATAGTTAAAGACAGAACTGTCTTTAATGCACCAGACCAAACAATGGATAAGAAATAATCCTAATACACTCTATTCATTACTAGTTGTATACACTCTACCAAATGATTCTTAGTTATAAGAAAAAATAAATAGAAGAAGCAATTACTAACCATATCTAGGGCCAACTCCTTGGCATCTTGCAGAAAATTCTAAAGTTTCCCTTACTGTCATTTCTCCAATATGCAAGTCATGTTGGCTGATATAAACAGCTGTTTTTTGTGGAACAAATTCATGTAGTTCATGTCCATTATAAGTCACATTCCCAGTAACCTGATTTCCAAAAAAAATAAAAAATAAAGGGAAAACTTTTTTTAAAAAAATCTTAAAGGTAATTAAAGGTAATTATTCTTAGTTAGTGTAAACTTAAAATAAGACGAGCAATATTTTATAGTAGGTCAACTTGTAATGATTGTGGAAATAGTCAATTTATATTATCAGAGAATATAAGATAAATATTTTAAAATTTTAAGAAAGTAGGTGAAAAAGTATTATTTTTTTTTTGAAGATTTTTAAAATTTTACCTTTTTTAAATTACATAATTTTTACCTTAGTTTACAAAAGAAAGTAGTTTTTTATTCTTTGTAAAAAGGTTGCTCAAATGGTAAAGTTCCCGTCACCACGAGAGCAAAAAAGTTGGAACCTCCTAGGATGGAGTAAAGAGTAAAAAAAGAAAAAAGTTACAAAAAAGAGTAGTTTTTTTTTCCGATGGAAAACATACATAGTATATTCGAATAGGAAAATACCAAATTTGCCCTTAAATTTTGTGTAGGACCTTTGTTCTGTTAGAGTGGAAGGGTAATATGTGATTCAAAGGCTAACAATAGGTGCAGATTTATTCGAAAACTTAGACAAAGAGTAAATATAAACGATTTTCATATAACCGATTTCTCAGAGTACAAGGATAAATTTAATCTTTTTTTCATTATCTATGATATATTTGGAAAAATCTCACCTTGAGAGTAGGATCAAGTTTTCCAGCCAAAGCTAATAACAAAGTAGTCTTTCCAGAACTTGGAGGTCCCAAAAGTAGAGTCATCCTTGAAGGCTTAATCATCCCACTTACATCTTTGAGAATTGTTATTTGCCTCTTTCTACTTGGAAGTATGTGAATAGTATTCAAGAATGTCTTTGGAATAAAAAATTGGAAAGAAAAAAAAGAAGTTAGTTTCAACTAAAAAAAAAAAAGACAGTCCAATGCTCAAAGAATTTCGCGTTAGCAGGGTTCAAGGAAGAGTCGCACCTCAAGGGGTGAGATGTAGGCAGTCTTGCATTATCCTAATGCAAGGATTAATGACTGCTACTACAACTCAAACCTGTGGCTTATAGGTCACATGAGAACAACTTTATCGTTACTCTGAGACTCCCCTCCTTAATTTCAATTAAAGAAATTGAATATTAAAATGTTTGTTTTTTTAATTTCATATTTTTACCTCAACAAAGTTGGTCATGAAGTTGATAAAAGTAGGCAGAGCTCTGCTTCCTACATATGCATCTGCTTCAATCTTTAGATGCTCATATCTCACTTCTATTGATGGCAAATCAATCCCAACTCTGTAAAAAAAAAAAAAAAAAAAAAAACAGCCACACAAGTTAAATACCAATTAAATAAAAAATTAAAAAAGGAGAAAAAGCCATGCACTAAATTCTCGCTATGCCTAGGTTTGAGTAAGGGCCAAGGTCGGCGCTACAATTGTGGTTAACTTTATGTTTAAAATTTCATTTAATATATAAAAATGATAATCTTTTCAGAAGCCAATAAGTAAAATGAAACGTGGTTCAGAACCCATAAACTAAAAATTCTAGCTCCACCTCTCGAAAGGACATCATCACATTGTTATCACAGCTTAAACCTTAGCCCCTGAACACACAACCACAACTCTTATTATGCACGGGTTCATGAAAGGGTTGGACCACATTGGGTCCATTATAGCAATCTTATCTTGCATCTCTGCAAGAGTGGCTGTTTCATGATTTCTTTCTCAAAATGAAAAAACAAACAAACTATATATACATAAAAAGTTAAAATTATCTCACTTACGTTTCAATTCTGTTCTTGAGTTTCAACAAGAACTTCTCATTATCTTCATCAGCAACCTTAACAAGCCTATCAAGTAAATTCTTCCTTTCGTGATGTCCAATATCATTTGTATCAATTTCAGTAACAGTTTCACCTTCTTTTCCAAACAATAAACCTTTTCTCATCCGATCGAACGTAGGTAATTTTTCTAAAGCAGCCCATTTAAGAGCTTCTTCATCATCCTCATCTCTTGTTGAACGCGAAAATATCGAGTTGCTAGAATTTGCCCTTAAACTTCCCCTCATACTACCTCTAAAATTGTTAAGATTTGGTTCCATCATGAATTCAATTAATGTCCACTCGATCGATCAAAAGGTAATCTTTTTTTTTCTTTTTTTTTAGTTCTCATCAACTCTCAGCAGAATTAGTAAACTATGTAAAATGATAACTTTTGGTCGTGCCTAAAAATGAAAAAATTGTCCAAATGAACATAACTTGAGTATTGGGAGATACCCAAATTATTTTCTTGAATTTTTTTTTTCACTTGTATGATGATGTGGTTATAAAGAACAAAAGGAATAGTTGGTGGCAATTAGAGTCAAAGGCAAAGCACTTATATAGCAACAAGTTCAGGATATATTAACGCAAATGTAGTCTCTTTTTGACTTGATTAGATTATGACTAAATATTGTGGAAAGTCTAGAATAATCAAATGTCACCATTCAATATAAACGGTCTCTTTCGTCTACACGCATGGAAGTCAAACTTCTATATCTCGTATCTACGTAATGCTAATATATGAATGGTGGAGAAGGTCAAAGAGAAGCTAATAAGGCCAAAATACATGAAGTAAGTTGATGGTATATAAAATTTTCATTTATTATTTAACTAGTACTAAATTATTTCTACACAAAACTTGGAATTCAATAGGAAAAATTACAAAAAGAAAAAAACATACATAGTAAATAATTAAAAAAAAATAAAAATTACAAGAAATAGTCTTCAAGTTGTGACCTATACATAATTTTTGTGTAGGTCAATGTGTCTCTTATCTTCTCTGGAAATTGAATGCCTTAATGGCCAATGCAAATGTCAAGGCAAACATAACAGGCAACGCGACGATCACAGCTGCAACTACACCAAGAAAATCATGCTTAAATCCGAAATAACGTCTCAAGTATTGTTCAACACTTTCATCATCTGTAAGAGTAGTTTGGATATCTCCGAATTGTGATGCAACAAGACCATACAAGGTCCATGCAACAGGGCATGCCCAATAGTACCATCTCCACCATATTGGAATACGCTGTTTTTAGCGGAAAAAAAGAACATAACATGTCATTTTTCGAGCTTCAGTAATGTTTACATTGATAAAATGAAGAATTTTCAAGAACTTACAGGTCGTGGAACGATGAATCCAGAGAAGAGATTCCATACTGCATAGAAGAAGGCCGCGACAATAGAAGCAACGTTTTGGTTGGGGGTAATAGCCACAGTCATCATGCCATAGAAGGTGAAGTACAAGAGGGTGAAGTACATGAAGAAAAAGTACCAAAAGAATTTGGCAACAGTCCATTCAAATCCGATCATTGCATACACGATGACACCATAGAAAGCCGATTGTACAAATACATAAGGTAGTTCGATGACAACCTGTATGAAAGTAAAGTTTCATGGATCAATATGAATCTTTTTTTCAGGTAGAAATACAGAGTTAATTTCTCAGATGGTCACTCAACTAACAATATTTTATCTCAGGAAGTCACTCAATTTTATAGATGAAATGACAATAGTTGAGTGACTTTTTGAGATAAAAGTTGTTAGTTGGGTGACCGTCTAAGAAATTAACTTCAGAAATATGTATAAATTGTGATAAATTGAACTGTCTGTTTACCTGTCCAAAGGCGTAAGGTATGGCAGAATACATTCCAGCAGCTTTTTCTCTGTAGAATACAGTACGCTCAACGGCTACAACAGGCTGGACTGATGATGAATTTTGTACACCAAGGAAGAGAACTGCAGCATACATGGATCCCATAGCGTTGATAAGATCCTGACTCCGACTCCTGTGATCAAACAAAGCTCGAATAATTTAGCTTAAATACTATAAGATGTTATTATTAAAGTTAATATTTACTTGTCATTGTGATTTGTACTTACACTTTGGTACCAAGATCCCAAAACATTGTGCCAAAGACAATTGCTATGAATGTTGTGAAAATGAATCTAACTGCAGTATAAGCTGGATTACGCCAATACGACCAGTGTTGCTTCCAGAGACAAGCCATACATTGGGTCCAGAAAGGCTGTGAAAATTGAGTTTCAAAATGAAGATCCTTTGTACCAGGACGAGGCGTACTTAATTCAGCAATCAAGGCTTTGTTCCTCCTGTAGAGGTCAGAATTCTTGTACAAATCAGCAAACTCAACCCCTAACATCATTTCTTGAGATGAGGCGGTGACTTCTAACATCCAAGTTGCGGGATTGTAAGCCTCTTTTATCTTACTAACTCCAGGCATTGACTGAATTCAAGAAAAATCAAATATTAATATTTGATTATAAATTTTGTGAAAAAGAAAACTAGTTTGTTTGTTCTGATAACTCACCTCAAAGTATTTGATCAAATGGCAAGAATGGCGACCCAAAGGACCAACATATATCTCCTGGCCTCCACGTTTCATTAGAAATAGCTGCAAAGCCATGTTTCACTTTTAGTATTCGGAAGCAAAAGAAAACAGAAACATGTTATTAGTTTCATTGTCTTGGAAGGTTAATGAACTCACCTCATCAAAGGCTTCAAAAATGTCAATGCTAGGCTGATGAATAGTACAGACAACTGTTCTTCCTGTATCGACAGTATTCCTAACAGCTCTCATTACAATAGCAGCTGCTCTTGCATCCAACCCTGAAGTTGGTTCATCCATGAAAATGATAGAGGGATTTGCTACCAGTTCAACTGCAATGGTCAGCCTTTTGCGTTGCTCGGTTGATAGACCATTGACTCCAGGCAGTCCGACTAAGGCTGATCTTAATGGATTTAGCTCCACAAGTTCCATGACTTCATCAACAAACATCTGCAGAAAGGTAATCAATTGATAATGTTATTGGCAGCCACGCACGCTCCATTAGAAGGTTCGACTAATTTGTAGTATAGATTATCACTATGGAGAAAGAATTTAGATGAACCGACCTTTCTCTTATTTTCGTCAACATCTTGTGGTAAACGCAGCCAAGCTGAGTAAACCAAGGACTCATAAACTGTTACATAAGGTGAATGGATGTCATTCTGCTCACAGTATCCAGAAATACGTGCAAACGTTTCTTGCTTCTTTGGATATCCAGAAATCTTGATGTCACCATCAATGTATCCTCCTGTTTTCCTTCCGGCCAACACATCCATCAATGTTGTTTTACCGGCTCCACTAACGCCCATCAAAGCTGTGAGAACACCTGGCCTAAAAGCTCCACTTACACCCTTCAGAAGTACCAATCTATCTTCAGCGGAACCTTGTTCCTTCATTTCCTGCAAATAATTGGAATGTTAAGTCAACTATTCATAGAAAAGAATAGCCTCACGAGGCACGAATATTATTCAAAGAGTTGTGGAAAATTACCTGAGGCATGTCAACAGAGTATACAACGTTGTCAAAAGTGATGGAATGGGGTTCAAATGGAAGAACCATTCCTTTCTTCTTATCCTGAACCTCATTTTCACTTCTCTCCGTGAGTTCAACATTATCAGCATTCTCACCTTCCTCTGATATCATAGCTTGTGGCTTACCAAATGCTGCAGTTATATACTTGTTAGTACATAGCAATTTTCTTTTTAAACGGAAAGTATAGACATCAGAGATACTCACGGTCCAGGTAAGCGAGTGCAATACTGTAGAAGATGTTGAAGATCATCGTGAATCCGAGAAGTGCCCCACAACCTATCCAGTACCAGTATGCATCTGGAAAGAATCCCCTAGCTCTTATGACTGCAGCTCCAAGGGGCTCGGTTCCATTTGGCGCAATCTATTTCAATTTTAAGTGGATATCAGCATCCAAATATGAGAAATTTAACTATATGCACAATGTGTTACGCATAAGCACTTACATGTTTCCAATTCTTTCCATCAAATTCATTCACAAGAATCGAATTCACGGAATACATCAGTGGTGAGGTCCAGTAACCCCAAATCCACCATTTCTTCACATCCTCTGCAGCAGCAGGCAAAATAGAAAATAAATAAAGGTTGGATTACAACAACAATAACTATGCCTTAGTCCCAAAACAAGTTAGGGTCAACCATATGAAGTTCGTGTGAAAGAGACATCAATAAGATCCACTGGAAACAAATGAATACTATGAAACATCCTATGGAATCACTTGCCATGTCTTACTGTTCTGTATATGTTATGCTTATCTTTTGGACCGTTAAGTCAGAGTCACATGAGCACATGATTAGCATTTGTATTACTTTACACATGTTATCCAGATGATCGTTAAGCTTGTGGAAAAGTTCTTATTACACATGGCATGGACGGATCAAATGAAAGCACATGAATGACTAAATAATAGTTTCAAACACCAAAAAATATACCTCGAGCAAGGACAAAGCCTCCCAGTGCAAATTGTAAAAGCAGAGCAAATGCTCCAAAAGTGCTAGCTACTCCCATTGTTCTCCCAACTGCTCCAATGAATCTGAACAATGCTGATGCCATCTGGTGTACTAGTACGAGAAGCAAGAATTGTTTGAACAATCTGCAAAGCAATAGTCGATTAATAATCAAGGATTAATTGTGAAGGCCACCTGATTAATTTTAGTGTATTTTCTTCGCTTACCTTGAAACATTTGGATCAAATCCCATGACATAATATGTAAGGAATGTCCACAATCCGCACTCAACAAATGTTACAGGGATTTTGAGAATCCATGTGGGAAGGGCATAAGCCCACGAAGGGAAAAAGAGAAGGTCCCTTTGCTTGAAGTAGACCGGAAGCTTGAAAATTGTCAGGGCGATCTCAGCCATTCCATTAAACATAATCATAACGACCACGAAAAAGAGAGCACCAGCATATATCCCCCCATCATCCATATCATCTCGGGGAAGCTTAGTTCGGAAAAAGACAGTCATCGTTATAAGTGCCATTATAGCGAGCTGAGAAAACACAACAGAAACAAAGCGATTATTACAATTTGAACATAGTTACGAGACAAGGCACATGTAGAGATATAGTTCTTATAAACCAAGTAAAAGGTACCTGACTGAGCTTGAATATGTAAACAAATGAGTTCCTCTTCATTAGTAGGAATTCTCGTTCAGCACAGACCTTCAACAATTGTTTCGTCCCTATACCATACTTCTTAGTAGTCAAAGCAGCAGGGTGGCTTTTGGTCTTGTCATATGGAGTTGCAAGCTCATCACCGAGTTTCCTTCCAACATGGAAAGACTGAAACGCCTCAGAAAATTCTTTTGATGTGACAAACCTGTAAGGCTCATTCCTCTTAGCCCAATATTGCTGTTGATCCTTCTTTGATGTTACCTACAAGAAACAAATAAAAACGTTCACCTTTTAGAACCTAAACTTCATTCTTATATGTAAAAGACATATTTAACCATAATAAAAGTTTTTTCCATCTAACAAGTTAAGTTTTTATGGTCAGACTCTTCAACGTAGTATCATAATAGATAGAGGTCGTTGGTTGAGTCACATTGCCAACCCATGGAAAAAGAATTACACGAACACGTAATTGAGAGCTTTCACCAGGTTTAAACGTTTAGATGAGATGATTACCTACTTTAACGTTATAATCTTTGTTATTTATACTTTATTGTAAGACATACCTCTTGCAAGAAATCGGCTGCACCTTTTCTCTCTGGGCATTTGAATCCCATGGACTCAAAGAAGTCAAGAACAGCTTCTCGAGGACCCTGATAGACAATGTACCCGTCTGACAACAAAATAATGTCATCAAACAGGCTGTAAGTCTCGGGGGCTGGCTGCAACAGAGATATCACAGCAGTTCCCTTCAAGAGTTGCACCGATTGTCTTAGAGAGTTAACAATGGAGAAAGTAGTTGAACTGTCCAATCCAGTTGAGATTTCATCCATGAAAAGCGCCTTTGATGGTCCAACAAGCATTTCACCCGTCGTTACACGTTTCCTTTGCCCCCCTGAAATACCCCTTATCATTTCATCTCCCACCATAGTATCAGCACAAATGTCAAGTCCCAATATCTGCACATTGAAGCCAGAAGCAATTATTGTTACCGTAAGATAAATAGTCCACAAAATAAGGCAGGTTACCTCCGACAACAGATTAAATTGGATATCGTAAATGTTACCTTAAGAACATAATCTGTAACAACATTGGCTTCCTGTCCTTCTGTTGCTGCAGCCTACATTTCCCAAAAAAGAACAAGATTCTAAATTATTCTCCATGACGACAAAAATAACGTAAAATGAAGCACCCCTAATAATCAATAGAATAATAGTAACTAAATTAAAGATGATAAATCGCTTTTCTTACCTTCATGTAGATATCAATATCAGGATCTGGTTTGATATTAGCTGCTTTCTCTCTTCTTGACAGTTCAGCCAACATCTCTATACAAATTTTAAGCAAAAAAAGACTTAAGAAATGAATATTTATATGTTTTCACCAAAAAAACTGACACTTCCTCCGTTTCCGTTTCAATTTGCTTGTTTTACTTTCATTTTAACTTTCCACATCATGAAGTGTTTAAGACCCACAAGATTAACGGACATTCTACATCTATTAAGTTTAAGAACACAAGATTCAAAAGTCGTTCTTTACTTTCTTAAATTCTATACCAAGTCAAATCCGGACAAACAAATCGAAAATGCATGAAGTACAAGAAAATACTAACCAAATCTAGAGCCAACTCCTTGGCATCTTGCAGAAAATTCCAAAGTTTCCCTTACTGTCATTTCTCCAATATGCAAGTCATGTTGACTGATATAAACAGCTGTTCTTTGTGGCACAAATTCATGTAGTTCGTGCCCATTATAAGTCACCTTACCAGTAACCTGAATTCACAGAAAAAATCTAAAACTTTAGTATATTTTTTCTATCTTATTTATATTTTAATAATTTTATCTATGATATTTTGATATAAAAATCTCACCTTTAAATCAGGATCAAGTTTTCCAGCCAATGCTAATAACAAAGTAGTTTTTCCAGAACTTGGAGGTCCCAAAAGTAGAGTCATTCTACAAGGCTTAATCATACCACTTACATCTTTGAGAATTGTTATTTGCATCTTTTTACTTGGAAGGATGTGAAGAGAATTCAATAATGTCTTTGGAACAAAAAAATTGAAAAAAAAAACAATTAGTTTCAAATATAAATAGAATTAGAAGTACTTAAGTGTTCATATTTTCATTCATATTTTATTTTTTTACCTCAACAAAGTTGGTCATGAAGTTCAAAAAAGTAGGCAAAGCTCTACTTCCTGCATATGCATCTGCCTCAATATTTAGATGCTCATATCTCACTTCTATTGATGGCAAATCAATTCCAACTCTGTAAATTTTCAAAAAAAAAAGAGTTAAATACCAATCAAGTAAAATTAGGGAAAAAGTAACTTTACTCATTGTTAGAAAGAAAAAGGCAAAACGCTGATGCACTAAGTTCCCGCTATGCTTAGATCTGGCTAAGGCCGAACCACATTGTACACCATCTTACCTTGTATCTCTGCAACAAGAGACTGTAATGCACTAAGTTGGTACTTGAAAGTACCGCACCATGTTTGGATCTATTAGACACAACTTTACCTTGTATTTTTATCAGAGAAGGTTATTTTCACTGCTTAAACTCATTAGCCCTGTTCACACGAAGACTGGAGGTGGAGTGTCTACATAACTTTGACCTAGACCCTATATTTATATAAATAATTTATTCAGAACTTTATTAAACTTAAAATCCTGGCTCCTCTGACTACACTACGACAACTCTTACCATTCCACCAAGATTTCCTAAAAGATGAACAAAAAGACAAAGTTGTTTTCACTTTACCTATCAATTCTATTCTTGAGTTTCATCAAGAACTTCTCATTATCTTCATCAGCAACTTTAACAAGCCTCTCAAGTAAAGTCTTCCTTTCTTGAAATCCAAGATCATTTACATCAATTTCATTAGCTGCACCTTGTGATCCAAACAATAAACCTTTCCTCAATCTATCAAACGTTGGTAATTTTTCTAATGCTGCCCATTTAAGTGCTTCTTCATCATCTTCATCTCTCGCTGATCGCGAAAATGCATCAACACCATTGTTTCTCCATATTGAATTACTAGTACTTGCCCTTAAACTCCCTCTCATACTTCCTCTTACACTTCCTCTCATACTACTCCCTCTCATATTATTTAAATTCACCGGCTCCATCTTCAACGATCCAACGTTCACTCACCTTGATCGATCAAAAGGCTAATCTCTAAGCAGAACACGTAAACTATTGCAAATACTATATTTTTTTTAATGCCCCGAGGGCTCGAATTCGTTAAACTTTTTCAAATGAACGTTAAAAGAGTATTTAGAGATATACAAATTGTGTTCTTGAAATTATTATGCCTTTAAAGAACAAAAGAATGAAAGGCAAAGTTTAAGAGTTGGTGACAAAAAAAGAATAAAAGCAGAGGACTTATATAGCAACATTATTCATAATAGGCGGCTATTGTATACTGAACATTATTATTCAAAATATTAAAGAAAATGTACAATACTCTTTTTAATTTCCACACTACTTTTCTTTATTGTATAATATTCTCTCCCTCCGTTTCAATTTGTTTGTCAAAAGGAATATATTTTTTTCTTTTTTGATAACTCATTAATTTTAATTTTTTATATGACATGTTTAAGGTCTGTGTATTCATTGAATATGTTATTGTTATTGTTGCATGTGGTATATTTAAAATTATAAAATTAAAAGATATTTTAATATATTTTTTATACATTCTTAATTGAAGATCACAAAACTCAAAGATTTTAATTACTTTTTTCAAACTGTGTATTAAATCAAAATAAATAATAAATAGAAACGGGGGAATATATAATATGAATGATTGATTAAGGGGTTGTGGTAAATATAATATAGTAGTGATTATTCCCAGAGAAGGTGGAGAATGAAAAAAAAGGTGAGAATTTTTTTATTTAGATTAGACCACTTTGTTTGACTTTCCTTCTTTGAATTTGGAAGTTTCCTAATGTATAATTAAAGTGAATGAATAAACAAAAGAGGCAGATGTGCAAATTATTAAAAAAAAAATAATAGAGGGGTGATTCATTTGATTTGATATATATATATATATGAGCCCGACAGGTGGCTACCAATTAATTTAATTGAATATAAAATTTAAAAATATTAAAAAATTGAATGAGTTAAAATATACCAAAAGTACTTTCTGTTATATTTTTAGAACTTTTTAGATTTATGATATTAAAGATTGATATAATCGATTCAAATTAATTTTGAATTAAGATGTAATTGTTATTGTTCAAAATTTTTGAGATTTATGATATTGAGGATTCATATAACTGATTCAAATTAGTTTTGGATTAAGACGAAACTGTTGTTGTTCAAATAATTTTGAGATTATTTCACTTGTATTTGTTGAAATTTCATAATATCATGAACCATTCCTATGACTTTGAAAATTACCTAATATCTTCTAATATAGTAACATAAGTAGGCAAAAATCAATGTCAAATACCAAACATGGCCTAACTATAATTTCATTTGAAAATGTACATATTTGAATTTTTTTTGACTTTATACTTTTTCTCCTAGGGGGGAAGGAGACTCACCACACAAAAAAACATTACTTACCTATGTAAATTATATTTAAAATGTAAATGTAGTATGTAAATTACATTTAAAATGTTCCTATTATATATTTTTGAAATTTTCTTTTTTGTGTACTCTCTCAACGTCCAGAGTGATATAAAAATATATCTCATCTTTTAATTATCACACCAACATATATTGGAACAAACTTGAGGTGCTATAGCTTTTTTAGACCAACGTATACAATTAAAAAATATGATATATTTTAAATGATTAATTTATCTACTGAAGCTTCAAAAAATCGAAAGTAGCAAATAAAAAAACTTAATAATATATTCAGATCGAACTTATTAGATTAATTAATTATGCCACAAATCCTTTTTAAACATGAAAGGAATTAATGTCGTAGCATTTATTGTTCATTCTTGTTCTGCCTGGTCCCTCCCATTCAAATTATTTGTTTTTAAGGTTTATGCACACAATTTACTCTTTACTTTTCTTTTTAAAACTTGAATAATTAATTAATGACTATTAGTATAAAAAGATAAGTGAGATAATGTTTAATTTTTTACTAACTTTTTATTATTGCAACAAAAGAAATATTTCATGACAATATATTTTCTTTAATATTAGCATAAAAATATTTAATGGTAGATGAGTCAATGTCATTATATGCAACACTATATAAAGTGTTAGTTATGAATATTCATATTATATTATTATCGCAAAATATAATATAACAATAATTATTTAGCAAAATGTCTTTCAGACATTACATATCTTCAACTTATCGAAAACATAGTTATAGATAAAATACTGTAGAATGGACATGACACGACATGTCCAAAAGACTATAGCAAAATATCTTTCGGACATGACATGATATACGCTTTCTATAGTCTTTTATCTAAAGTCATATTTTCGATAAGTTAAAAATATGTTAGGTCCGATTCGAAAGATATTTTAAAGTTAGAACATTCTCTGACTTCTCTATTTTTTTGTTCAAAAACTTAAGCTACTTAGACTGATGCTGACGATGTCGAAGGGAGATAAGTTGGACAAGCGTTGAGGCGTTTTAAACGGGGGGTCGGGGGCTAAAAGCGTTGAAAAACGTACTTATTAGTCATTATAAACAGTCTTTTATGTGCCCCAATCTAGAAGGCTTCATTTCGTTATTATTTTTTGTCAATGCTAAATAATTGTCTAAAACTCGTTTTTTATTATAATAACTTTATTCATTCAACCAAATACTACCATTGAGAAAAAGTAGAAACTATTTCTTAGAAAGTAGACGAGGTCATAAGCAGGTGGATATTTATAGTGTGGCTGTAACTTGTAAGTAACTGTTTATTATATTCTTAATCATATATCTCGAATTTAAATTTTGATGATAAAGTTATTTTTGATGAGAAGCATTTTATCGTCAAAATATGACTTTTAGTGAATATTTAAATAATTGGACCTCAAAATTGGTATCAGACACTCAAACTTATGAATGTTCTTATTAAGCAGTCGAACACATGATAAAATATTTTTATTAGATAATCTCAACCTCAGTTTTGTAAAAGTTTTTGCGGGTGTTCTCAAGCGCTCATTACGTAGATAAGTTAATCATTTAAAATATGTGCATTAGTTTCAATAAGTCGTAAAACCTCAAATTTGTTCTAAATAAAGTTGATATATATAATTAAAGGATATGATGAATTTTATATATTTAAAATTAAAAAAGATTGAATTGAAAGTATTTAAAGATATTTAAGAACCACATTTAAAATAAAATTTACTAATAAATTTAAGGAGTCGGTGTATTTAGACCTTTTCGTGACCGGTCAAGTAATTAATTTGGGTTGTAAGGAACTTCTATAATTGCCTTCTCATTTCCTTTTAATGATTCTTTGCTATAGAAACTTCTTTTTGGTCAAATATGACATATGAAAAGAACGTGCTTAGAATTATTTTTGAGTTTTATAGAGTAAATAAAGTTGTCAACACGTTTGCTCCAAGAAAATGGAAAGTTACTAATTCTTTGTAAACTATGTTTGAAATTAGCACAACTTTAATTATTAGTGGTAGATAGAAAAACAAATGGAGAAAATGATAAATTTGACCCAATTTGGGGTTTGGGTGGTGTGTGAAATGAAAAACATGTCACTTAATTTGACTCCATCGGATTTTTATGTCTTCTAATTTTAGGTGTCTCCAAATAAATACGTATATTTGTATAAAATTGAACAAGTAGACATACATATCATATTTGGCGTTTGATGTGGCCATTCACGACCTATGTGGCATCCTATGTCATACCACGTAAAATGCGTGTGTCTACTTATTCAATTTTATATAAGTTTAAGTGCCTATTTGTGAACACTCAAAGTTGGCAGATATAGATGTCAGCTAAGGCCAAGTTAAAAGACATATTTATGTATTATAAAGGGCAGTCCGGTGCACTAAAGTTTCCGCTATGCGCGGGGTCTGGGGAAGGGTCTGACCACAAGGGTCTATTATACGCAGTCTTACCTTGCATTTCTACCAGAGGTTGTTTTCAATGCTTAAACCCGTGACCTCCTGATCACATGACAGCAACTTTACCAACAACTTTAATACATAAATAATACACTATATTTATGTATTATGCCAATGTAAATTTGACCCAATTTGGGGTTTGGTTGGTGTGTGTCTGGGGTTGGGGGCATTCTTCGATGTTGTAAACATTTTGACATTATATAAAATCTTATACAATCTTAAATGTAGAGAATTTTAGTAACTCAGTTGGTTGGTTATGTAAATTTTTATTTTATTAATAATTAGTGAATTTGTCCGCGCTTCGCACGGTTATGAAAGATGATAAGATGTCAATATATATTTATCTAGACATGTAATTGATTTCATAGAGAAACGTGTTTGGTCAGTAATTAGATGACTTCCAACAAAGTCATAAGTTACTATTACGGACCAAAATACTATTTATGGACCAAAAGAAAATACAAACTTACAATAATAAATTTTTTATGTAAAAAACAAAATAAGAGAAATCATAAAGAGAACTACAAAAAAAAAATAATGCAACATTATTCTTATAATCTTAATTATTAAAAAAAATAAAAAAGGAAAAAATACAAAATTAATAGGCTAATGTGCTCATTTCTTCAAAGTCTTACAATATTTCTATTTATAGGAAATAAAAAAAGACAGTCCGGTGCACTAAATCTCCCTCTATGCGCAGAATTTGGGGAAGGGCCCGACCACAAGGGTCTATTATACGCAGTCTTACTTTTTGTAGTCCTCTAAAATTTACATCACTTGAAACTCTTATCAAGTTCTTACAATAAAATTCATATAATAAAAAAATACGACTTACATGTTAATAAAAAAATAATTATACCTTTTTGCCAATAATATTGCGGGAGCCTGTTTAGATTTTCTCATTAAATTGCTAGATTGAAGTTCGATCTATCCATCAAAAGAATATCATGAAGAAGGTGAAAAATTTTCATTCAACAAAAACAACATCTACAATAAAATAAACAAATCTCATATAAGTAAAAAAATCTAAAAGCAATATATCAGCTATAAATTATTATTTTATAAAGTTATAAAAAAAACTACGATTCTTGCCCAAAAAGATGAGCAGGCTTCACCTAGTTCATCCATAACTTTACTATACATATAAATTTGATCATTTCTTTTGTAACAAAATTTTCTCATGCCTCTATTTATAGGACATAATATGGAATACCAAGTTATATCATGAATATGACCATTAATATGATTTAGGAGTTATGATTATCAATAGTCGTGGGAGTAATGGAAATAAAGACAATTAAATTTTTATATTAAAGAATATGAATAAATGGAATAGTAATTAACACATTCATTTTTGTATAATAATAATAAATAAATAAATAGAAAAAATTATTTAAAAATGAGAAAAAAAGATAAATAGAATCTTTGGCCAAAGAGAGATGTTACATTACTTTTCTTTTATCTAACTTTATATTATATATAGATGAGAATTCGATTCCTACCATCTTTAATCGTTGTTAATAATTTCTGAACCTAGCTAACGTGCTTCTATTTAATTCTTAATAGTGTTTTTCAATTTTTTTCAAATGGACTCTCAGCTAATCAGGGGCAAATCCATTTTTCAAATAGTTGGTTCATCTAAACAATATAAATTTATGTATAAAAAATCAATTAAATTACAATAAATAACAGATATAAATTTATAACTTTAAAAATATAATGAGTTCATGCTAAGAATCTTAAGATTGAACTCACAAAACTAAAATCGCAAATCTACACTTATGGCTAATGCATTTAATTTTAAATAAAAGCATAAATGTACGTTTTTATCCATCTCTTTTGCTTGTTTAGTAATTTTGTTTTGAATAAAAATAAGTCAAAATTTAATTTTTAGTGATTCTAAACTATAAGTTAAAGCACACGAAAGAATAATTTAATGAATTACGGATAAAATTTAATAGATTTGTCATCGGAGGACTATTATATATAATTACATCATAACAGAGGCGTCTAACATGCCTAGAGAAACATATTACAGGAACCACCTCAGACATATGAAATCTGCTACACAAATATTTAATTAGTCAAGGAAATCACACCAATAATGGATATATTCTATAATGTCACAGATTGGCAGGTGGCTATGGATAATATTTTAAACTATTAGAAGAAAAAAATATTCATTTTCCAACCATTTTTTGTGTGGCTCTACAATGATTGATGATGATAATAATAATAATTTTAAAAAAATACTTCCTCCATTCCATATTAAGTGAATTTGTGAGGCAATGCACACATATTAAGAAAAACATTCAAGGACATAATTTGAACTATATTTTCCACTATTGCCCTTTGTAAAATCATAAATATAACTTTACAAGTAGTGTAATTTATCTCCTAGAATATATAAAACTTCAATAAATAAAAGGACAAATATGGAAAAAAATTTAAACATCTATCTTGAACTTTGAACAATTCAATTATTTTGAACAATAAAAAATACTTAAAAATTTACTTAATATAGAATGGAGGAAGTACTATTTTTCTAATCATAGCTTGCTAGGGGAATGAACGTGATTCTTCATTTTTAATCAAAAGTCTTGAGCTTAAATTTTTTTAAAAAAATAAAAAAATATCATATGAAGTGCTTTCCTGTTTATTAGTTTTATATGGCAATAATCTAGATTAATTCGTCTAGTGAATATCGATAAATGAAGAAACTCGTTATAAGAAGTCTTTCCTTTTTTATTAGTTCTACATGCAAAATATTCTTGATAAATCAGCTTTGTGGATATCGGTGACTTTTGTCCGTGACGTTTGCACATGAATCAAGCGGGGATCAAAGATTTAAAATCATTCATTTTTAAAATTATTAAGCGTAATTGTTTGATAAATATTGAATACCAGATGGTTTAATAAAAAAAACTTCACACAAATATCCATACAATTAAAAATATTTATGCCCTCTAGTAAAACAAAATATTTATAACATGTGCAAGTATATTATTTGTTAGAATTATATATGCAAGTATTAATTAGTAATAAATAAATTAGTTTATGAATGAATCTATATATTAGTTTATGCGAGATAAATTATAAAGGGTCGAATTATTTCTCTATTGCTTATTCCATCTTTTATTTTGTATAAAATAATAAATATAAATTCTCTAATAACTTATATATATATATATATATATATATATATATATATATATATATATTAGTTATGCGGGTTTCTAAATTACAAATAAAAAATCATACTAATTTTATATATTAATAACTTACCTCCTAATCAATTACTAAATGTGGTACTATTTATGTTGGATTCAATACATGTATGATGTATAACTCATTTCCAAATCAACTATTAAGCGATTCCTTAATATATAATTAAATATTATACAAGGTGTATAATAAATTATACCATGATTATATATACATTAATTAAATACAAACTTATACAATGATTATATTGGTTAAATTTTCTATAAATAAGAATTATTTTTTTAGCTTGTAAGAATCTCTTAAAAACATATTAGTGTGAGGTGACTCAACATGTCTCATCAATTAAGATAAACAACAACACTTAGAGTTTCCATCTTAGTGTAGTTAGTTAGACTAAATGATCAATTATTATAGATTTAATGTATTAGAAAATATCCACTTGGACAACAAATTTTGACCCACTTGTTGTTTATTCTTTTTTTTAAAAAAAATCATTTTATTCTTTACGATATTGTTTTTTAAATGGTCCTTTTAAAATAGGGCACACTCATATATTTCATCATAAGCCCTTTCTTTTTTTTCATTATATAATGAACAAACGTTATGACAAAGTAAGGTGTTCGATCAAATGACTATGAAGGTAGAGGAGCAGGTTAACATTTCCTCCCATGTGTAGCAATAACTATTTATTATTATTAATACGGAGAATGACCTAAAATATTCTTTAATTATTTCAATTGGTACAAAATTATTCATCATCTACTTTTTGGCCTCCAAATATCCCTGATTAGAGGTGGCAAAATCAAACCCAAACCGCCCAACCCAACCCAATCCGTTTAAGTTTGGGTTAGTTATTGACCCGCCCATTCATTAGCTCAACCCATAAAAAATTGGATTGATATGTAACCCGAATCGGCTCATGAAAAATTTTGTTAAAATATTTTTTATTTTTTTTTTCAATTTGGTTTGTTATATATAGCCATAATAAAAAATTTATTAGGAACTAAAATAGCTTAAAAGAACAAATAAAATAATTAAGCTTAGTAAAAATTGGGTTGGGTTGGATCTTGACCTGTTATATATTTCATTACCTAACCCATTTGATCCAAACTAATTTGGGTTGGGTTGGGTCTTGACCCAATTGTTATCTTAATACATTATTATCCGTCCAAACTTGACCCAACCAGTCTAATTGCCACCCCTACCCCTGATGCCAACCTTTTGGCTCAAAAATACCCTTATTTTTAAAGCTCATACTCATTAAGTAGATGGGAGGGCAATATTGTACCAAATCTCATAGTTTAAGGGTGTTTTAGGCCCTTATCCATTGAATAGTAAAATCATCTTTCCACTCTCCACTTCATCTCTCTTCCACTTTTTTTCTTCTTAGAATCTTTTTCATAATTTTATTTTTTATTTTTTTAAAACTTATGACAAAATAAGGGAGAAAAAAGAAAGAAAATAATGAGGACATTCATATAGAAATAATTAGTTCAATAGAAGATAATTTAATAGCATCTTTTCTTTTGTGTGTACCCAAAAATTCAAAATAAACGAATAAAAATAATCTTTTCTCCTATGAACATCTAGGATCATTTCAAGTTTGAGTCTTTGATATACTAATTAAGAATAAGAGATTAAAAAGGAATAAAAAGAGGGAATGAACAAAACAATTGGATAATTAATAGAAAATTTATATTAATAAAATATAATAATATTTTTTAAAATGACATTCATGCGCGGATTTTAGATGGATCCCCAATTATTAATTGAGTATTAATCTAAATGGAAAAGGGTCTAAAATGACACTCAACTACCCTCGATATTAACCTTTGACTCATATTAGCACTTATTTTAAACAACTTTCCTAAAGTAAAATCATGAAATATTTATTTATTATGTTGCCTAATCTTATTGGTACATTTATCTCATATAATTCATATTTTAACAAGAAGATTCGAACTTGAGACCTCTTGATTAAGAATGAAGGAGTACTTATCACTCCGCCACAACCTTTGTTGGTTGAGTGCGAAGAGTTGAACAAACATGATGAAGGTAGAGGAGCAGGTTAACTTTAATTAACATGGTGAGACTCTTATTTCTTCATTATTAATTAAATTATATGGACAATTTATTGTAAAACCTTTTGTAGATATTAAAATTTTGTAGAACTCTACAAGACAATTTCTATTTCAGTTAGGATTTTTTGGAGGTTACTCTACCCTAAACCCTAATTTATGCCTATATAAAGGGTACTATATTCTCTTAAATAGGCATCTCAAATATTCCGCAAATTTATGGAATATTCATAAAATATCAAATCTAAATTTCTTAGTTCTATAAACACGCCACTAACGGTCCTCAAATTACGAAAAATCTTATGAGAGAAGAATTAAGGGAGGAATAGAATTGTACCCATATTATTTTATCAATGAAATTATATTTCTTTATATTTTATTCGTAATTGCATTTTATTTTCTATCACATTAAAATTTGTTGAAGTTCTACTTACTCAAAAGAGGCCTTATGCCATTGGATGCATGTGTAGCATGTTGAGTTCAACAAATTTTTATTATTATTAATATAGCAAAAGATTTTTGTGTTATATAAATTTAAATTAGTTAAATCAATAACTATCAATAATTATAAAATAAAAAAAAAGAAGAAAAAGAAAAAAGAGAGGTATATCTTTTACATTTCAACATCGAGAGTGGTTTCTATTCAGATATTTCTTATTTAAAAAGTTATTATTTTTTGTTGCTTTATTAGGTTATCCTAAAGAATAGGCTTAATTGAGTCTAATCATCTTTATCTAAAGTTTATCTCTTTGCATTATGCCTAATTGCCTATGTGTGTGTTTTCTTAATTATTTTTACCTTTATTTATTTGTGAATTGGTCGGAATTAATTTTGCCACTACTCATTAGGAGCACTTTAACAAATTCAAACCTCATTTAAAAAAATTATTAAACATTTAATTATCAAGTTAATTATTATTATGTACTAATTTAATATTATTATAAAAACTTATAAATTTCAAATTCTATATCTGCTTCTCTGCACAAATGAAAATTGGACTTGAATTAATAAAACACACTTATTTTGTCAACCCACATCACTAGTTCAAGTGTTCAACCCAATTGAAGTTGGACTGCACTTAAATTAATGTACCCAAATTATAGAATTAATCCAATTTCTACCTACCTTTAATATTTGGTTGCGTTAATATATTTTGAATTTAATATATAGTGTAAAATCATTAATGCAGAAATGTATCTTAATTAAATACTCCTTTAGTTTATATTAAGTGAATTGTCGACACTTTTTTCATAGTTCTAAATAAGTGAATTATTCAAAGTTAAAGAAAATTGTTGAGACTTTTTTTGCTTCATATTTACCATTTATTTAATGAGGTTTTTAACTACTTTACCTTTTCTAGGAGATTAATTTGAAAATAATCAAAAGGGTATAAGTGGAAAGTAACCTTTAATTTATGTCCTTAAATATTTTTCTTAATGGATGTATCATACACAACGATTCGCTTAATATGGACAACAATTCACTTAATATTTTTCTTAATGGGTGTATCATACACAATGATTCACTTAGTATGGACTAGAAAGAATAGTGATTAATTAATCTTACTAATTTGCTCAATTATTAAAGGAAAAATATTTTATCACATTGCTATTATACACTACAATGGAAAATCTAATCTATAAAAAGGAAACAACTCTTAAAAGTTTGTCCTAAATTACACAAAGTCAAGACTGAATTAATATTATACTTATCAAACATTAAAAAAATTTCCCACACAAAATCAAATTTGAATTTAGTACAGTCAAACACTAGAAAATCTAAACTATAAAAAGGGCATCAATAGTGTAACAAAAAATAAACAAAACAATATGGCTTCTAATACTTTTTCTGTTCTCATTCTTATTGTGTCTTTATTTTTGTCTCAATTCTCATTTTCTTTTGGTGATAACCCCACACCAATTGTTCACCTCATTAACAACTTGCCTCCTACTCATACACCAACTATGCAAGTTACTTGTAAATTACAACATGTGCTCCCTTTGCTTAGTGTAACTTTAGTACTAGGTCAAGATTTTCCATTTGATGCTGGTATTATTAATGATATATATGTATGTTATGCTGAATGGGGTGTATTTTATGCTTGGTTTAATGCATATGATCCACTTAAGGAAGACAAAGGCCAACCCATTGTCTATTTTTCTTTTCGAGATAGCGGTATTTATAAGAGTTATGATAAAGCTACTTGGACTGGAGTTACCGATTGGGTCGTCTAGTAACTAAGTTTTCGTCCTTTATCATGTCAAGATTGAAATTTTGAATTTGCTCTATAAGTCATTATTAGGATTATGTAATTTGTGTATGAGTCAAGGGGATTGCTGATTTATATTATTGTCTCTTTGATTCACATTAATATATTGGTTTTATACTACTTTTTTTTTGTCACTTACATTTTTCTTTTATTTTGAAAAAATTACCAAATTACACACCTTATATTCCTATATTTTCAATTATTCCCTACCATTTGTAAAAATTTCAAAAATTCCTCTTCTGATATATAGGAATGATGCTGATACATCGCAATTTGATACATAAGTCCTTTTCATTATACATCGCGAGTTGATACAAACCAAATACAAAATGTATCAGTAAAACATAAGTTTTACTGTTATTTTTGTTGTGTTCATGATATATTAGGTGTTATAAACTGATTTATAAGTTTTATTGATATTACAATGTTTGGTTTGTATCAACTAGCGATGTATCATGAAAAGGACTTATGTATCAAATCGCGATGTATCAGCGTCATTCGTATGTATCAGAAATTTGAAAAAAAAGAAGAGAAAATTCGGATAATTACCCAAAAAGTCAGAAAAAATTATAATTAAGCTTTTTCAGTATGAAATTTAAGTAAAATACCCTTTTATTTTTGTTATTGTCTATTCGAGATCGTGGTTTTTATAAAAGTTATGATAAAGCTAATTGGACTGGAGTTAGAAATTGGGTCAACTAGCAACTGGCTTTTCGTCCTTTATATTGGTTATGTTATTGTCTCTTTGATTCTCATTAATATATTGATTTAATTATACTATACGTTTTTCGTCACCTATATTTTTGTTTTATTTTTGTTATTGTCCTAATTAATGTAGTTACAAGGAAACCAAATTGAATAACTTATGTAAAATGTATGTAGATTAATTATAAATCGAGTTTTTCATATAAAATTTGACTTTTTTTTTGCTAGGATCTTCACACTGTTATTTTTATCGTCTTTTTAATTCACGTTTTTAAAAAAATAAATTTATACCACTAGATAGAGTATCTAGAGGCCTTTTTGTTAATAAAATAAACTAATCCTTAAATATAGAATTTTAATTGGACAGTAAAATTTATCCTCAACTAGTGTTTATATAGATTCGATGAATCTAGGAGTCTAATCTACTTATTCACAATTCTTTTTAAAAATAATAATAATAAAAATATAGATTCTATGAATGAATGACCATATGCTTTATTGTGAAAATAGAAAAAAAATTATATTGATCGACTCCTCCCCATCATCCAATGCACCTCATTCTTACCTAAGGGTGCGTATTGTTTGGTCGTAAACCGATTTAAATCAAAAATTAAACTAAATCGATTAAATATATTGCGACTTTTATTGGATTTGATAAATATAATTGTTTTCATGTTTTACCTCTTAGCATTAATTACTTATTCCCCAAATTATTTCAAGACTTAATACTATACATCAAATAATATGAATAGGGAGTGAATATATATTATGATAACATACTCATATCAATCACTCCCTCTGTCACAATTTATAATTTTATATGACTCATCACTTTTTTTTAGTCAGTTCCAAAAAGAAAAACACGTTTTTATTTTGTAATAATTTAATTTTAAAATACTAATTTTACTCTTAATGAAATTATTTATAGTCGCACAAACATTTATGACTTATTTTAGATCACTAGTTTCAAATGTCTTTCTTAAAATTTATATCAAGTCAAACTACATCATATAAATTGAGAGGAATGGAGTGTTATTTCAATCTTAAAATGCGTGTAAAATCTAAACTGAACAAATAAAAATGAACGAACCTAACAGTACATACTTCATTTATTTTGTCTTTTTTTGGAGTATGTTGAATGGGACAATAAAAAAGCTAGTAATTGTGTGTTTTCAATGTGAACTGGCATCACTTGTTACAAAGCATGACTTAATTGGATGGTACTCTATATTAGCTTAATAACTAAGCAAATACCATAACTAGGTAGTTCAACAACCTTCTCTTTCCCCTATATATAACAAGCATATGTATTGCAAAGGGATTTCATACATTGAAACCATATCTTATAGCAACAATAAAGAGAGATGGTAAGTAATGGGAGTTTGGCGTTTGAATTTTATGACCACTAATGTCTTGTTATTTGAATTAAGGATTCTTTACAAGTTCCATTGAGTTTGGTAAACTATTCTGTATGTTTCAATTTGTTTGTCCTATTTTTTTTTCTAATATGTTTAAAAAATATTTCTTTCTTTTTTAGACAACTTTTTAATTTTAATTTTACACATTACATGATGTTTAAGATCATAAGATTAACAAACATTTTTGTACATAGATCTATATATATATTTAATTTAATACCACAAGATTTAAAAGTCTTTTTTATTTTATTAAACTCTGTACTACGTTAAAATCAGACCAACAAATTAAAACAAAAAGAATAAATGGATTATCAAGATTTATGTGATCTTTCCTCCAATGTTTGTTCTAATTAGTGTGTTTTAAATATCAAGAGTGCGTGGTTAGGTGCAAGAGAGCTTTCAATTGAATGGGCGGACAATCCTCAGCATTGGACTTGGAACTATATTCACAACTCCGGGTACGTAACCCCCCTCCCCCTTCCTCACAAAAAATAAAGAAAAAAAAAATTAGAGGCGAATTCAGAATTTAAATTTATAGATTCTATCTATATATATAGAAATAAATTAATACAGCAAGGTTATGCAGTGTAGAAGTAGTTGAGCTTCTGAACGTTTGTTGGCTCGACATTCGAGGAAAGATAGACACAAGTCGACTCGCTCGAAAAACTAGTTATTCGGCATATTTGGTGTTCAAGCTGAAAGATAATCATTGCGAACTTGAAAGGGCTATTGCATCGGTGAGATTCGTGAAGGAAAAAGCCGAGGGCACGGATGAAGAAGGCTACACCGTTTTTATCTCAAAGGTGAAGGGACATGAAGGAGAACGTGGCAAATTCGCGTATCCGCGAAGCGATGGATGGATGGAAATAAAGCTAGGTGAATTTTTCAACAACTTTGGAGAAGATGGTGAAGTTGAAATGAGGTTGATGGAGAACAAAAATCCTAATTGGAAATCTGGGATTATTGTTAAGGGGATTGATATTCGTCCAAATTAAATTGAGATCCATCTAGTACTATTGTTATTTGGGACTAATGTCATGTCTCTATGTTTAAGTATTATTTTCAATGTGATGATGTTAGCTATTGGGGGATCTTAGTAGTTCAGGTGATCGATAATTTTTACTTTGTCAGTAAAAATTTAATTCCTCACCTAGTTGTGTTCGGTTTGTTTGTCTTTTGTGTTGTTTATGACTTCTTTTAAGTCTCTATTTTTGTGTAAGAGTAAGCTTGAAGTCCTTTGTGTTTTCTATCTAATTTCAAATCAGAAATAAGAGCTTTTGAAGGTTTTTCTGTGTTTTTTTTTAAAATTAAGTGTTAATTTGTGCACCTATACAACTCAAGAAGAAAGATGAATTGCGTGGTACAATTTTTTACTATCTTTTTAGCTAATAATAAAGCCTAAGAAGGCTGATGCATGCTCATAACGGACATTCAAGAATTAGTACATGACTTTGAAATAAATTATATTGAGAATTTAGTAATCTATATAAGATTTCTGGCGTGTCTATTTGTCATGTCAAGGGTCGTGAATATGTAACTGTTCAAGATATCAACTGGCCCCTTTATGTAGAAATCGTTGATAATATACAAAATATAGCTAGTTTAAAAAAACCAATTGATTATGGTATTAGATTACAAATAGAGAGTAATCGTAGATATCTTTTAAAAAAAGGACACTTAGTTTCCATATGGAAGTTATCCTATAGTTATTGTATCCATGCTTGTACAAAACACCAATCATAATATTCATATTTATGGGTATGGAAATAAAGAACACAAGATACTTTTTATCGAAATATGGACAAGCGGAAGTGTAACTCCGAAAAAGCACTTCATGGAGCATCTTGGAATTCAATTGATTTATTAATTCCCTATTAACACATGGAGAAAGACAACTTATATTTATAGGACAATAACACAAAGGTTCTTTTATCTCCTATACTTTCATGATAAATTGGTAGGCATTGTCATGTTTTTCTTGAAGCATCCGCCATCCAGTTATGCTAATGTACCTCTGATGTAATAATCTTACATGAACTTGTGTTACATGAACAATGATCATTGTGCTTTTTGTAAGAAATGGTTGGATGTTAGGACTCATAAAATCATTGTGTACATTGCCTCTTAATGAGTCGGGTCTTTGGAAACAACTTTTTTATCTGCATCGAGATAAAGATAAAATTTGTGTATACTCTACTCTCGCTAAACTCCATTGTTGGATAGAATGATGGGAAACCAACAGAAATCCCACTAGTTTAGAAGTTAATACTTAGATACACTTTAGTTGGCAATATTACAAATCTCATCAGATTTTGGAACGTCCAGATACATGTATCTCGAGATACATGGGGTCAAAATTAGGTGTAATTATTCTAGATACATTGTATCCAAGTGGATTTGCATGTATTTGGGATACATGGACAAATCTTGCTCATCTCCCTCTCCTCGTTCGCCACTCTCCTATATATCTAAAGTGACACACACCAGATACATACAGATACATGTATCTAGTGTGATTCGCTTGTATCTGGGATACATGACTATCTCACACTCTCCCCATCTCGCTCGCCTCTCTCCCTATTTTCAATGTATCTGGTAGCAAAAATACATATATCTAGGTGTATCTTCTTCAATATATGATAGAAATTCTTAATTAGCGGTAAGATAGGTAATTATTTGAATATATATATAAAATTAATATATAATATATATCTAATAAGGTAGTTTCTCGATAATGAAAGTGTAAGGCCCAATGTAAATTATGGTCCAATAAACTAATATGGCACATGTAATTAGATAGTTAAATTAGTTAGTATAACTTACCCTAAATCACATCGCATAAAAGATTAATTATCATTTTTTTTCTATCATTTTTTTATTTACAGAAATTCCTTTAAAACGTGGTAATTTGAATGCATTAATTTAGTAATTCGGATACATTAATTAGGGTTTTATGTATTAGCAGGTAACATTTAAAGCATGATACATTGAACATAGAAATAATTTATGAATCAGAATTAATATATCCAGATTACTGAATTAATATTTCCAGATTACTGAATTAATGTATCCGGATGGAAAGAGAATTTTTTGAAATTCTATGAAATGGATGGGAGTAATGGAAAATATGGTAAATAAAAGAGTATAATTAGGTAATTTTTCCAATTAGTTAACTATAAATATCCTCAATGTATGTTTTTCATCCTTCTCCTCATTCTTGAGGATCTTGCGCATAATAGTAATTCAATTAGAAAAACATTGACGAACATTTTGAAGCATATTTTTTAATCATATTGATATAAAAAAATTATAATTTATAATTGTTTTTGTAGCTATAGTTTTTGAATATCTAAATTTTAATTTTAGATATCAAATTAATCTAATTAAATTTATTTAAGAAATCAATTAAATTAATTCTCGAAAAGTAAAATCTGAAAACTATTTTGAAACAATAAGGTGCAAGAGGATAAATTTTTTTTTGTTTCCCACCCGGTGTCCGATACCTATATTGGAGCCCGACTAAATCTGAATTCACGCAGAAAAGTCCCACATCGAGGGATAAAACGCTCTTTAACAAAGATAACTCCATACGCAAGGAGACTCGAATTCGAAACATCTGCTTAAGGATGAAGGAATATTTACCATTGCACCATAACCCTCTAACTTCATTTATGGGCTTGACAAACAATGATTATTATAACTCAAAATTTATCGCCCAAACCTCAAGTAAAGAGAATTGCAATAGCTCAACCAACGCAAGATACATATTTTGAATATAAAGGTAAAAGTAAAAATAAGAATTTCTCAGCATAGCAGAACTGAAACATGTCCAAAGACACAAAATATTTTTGCATTTGAAATTGATAATTCATATATCAGAGTACAAACATACACAACAAAAGTACATTTTTTGATAAGTCAATCTAAAACGTTGCATTAGGAGACGTATGAAGACGATGCCAAATCCCTGTAGAACGTAATAGCAACGACGGCTCAATAAAACACGAGGAGAACTTGCAAAAGCTCTTACATCCATCTTCATCATCAAAACACAGGTGAAACTAGACTTTCGTTATACGTAACCATATCAATTCTACGACGAGTATTATCAAGTATATGAATCTGAAGATCCTTGTAAATATTCTTTCTTATATTAAATAGCACCAATCGTTCCCCGTCTCTCAATAATACTTCACCATCCTCATTCATAAACAGGGGCGAATAAAAAATCCCTGGAACTACATAATAAGGAACTGACGCAAATTTATTCCAAGATTCTTTAACGCCATACTCCTTCATTATCCATATATCCACCGCGCCTTGACATTCACAATGACAAAATCCAAATAAAGATTCTTTAGAAGACATTAAATCCCAATGAACATACTCATTTTCATCATAGCTAGGTAAATCTAGCTTCCCCTGTTTTTCATTTACCAAATCAAAGTAGACAATTTTCGAGTTATCGACGTTGAAATCGCAATGTGGGCGCGAATCCCAATGAATAATACCATTCAAAAGAACGCCAGAATTGCTATAAACATAACCATTAACAAACGCTTTAATTCTTTTCCAAGAATTAGTCTTTAAACTATAAACCTTAAACTCATTATTACCAATATTCTTGATTTTAGAACTATAGACTAAAACCAATTTATAATCATCATTGAACTCATCATAACCAAAACCATACGTACAACAATAATCTTGATTCATAAAAACAGGTTCTTTTGGAAGTTTTTTCCATTTTCTAGTAGAGGGGTTCCATAAAATAAGTGAATTTTCTACTGATAAACAGATCAACCCATCACAAGAACCGATAAAGCGCGTAAGACAACAAGGGGATTTTACAAGATAATTAAGATCAACACGGACGAAAGTTTTAGAAAGAGCTGGAAAAAGGGTATATATTTTTTTAGATAAATTTTGGTTAGGGGTTGATAAAAGGAGTTTTGGGGGGATATTTTTGTGGTTGTTTCTTGAAAAAATGAGATGAGTATTGACGAACTGGGGAGATGATAGTAAAGAAAGCCAGGATTTCGAAACAGTCTTGAATTTGATGATGGATTTGACAGGTAATCTTAGGAGAATTTCAAAGATAACTTCAATTGGGAGATAAGACATTTGTTGGGACATTTTTTATATGAGTTGGTGACTCTCATTGAGAAACCTACTAAGGTATTTATAATGGAGGGATGATTACGGCATATTTGTCCATAGGCAAAATCGGACATGTAATTATTGGAATGATTGTTATGCGTTCCAAGAAAAAATTGGACTACAAGGATTATTATGTTCAATCTTATCTTTCTGTAAGAATCTATTTTTATAGTTTTAGTTTTTGATCATATTACAATACTTTTATCAGTTATATCTAAACTTACCTTTATTATATTATATCATATTATTTTATTTTATAATATAATGTTTGGATATATTTTTTCATTTTCGATGTTTTATAATGTCATGGATCAATTATCTGAAGAATAAATTTATAATATTATGTGCAATTAGAGAATAGAGTAGGTAGTAGAGATAAGTATGCACTTTAATAAAAGTACTCGAAATTTAAAATAAGTTATTAACATATTTCACAAGAAAATATGCTCATAAACCTTTTACAAATTATTAAAATATTTTTAAAAAATTTAACACACTATAAAATAGTTAATTATTATAAGATCATTTTATGCCTCAATCAACTTTTGAATTTTAAACAGATTAGATGAATGTTAAATTATTATTTTTTGTAACCTATTTAAATTTAAAAAGTCAAATCATTCCAACTAACCCCATAAATTACCATGTGATATAATTTTTTTGGTCAGAATTTTCTTATATTCCTATTTTTAATGGAATTGCAGAACGCCAGGCTTTTTCTTTTTAACAAAAAATGATACTTTTAATAATAATAATATTCAAATAATTAAACTCATTGCATATATTTAACTCTTCCAGAGTATCCAGGCACACCATACAATCATTCATAAAAGTAAATTATGAAATTTGTTTTTTCTGCTTATGTTATGGAAATTATTATTTTTTTACTTTCAATTTATATCAGTGTTTGACTGTAAAAATTATAAAACTTATTATTTATGATAAGCCATAAATTTTGTATTACTTTAAAATATCTTATTAGAGGTGAAACAAAAAGTTTAAAATGAAATTTTTTATTTTTTATTTTTTAAATAAAAGTTTGACATTGACATACACTAAAATAAATTTCTTAAAAGAGTCGACCTTTTTTATCAGCACACCTTCCTGACGCCCTCATGGACGTCACATAATTGATGACATGCAAAATTAGACAATAATTGGATTTTTATTTTATTTTTTGCCAAAAAGTTACCAAAAATCAAAATTAATCGACCTAATTTATGTTTACCCGTAAATCAGTGTATCAAAATAACAATTGAATTTATAATGAAAGTTTAAGGGTCCATAAATTATAATGACCAAATAACGCGTTCTTGATGCTAATTGAAATGCCAATGAACATAATGAGAAATAATAGACAAGAATAACAACCAACATGAGTTGTGGTGAAGTGATGACACTATTTCACCCTTAATTAGAGTCTTGAGTTCGAGCCCTGAAAATAAAAAAAATTATGTTGAAAGCGTCACCCCAAATGGGCCCTACAATGCGCAATTCAAATTTAGTTGAGGCTCCACATACTCTGAACATCGAGTGAAAAATAAAAAAATAAAGATTAGAATAACAAATTAACAGATAATAAGTAAAAGAGGTCAAATGAATTTTATTAAGTAGTCTTTGATGGGATTGTCAAGCAATTTCTCTGTACAATATTTATAATCTTGACTATTAATTAAGAGTATGCAAAAATCGAATCGATCGACAAATCGAATCGAAAAAAATGCTATTAGTTTATTACTATTGGGTTATTAAATTAACGGATTTTAATTGATTTCATAAAAAAATTTATCGAGTTATCGGTTCGATATTGGTTTTAATATTGGGTTATTGGGTAAACTGATAACCCACTAAAGCTATAGTAATTTACTACATTATTCCTACATAAATATTAAATATTAATATCAGTACCTTATAGGTTGTTATTTTTGTCCTTTAGCCTTTAATTCACATTATTATTTTAGTTCTTTAATTTGTCTTGCACTTGTATATTTCTTTTCATGTTAGTTACTAGTGTTTCTATTTTATTAGCATTATGTAAAGTTATATTATTGTTCTGTCGCGTCAAATTATTGGAGAAATTATATATTTGTTTTATGAGTATTTTCTTATTGATTAATTCAAAAACCGAATCGCTAAGGACCAACAACCGATAAATCGAAAATCGATAAGAAATATCTTATTGATTTGGTTATTGATTTAGCATATTTAAAAATTAATAATACATAAAATCAAACCGAACCGACCGATATACACCTGCTATTAATAGTGTCTTGTACGATTTACGTCATTTATCTTAATTTCCAAGTTTTAAAAAAGTAGAAATTTATATAGTAATTCTATGTGACGCCAGCATGGACGTCATGTGATTGATTATTGATGAATTTTTCAAAAGAAAAAAGAAAGAGGAATGGTCAAGATTATTTTATCAGATTCAGAGTATGTAATTTCAGTTTTGTAAATAATTATTATATTGTTGAATAATTTTAAGAAGATACTAAACATCACAAAATTTTCAAATAAGTTTGTTCAAATCATCTTGCTTTCGAAAAGTTGACTAGGGTAGGTTCACTCTAAATTGAAAATGATTTTTCTATCTCATAATTTTTTTTTACGTATATTTTAATTTTTTTAAATATTAATTATATTAAATATGTTATTATTGTTGTTGTCGTTCAGGATCGATCCAATGTAAATCAAATAATGTTTAAGAGAACTGAAAAAATGAAATTAAATCAAATCAACTTAAAAAATCAGCACATTTTTTTACTGATTTAGTTTAGTTTAAATTTAAAAAATCAACAGTATTTCATTTGGTTCGGTATTCAAGGAAATAACTCGAACTAAACCATCTCTCTCTATATATATATTTATCTATTAATTTATAGAATTATATGACCATTAATATTTGTTTTTATAGAGTTCTTTAAATTTTATATATACAAATGTTTAGGTAAAGAAAAATGGGATTCGGACTTTATGTTAACTTCAAAAGATAGCTTAACGAGTGAGAATTGCTCAAAATCACGTATGTAAGAAGACAAATTTACCCTTCTACAATCGATGGAGACTCCAACACCCCTTTCGCATGAGGTGAACAATAAAATTGAGACAAATATTCGATACCAAGAAAAAATAAAAAAAATCTAATTTTGCTACCATATAAAAATAACGGAAAGGGATCAAAACTACCCTTTCCTTCATACTATTGGCTCAAAAATATCTTTCATGTCATACTATTGGCTCACTTCTACCCTCCGTTTGACGGAATGAAATGTGGCATCTCATATGTATTAATTTACGCCACGTAAGATCTCCACATAAGCACCCCACCCTACCTCATCAATTAAAAGATCAAAATTCATCCTTGACTCTCGTAGTTATGGTTTTCTTGACTCTCGTAGTTATGGCTGTCACAATTAATTTGTAGCAGTTTTAAGCAAACTATTAATTAGCTATTTAATTTGCTAAACTATAGTTTTCATCCAGTAGACATAGCTAACAAAGGGTGATAGGTTTAATTTTCCAAAGTGATAATTAAGCAAATCTGCTACCTGATCAAGAAGGTGCTTTTCTAGGAGGAAGATGGGTGCAGTCAAGCTGGAAGTTAGCTGCAGAGCAACATAATCGTACGTTCAACGTAATCAATAGATGCTTGGGAAGTAGCTGAAGTGTTCTTCCTAAAGTCAGGCCAACAAGCAGGGGTACCTGACTGCCGCAAATTATTACGAAAGTTGCTTAAAAACTGCTGCAAATTAATTGTGGCAGTCATAACTATGAGAGTCAAAAACCATAACTACGGGAGTCAAGGATGGGTTTGGGTCTTTTAATTGATGGGGTGTGGTGGGGTGCTTATTTGGAGATCCTATGTGGCGTAAATTAATACACACGAGATGCCACATTTCATTCCGTCAAACAGAGGGGTATAAGTGAGTCAATAGTATGATGTGAAGGGTATTTTTAATCCAATAGTATGACGTGAAGAGTATTTTTGAGTCAGAATATAATTTAAGGGTATATGTGCTCTATTTCGAATAGTCGAAGAATAGTTTTGACCCTTTTCCGTAAAAATAATTGTCCACTAAATACTCAACGTCAAAATTAATTTAAGAGGTGATCACAACAAAATAAAACAAAACAAAAAAGTAATTTAATTTAAATTATTTAAAATCTATCAAATTGAGTGATCATTTGAAAAACAAAATTCTCGATCAAGAAATCAAGAACTACAACATCAAATATATATCCAATGTAATCTTACAAGGTGAGATCTATGTAGAGTAGGCTATACGCATATTTTATTTTCTATTTTTGTGGGATAGAGAGGTGTGATTTGAATTAGGAGAATGCCTCAACTTCAATTCGGTATGACAAAAGCAAAAAAAAAAGTATAATTTTAATATTTATGGCCTTAAATATATCATAATATTTGTGTGTCTATAAAAAATTTTGTTACTTCTCATCTTAAAATAGCATGATTAGTTATATAGTTATAAAAACTTTTTATGAAGGGTAAAATGTAAAGTTAATTGTTTCCATATTTAGAAATGTATCACTTTTTTATTTAACCGGCCAAAAAGACAAGTATGTCTCTAGGGGTAGGCATTGTATGGTTAATATGGTATTGAAAGTTTCAGTTCGGCAATTATAATTTTTGGTTTTTAAAATATTATATAATTATAATATTAAATTAATTCAATATGGTTAGATATTTTTAATTTTGATTTTGACATCTTTTTATATGATAAATCGATAATCACATAGTTTGTTCAATTTCGATTTACATATACTCATATAATAAAGAATTATGAATTCGTTTTTTCAAGAAAAATCTCGAGTATATCATTTTAGCACCTTAAACATGTAGAAATATTCAAAAAAAATATATAAGCAATTTCATTTATTAATCAATTACACAAAAATGACATTTCAATAAAGATAGAGTTGTAAATGTTCCAACATCTAAATAATTAATTTTATATCTAATACTAATTTATTTGTATTAATATATCTATCTATCTATCTATCTATCTATCTATCTATATATATATATATATATATATATATATATCAAATATCATAATATCGAAACACAATATCAAAATTTTTGTTTTTACTATGGTAATTCTATACATATCATGTCCACTCTTAAATATGTCACAAAAATTAGAATAGATTGATATATTAAACTTATACCTAGGGGTGTTCATGGTTCGGTTTGGGTCGGTTATTGATTAAAACCATAACCAAACCAATTTAATCGGTTATTAAATGTCTAAAACCATAACCAAACCAAGTAAAATAATAACCACGGGTTTGGTTATTGTCGGTTTGGTTCGGTTTGATTCGGTTATTCAGTTTATGACTAGCCGAGATAATTCAAATATTCTCTCTCTACATTCTTCAAATTCTTATGAAGCTCTTTTTTCCTCACGACCCACAGAGGTTCAAAACAAAAAATGAAACAACTTAAACATTCGGAAAAAAAAGAAAACAACTTAAAATCAATTTAAAATTTGAAAAACTCCTTACAAACCTTCTCAAAATTTGACAATCTTATACTTGGGGTTGAGGAGTTGAGGTTGCTCTTGAGCCTTCACTGTTAGTCTATGACTGTGAGTCTGTGACTTTGTGAGAAACCAACGTGAGAGGAACAAAAATGTAAAAGGAAAACAGATACTAGGGTTTTAAAGTTTTAACTTTTACTTTATGTTGCTGCCTACTGCTCAAGTGCTTAGTGCTTATTAGAAATTTAGGATTTAGAATTTAGGATTTAGAATTGGGCTCGAGAGTTGAGCTAATGAGCTTGGATTGTTGGACTTGGACCGCTGTTTAGTGTTTATTAGAATTTATAATTGGGCTTGAGAGTTGGGTTTAGATTGTTGGGCCTTAAAAATAAGTATATTAATATTAAATTAATAATTAAAACGTATAAAATATCTTTAATTATTTATGAAAAACTAATATTATACATATAAATAATTATAAATTTTAAGTATATAATTATCGGTTTGGTTTGGTTATTTATTCGGTTATTTTTTTCTATAACCATAACCAAACCAAATATTATCGGTTATTCAAATTTAAAACCAAACCAAACCAAACCAAACTGAATGTCGGTTTTTTTATTCGGTTTGGTTAAATTTTCGGTTTGGTTTTGGTTTTAACCAAAACTGTGAACAGCCCTACTTATACCTAACACTTTAATGTAAATGATACGTCATGAGTGATATAACAAAGTGCTATAATATAATACTTTTAAAAAACAGACTATTAACTTAAACAGTGTCCTATAAACAACCGTTGATCAAATGGTTTTGTATTTTATGGGTGTTAATTAACTCATAATTAATTGTTGTATTCCTAAAAGTCTATACTCAATTTCATATTTGGAATATTTGATACTAATATAAATTTAACCAAAAGGAAAAAAGAAGTTCTTAAGGGTTAATTTATTGACTTTTGAGTCTTCTTAAAGTCATGGAAAGATAGGGAAGAAGATCAACAATTACTAAATAGTAAAATAATGCCCTAAAACTAGGGAAGTCACCAAATAAAGTACTCTCTCCGTCCTATATTATGAATTATCATGTTTTGCTTTTCGAGAGTTACTTTATTTAATTTTTGAAGCTAATGTAGATTATTAGTCACCCACTATTAGGGGTGTTCAAAATCGAACCGTAACCAATAAGTCAATCGCAAAATTGGCTTACTGGCTTATTGGTATTGGGTTATCGAATAAATGGTTGGAGAACGGATTAAAGTTTTATAATTAACGGCTTATTAGTGTGGAGGCGGATTATTCAATTTTCTTATAAGGTAAACCGATGACCCGTTAAGAATTACCATACTTACACTTTTATTTTAGGTATATTAGCCTCACTTAATATTTTACCATAATATATAAGAGTAATTATATATTTTTTCTTTGTTAGTCCTGACTCCGAAAGGCTAAAGCCGTAAAACCAGAAAAACATATTTACTTTTCTATAATTATATATTTTGCCTTCAAGAAGAGAGAGCAAGTCAACAAACTCAAAAAAGTATTAAGGTTTAAAAGAGGTAAAGGCGTAAAGAAGTTTCTGGCTCACTGCATTTAAAATAGTGAAAAGAAGTCATCTCTTTTTAAGGTGCGTTCATTGAAAAAAAGTGTACAATAAAAATTAATTAGAGGTTAGCCGATACACCGCCAATAACCGTCCGATAATTTTTAATCCGTTACGGAACCAACTAATATCTTATAGGTTGGCTAGCGGATTAGTAAATTTAAAAATCGAGATCCTATAGGCCAAACCGTTAAGTGAAATTATCCGCTCAATCCGTCCGATAAGCAGCCCTACCCACTACTTGTGCTAGCTTTACAAATTGATCGATTGGTGGGGTTGGAGGGGGGTGGGGGGAATTTAAAAAATTGAATGAGATTATTTTAATATTTGAAAATTATAATTTAGAATTTAGATATTCAAAAATTATACGAAAATTTATAACAACCAATCGATTAGCCTAGCAATTTTATTTACAAGAGATTAATTGAACAATTCTATATAGTCGTTTTTTTTAAAATAGGTGTGGTTAAAATTTATTGGGAACACCTGGACAAAGCTAATACAAAAATATATTGAGAAAGATGAAAGGTAATTTGGATTGATTGATTAAACATTCAGATGTACAAGTAGAGAAAGAGAGATGCACACGGTTATGCTAACGGGGATACGTAGATATACATGGGATATTATTACTCAAATAATCGATATTTTTATCAAATCAAATAATTTAATCTCAATAATAATAGATAAAGCGAGAATATATATTACTTAACTATGATTAAATGATAGATATGTATATAAAAGACAAATTAATGCCTTGCATTTTTATTTTATTTTTGCATTCATATACTTTTCTTTAAATTACTAAATTTTGCAACTCTACATATTTACAACATTTATTGCTTTGAAAACATGACAAGTTACGTTACTTGTCATACTAACCAAATTAATTTGCTTGTCCTATAAATTTGAGTCTTTATCCACTAACATTGTCACCTAGCAAATCACTTTCTTCACTAATCTTCATCCCTAGAGTTTTTCTAAGATTTTTGGTTAATAATTCAACTTCAATCATGGAAAAATCAACCATATTTATCAAATCACAAACTCTTGTTCTTTCTCTTTTCTTCCTCGGACTACTCTTGAATTATCCATGGATGACTTCAGCTACTCGTCCTGACGATTTTTTGAATCATGATTCGTTATCATCATCAAATAAAAAATCCACAATCGTAATTAATTATCCTCACAAAATATCAAGTGATCAACAATATATGGTGAATACTCATGATGTTCCAAGTGGTGCAAATCCTATTCATAATGGATGTGAAAATGATGTATGTTAGTTAAAGCACCATGACCTAAAACTACTACTTACAATAATTTGCCTCTCTTGTTTATTATGCTACTAAGGAAGAGGTGTTGTTAACATGCTGCTATCACTATTTCCCTTGTTAAAAAAATAATATATATGCGTATGGATATAGATAATAAATCCTTTTTGATTTGGTTCTAGTAAAAATATCTATGCATATTTTACTTATGGATTGTTAATCGTTATCTGATGTTTTTAAGGTTAATCTTAAATACTATGAAGGATATGAATTACGTTGCATAGCATAAGTCTGGTTTATGTTGGATACGTAGGTAGCCTACCTTAGGGTTCTGTCCAACCAAAATTAAAAATAATAGTACAATAGTTGTTATACTTAATTTGAACTAATATTGGTTCAAGAATTCATGAACCCTAAAATGAAGAAGAAGATCACGATGCAGTGATGCAAGGGTACTGGATGGAGCTTTGAGGTATCAGGTTTATCTAAATTTAGTACTTTTCGCTGCAAAGCATAGAATTATGTGTAAAAAATCACTAATTTATTTTAAATAGTAAATATGAACTCGTAATTAATTAGAGGCAGACCTTCATGTAGAGATGAGGGTGCACCTGCACCCGTTAACTTAGGAAAAATCATGTATATATAAAGGGATCGGATGACCTCCATGCTCCTATTAGGCTCTGTCCCTAGTTAGGTTAGCAGATTAGTATATTTAAAAATCAATAATTTAAATTATTAAGTGCAAATATCCAACCGAACCGCACAATAGGCATCCTTAGGAATGTTATAATATAATATAAAAAAAGCATACTCTTAACTAATTAAACAATTTATAAACAACAAGGATCACATGGTTTTGAATTTTATGGTTGTTAATTAACTCAAAATTAATTGTCTTCACTATCTCATACTATACATTCTTAAAGCCATGTAAAGAAAAGGAAGAAGTTAAACAATTACAAATATAGTAAAAATATAAAGAAAGTTCACAACAAAAAACAACAATAATGATAATTCCTATATAGCCAGGTTAATTATATGATATAGTATGGTGTTAAGCATTATTTTATTCGTGATTCTATTGCTATTATATTTTTTTTTTAATTTGATTATCTTTACTAATTTTTCTGTTAATATTTCTATTTTTTTAATATTTTCATCATAGTATTTTACTCTTGCATTTTTTTCAAATTATTCTGAAAAACGATTTCCTTAAATCGAGGATCTATCACAAAAATTCTTTCTAACCCACAAAAATAAAAATAAGATTTACGTACATCCCCCGTCATTCTCAGGCCTCATTTATGTGACTACAATGAATATAATGCTATTGAAGTAATCGATTTCCAAGATATAAATTCTTGAGAAAATTAGAAAATATATTTACAAGCGATTAGCCTAACAATTTTATTTACAAGCAATTATTAGCCTAACAATCCTAGTTATTCGTCGCTATTTATTTTTTTAGTGGGTGTTGGTTGGAATTCATTGAAAACACCTGGACGAAGCTTATATAAAAAAAAAAATTAATCGGAAAGATTAATTGAAGGTGATATGAATTGATTTGGAGTCAAAATTCATAGATAAAATCGACATGATTTTTACATGCTTTGACTCGTCTTATATGATATACCAATTCAAAATTTTGATATCAAACTCTTCAAATCTAACTGAATAAACTCAAAATTTAATATAAGCTTTCTCACAAAAGTTATCAACAAGATTTTTGAACACCGACTATATATATTCACATATAAATGATAAATACGTCTATAAAAGATATTTGACTTAAAATTTTTTGTTTGCGTAAGGGTAAATTTTTACCCTAAAATTAATGAACACCGACCATATATATATTTACATACATCTCTTCTAATTAAATTACTAAGCTTTGCAACTCTTCATATTCACAATATTTATTACTTTGAAAACTTATGAAGTTACGTTCCTTTTCATACTAACCATATAGATTTTCCTGTCCTATAAATTTGAGTTTTTTTCCTCTAACATTTTCACCTACCAACGTACAATATTTTACTTTCTTGAATTTTTAATTTTCTATCATGGAAAAATCGTCTCTTCTTCCTCTTTTCTTCCTTGGACTACTCATGAATTATCCATGGATAATTTCAGCTGCTCGTTTTGTCGATTTTACAGATCATAATTCGTTATCACCTTCAAATGAAAAATCCACAATGATAATTAATCATTCTCACAACATATGGAGTAATAAGCCATATATGGTGAATGCTCGTGAAGTTCCTACTGGTTCAAATCCACTTCACAATAGATGAATATGTTGTACGTTAAAGCACCATGACCTAAAATTACTAAGTACAATAATTTGCATCTTGTTTGTTATGCTACTAAAAAAGTGGTGTTGTTAACATGTTATTATATAAATATATGTGTGTATGAATACATATATATGTGTGTGTGATAATAAACCCTTTTCAATTTGGTTTTGGGGAAACTATGTAAGCGTATTTTACATATGTATTGTTAATCCTTGTCTGGTTTTTAATGTTAATCTTAAATAATATAAAGGATATGAATAACGTCAGACATGATTCTTGTTAATGAATGTTGAATACATAGTCAGCTTACCTTCGAATTGATTCTTGTTAATGAATGTTGAATACATAGTCAGCTTACCTTCGAATTCGGTCCAACCAAATAGTAAAAAAAAAAAGAATTTAGTAAAGGTTGTGACAAAATTAAATCTTAGTGGCGTGGCTAGAAATTTTGTCAACATTATTCAATTTTTGAAGGAATAAATAAAATAAAGCGATGGATATACAACAACAACAACAACCCAGTGAAATCCCACAACATGGGGTCTGGGAAGGGTAGAATGTACGCAGACCTTACTCCTACCAAGGTAGGACGGCTGTTTCCTGGAGACACTCGGCTCAGTAAAAGCATAAATGCATAAAAAAATGTTAGATAAGAATAGAAAATTAAAAGCTTTATGAGAAAAACAACAAACAAATAACGAATAGATGACAAATAAATACAAATAAATAAAGACTAATAACAAATAACGATTAAATAAATAATGAAAGCGTCACAGGTAAAATTGAGTAATCAAAGCATAGAAAGTAATAAATAATAACAGAAATAACAGAAATCAGAAGTCAAAGCGCAAGAGATCGTAATGCACTACTACACCTATGAATAGAGAAGAATAACGAGACTATGAACTAGCCTTCTATCCTAATGTGGGTCCTCCACACCCTCCTATCTAAGGTCATGTCCTCCGTAAGCTGTAACTGCGTCATGTCCTGTCTAATCACCTCTCCCCAATACTTCTTCGGCCTACCCCTACCTCTTCTGTAACCATCCATGGCCAGCCTCTCACACCTCCGCACTGGGGCATCTGTGTCTCTCCTCTTCACATGTCCATACCATCTCAGTCGTATTTCCCGCATCTTGTCTTCCACCGAGGCCACTCCTACCTTGTCCCGAATAGCCTCATTTCTAATCCTGTCGCTCCTGGTGTGCCCACACATCCATCTCAGCATTCTCATCTCAGCAACTTTCATCTTTTGAATGTGAGAAGTCTTAACTGGCCAACACTCCGCCCCATACAGCATAGCCGGTCTAACCACCACTTTGTAGAACTTGCCCTTAAATTTTGGTGGCACATTCTTGTCACATAGCACTCCGGAAGCGAGCCTCCATTTCATCCACCCTACCCCAATACGATGTGTGACATCATCGTCAATCTCCCCGCTGCCTTGCATGATAGACCCAAGATACTTGCAACTACTTCTCTTTTGGATGACCTGAGCACCAAGCCTAACTTCAACATCAACCTCCTGAGGTGTCTCACTGAACTTGCACTCTAAGTACTCTGTCTTTGTCCTACTCAACTTAAACCCTTTAGACTCCAAGGTATGTCTCCAATCCTCCAGCTTAGCGTTAACTCCGTGTCGAGTCTCATCGATCAGGACTATGTCATCCGCGAAAAGCATACACCATGGCACCGCACCTTGAATTTGTCGCGTCAATCCATCTATCACCAAGGCAAATAAAAAAGGACTAAGAGCTGATCCTTGATGCAACCCCATCACCACTGGGAAGTGCTCTGAGTCCCCTCCTACTGTCCTTACCCTGGTTTTGGCTCCCTCGTACATGTCCTTGATCACCCTAATGTATGCCATAGGTACACCTTTAGCCTTCAAACATGTCCATAGTATTTCTCTTGGGACTTTATCATAAGCCTTTTCTAGGTCGATGAATACCATATGCAAGTCCCTCTTCCTCTCCCTATGCTGCTCCACCAGTCTCCTCATAAGATGGATGGCTTCTGTAGTTGAGCGTCCCGGCATAAATCCAAACTGGTTCTCTGAAATAGACACGTCTCTCCTCACCCTCATCTCTACCACTCTTTCCCACAGTTTCATAGTATGGCTTAGTAGCTTAATACCTCTATAGTTGTTGCAACTCTGGATATCCCCTTTATTTTTGTATAGAGGGATCATTATGCTCGACCTCCATTCTTCGGGCATCGTTGCCGTTTTAAAGATGACATTAAATAACCTAGTCAACCACTCCAAACCTACCGAACTCGTGCTCTTCCAAAATTCCCCAGGAATCTCGTCAGGTCCGGTTGCTCTTCCCCAGCGCATCCTACGAACGACACTCTTAACCTCCTCAACCTTAATACTCCTACAATACCCAAAATCGCAACGCCTCTCTGTATGTTCTAAATCTCCCAACACAAAGTCTCTGTCCCCTTCCTCATTCAAGAGTTTATGGAAATAGGACTGCCATCTCTGTTTAATGAGGGTCTCGTCTACCAATACTTTTCCATGCTCGTTCTTAATGCACTTCACTAGGTCCACATCGCGTGCCCTTCTCTCCCGCGCCCTGGCTAGCCTGAACAATTTTCTATCCCCACCTTTCTCTTCTAGTTCAGCATAAAGGCATTCAAAAGCTGTTGTTTTTGCCGTCGAAACCGCCGACTTCGCCTCCTTTCTCGCTATTTTATAAAGTTCCCTATTCGTCCACTTCTCCACCTCATCTGTGCTTTCTATCAACTTTGCGTACGCCATCTTCTTTGCTTCCACCTTTTCTTGCACTTCTCCATTCCACCACCAGTCTCCTCGATGCCGACTACGACTACCAGTCGAGACTCCCAACACTTCCCTTGCCACAATCCTAATACAACTAGCCGTCCTATCCCACATACTGGTCGCATCCCCATTACTATCCCAGGCCCCCATGGCCTTCAACTTCTCTCCCATCTCCAGGGCATTTGCAGTGGTCAAACTCCTCCATCTGATCCTAGATCGATCATCCCCGACCCTCTTATTCCTCATCATCTTGATCCCTAAATCCATCACCAAAAGCTTATGTCGGGTTGTAAGGTTGTCTATCGGAATGACCTTACAGTCTTTGCACAAACCTCTATCGACCTTCCTCAGGAGTAAAAAGTCTATCTGAGTCTTAGCCACCGAACTATGGAATGTTACCAAGTGGTCTTCCTTCTTTGGGAAACTCGAATTGGCTATGACCAACCCAAAAGCTCTTGCGAATTCCAAAAGTGAAAGGCCTCCTACATTTCTGACCCCGTAGCCAAAGCCTCCATGCACATCATCATACCCTCCTGAAATAGACCCGATGTGCCCATTGAAATCCCCTCCCACGAAAAGCTTCTCAGTAGGTGGTATACCTCCCACTAACTCATCCAAATCCTCCCAAAAGCGCCTCTTATCCTCCTCCCTTAAGCCCGCTTGTGGCGCATAAGCACTAATAATGTTGAATGTGCTCCCTTCAACGACCATCTTAATCGACATCATCCTATCGTTGACTCTCCTAACCTCCACTACCTGATCCCTTAGATCATTGTCTACTAAAATGCCTACCCCATTCCTATATTTTGATCTACCTGAAAACCAAAGCTTATACCCGTCTACCTCCCTAGCTTTAGAACCTACCCATTTGGTCTCTTGGACACAAGCTATATTAATCTTTCTCTTCTTTAGAATTTTAACTAGCTCTATGGATTTGCCCGTTAACGTTCCAATATTCCAAGAACCAACTCTCAGTCTAGACGCTCCTTTAACCCACTTACCCCTATGTGCACCGAAAATTTAATGAGTGCATAAGAGTTTTCCACATGATATTTACAAATCATAAAGATATTTGCAATAAAACTAATAAACTAATTACGTAAAAAAAAACTTAACAAAGAAAATTCTAACCTTGAAAATATAATTCAGATATGTTTGTATCAGAAGTAAAAATTCTATAAATCAAAACTAAAATAAGAACTTAACTAAAAAATCTTACATTTTTAAAAATAAAAATTTAACAAGGTTTTATCTAATGAATTATTTTAATAATATTAATTCTACATATTATTCCTATAATAATTAAAAATAAAATGAAAAGATGTTTGGTATGAGTTATATATATCCTATTTTTAAAAAAAATAAGATTTATTTATTAGTTATACCTACATGCAAAATCAATAAATGTAAGTTATCGAATAAATAAAAGGAGGAATAATAGATATGGAGTGAAGAGGAAGTTAAAAGTTTTGTTTTGGGAAAAATATTTTGAGGATAAAAAAATATATTAAGAATAAAATAATAAAATATTTGATTAAATTAGAAGTGTTTATAAGCTGAAAAATTATAAATTGAGGATAATCAACTTATGACTTTTGACACCAGTTTATCAGCTTATCTAAATAACCTTATAGTTTAAAAAGTACGAAATTATAAATAAATAAAAATTAAGATGCTTAAATATGTCATAGTATTTATCTGACTATAAAATATTTGAAACATACATATAACCTTAGACATGTCATAAATATTATGTTGTTATAAAAAAATTCACTAAGAATTAAATAAGAAGTGTAAAATTATTTACTTTCAAATTTAGAAATGTAAGTGGATAATGCATGTTCAATTAATACAGTGGAGTGTTATTTATAAGATAATATTGACAAAAACAGAATTTAACTTAAACAATGTATAAACAACCATTGATCAAATGGTTTTGTATTTTATGGTAATTAATTAACTCAAAATTAATTGTTGTATTCCCAAAAGTCCATACCAGTGTCATATTTGGAAATTTGATACTAATGTAAATATAATCAAAAGGAAAAAGAAGAAGTCCATAAGGGTAAATTTATTGACTTTTGATCATCGAAAATATATCAATATCTCATATTATTAAATTCTTAAAGTCATTGTATAAAGATAGGAAATAAGATAAAAATTACTGAAAAATAAGATAATCCCCTAAAAGTAGGAAAGTTCCCAAAAAAATAAAATTATGATCCTTCTCTATTCTATTTTATTTCTAGAAAAAAAAATCTTAAATGAATAGGTTGTTGAGAATAATTGATATCCAATGAGAATTTGAAGCAGTTTTCAATTGTTGTTCACCTTCCAAGTTTAATTTATCGAGTTTTTCAAGTTTAAGTCCGATCATAATATCTTTGAAAAGTATAGATGTCATTGTAAGTGTTTAAGATAGTTTAAAGAGTTAGCTAGGTCCTTTATAGGATATAGTAATGGATTCTCCTAAATATAAATTCTTGAAAAAATATAACAATTTAGAAAATATTTACATGTGATTCGCCGCCTAACAATTTTATTAACAAGCAATTAGCCTAACAATCCTATTTAATCTTTATTTCTTGAGTGAGTATGGTTGGAATTTATTGGAAACACAACTAATACAAAAATAAATTGAGGAAGATTAATTGAAAGTACTATGGATTGGTTTGGAGTCGAAATTCAGAGATGAACTCGACATGATTTATTACGAGAATGTATATCACGTGTGTATCATGTATATCATACATAACAATGGATCAAATGTATAGCTAAAATATGGGCACGTGAACTATCTTTGGTATTCTCTTCATAAAACTAAGTTATTTTATGTATATATTTTCTAAAATTTGTATAATATTATCGTGTGACACCTATACTATAAGAAGGCTAAATAATGTCGTTGATTGAATATTCACATACATCTCTCCTAAATTATTAAGTATTGCAATGCTTCATAATCCATTAACATTTATTGCTTTGAAAAGTTAACAAGCTACGTTCCTTATCATACTTACTATATAGATTTTCTTGTCCTATAAATTTGAGTCTTTTTCCACTAACATTTTCACCAAGCTAACAACACTATTTCACTTTCTTGACCACATATCATATTCATCTCCTAGGGTTAATTTGGTGTAATATTTCAACTTTTTATCATGGAAAAATCAATTGTTCTTCCTCTTTTCTTCCTTAGTCTACTTTTTAATTCTCCATGGATGATTTCTGCTACAAGTTCTGTCGATTTCCTAGATCATAATTCATTGTCATCATCAAATGAAAAATTCCCAATAATAATTAATCATCCTCACAAAATATCGAGTGATCAACAATATATGGTGGATTTTCATGATGTTCCAAGTGGTCCAAATAGATGTGACAATGATATATGTTAATGCACCATGACCTAAAACTAGTATAGGTACAAATAATAATTTGCCTCTTTGTTTATTATGCTACTAAAGAAGAGGTGTTGGTAACTTCTTGTTATCACTATAAATGATGAATAAACCCTTTTCGATTTGGTTCTGGTGAAATTGTCTTATGTGTATTTTACATGGGTTGCAAATCATTATCATCTGGTGTTTTTTAAAGTTCATCTTAAATAGTAATACAAAAGGTTGGCATACATCAAACTAATTATATTGATTTATGAGTTCATGAAACATATTCTAAAGGATCTATATTATATGCACTAGCAATGTAACAACTTTTTACAACTACTTATCATTAATTTTAAGAACGAAGGGTCAAAAAACACATTTAAACTGTGATCTTTTTATTTTGAATTTTATATTTGTATAATTGAGAGTCTAAGTTTCATACTTGAACTTTCACTCAATGATTAAGTGACATTCAAACATCTGCTGATCAACCATGCATTTCCTTGCCTTCACATATGATATTAACCTCACAGGATTCAAGTTGCATTCAACAAGATCAATTTTCAGAAATAATGACAATAAAATTTAAGAGTTTGTTACATGATGAACATAAAAATGACTCAAATATTAAATAAGTAATTTTGGATCGATCAAACTCTCGTTGAAAGTAATTATTTCAACCATGTCTCGACGTTGAACCAATGAATCAGACCATAATCGAAATGATAGTCCCCGAAGACAGAAACGGTAAGAGGGGAGTAAATTTGCTCTGACAATGGTATCTTTGTATATACCTCATTTGAAATATTGAATGAAACCACACAAAAACTGCAAGGAATCCAATGAAATGCTCCATGTACAAAAGCCAAAGGATTCTCAGGACCAAACATATTCCACTAAGTGAGAAAAATGTGAGGTGTATCGATATACATATTTCTCCAAAAACCATTTTTTAGTGCGAGAATTTCATATTGTGTTTGTGATTTGTCGCCCTGAATTGTAAGTATCCTGTAGCCCTGAGTAGTTGGGTCATGTACATCATTTCATTGTGAAATTATTCATATACCCTTAATTAAATTTCTCTTCATTATCTAAAAAATGTAGAATTTAAGAAGATTTACTTATTGAAAGTGTTCAATTGATCTTAAGAAACATTTTTAATAAATAGGAATAACTTAGTAAATTAGTACATTTTGTATTTATTATTTTTTTTAATGGTCGTAAAATAAGTTAAAGTGATACTTATTTTAAAACGGAGGAAGGGAGTATCATCTTTCAATACAAAATTAATTAAAAATAAAATTAGAAGTTATGTTGCTTTAAATTACTCACAAATCTTTGAAAGTGTACTATATTTTCAAATCCTTTATTTTTTAAACCTTTGTTCTAAATTTTGATTAGGCATATCTGCTCACTGTGTTACACACATAAATAATGTACAGGTATAGGTATAAGATAACAACAACAACAACAACCCAGTGAAATCCCACATCGTGGGGTCTGGAGAGGGTAGAGTGTACGCAGACCTGACTCCTACTAATGTAGGACGGCTGTTTCCGAAAGACCCTCGGCTCAATAAAAGCATAGAAAAAGGTCAGACAAGAATATTAGAGTAAATAAGTAGATGACGAAAACGGTCCAAACAATAGTATAATCAAAGCACAAAAAACAGTAGATATTATTATTGGATAATAACATAAATACCATAAATAACATACATCAGAGTACAAGAAATCATAGTGCGTTAATACGCCTACGAATAAGGGAGAATAAAACCACATAAGGTAAATATATTTCATTTCATGGTACTTTTACAGAGTTAATATCTCAAAAGAGTGCTCAACTTTGATAATTTATCTAACAAAATTATTGAACTTTATTTTCTATCAGTAAAGTCACTCAACTTAGATTTTTGTATCAATAAAATCACTCAACTAAATTTATTATTTAATAAAATTGATATAACAAAATAAATTATTTTTTATACCATGTTCATTATTAAAATAATAAATAAATGACTTTATGTCTAAAATAATCCCACCACCTCAACTTTATTTAAGATATATAAAGTTAGAAGGTTTTATATCAATTTTTATTGTTCATTTGTTCTTATCGTATTATCAGTCATGTTCATCTAATTTTATTTCACCTGATGTTAAGCCTCTTACATTGGTATCTTGTTAATAGTCCCACATCAGTGGGTAAGATATTAATTTCTCTCTTGTATGAGTTTAAACAAATTCATCTATTTGAAAACAAAGAGAACATTTATAATTTTTTAAAAAAATAATAGAGCCAAAGGAAAATTATACAAATTGACATTGCAGACATTTTAAAAGCATGTGTGCTATTAATATACTACAATTTTGTGAAGTGTACAGTTATATTACTACTTATTCTGTTTATGATTTATTATTATTATTTTTCTCTAGTTATTTAACTACTCCTAATTTTCCTTCTAAATAATATCTACAAAAATCATAACAAATTACAGTAGTTGATTTACAGACATAATAGGAATTTTTAATTAAATGATTTTTAAAAAAAATTAATTATTATTCTTTTGTAACGATCCATTAGTTCGTTTTGAATAATAGGGCTTTTTATTTCATAAAAGACTTATTTCGTAAATTTTAAATGGAATGTTGGACTATTCAGTAACTACAATTCTTTAATTGACGGGTAAATTTAGATAATTAATTTAATTAATAAATTAAATTGACAATTTATTTAATATCATATACCACTTGTCCATATTTATTAAAATAAAGTAGAATAGAATTTGATATTTTTTTAATCAACTGCTACACACGAACTGCAAGGTGGAAGAGAACGCTACTCTTCAGGTAAAAACTAATTGAGCCTTCAATTCCTAAACTTGATATTGAGATTTATGATACCATGCATACATTTGTATATTATACTTTAAGTTGAAAGGGACTAAACTCATTTTTGTGAGTGTTGTTTGTAAAGTTGTTGGCCAGAAACAATAGGCAACCAATTGTAGTCAAAGATAAGTTAATTATGGGAATTTTCTTAGTAAGAAATTAATGATGACAATGGCACTTGAGGAATTGATTATTAGAAATTATATATTATCATATATATGGAATATGATTGTAGAAAGTTAAGGGTCCAGAATGTCACTTCATAGTTAAGGTATTGGGCATATAGTTTGATTAAGAGAAATTCTCATTATTTATCACATTATATTTTAAATTTTAATATAATGAGGTAGGTAATTAAATATTAGGTGTATTGTATTATATGAATATCACTGGAGTTATGTTATTTGGAGGAACTAAGATTTAACCTTAGGCTTGAGATTTAAGAAATTAGATGTAGAACTGGGTGAGTTTTTGGGTTTATGCTAGACATATAGTAATATGGTATCTATGGACTCGTTTGCTTACAAATATTGTACATTTGATAGATTGGAAATGTTCTGAGGCATTGAAGAAAGGAAAAGCATTGGTGAAATTAGCTTGCTTGACTTTGATTCTTCAGTTAAGGTAGATTATGGTTTATTTTATATCATAGAGAGACTCTTAACAGTGATTGATAGTCATTGAGTAATGTTGTGAAATTTTTTATGCATTTAATTATTTTGGTTTGGATGATTGACATATTGTTGTGATTGGTCTACAATTTCAAGACCGTGAAATCCATAATCTTGAACTTGCTCTATCAAAAGTGATGCCTTGAATAAAGAAGATTTGATGAAATATTGTTAGTGGAGTGGAAAGTGATGATAAAAATGATGAATTAACTATATTGTTGGATTGGGTGCCATGAGACGACACAATATATTTTTAATCGGGTGGCACGAGCCGGCACAATAGTATTGAATAAAGTGTCACGTTTCGGCATGGTAATATTAAAGAAAAATAAATTAAATGACTTAATATACTCAATCTAAAAGATCCATTCACAAAAGAGCATGGTGTGGAGGCATGATTTCTCATGTGTCTTCTAGAATTTGTTAATTAATTATGTACTTGTTTCATTGTTGTCATTTGTCACCACTTGTACCTGTTGCTTGTTGCTTCCTATCTGTTAAATATCATAGTTGATTCCCTGCTATTACTTTATGCATATTAGTTTCTATTTCAAGTCGGGCAATGATACCTACTACATGTTGCCCTGTACTGATCTCTACTTGTATTTTTCTTTGTTTTCCTTTTTGTTATGATCTTGAAGGCCATTTTTGATAATTTTTGTGAAATGACCATTTTACTCCTCCTGATATTTGTCTCGAGTCATATTTGATCAATATTCAAAGTCGATTTTGTGAAATTCTATGAAAAGTTGAGATTTTTGGAAAGATTTAAGTTTTGAAAGCTTAAATTGTGAAATAGTGATATTCAGTGTCATTTGGAGTTTTGAGTCTTGAAATGTAGAATTTGGTCTAGGAGAGTTGACGGAATTAGTTTTGGGGTTATATCGAGGATTTGAGGTCTTAAGTTGGAAATGATTGAGTTCTTGAGTTTAGAGTTGACTTTGGTCAACTTTCAGAGTTGACTTTAGTCAACTTTCAGAGTTTGGATGCGCGAAATTGAATTCCAATGACTTCATTGGATTCAGGGGATGCTTTTAGGCCTAGGGAGAGTTCCTATATATTTTTTTCGAAAGCTCCAAGGGTGTTTTGGTCTTTTTGAGGCTTAGAGTTAGTTTGGTTGCGATTTGTTGGATTTCGGGTCAAACAGACTTCACATTCAAATTTTGAAGATTCCATTGATTTTGGAATGTGAAATTTAGTATGGTAGCATATATGATTTGTGTGTAGGGAATTACGAACGAATTTCGAGGATTAATTCAGAAACTTTGAGACTTGTGCATTTGTGGGATTTTGTTGATATTTGGTGCAGTCTTCGCTTTAGCGATGGGGTGTCGCAAAAGCGAACTGCTGCATTAGCGAGAAGGCTGCCTCTTTAGAGAAGAGCACCACTTAAGCAGGGTTCGCGAAAGCGAACCATGGTCGAGAAAGTGATCCCTATGTCGCTTAAGTGACACTTAAGGGGTTTTGGTCGGGGTTTTAGGCCATTTCTCCATTTTCAAATTTTGGGAATTTGTTTAGGAGATTTGAGAAGTGATTTTTCGAGGCTATTTGATTGGGTAAGTGTTCTTAACCTAAAATCTACATTACCCATCCATTATATCATGATTTTTAACTTCGAATTAAGGATTTTGGACCCCAAATTTTAAAAAATTCTTCAAAAACTTCAAAGTTCTTAAAATGAGGATTGTGGGATGTTTTGAACTCCATTTTTGAAATTATTTTCTCTAATTAGTTCCTAATGCTTTGATGATCATTTTCATCCAAAAAATTTTAGAATTAAACCCCATTTTCGGAATTAAAATTTTGAGTAATTTTGACCCTTTTATCGGAATTTCATGATTTTGGTGTTGTTAGCTTCATAATTTGAATGTGAATCACTATTTAGATAGATTGTGGTATTTCGGATTCGATTCGGAAACAGAAGGCTCAAGTTAGTGATTGACCAAGTATTCATTAAGGTAAGTGAACTTCTAAAACCCCATAAATCTTGTAGATTACTTGAACTATCTTTTGTATATGTGTTAGGGTGAAATGAGAATAAGGTTTGGGATGATAATCATATGAATTATGCCTAATGAAAGATTGGGGTAGTAAAGGACTTTGTGTGCTATGATGTTGATCGAAAATGTGAACTCTTTGACTTGAAATTGACATGAATTTGATGAAATGCTATAATAGCCTAAATGTGATTATGAAATTGATGAATTTTTCATTTACTCATTGTTGATTATGGAAATTGACTTATACATACTTTCTCTCCAATTGATCTTAAATGTGATAAAGGGGTAATGAAATGGAGACTTGATGATTGAGAATGATATAATGATCTACTTGTTAATGTTGATATATTATTGATAGTATGACGTGAATTACGTTGTGACTGCGAACACTATCATTCTCTCATTATTTGCGTAAACATGCTTATTTGCATTAATTATGGGACACTATGGTGAGACTCGATTAATGCTTATGTCGATGAAAAATAGTTCCGGCGGATTGATACTTATGCCGATAGGAAACAGAACCGGCAGATTTATATTGAGATGAAATAAGGATCGGAAACACGTCCGTGGTGGACTTATCTATGAAGAAGATGGGATCGGATCACACGTACATGGTGGATACATAGTCCTTGTAAGGCCCCCATGGGTTCTGGTTTGTTATACATCGAATGTGTATCATTAGGACAAATATGCATCATCCTACGTAACATCACATTGCATTGCATTGCATTTTATCTGTCATCGTGAAGTTGTGTATATGCCTCTTATAATACTGTGATTGATCTATTTGGAAATGATATGACTTATTCGATGATATTGTTGAACCACTGTTGATCTATGTGCTATATGAATTGTGTAAAGTAGATTGGGTTGATTTCTGTGCAAGTTAGTAGATGAGGTTCGATAGGGAGGAAAGAAGCTTTAGTATCTGTTAGATTTACTTGGTTTTTCTTAGTTAGCTTTCTTAGCACCGTATTATTTGGTACTCATTTCTTGCTATCTTCACTTATGTAGGTCCCGAGCACGGATAGTAACTTTGCTTCCATTTTCTTAATCAAAGGCTTTGAGAGGAGACTTGCGAGGTAGCTGTTTGATGCTGACGATCTTCCTTGTCCTTTTTATTTATGCTCTGTTCCATTTGAGAAACAAAGACATTAAGACTTATACTTACTTTATTTTCATGTATTATAGGCTTGTACATGTGACAACCAGTCCTTTGGAGGTATTGTAGTTGATTAAGACATCTGCTTTTGTATATTTATCTATCTATTTAAACTATTTTTGCTTTATTTTCCACAAATGTTGGGTTTTAGGCTGACTAGTCCGATGGAAAAGGATAAGTGTCATCACACCCGAATTCGGCTTATGATACTTTTGTAGAGTGCAACGAGTGTACCAGACTTCGACTCCCCTTCAACTCAAGCCAGTGTCTAACACATTAGGTTTCACCGTGAGCTATTCCTTCTAGCTCGTGTTGGATTCTCTCAGTCATGGCATGATGTTCTTAGTTGTTACTACCCCAACCCGTCGTGACTGGCACCCACAATACTTATTTCAGTAGAAGAACCATTTCTACAGCCCAACTTATCAACTTAAGAAATTAATATTAAAAACCTTGTAGAAGCAAAAATATAACCAGAAAATAATACTGAGTTACCATAAACTCAGCCAATAATCGTAATAACTACAAAAATGCGGAAGTCAACACATTCTAGAAACTGAAAGTCATCCATACCAAAACTCTAATCAGTGTCAATGTAAGAAAAGGAGAAACACTCTCCAAACAGAAGTCAAAATACTAAAATAGTATCTAAACATCTGAGTTCCGAAAGAAGGACTGAGATTGATGGAAAAATCCACGGCAGCATGATAGAATATCTCACCCTTGGACTTTGAACAAATTTCTAATCTTCCAACCGAGGTCTCTCCATAGTCGGTTGAATATGCCTTGAACTCAACAAAAGGCAGAGCAAGAGTAGTATCAGTACACAAAGACAACAGTGTACTGATAAAATCACGCGGTTAGCCAGTAAGCGGATCATAGACAAGTAAATTCAATGCAATAGGCATATACATATACAGAATAAGTCAACAACATCTCAATATCACAACTCAATATCTTCCACATGTTATAATTTCACACAAAGGTCCTCTCAAGACCTACAAATAATCAACTTAGTGTCGAAACATGACATCCAATCCAAGTATGTGTCCGAACGTGACACCGATCCAAATACGTATCGGAATGTGACATCCGATCCCAAGATATCACAATCACAAGAACATTCAATGTTGACAACATTTATACCATCAAGAAAAGGTTCTCACAATAACAGGCCAACAAGTGATGATTTCACACATAATCTAGCATGTTTTCCTATTCATATACACACATGTATATCATGAAGAAATTTTACAAGTATATGAAATACATACGGGAAACTAGACCATCACCTACCTCAAATTCAAGCTTTCACAACCTTACAATGCAAGGGTCTTCCTTTTCCGGGTTCGTTCTTCTCGTTCTTGATCTAGAAAACATTAAATACATATCAAGGATCAATGCAATGGCCTAACTATCAAGAAATATACACAATTTTACTCCCTAGGCCAAATCCATGATTGTAACCTTACCCTAGGGCTATTTCTTATCATAGATTTTCAATTCAAACCCTCACCTAATAATTATTACCCATACTTCTAGTTTTTAAGAATCAAAGTATGAATCTAGGAGTAAAAACCTTACCTTAAGCGTGAAAATTCGCGAAAAATCAATGAAAATCGTCCTAGGTCGCCTTTTGGGGTTTTAGAAACTAATTATTGCAGAAAAGACCATTTTTGATCTTTTTCACGATTTAAGTCGCGATGTCCCATTCTGGCAGGACAGATCCCGCTCTAGCGGGATATGCGAAAATAGTGAGCTCAGAGTTTTTGCTCGAAGCCCCCATTTCTCAACATACCCCTTCCAAAGATGCATTAAAATTATATCTTTCACGCCAAATTCGATTTTGAGAGTTTTACTTGTCCAAATGCGATTCCGTGAAGCCGTAAGTGCTCCTATCGTCTTGTCTATCAGCTTGTCCAATCAAATTATAAATTTGACTCTCATCATTCACGTGATCATCCTAGATTTCACCTGACTCAGAATTCATCCAAGTCTGGCCTAGGCTCAAATTTTTCAAAGTTACTACCCGAAGTTTCTAGCCTGAAATCCTTCCCCATTGGCCTATTCCTAATAAGGGGAGAAGGTCATTACATTAGTTTTCGAACACAAATTATATTATTTATTTATTATGGTATTTGATACTAAGACTTAGTATTTGAAATTATATGTCCTTGATGTGATGGCTTTCGAATTTTGGGGAACGCTGTTTAATAGCCTTTAGTGGTTTTGTTATTTCTTATTTTCATAAGTTTGAATTTATTCCGCATTATTATCGTATTTCATAAGTTGAATAACTAATATAAGTTGGGGTTTGTATCGTTGGTTTTCCCACCTACGAAGTTAAGTATGGATGACACTTATGGTTCATTTTGGGACGTGACATTTTTTGGGGATTCTTTTTTTAGATTAATTATAATAAAGTAGTAATTTTGAGTCAGTTATTTATTATTTTAATAATGAACATGACAAAAAAAATAAATTGTCATGTTAAATTTATTTTAATAATAAATTTATTTGAGTGATTTTACAATACAAAAGTTTAAGTTGAGTGATTTTTATTAAGATATGTATCTACTGATTAGTTAGCAAAATCAGTTAGTTACATGTTAACTGCACATTAACAGTTGGTTAGTAAGAGTCGTCAGAGTTAGTTAGACTGCACATTAGCAGTTAGTTAGTTAGAGTCATCAAAGTTAGTTAGGATTGTCAGAGTTAGTTGGAGTGAGCTGTGCTCTCATGTATCATCTTGATGATTTTTAGTTAGAGTAACTTAGTCTATAAATAGGTAGATCACACATTTGTATAATTCAACTTTTTCTCTTCTAAATGAGAATGAATTCGGTGAAAGGTTTTCTCTCTTAGTCTCTTCTTTCTCCTTCTACGGAGCTTTCACAGTTTTCACCATTGTAGGTGATCTCATAGTTTTCAATTCGTTAATCCGACAATTTTATTAATACAAAATAAAGTTTAATAACTTTGCTCGATAAATTCTCAACGTTAAGTGATCTTTTGAGATATTAACTCTATTTTTATATATGAATAACTATTGCTTTGTCAATTCTATATCAAATTAATGATTTTTTACCTCGATAAAAATTTGATATATCTTTTTGATGCAGAAAGAAAATACAGTGTTGCTACTGAATAGACAATACCGATAATTGTAATTAATTAATTGTAACGCCTATCAAATATGTCTCTTGCTGTTTAATTTGTCAATTAGTGTTAAGTCACTACTAGTTTTGCAATTTCAAATAAATATACTCAACTGTAATTCTAGTATTTTGAATTAAACTATTTAAAGCTTATAATCTATTAACAAGATTTTGAGAACACAAATCAAGGTATTGTATAGTATTTTAAAAAATTGATTTAACTATTTTAGCCTTCATCCAAGAGTGTAATTTATCCATATATCCTTAATTAAATTTCTCTTCATTATCTAAAAAAATTGTAGAATTTAAGAAGATTTACTTTTTAAAAGTGTTCAATTAATCTTAAAGAAATATTTAATAAATAGGAATAACTTAGTAAATTAGTACACTTTGTGTTTATTATTTTTTTCTTAATGGATATTAAATGAACTAAAGCTACACTTATTTTAAGGCGGAGAGAGTATCATTTTTCAATAAAAAATTAATTAGAAATAAATATAAGTTATGTTGCTTTAAATTACTCACAAATCTTTGAAAGTGTACTATATTTTCTCATCCTTTATTTTTTAAAACTTTGTTCTTATAATTTTGATTAGACATATCTGCTCACTGTGTTACACACATAAAAAATGTACAGGTATGAGATTAGGTAAATATATTTCTTTTTATATTACTTCTATATTTGGGGTAACTATTAATTTGTCAATTCTATATCTGATTAACGATTTTAAGTCGATGATTTAATTTGATCATTTAAACTTTTGTCACAATTACTATAATAACTGGAAATTTAGTATCGATTTTTGTAATTAATTAATTAATTGTAAGTTTGTAACTCGTATAAAATATGTCTCTTGTTGTTTAATTTGTCAATTAGTGTTCCTTATTCACAAGGTCACAACTAATTTTGCAAATTTCAAATAAATATACTCAAGGTACTTCTAAAATTTTGAATTAAACTATTTAAAATTTATCTATTAACAAGATTTTTAAGAAGACGAACCAAGGTCAATTGTATTGTGATAAATGACTAACATTTTATTAATTTAAAAGAATCTTTTTCAAGTTATATAATAAGATAATAAGTTTTATGTCTCATTAATTAATTAGCATACATATATTGTATTAAACGTGAATTTCAAAAAAAATATATTTAAAATATTTATGATATCTTATTAAATTTTGACTCTGGTATGCATGAATTTGACTAGCTGTAGTTGTGGATTTGCAGAAAGTATAAACGCAATTTCATCTTTAATTCAAACATCATACTAATTATATTGTTAAGATAATAACACTGAATAAAAATGAGTTAGTACACAGTTTAAAAATAAAATCATATTCTCTCTGTCTCATATTATATGCCATATTTTCCTTTTTAGTTTCTTCCAAAAAAAAAACGTCTCAAAAAGAATGTTGCGTTGCTATAATTAAAAATAATTTAATTTTAAGCAGGGACACCGAAATATAATGAAATTTAGGCAAAAAATTGATGATAAGTTGTTAAATAATTCTCAAAGTGCTTGGCAGGATCATATGTTCCTTTCTCTGGGATGGTAATTGCAATTTCAATTTTCACTGTGTTTATGATTAAAAAGAAATCAAAGATATTTTGATGGTTCAACCAATGTTCGTTCAATCAAGTAGCATTTCAAATCCAAATCTGTAGAATCTATTAAGAAATCCGCATCGCACTCAAATTGGCACTGCAAGCTCTAGACTTGAAGGCCAAATGAATAGTCATTGTTGTTAGAAACAACCAATTAATATATTAAGATAATGACCTAAAACTAGGAAAGTTCACAACAAAAACAACAATAATGATAATTCTTTATTCTATTTTATTTTTAGGAGAAAAAGAAGACTTAAATAAATAGTCAGATTCAATTTATCGAGTTATCTGAATCAAAATACTGTTTTTAGAAAATATGAGTGTGATTATAAATATTTAAAGTAATTTAAAGAGTTAGTTAGATTTTTTAATAGAATCAAAAATACATATATCAGATATCAAAAAATACATTGACATATTTATTAATGTATCCATGCATACATGTATTTGATATTAAAACATAGCACTGTAATTGCCTTTACATGCCATCACTATTGAGCATAAAAAGGGGAGAGAGGAAGAGGGATAAAGCGAGGGTCAAAGCGAGCGAGAGAGGGCGTGGGAGGGGGAGCAAAAAGAGGGGAGAGAGCGAGCGAGCAAGAGAAAGTGGGGGAAAGAGAGGGAGGGATTGTGTAATTATTTTAAAGTATAGTGATTTTTAATAGATATAGTATGATTATTTAATTTAGGTTGTTTTATTAATCAAAATAAATATTGTATTTTAATCAATAACATCAAAAAATACAATAGTTAACAATGACCATTACCTAGTACATGTTGCGTGTGGAAATTGGGAGATGGTAAATACCTCGTGGAATCAATCGAAATACACGAAAACGAACCAAAACACCATGGATATCATAAAAGAACGAGGAATTTTCACATATAGCCACTCAAAAATATCTTAATTAGGCTTCATAGCTATAGTTTGCTAATTACAATTCGTAGCTATAGTTATAAATGCGTTTGTATAATTCGCGCAACATTTGTATATGTTTGTATAATTCGCTATACAATTCACAGTTTTTGTAGAACGTTTGTATATTTCACTATACAATTCATGAACAACGTTTGTATAATTCGCTATACAATTTGTAGTGTTTATATATTTCGCTATACAATTCGATTCGCGCACAACGTTTGTAAAAATCGTGCGAATTATACAAAACTCAAATTCAAGCTAGATGTTTGCCGTGAGCCATACTTAAATCAAACTATAGTTATGTTAATTAATTAACTAGTATATGTTTGTCTATTCGCATAATTTTCCACAAAAGAAAGTGTTTAGGGACAATTTGGTCTTTTTCTTAACCTTTTCCCATTGAACAAGAAATCCCAACTTTTGAACTCTCTTCAATTTCAGTCCTCCTCCTTTCTCTCTACTACTTTCTTCCCTCAAAACCCTAGTTTTATCTCTGTTCTATATGCTATTTTCTCACAGATCGGAACCCTAAACCTTTACAACAGCTGACGATGGCCACTACGGTGAGCTCCGCCGGTGGTCTACTGGCTATGCTGAATGAAACGCACCCACAGTTGAAACTCCACGCGCTCTCTAATCTCAATGCATTTGTTGATTACTTCTGGCCGGAGATTTCCACATCAGTCGCTCTTATGTAAGCTTCGATTGCATTTTAGTGTTATTTGTATGATACTAGTATTTCCTTTTGTTTTGTGCTATTGAATTGGTTAAACAGTAGCAGAATGTAAAACTTTTTCCATTGTTGAACAGTTAATTAGTGTTATTTGTATAATTAGTGTATAATTGGTGTATAGGTTTTGAACAATTAGTGTTATTTGTATACTAGTCCAACAACATACCCAATATATAGTCCTGCAAGTGGGGATTGAAGAGTGTAGAGGCTAGAAAGGTTGTTTTTGATAGACCATCTGTTCAAAGAAAGTAAAAGCACCAGATTTATGAAGACGCAAGCCGTAAAAGCAAGATTGTAAGAAAGTAGAGGCATACGGGACAATAAGTAGTAATAGAAAATTAAGAGTGAGAAATACGGACTTATAAAATAGTAAAAAACACCAAAAACCAATACTAATACTACTAGATGGTGATACAAGACACAAAACTAATTACTTAGCATTCTACGTGAATCCTCAACCTCTCCAATGCTTCTTTGGCCTACCTCTACCTCTCCTTAGGCCCTCCAATGTCAATCTCTCATACCTCTTGGGCCATTCTTCTCTTGATATGAACGAAACATCTCAACCCAGCCTCCCACATCTTGACCGCCACAGAGGCTACGCCCACCTTGGCCCAAATAGCTTCATTTTTGACCATATCTCTCCTAGTAAGCCCACACATTCATCTTGACATTTTCACTCCCACAACTTTCTTCATTTCATATTTGTATACTAGTATTTCCTCTAAATATTTTAATTGTTGTAACAATTTCAAGGGATAAATGAAACCGCTCAAAATTAAGAAAGTGTTGTGATTAGAACTACACCCCACTACGTTCTTTCCTCCAAATACAGTAATTGGGTTATAACTGTAGAGTCTATTTCCGCACAATTATGTGTAAAACCCGTAGAGTTTTCAAAGAAAGTGGTCTTTTTCTCTTTTGGTTTTAGAAGACTATGACTGTGTGCGTTTTAGCAATCGAAGGGACAAAAGGAAAGAATGAAATCGACTGTAACTTTGGGGACGTATTGGAGGGAAGTAGAAAAGCGTCCACTTAAATACCATACTTCTCTTTGTGACAGGGTGTGAACTTGTTACTTGTGCCTAACTCCACAGATTGCACGTTGTGCTTTTACAACTAGACCAAAGCCTTTTGAGCTGATGGCACCAAATATCTTGTTGAGTAAAGATGAATTAGATTATGGACAACAGGATTCCCAGTATGATCTCGAACAAAGAAAGTGGGGTTTGGGGAGGGTAGAGTGTACGCAGACATTACCCCTACTTTTGAGGTAGAGAGGCTGTTTAATTAGCTTAGGGACACTGAAAAATTAATGAAGCTCAAGCTCTGACTATGTATTAATTGATCTGGGTTATTTTGATCAAGTCAAGATAATGTATTGCTGGAGCTTTACCTCTCAAAAAAAGTGTATTGCTGGAGTTTTGCTTACTGAAGTGTCTAGGATATCGCATGTAGGTTGCGTCTTATCCAAATTCATATGCTTTACCTTTCCGGTTGTACTCGTTGATTTATAATTTAGGATTAAGGCCTATTTGATTGATTGCATATTCCTTTTGTGTTTTATGATCTCCAATCTTTTAAAAAATTGTTTGCAGAGAAAGCTTGTACGAGGATGAAGAGTTTGCCCAAAGACAACTAGCAGCATTAGTTGCTTCAAAGGTGACTTTTAAATATTTTTTGTTTAGCATCAATTCCTCCCTACCACATCCAAAAGAAAGGAGGTTAATTATCTTGCAGAGAAGATGAGAAAGCAAAAATCTCTAGCCTTAATACATTACTAGATAATTGTTAGTGCTAAAGAAATTGAGAGAGGGGCATCATAGAAATAACTGATTTTGTTTCATAAATTGAACATTTTCTCTTTTATCCCCACACATGCTCTTTTGTCTTCAGGTCTTCTATCATTTGGGCGAACATAATGACTCATTATCCTATGCCCTTGGAGCTGGCCCTCTTTTTGATGTTAATGAGGATTCTGACTATGTTCATACTGTTCTTGGTAAATATTCAAATCAATGCACTCTCTTCCTGTGAATTCTGTCCTTATATACTCATTTTAGTAATGTTAATATATTTTGCAGCTCTTCTAGCAAGGACTTGCTTACAAACTTGAAAATGTTTGCTGTTTCTGTATTTTCTAGGCCTAAATTTGTGTTATTTCGTGTAGTGATGTCAACACTAAAAACTTGATACTTGAGATTGGTTCTTTCTTGGGGAAACAGTAAAATAGATAAACTGGAACAATTGATATGCGTTGGTTGAACCCTCCAAACGGGAAGCTTTCACATGTTTTAGCTAATGTATATTATATCGTTTTAGCAGCTTTTTCATTTTTCATTTATTAATACCGTTGCGTTTGTTGATGTGCTTTCTGCCTTCCTTCAGCTAAAGCACTGGATGAATATGCAAGTCATAAGACTAAGGCTGCTGAGTCATATGATGAAGCTGCAAAGGTTGATCCTAGGTTGGAGGCTATTGTTGAGAGAATGCTTGAGAAGTATGCAAATTTTGTGTATATATAAAAGATAATGTTTGTACATTTTAAACTATAAAAGTAGTTCTTTTGGGGGTTTCCTGTTGTTTTACAATTGCTTGCTTCATGCCTTAGGTGTATAGTGGATCGAAAGTATCAACAAGCCATTGGCATGGCCATTGAATGCAGAAGGCTGGATAAGGTTGCTGAAGCAATTGTAAGGAGTGATAATGTTGATGCAACTCTGGCATATTGCAGTAATGTCTCCCATAACTTCGTCAGTCGCAGAGTATATCGAAGTGAGGTATCGATTGTTACAATATGCACACCTTATGTTGATCCTTGAACGTGCTAGGCCTTGTGCTTTTTTGCTCTTCTGTGTTACTCTATAGTCTGATTGTTTGCTTGAGTACAAAAGATGCTGCTGCCCCCCACGGCCCTGCCTGTTCTGTGACCTTGATTATCATTGGAAAATGCATAATTATTTTGTAATAGCTTATTTATGTTGATCCTTGAACGTGCTAGGCCTTGTGCGTTTTTGCTCTTCTGTGTTACTCTATAATCTGATTGTTTGCTTGAGTAAAAAGATGCTGCTGCCCCCGCAGTCCTGCCTGTTCTGTGACCTTGATTATCATTGGAAAATGCATAATTATTTTGTAATAGCTTATTTATAATTCTCTGACCCAATATTAGATATCACTCCTATAACTGTGGTTCTCACAGAGTACTAGCTCTCTGTCCGCAGTAGTCATTTATACCTCACAAGTTGTTTTGATGCATAATTTACCTTCTTCAAGTGCATTCGCTATAAGATCATCCCTCATCTAAATCTGCATGTTGTCCTTGTTTCTTTGTAGATAAAGGTAAAAAAATTACCTTAAATTGAGGAACTGCGGTTCACATTTGTATGCCAGATCAATAGAATACCAGTAATTTAATTGCTTCTCTCAACAGGTGCTTCGTCTTCTTGTTGAAGTGTATGAGGGGACACCATCTCCAAACTATTTGAGCATGTGTCAGTGGCTTATGTTTTTGGATAAACCAGAGGATGTAGCAAGCATATTAGAGAAGCTTTTACGTTCCGAAAATAAGGATGATGCCCTACTGGCATTTCAAATAGCTTTTGACCTAGTAGAGAATGAACACCAAGCTTTTCTTTTGAATGTGAGAGATCGACTCTCCAGTCCAGAACTACAATCTTCAGAACCTGCTGAGCCTAATACTGCACAGACTGGAGATGCTACTGCTGCAGAGGATGTTCCAATGGCGGAGGAAAATCAGCCTTTGATTGAAACAAGAGTAGATCCAAAAGAAGCAATATATGCAGAGAGGCTGGGAAAAATCAAAGGGATTTTGTCTGGTGAAACTTCAATAAAGCTGACCTTGCAATTCTTGTACAGCCATAACAAGTAATATGAATGCCTTTTAAAGTTCTTTCCATATTCGTTGCTGAAACATGAATGCAAATGCTTAAGTATCTTTTTTTATTTAATCTATGCATACAGGTCAGATCTCCTTATTCTCAAGACAATAAAGCAGTCTGTTGAGATGAGAAATAGTGTGTGTCACAGTGCAACAATATATGCAAATGCAATTATGCATGCCGGAACAACTGTAGATACATTCCTTAGAGAGAACCTAGTGAGTAGATTCTGAGTCTTTGACAAATAACCTTATCCTTCACATATGGTGTATGTAGCACAATGGTTTGTTCTGACAGAATGTTCTGCTCAAATTATCAGGACTGGCTAAGCCGAGCAACAAATTGGGCCAAATTTAGTGCAACAGCTGGATTAGGTGTTATTCATTGTGGCCACTTGCAGCAAGGGAGATCACTTATGGCCCCTTACTTGCCGCAGGGTGGAGCCGGTGGAGGTGGTAGTCCATATTCGGAAGGTGGTGCATTGTATGCTCTTGGTTTAATTCATGCCAATCATGGGGAGGGCATCAAGCAATTTCTCCGTGATAGTCTACGAAGTACCAATGTAGAGGTACTTGTATTTATTAATCTGATCGTGGTACTTGTATTTATTTATTTCCCAGACCCCATTTGTGGGATTACACTGGGTTTGCTATTGTTGTTGTACTTGTATTTATTAATTGGATCATGCTTCCTGGGCTATATTTGTTCCACCTATTGCTTTTTCTGTTATTTTCTTACATTGCATCTTCTTAATGCTGCAGGTTATTCAGCATGGTGCTTGCTTAGGGCTTGGCTTGGCAGCTTTAGGAACTGCTGATGAAGACATTTATGATGACATTAAGACCGTCCTATATACTGACAGTGCGGTTGCTGGAGAAGCTGCTGGTATTGGTATGGGTTTATTAATGGTTGGAACTGCAAGTGAGAAGGCAGGTGAGATGCTTGCTTATGCTCATGAGACACAACACGAGAAGATAATCAGGTAAAGTCGACAGCTGAATACTTGTACTTTCTCTTCATCCGAGGGGTGTGTTTTGATTTTTATATCTCAGTTTGAAGTATCTTTGCCTGCGTCTTGCAGAGACTATAATATTGATTACAATTAGGATTGAAATTGCAAAGAATAAAGAATTTGAATAATGGACTACATAAAGCATTTTGATTAAAAGTAAAACAAAGGAACAATTAATTGCAAAGATATATTAGATTGCATGTATAAAGAGTAAAAAAGCAACAATTGCAATTATGGATAAAGAGCTCTGGTAGGTATTTTGAATTGATTTGACTGGATAAATTGAGGTCAAAACATTGTAAAATTTGAGTTATTTTGAGTGAGCTAAATAATGAGTAAAATCAATATTTTTGTTGTCTATATTGAGTTTATTGATTAAAGTAAAGCAAGAAATTTTAAAAATCTAACCTGTATGTCTTTATGTCAGTAGGATAAACCTGCCTATGTTCACTTACAAATACAAATAAATAAATCTGCCCATGTTATTGAAAACATTGTGGATGATTGAACTGTTTTTATTTATATGTTAAGATATGATAACATGTGCTTCAACATTACCTTCTGACATTGCATGCAGGGGTTTGGCATTGGGGATAGCCCTCACTGTGTATGGAAGAGAAGAAGAAGCCGATACACTGATTGAGCAGATGACCAGGGATCAAGATCCTATATTGCGTTATGGTGGCATGTATGCTCTGGCATTGGCGTACAGGGGAACGGCAAATAATAAGGCTATCCGTCAGTTGCTGCATTTTGCTGTATCAGATGTGAGTGATGACGTCAGGCGGACTGCAGTCTTGGCGCTTGGATTTGTTATGTATTCTGAACCAGAGCAGGTTGGAGCTTTTCTGATGCTGGTTCATTATGTGGTTCTTATCAATCTCATTATGTTATTTATGGTCTCAGTTGTCAGCAGGATTACTACATTTAACAGTCTTCTAGAAACAGAACCATATTTTGGTTCTATGTAACCATCTTTCCTCTCCCTCCCTCTCTGGACATGCACAAATCCCCAACCAGAAAAATAAAAGCGGAAAACTTTAAGCTAACTCCAGTTCTAAAAATGCTAGTTGTGTTAGCTGAGCTCAGTCGTTGGCTTGCGACCCATGTGGGGGCATTGAAGTGATGAAACAACAGAATTCTAATCTAGTTAATTGCGTTGAATTTGCAGATGCCTCGCATTGTCTCATTGTTGTCTGAGTCATACAATCCACACGTGCGCTATGGTGCGGCTTTGGCAGTTGGCATTTCATGTGCTGGTACTGGTCTGAGTGAGGCAATCTCATTGTTGGAGCCTTTGACATCAGATGTAGTTGATTTTGTACGTCAAGGTGCTCTCATTGCTATGGCCATGGTGATGGTCCAAATAAGTGAAGCTAGTGATTCCCGTGTTGGTGCATTTAGGTATTTTATCTCTAAATTTCTGCATAAAGTCTTGTTTCCTCATCTGTTTTTTGAGATTTTTGCTTTTATCTTTTCAGGCGGCAATTAGAGAAAATTATTCTTGATAAGCATGAAGATACCATGAGTAAGATGGGTGCAATCTTGGCCTCTGGAATTCTTGATGCCGGTGGAAGGAATGTGACGATAAAGCTACTTTCAAAGTCGAAACATGATAAAATTACTGCAGTTGTCGGGCTAGCTGTTTTTAGTCAGTTTTGGTATTGGTATCCCCTTATATATTTTGTTAGCTTGGCATTTTCACCCACAGCTTTCATTGGGCTAAACTATGACCTAAAAGTGCCTAAATTTGATTTTGTATCGCATGCTAAGCCGTCGCTATTTGAGTATCCTAAGCCTACTACTGTAGCCACGACTAGTTCTGCTGTCAAACTTCCTACAGCTGTTTTATCAACATCAGTGAGGGCCAAGGCCAGGGCTAGCAAGAAAGAGGCAGAGAAAGCTAATGCTGAGAAGGCATCTGGCGCGTCAACTTCTGCTGCCACTAGTTCAGACAAGGGCAAGTCCACTAGTAAGGATGGAGAGTCTATGCAGGTTAGAATATGTTCCGTTCATCCATTTTCACTTCAAAAGTGGCCTTCTCTTGTAAGGGGTTTTGTGATGCTTCGTGCTGTGACTACAGTTCTTTATTTGTTGGGGTCCTTGGGGAATTATTAATCGGAATTAGAAAAAATGCTCTGCGCTAAATGATTCTGTTTGTATTGCACCGCTGTTTGAACTGTCATTATTTGCTCACAAAGTATGACCTTTCTGATTGACAGGTGGATACTCCTGCAGAGAAGAAGAATGAACCAGAGCCATCATTTGAGATTTTGACCAACCCTGCTAGGGTGGTTCCTACTCAGGAGAAGTACATCAAATTTTTGGAAGAAAGCAGATATTTGCCAATCAAATCATCGCCTTCTGGCTTTGTGCTTCTGAAAGATCTTCGTCCTGATGAACCCGAAGTATTGGCTCTTACTGATACACCCTCATCAACTGCATCCAGTACTGGTGGTTCAGCTGGACAACAGGGCTCAGCCTCAGCAGTGGCTGTTGATGAGGAGCCTCAGCCACCACAGGCATTTGAATATACGTCGTGATTTATCATAAACCTTTGGCTGATTGATTGGGTGTTAATTGCATGAAATCCATTTGAGGCGATGTGCTGAATGGGAAGAGGTGAGAAGATATCGACACCAAAGAGTAATCTTCCGTGATCAAGTTGAATTTGAATGTAAAAGCCTTCTTTCCTCTTATTACAGAGACGAGCATGTAGTTTTTTTCATACTGGAAAGTTTACTCTCGATGTCCTTTGTCTGTTCACCTGTACCTCTAGAGCGTATATGCCCTTATCGTTGTGGATTATTTTCGAGGAAAAAGATTCTACCATGTTTCAGACGCGACGATAGAAAGGCAGAAAAAGAAAGGATTATATGCTTCCCGCAGACACTATTTGGATGTATTTCTATTCTATAGGGTATAGGTGTAGTAAGAAATTGTGTTCTAGCAATGAATTGATTACTTCCATATATTTGCTACCAAGTTTTTTTCTACAATATATCTTTCCTAAATATATTTAAAACTTTCTTTCTTGCCTTGAGTAAATTTTTGCGGTGCATAAAATATTTTTAAATAAAGATGAATTATGTACCAGAGAAAAAACTAACGGTCTTTAATTATTTTAGATTCAAATTTGTAGACAATTTCTAACTAGCTAATCAATCATATATGTTAAAAACAACAAACAGAGCGTTAGTGTTCCTTGTTTTCAAATAAGCAAACTTGAGTTATTTCACCACCATAGGTTTGAATGGAAGTGCCAAAATATGAAGACGTTATTAAGAATATTGCATTTTTGACAGGGAATCTGCAGGCGCTGTCTTTCAGGTGCGTACAAAATAAATTAATTATGTTTCAGTGTAAAGTTCGTAAACCACACATGAGAGGTGAAATACATTAAGTAAGCCTTGTGTGACGTGAATTACATTAAGCAAGCCCTGTGTGACGAATTCAATCGAGAAATGTTATCTTTTGGATGCGCATAAGATAAATTTTGTGTTGCTTTAGTGTAAAGTTCGTAAATTACGTAAGAGAGATAAACTTTGCGACGAATTCAATCGAGAAAGTATGCAGGGCCTTGAGACCCCTTGGTGATTATTTTATGTAGTTTGTTGAAAGTTATAGGGTCTTAACAAGTAATGCCCAAGTATAAAACACAACGCTATTTTGAGAATGCGTTAAGCAAATTGGTATACACGTGAGACTGTTACTTCTTATGTATAGAATCCTAGTAAAAAATACTTAATTCACATTCAATATTTAAGTAAAATATATTAATCTTAAGAGTTGTAAATTAAAATCAGTCTACATATCAGATAATCATGATTAACAGATAAAACTTACAAGTAATATGTTTTGCATTAATCGTTCTGATCATAAATATCTAATGTGAATAAGTTTTTTCCTCGTCTCACCGTCTGCACTGCGAGGCAATTTTAGTGACACTTCTTAACACCTACATTAATTTCCAATTGACAACTTCTAGGCTGCTAAAGTGCTCACGTGCATAAATTTTATTAAACCTATCTTTAAAAAAAAACAATTCAAACTTTGAATATTTTCACTCTCTTTGAATCATAAAACAATCACATATATATCAGAGAGAGCTTAAGTATTTATTAAACCCTCATGTAAAGAGGTGATAAAGTTGTTCTGCTTGTGATTCCCATTAATTATTTAGGTGGAGGTGAAAAAAAGTGATGAGTAGATTTGTGAGGTGGAAATTAATCCATATAGGCTCCTCTTATATGTCTATATTTTAAAATTATAAATCTTAGTATATATAGAGAGAGACATTATTATTATAATATATTTATATATGCATACAAACAAAATCACCTCCAAAAGTCAAAGACAACTTCAACCTGGATACCCTGCAAGGCCCATAATTCATTTGAGATATATAAATCTTTCATGTCCCCTTTTTGTGTTTTTATTTTTAGCAAATCCCACTTAAGTTTTATCCTCTTCATATTCTCCAAATTATAAGGTTAGTCTCCAAATTTCAATCTTCTTATATATTTATATACATCTATTTTCATACTATAATATCATAGTTTTTAAGGGGAGATAAAGTTAGATTTTCTTATTTTTCGATGGATAATTGATCTGTCAATTTTATAGACATATTACGAATTCATTGAAATTCAATATAATAGCACAGACGGATGAAGAACTTGAAATTTTAATGTTCAAATTCTGAAGTCGCGCATCTAATAAATTATTTCCTATTAAATATCTTTAACATATATGGTAGTTTGATAACTATTTTTTGTCTTTTCCAGGTAGAGGTGGACCCTAGAAAGTGATCAAATTCACCAAAGATTTGAGTTTTGCATGAATTTGTGAAATAGTCAAAGTTTTTAGGGTAAAAAAAACAAACCCTATAACAAGACAATGGAGAAAGAAGAAATTTGCAAGGTACTATCCAAAGTTCCAAACACAAATATATATATATATATATATATATATATATATATATATATATATATCATCATTTTTCATTACTTCTATCTCTTGATTTTGAAATATCAATATATATAGTTATGTTGTTTCACTTTGAACATGAAATATTTTTGCAGGATAATTCTTTGCCTACATCTTTTCAAATGGTAATTGGTGAATCCTCATCAAATACTAATAATCAAATGGTTGATTACTTGCTTAATTCGCATTCTACACAACAACAACAACATAACCAGAGTTCGTTAGGGTTTTTACCCTCGAATCCTTCTCTTGACAAGTTAAGCTTCGCGGATGTGATGCAATTCGCGGATTTTGGGCCTAAATTGGCATTAAATCAAACCAAAGTATCGGAGGAAGATGTTGGGATTGATGATCCTGTGTACTTCCTTAAGTTCCCCGTTTTGAACGAAAAGAAGATTGTCCAGGATGATGATGATGATCAAGAAACTTTAAATATGGTATCACAAAAACAAGGTTGTGGAAAAGAAAAAGGTGAAGATAATAATATTATTGAAAGAAGTCAAGAAGGGAAGAGTAATAACAATAAGAGAAAGAGGCCAAGAATCAAGACAAGTGAGGAAGTTGAGAGCCAAAGAATGACACATATTGCTGTGGAGAGGAATAGAAGAAAGCAAATGAATGAACATCTTCGTGTCTTGAGGTCTTTCATGCCTGGCTCCTATGTTCAAAGGGTACTAATTTATCTCATCAAATTCTTGAATTTTACAATTTTTTATTTATTTTATGTTTGAGTAGTGTTGATGAATTGTGTGACCGTCTCATCTAAATCATTAAAAAAAACACATTTTTGATCATTTACTAATTAGTGATATATATCTTTGTGGTAACGAGTCAAGCACGTGCAAATCCTTTTTCCTTTTTACTAGTGTGGTAGTTAGCATCAAACTCAGGACGTAGGTTAAAACACACTTTCGATCATTTACTTAGTGATATACGCCTTAATTTTTCATGACCCTTTTCATACCAAATCTAAATTTTCATGGACCAAGCAAGTGCAAATTCTTTTTATTATTGCGTTAAAGTTGATTAGGATCGAATTCAGGATGTGCGTTTTTATCTGCTCCTATAACATGATAAATTGTGTCATCATCTCATCTAAATGATTAAATTATCAGGCAAAACACACTTCTAGTAAAGTTAAGTTATTTAATGACGTGTAGAAGTGTGTTATGACCATCTCATCTAAAAGTTTAAGCAGTCAGCGATAGCTACCACACTTCTATTTACTTAATTATATTAGGTCTGAACTCTCAACATGATGTATATCTGTCTTGTAGGGAGATCAAGCATCTATTATTGGTGGAGCAATTGAATTTGTTAGAGAATTGGAACAACTCTTACAATGCCTTGAATCACAAAAGAGGAGGAGAATCTATGGAGATACTCCAACAAGACCTTTAGGAGATTCATCAACACCACCACCACCACCAATGGCAATTAATCAAAACCCTAGTACTATAAATCCTCATCATCAATCACCATTACTATTTCCTCTTCCAAATGAATATAATATTGAAGGTGGAATTCAAGAAGACATAGCTGAGAGCAAGTCTTGTTTGGCTGATGTTGAAGTAAAACTATTAGGGTTTGATGCAATGATCAAGATTCTATCAAGAAGGAGACCTGGCCAACTCATAAAGGCAGTTGCTGCATTGGAAGATATGCAACTTAGTATTCTTCATACTAATATTACAACCATTGAACAAACTGTTCTCTATTCATTCAATGTCAAGGTAATTATTAACACTCCTTCTGTTTCAATTTACGTGTCTTACTTTATTTTTAAAGTCTATTCAAAAAAAGAATATCACTTTCTATATTTAACACGTCACAATTTATGTGATGGTGTTTGACTTGATACAAAGTTTAAGAATGAAATGAAGACATTTGAAAATTGTGGTTTATAACAAATCATATATATTTGTGTGACTATAAATCATATTTCGAGTTGAATGGGAAGTTTAAAGTCAAATAATTACTAAATATAGAAAATGTCATTCTTTTAGAGACTGACTAAAAAGTAAAAAGGAGTCACATAAATTGAGACAGACGGAGTAACTCTTTAATCTCAATATCTCACTTGACATGTTTGAAGCCACAATTCAAACAGTGTTTTGGTACATTATACACATTTTTAATTAGTTTACAACTACGTGATCATTTAAAAGTCTCCCTTACCTTTTTAATTAAATTTTGAGTTTAATCAAACTAAGACACGTAAAATGAAATGGAGGGAGTAACACCTTTTCACATGCTTACACAAATTTCCTTCTTTATTGTTGCCTAATTATTTCTATTTTTTATTTTGCAGATTTCTGGTGAAACTAGGTACACAGCTGATGATATAGCAAACTCAATCCAACAAATATTCAGTTTCATTCATGCTGAAATAGCCCCATATGATATCAATTAGTTGAAGACTAGCTATTTATTGTACTTTCTAGCTAGGTGGTGTGTTCTCATATTTATATAGAGAGAGAACATAATTAGTATAAGAATGCTAAATTACTCTAGATATTTGGGAGCACAGCTCTTCTATATTGAATTCAAATGAACTGGATACCTCAAAGCTTCGTCCACCTATGTAGGGACAATCTTCACTCCATCAACTATTTCTTCTTTTGCGAGATTAAGTTTGACCCAAAATTTATTTTCAAGAATCAAAGTTATTTATTTCCATTATTTATTTACTCAATATTAGGCTCACGCGCTATATTATCCACACTTTAAATGTTCAATTTTGAGAATTTAAGGGATATTATTATAATATCTCACGTAATTAGTTGATGGGATGAGTTGTTTTCTCCTACTTATAATATCTCACAATAAGAACGTGGCTGGCTATGGTGACAGTATCTCCTCTCTTTTTTTGTTGTGCGTGTATTTTCCATTCTGTATTTAATATTCGTATTAGTATTTCATTGCATTGAAAATCATATATAGACGTAAAGTATTCCTTAAGAAAGATGATTTTGTATTTTACAAAACTGGAACACAAGACCTATGATGACATTATCTCTCCTATGGTACCATACATATTTAATACAAATTGAAATTGATGTATTATTGTATGTTTTGGCAATTATATTATGTGACTCAGGGAAGGTCAACGAGCCCTACAAATCGTACCTTGTTTTCAGAGAGGGGGTTTGACTTGTCAGGACTAAATATTGGGTGTATTAGGCTGACATTAGATATTGATACCTTAACCATGCCCCTTGTCCTAAGAAATTAAATTATATCCGAGTATGTGGTCTAGTAGTCAAAGCAAAAATATCGAAAAATCATGAGATTTTATATTTAAATTCCAATAGAAATAAAAAAAAACAGAACCCATTAGGGTGGTCCAGTGGTTTGGGCTTGAGACTTTCATGTTAAAGATTTCAAGTTTGAAATTTCTTACCAGTGAAGCAAGGGTTTGTCTTCTGGGTAGGGCTCATCGCACCAGACTTGTCTAGTGCAGGTTACCTCTCTTTTCTAGTTTGCGAGTTATTGCATAGGAGCATGGGTCTTACTCTGTGCACACCCAAAGGATAGCAGTTATAGATTTTTTTTGTCATAAAAAAATAAAATAAGAAAAACAGATGATTTCCTATTTGTTCGAGCTAATTCCAATGGATATAGAGAGTTGATTAATTTTTATAATGGTGGGAGGTAGGTGGCCATAGGTATTCTGAAAAATTAGTTGAGGTGCACACATGTTAGCGGACACAATGATCATAGGGCAGTCTGGTGTACAAATTAAAGCATTCTGCGTTCAACAAGGTCTAGGGAAGGGTGGAATCTCAAATAGAGGTGTGATGTAATTAGTCTACCATAATACTTGCATTAATGACAATCTATTCGACTCAATTTCGTGACCTACAGATCACACAAGGAAAACTTTATCGTTGCTTTAGGATCTCTCCGAACAAAGTGATTATCAGAATTAAAAAGATAAAGAAATTTGGGATGTCTTTTGAGGGGTTTGTATTTTTTTTGTACGTTTTCTTTATTTAGGTAAATATACTTTAGAATTTAGATGTATGAATAGAAAATAGCTAGAAATTGTTTAAGCAAAAAAACAAAACAAATAAATAAACTTAACTAGATGGTCCTTCATTACAAATTGTCGTTGGTTACTCAAACAAACATGAATAATTTCAAAAATAAAATATATAGAGACCTGAAAATTAAGTTGTACAAAGGTCAACTGGACAAGAACTGGTCCTGTCCCTAAAAATAATATAATTAAATAGACAAAATTAAGAGAAGTTACGAAAAATTATACAAGACATGGTATCACTTTGGCTTTTACGATATTTCTATTTTCACAACCATATGTAGCCTATCTAAATCTTAAATTTTGTTCGAAAGATATTTTAAGTTTTCACTTTGATGGTAGGGGAAAGAAAAATATATTTTTTTCACTGTGAAGTTAGAATTTTCATCAAGAAGATTCAAAATATAATGAAGTAAACAAATAAAAAGTCAAGAAAAATTCAACGTACAATATATATACGTACAATATTGACTGATCTACACAATGTAATTTTCCCACGAATTGATTTCAATTAACTCCGATCCCTTTCGCAAGAGTAGCTAGCTCTGCCTTGTATATATATGGAATATTATTTTTTGACAAAGGAAAAATCAAGCACCTATATCATAGACATTATCAAATAAAACTATCGATCTTAGACGATTTTAATTTCTTTCATTTAATTCTTGATTGTGCTACATGTGCGTACCTGGTGATAATGCATATTCTAATCTTGTTTAATATTGTATTGTATCCGTCTTAACCTATACTTTTATACAACATTTTTATAACTTGCCTTTTTGCATGGTCCTAATATATGTATCTTCTTAATTATTACACTAAGTATTCACGTAATTAACATTCTTCCTCTACACTGTTACAGCCATCTTAATTAGTTTAAATTTTAAAACTATCTATAAGGGGGCTCAAGATAAACTGTCTTAAACCAAAATTTGACTCAAACTAATGTGAAAAATGGATAAGTTCATTAATTTGTTATGGTTTCATGATAATTTGAAAACCAACTACTGTTTCGTAAAGGACTTGAATTATAATAAGAGAAACAACAACAATAATATATTCAATGTAATTTCATAAAGTGGAGATCCGGAGAGGATAAGGTGTACATAGAGTTTGTCCCTACCTCATAGATAGAGATGTTATTTATGATAAACCCTCGACTCAAGGAAAAACAATTCAAGGTAGTTCAAAAATTATAATAAAAGAAATTAGAAAAATAACGTATATAGTGTATATATTAACTGGATACAAGAAGTAGGCCCAGTTAGGACTTTAACTGGATATGGGTTTGGATTGTGGATACAAGATGTAGGCCCAATTGTTTTGAAACTTAGGCCACATTTGTTTTTTGAAGATATGCAACTGCATAATAAGATGTGTATTAAGCTATGAATACTAAATAATTAAAATTATTTTTTACAATATTTAAATAGATAAACTTATCTTTATAATTTAAAATTGATAAATATCAAATTCAAATAAAATACTAATAATAATCTAATACTATAACAACAAGATCTATGTTGGGGGTGATGCTACATATGGTAAAGGTATGGATGATTTTGGACAGTGGTGGAAGAATAAGGGTTGATGTGGTGAGTTGATAACATGGACTATCATTTTGACTAAAATTGGATGGGCTAACAGAGGAAGGACAAATATGAACCATTTTTATAACATTAAGGCCATATATAGATCGATAATATGACATTAAAGACATATATATTTTATAACGGAGGGCAATTATAATCATTTTTCAATGCAGACGGTCAAATGTGACTAAAGCAAAAAGTGGACCTGTAGTTCCTATTTTCTTAGAGGTCACCTGATAGCTAATATAAAGACAACTTATTTCATTATTAAAATTTTGCATAAGTTCTACAATGTTTGGTAGCTAATTAGGAAGTAAGTTATTCATGTATAAGATAAATAGTACGACAATTGTTTTTTCATTTAAAAACCTGCATGATTAAATACATGTATACGGTATGATGAAATTTGTATATTATCTTATGCAAGGTAGAAAATGAAATAACTAAATATCCGCATAATTAATATCTGCATTATTAATACCTATATAAATCTAACCATCTGTCGATTCTTAGAGGAATATTACAGTAAAACTTCGTTTAAACAATGTGGTAGGAAGCAACGTGCGACTTGAAGGACACAACCCCTTATTGACCCAAGCCCAATAAAACCAAAAAGCCCAAAACACTTTGCTATCACCAAATTAGCCCATTAAGCTTCCCTGCACCATATAACGAAACCCTAATCTCACATCCTCAAAATCCCTAGCCTCTTCCTCCATTTTTCTTCCTTCTTCACAGGTAAGCAAGAGAGAACAAAAAATGGTGTCCGGTTCAGGAATCTCCGCAAGGAGGATAGTGGTTGATGCTCGTCACCACATGCTTGGTAGGCTTTCATCGATTTTGGCTAAGGAATTGCTTAATGGACAGAGAGTTGTTGTCGTTAGGTGTGAAGAGATTTGTCTTTCTGGTGGACTTGTTCGTCAGAAAATGAAGTATCTTAGGTTCCTTCGTAAGAGGATGAATACTAAGCCTTCTCATGGACCTATTCACTTCCGTGCTCCTTCTAAGATCCTCTGGAGGACTATCCGTGGGTTAGTTAGTTAACACTTTTGAGTTTCAATTGATGATTTTGCTTGAAAAAGTGCTTGTTTTTGCTGAAAGTAGATTTATTTTGTGATTTGTAGATTTTGTAATAACTGTCTATAGATATCTGTCGATTCGATGGGTGTTGTACCTGTGTAATACTATACATACGGGGAATGTGAGCTGAGAGTCAATCGGAAACAGTCACTCTACCTCCCATGGTATAGGTAGGAGTAAGGAGTTATGCTGTGGTTTGTAGTTAGTCTGGTAACAATTTCTGTTAGTAGCATCCTAGACAGAATGTTCGAATACACGGCTTTGTTTTCGGTGGAGCCATGAAGTGCTCAGGCTTGGAAACTGAATAAATGATATTTTAAAAGTAAAAGATTGAATTTACTGGTAGTAGGAGATTCATTCGAATACTTGAGTTTCAATTAGTGATTTTGGTTGAAGAAGTGCTTGCTTTGCTGAAGTTAGATTGAGCAGCAACTGTTTATAGGTATTTGTTATTTGTAGATTTGATGGATGTAGTACCTGTGTTATTCTATAGGACTGATATATATATACATATTGTGTATATATACTTCATGAAATAACAAATTTAAGAAACATGTTCAGTTAGTCTGATAACAATATTCTATACCAGCATCCTTGATCGAATGTTCGAATATACATCTTTGTTTTCGGGTGGAGGAATGAAGTGCTGAAGCTTGGAAACACAATAAATGATAGTGTAAACAGCTCTATATACTGGTTGTTGGGTATTCATTTCAGAGTTTAATAATGGTTTTTTTCCTTGGGTATGCTTTTCTTTTTTTCCTGAAGGCAGATTGTAGCTGGTGTCTGTAAGGGAAAAATGTACTAGTATCTGATATTAAATTGCAAATTCTTCTTACTTGTAATGTATAGTATGTTTTGGTATGGTGTCCACTTTAATGCCATTTTATTGAGTTTGTTGGAACCTAGTCATTTGCAAGGAAGAATTTTCAAGACTTTGCAAAAGTAGACCTTTTTATCTAAGCATGCATGTCAATGAAGGATGCATTGATGGTTTAAGTTCTTAAGTCTAACCTATCATGGTTGATTTATTGGATGGTTATGTCAAATTTTCCTCTCTGGTGTGTCTAATCAGATCTAATTATTTTTTCTTAGGATGATTCCCCACAAAACTAAGCGTGGAGCAGCTGCTCTTGCCCGCTTGAAGGTTTATGAGGGTGTTCCACCTCCATATGACAAAATCAAAAGGATGGTCATCCCTGATGCTCTCAAGTGAGATTGCAAGGCTGTTCAGGTGCTTACTTTATTTTAGTATCAATGTTGTTAACACTGATGTGTTTGCCTTTTTTCGTATTTAGGGTATTGAGACTCCAAGCAGGACATAAATACTGTCTCTTGGGTAAGCTTTCATCAGAGGTTGGATGGAACCATTATGACACTATCAAGGTGAATTTCTTGCTTTATCCTTTCTATTTGACCACCAATCTTGATTTTTTTTATTAGTGAGAGTATCCAAGCTTGTCTTGCACACACACTGTTGTGCCTCATTTGACTCTTCTGTCTCCATGTTGTCGTGAATTTAGATGGTTGTAGGTTTCACTTTGCCGATTTCACTGTGTCCTGCTTACGTTAGTTACATTGCTAATTGAATTTTTTTTTTTTGGTTTTCTGTGTTTCTGTGGTATTTGGATAGTTGCTTACTTCTCTCTTGAAACATGATTATTACAGGAGCTTGAGAACAAGAGAAAGGAGAGAGCCCAGGTAGCATACGAGAGGAGAAAGCAGTTGGCCAAACTCAGGGTTAAGGCCGAGAAGGCTGCTGAGGAGAAGCTTGGTCCTCAACTTGCTGTTATTGAACCTTACAAGTATTAGAGTGTAAAACGTAGTTTATCTAAGGTGAAATTTTGCTGAAGATTGAGATTTCGACTTAATATGTCTTTTAAAGATGCTACCTGTACTGCATGGTTCAGTTTTTGCTTCTAGTAATATTTGAGCAGACTACATTGTTTAACTATCTTTTCGAAGTTATTTATTTTATGGTTTTATTGAGATAGCTTTGTCTCTACTCCTTGCTAGTTTGCATTCTTATCTGGGCTTAGCAATAAACTTAAGTTTGTTATACTACTGTTTAGCTGCGAATCATCGAGGAACGACTAGTGTTTCTCCATAGTCTTCAGTGAAACTTAATATAACATGGTATGAGATTTGGTAATAATTTGTTTGAGTTGACATTTATTGCATCTGAAGATATACACCGTGTTGTATTTCTCTGTTAGCTGGGTGAGATTGTCTTCATCCTAAATGTTGTGTAAAATTGCACGCTACACTAATTTTTTGTATCTAAAATTTCATGCCAGCATTATCTTATATCATTAATTTGATTACTACTGTCGTTACTTAGGTTACACTAGTTTTGTTGCTACGTGTTTCGAAGAACGATTTTTCTTCATCCGAGGGTCTATTGAAAATAAACTCTTTATCCTCTCACAACGGCATCCCACTCCAGACTCCATGATGTTTGTATTTTGTGCTTTCTATTTTGTATCTTGAATAGTCATAAATAAAGTTCTAAATTTATGATCTAAAATAAGTTATAAATTATCATAAATTATTGAGTATTGAGTAAAAAGGTTGAACGATTTTATTTTAAAGATTCATCTTGGATTGTTCTAATTGGGAATTGGATTGGCTTTGGTGTAAATATTTGATGCAAATAAGTTTTTACTACAAAGATTAATGAAGGAAACCTTTCTACTAATAAACACATATTGTGTTATTGTCGTAACTCATAATCTTGGTTTCAATTTGTCCAAAATCGTTATTACAAATGAGTCATATCCTAACTTAATTTTATAATTCGTATCAAATTAACACTCAGAAAAATTTAATACTGCATTTTCTATAACAAAAAACAATTTGCAAGGTAATTTGGCGTCATCCCAAAAATCCGGAGCATATAAACTACCCTGTTCTCTTTTATTTGTTCAGTATTTCTACTTTTTCTTTATGAAAACAAAATAATTAAATATTTATTTTACTAAATTATCAATATTGTGAAACTCTACATTTGATCACTAGTATTCCAATAAATTCGAGCAATAATTATCTACGGATAAAGATAAAATTTTAAAAAATAATTAATTCTTTCTTGATTTATTAAAATGAACAAATAGAGGAGAAAAAATAATTTTAATATATTGAATAAATAAACAAAAGAAAAAGTGGATGGATATCACATATTTGAATGGAAAGTGAACAAAAAATAAGGAAAATTGATTTAGAAACCCATAGTGTTATATCATAGTGAATGAAGGTTCATCTCGTGATAATTTTGAATTATTAGGCATCATTGTTCACGTTCATACTTTTAAATAATTGCAGATTCTATGCCTTCAAATTTACTTTCTTTTATTTAAACCACCCACACTTTATACTCCCGCTTCTTTTTAGTTGTCATGTTTTGCTTTCCGAAAATCAACTTGATTAATTTTTAAAGATAAATTAGATTATATTAATTTGATATTTTAAAATAAAAATTCAGATATTCAAAAACTATATAAAAAGTACTATAAATTGTAATTTTTTTTCCAGATATCCACTTTCCAATTTCTCCCTAGGAAAATAATTTTTTTCCCAAATTTGTTATTGACCTCACCCATTCACTTTCCATATCTAACTCCAACTTAAATTTAAAAAATCGACTAAAGAACAATTAAGGGAAACAAAATCTTCCTCATTTTGTTTTTAGAGAAATTTAAAATACTTCTACTACTTAAGAAAATCATAGTAAACTCTTCAAGTAAATTACTTAGCGAGTGTTTGAACATAAAAAATGTGATTTTAAAAAAAATAGTATTTGGAAAAAGTTGAAAAATTGTATTTGAATATTGGAGTTATGTTTAGATATAAATATAAATTGGAGTTGTTTTTGAATGTAAGTGCTTTTGGAGTGAAAATTATGAAAATAATAATTTTTAGAGTTTTAAAATTTTGAAAAATTAATAACAATTATATGTCTAAACAATTTTATTATTCCGATAGCAAGTGAAAAATTCATGGTCAAACGGGCGCTTTAACATTTTAGAGAAGATTTTGCAAATCATTTGAATGATTTTCCCGTGAATAAATTTCTTTATTAGACTCATACTTTCCATCTTCAATTTACTTCCTGAAAATAAAAACAGAAACATCTCCTTATATAGAATTGAAAAATTCAAGTAGATCATTTTAATTGTTCTTCACCTTTTTTTTATATTAAAAAAAATATTATTTTTCTTGTGAAAATGGTTTCTTTTCAGTGTTATGTTTTCTACACAATTCTTTTTCTTTTCTTCTTCAATGGATTTTCTGAACAAGAAAATTCAAGAATTTATCATAGGAGAAAACAAATAATAAATTTACCAACAGTTTATGTTGATCAATCTGGCCATGGAAATTATTCAACTATTCAATCAGCAATTGAATCTGTTCCTCTATATAACCAAAATTGGATATGTATATACATCAAAGCTGGAGCATATAGGTACTCACCTGTCGTTTTCTTTCGTTTCGATTATCGTACTATTTGTTGTTGCTGTTAATATTATTCTTTTTTCTATTATATCTATATAATTTTGATATGTTTTATTTGAGCCGAAGGTCTATTAAAAAAACAACCTATATATCTAACCTTCACAAAGTATAAGTGTGAGGCTGTGTGTATACATCACAATCTCTAAACCTCACTTGTGAAATTTCACTTATTGTTATAAGAAACAATTTGCTCATTTGATTTTAGTCATGCTAGTATGTTTTTACTATTACTTTATGTCCAATGCTTGTTAATTTCTTTTTTTAGTCTCGTTAGATATTTATATGTCGATAGAATATATATATATAACTTCTAGTATTGGAAAAAAATATGTTTTAATAATATTAAATTGAGACGGACTTAAAGGCAGCTATATATATGCACAATGCAAGAATTATATCGTCGATCTCAACGTGTTTGAAGCGAGAGATAGTAGTTATTGTTATTAGTGACGAAAATAAAATTTAAACTAAAGAGGTTCAATATTTATAATACATTACACGTAGAGTGTGATTTTTTTGACAACCCATGGTTGTTGTTATATATTATTTCTATATCATTAGAAAAATGTAATAAAAGTTTTATATTGAGACTCACTTAAATATGGATCAAAATTAATAATATATGTAAGATTTTTATAATCGACTTCAACTTGTCTGAATTTGACCAAATAACTATTGTTGTTATTGTATCATATTTACCACTGACTAATTGGAGTGGAAATTTTATGCAGGGAACAAGTGAAAATCCCTAGAGAAAAGCCATATATTTATCTCAAAGGAGAAGGAAAAAGAAAAACAAATGTGACATGGGATGGTCATGACTCTATTGCTACTGATGCTACATTCATATCTGAAGCTGATTATACACTTGTCAAAAGCATAACCTTTATAGTAAGGAAACCCCCCCCCCCCCCCAACCAAAAAAAATAAATTCAATTTAATGAGACATTATTCACTACTAAAAAATACGCAAATTTCTGACTGAATTCATAAGAAATTGACTTGTCAGAAACGTTTTCGATAATTTATCCATTGGAAACTCGTGTTTTTTCAGTGGTGGTTAGTATTTTTTATAAGCGTGGTGTCTGCGCTAGTTCGCACGCACCACTGGACCTTGATAATTATGGTGTTCGGGTCAACTTACACTCACCTCAATTAATTTTACGGAATACTTGCGACCTCCCACCAACAATATGGGCTAGATAGATAAAAAAAAATCACCTAATGCTTTTATTTCATCTGAGACGTCATGATTCTCAATTCACTTCATCGACCAACTTGGATGCGGTTAATTTTTTTTTGGTTGACAAGCTTTATGTGTATTATTTTTGTTCAGAATTCTTATAACATTCCTCCAAAAGTGAATGCTGTGATGCAAGCAGTGGCAGCAATGATTTCTGGAGATAAATCAACATTTTATAGATGTGGATTTATTGGAGTGCAAGATACATTGTGGGATGTACAAGGAAGACATTATTTCAAACTTTGCACTATTGTTGGAGCTGTTGATTTCATCTTTGGTGATGGCCAATCTATCTATGAGGTAAAATTGTTTGCATCATATTTTGTTTTATTTGTTATTATTTATAATAGTAGACATGTTTGTTGTATGGCTAGGTAATTTAACTTGCCATAAAATTTGTCTCCGTGTCTGTTTGATCATGAATAATTTTCATTTTTTTTCTCGAAAAACTGTTTAAATATACAATTTTTATAATCTTTGAAATTTAACTTGAATTCGAATAACTCCAAAAAGTTGTTTTTTTTACATGTATATGCATGTACATAGGTTATGAATTCTAAAGTTATGGATATATAAACTATTGTGTATATGAATGTATATCATAGGTATAGTGTAATGTATACACAATATATACAGTTTGTAAATTAGATGGCCGAATGATTCTGACTCGTAATTATCACTATTTTTTCTTTTACCCTTTCCTAAGAGCTCCTATCCCTTTTGTTTTCTTGATGACTCGACTCCATAACCTCAGAGGTAAAGATGAAGGGTGTCAACCATTCGACCAACCCCTGTTGTCGACGTAGTGTTTTATTTGTTTTTTTACTAATTTGTTTTTTTATATATGCAGAGATGTAGCATAGTAGTAAATGCAGGAGGATTAAATGGAATAATAGGATTTATTACAGCACAAGGAAGAACAAGACCAAAGGATCAAAGTGGATTTGTTTTCAAAGATTGTGGAGTTTTTGGAACTGGATTTACATTTTTAGGGAGGCCATGGAGGGACTATGCTAGGGTTCTTTTCTATAATTGTTCCATGTCAAACGTCGTCGTTTCGCCCGGTTGGGCTGCTTGGAATTTTATTGGACGAGAGTAAGTTTCGATCCTTTCCTATATTTAAGTTATATGCGTGATAGAAAAAGATTTTTACGTTGTCCGTAGATTTTATTTTTTGTTTAATGATCATATGATGTTTGGAATTGATTCAATTCGGTATTCAGAATTTACTTGTCTTATTTGTATATTAGAAGGAGTTTTAGAGGGGTAAAATTCACAAATAGCCACTTTTTAGTCATTTTAATTGAAATAACTATTATCATGGAGTTTCAAATTATGTCGGCATTCTCATTGAATTTTACTCATAGAATTTGAAATTTTATGAATTTGGTTATTTTTTAAAAACTAAGGCCGAAAAATGATCATAGAAGGCTATTTTTGTAATTTAGCTCTCCCTAGCAAAGAGAACTCATAGTTGGGCTAAATCACGAGAAAAGATGACAGAAGATGGTTAGCTTGCAAGGTGACTGACAGAAATTTCTTTTTATGAGGATAATGAGACCTCGTGGAAGAGCCTTTATCTTTTCATTACATCCTTTGATGGTAGGATTAGTTACACATTTTATCAGGTTACTAATTTATAGAAATTTAAATATAATTAGTTTCAAAATGACAAAATTATTTAAATCTTCTTTTATATTTATTATATATATAGAATTTAGTATGTGGAAAACTTTTTTCAGAAAATATTTTTCAGTTTAATCACAAAATAAACCTAATGTGATCTGCTCCCTGTCAAATCTTGTGCATAGCGAAAATTTAGTGCATTCTGACTTTTTTTTTAGCTTTCTTATATAAACTCATTATTATCATTATCATGGTTATAACCATTATTGTAATTTGTTTATGATGTAGGAATCAATTGACATTTTCTGAGGAAAATTGTAAAGGAATTGGATCAAACACTACACAAAGAGTGTCATGGACAACCAAGTTGAGCCAACAAGAGTTGCAACAATTAATAAGCCTATCATTTATTGATAATGAGGGTTGGATTATGAAGCAGCCCCTCAAAGTACTATAGATAATTAATTAGCTTAATTAGATTATTTATGGCACTTAATTAGCTTTTTTATTTCCAGATGAATGAAAGATCCACGTTCACGAATGTAACAAAAATTATTGGTAGAGAATTTGAATCCTTAATTAAACCATGTTGGATTTTAAATGTTTTTTCCTTTCTATTTTACTTGTAATAATAATAAACATTAGATGTATATTCCTATTTTTGTGGGACATATGTTCATTGTTTCAATTTCATATTTTTTTTTTTTGAACTTCTCACTGGTTAAGGTTAGCCATCAAAAAATATAAACAACAACAACAAAAATATCGGTGTAATTTTATAAATGGGGTTTGAGGCGAAGAGAGTAAAATGTACGCGACCTTATTCCTATTTTGTGAAGACTGATTCTAATACACTCTTGACTCAAGTAACATATCTCAAATAGTATGAAAAGAAGTCATACTTGACTAGATAATGCTTGACTATCTACTAAGCGTTTACTTTAATTTTCGACCTTCATATTCTCTGATTCTATCTACGACCATTTTCTCATAAAGCTACAAAATTACGCACCACATAAGAAAATTTTCTATAACTTTTTATTTTTATTTTTTAGTGATACCTCTTCTTAGTAGGAACCAAATATTAGTAGACCTAAATTGTCTAGGAGAACAAGACATGAATTCCATATATTTGGGTCTTCCAAGGAGAACGACTTTTCATAGAACTAAAAAAAATAATAAAAAATAATATATATATATATATATATATATATATATATATATTTTATTTTTTATTTTTTTTATTCAATGTCCAATACTTATATATATACATCAATTTGAATCTGATAATTACTTGGATTATATAATAGAAGACTGCGAAACAACTTTTTAAACATTCCCTTGGGAATTTTTTTAGCGTGGAGAGGTATGCACAAATTTTAAGTAAGGACGTTTTAGTTATTCAAATTTCATTTATAAAATTACTATGTATAGTGTTAAGACTCTTTAATTATATACTAGGACAATTATTTATTTGATTCAATATTTACATTCAATAAATGAATTTAACATTAACAATAAAAAGATTAAAATGAAAAATGTACATAATTTCATCATAATTAATTGATATATCTTCTTTTTTTAAATTAGTTTTATATAAACACTAAATGCAAAGAAAAAAACACTAGTAATATTCTTTTATTTGTTCAAATTTTAGTATATTGAGGTATTTATAGATTTAAATCGGTGGAAGCCAACACATAATAAATACCATATAAAATTAGTGATCATTTGATACATCCAATAAAAATAATAATCTCGAGATTAAATGCTGAAATTAACTTTATCCTATGATTATAAACTCTAGTGAGTCTCGTAAGTATTTTACTTCATTATTTATACTAAAAAAATATAATTACTATCTAAAAAAAATAAAAAATAAAAATATTGCTCCTTTTGAGGTTTTTGAATTTGCTTAGCCCCACCCCCACCCCACAACCCCAATGATGAGTCACTTGATAAATTCTTTGAAAATTTACTGAAGAAATCTTTTGCCTGTTTTCTCCATATAGTTGCTGGTAAATCTCTGAAAAATTTCTTCTCTTTAGCTTGTATCAGAATACCCTTTGCACTACAATTTATGGATGTAAAGATTGAAATGAATGATATTTAGTATAGTTAATTTTATATATTAGGTTTCCATGTATCAAAGATTTGTTTTTTTTGGTATCTGTTGGAATGAAAATCGAATTTTTCGCTAGTAATTTGTTGTTGTTGATTTGGTTAATTAGAACTTTGTGCTTCTGTGTGTTTCCAGTTATATATAGTGCAGTATGAATTCAAGCCTTTATATGTCAACTTGACTAGTTATATATAGAATGTTTTGTCTTGCTGTCTGTTCATACTAGTAGTTGTAGTATTGTTCTTGTAGTTTCTTGTCCTTTGATTTCTGTTAGTATCTGTTATTTCTTGTAATTCGACTAATATCGTATTATTTTGTTTCTAGTATTGTTCTGTTACTTTCTGTTGTTTTCTTGTACTTCCATTACTTATTTTTACTGGACTGCTTTGGGCTTTTTTTTCTTGAGTCGAGGGCTATCGGAAAGAACTTCTTTACCTCTAAGGTAGGGGTAAGGTATGCGTACCTCTACCCTCCCCAGATCCCACTTTGTGGAACTTCACGGGGTATGAAGGTATGTTGTTGTTGGTTCATTGAAAAGATAATCACAAGTAAATGTCTGTGTTTGTTGCATATTAGTAGCCTGAAAATGTTCTAGCTAGCCTACTATATAACCAGTTAAATTAAACAAATAGTATATAAATTATTTGCACTGTCAGTGTATGCAAGTTAAATCTATTTGATTTTTGTGGTCTTTTTAAGGGAATAATGGGGAAAAAGGCTAAGAAAAAGGCTAGAAGTGGTGTCAAGGAGACGTGGAATCCCGTGGCATCTGCAAATCCTATTGATGAAAATAGCAGTCCAAATGTTGATACTCCTGATGATGCGGTTGTTGTTGTAAATGATAGAAAAGGATGTCCACATGTTGATAAAGTTATTGATGTGGACAAAGTCTCCGCTAAACTTGAGTTTTCAGAATCTGTTAGGTGCGAAGATTGCAGGGAAGGAGTAGCTGATAGACAAGCTAGTAGGACAAAAGGTAAACATGGAAAAAAGAAGGGAAGTGCATATCCCAAGCAGAAGTCTAAAGCCATTTGGGTCTGTTTAGTATGTGGCCATTTCTCGTGCGGAGGTGTTGGGTTGCCTACTACACCTCAGAGCCATGCAGTTCGGCATGCAAGATGTTACCATCACCCTCTCGCTGTACAGTTTGAAAATCCTCAACTGCGTTGGTGTTTTCTGTGCAATACACTACTTCACGCTAAGAAAGTAGAGGATGACAGTGAACAAAAAGATGTAGTTGAGGACATTGCAAAGATGATTAAAAGGCGTCCGACTGAACGGCCTACTACTGATGTGGAGGCTATTTGGTTCGGGAGTGGGAGTGTCACTAGCGAAATTAAATCAGAAGCTTCTGCTTCTGTAGGCGTTGATGGAAAAGTTGATTATGTCATTAGGGGATTGATTAATTTAGGGAATACATGTTTTTTCAATTCAATAATGCAGAACCTACTGGCAATGAATAGATTACGGGATTACTTCCTTAAGTTTGATGGTTTTGCTGGTCCTCTTACCGCTGGTCTGAAGAAGCTCTTTGCTGAGACAAGCAATGAGGCTGCGTTGAAAAAATCTGTAAATCCAAAATCTTTGTTTGGTTCATTATGTGCCAAAGCTCCACAGTTTCGAGGATACCAACAACAGGACAGTCACGAATTGCTTCGTTGTTTACTTGATCGTCTGTGTACTGAGGAATTGACCCGCAGAAAGCAAATCAAATCTTCTCAGGATGGAGGTAAATCCTTGAGTTCATGTCCAACTTTTGTCGATGACATCTTTGGTGGCCGACTTTCAAGCACTGTTAGCTGTCTTGAGTGTGGGCACACTTCAGTAGTCTATGAGCCATTCTTGGATCTCTCATTGCCTGTTCCGACGAAAAAACCTCCATCTAAAGGAGCTCAATCAATCTCCCATGCCAAAATAATATCAAAACCTCCAAAGAGAATCGGAAAAGTTCTTCCTAAAGTTAGCAGAGATGCAGCTTCTCTTAATGCTCAAGCAAATGGAGAGAAATCTCTCAGTCACGTGCATCCTAGAGTACCTGTCACTGAAGGAATGAAAGTTCCTTCTGATGCATCGCTAGAATCCATTGATGCTGGTGTTATGGCTGATAATATGGGTTTAACTTCCCAGGACTCATATTCCAGTAAGAAGTCTCATTATGAGCAAAATTGCGTGGGTGTGACTAGACAGTTGGCTACGGTGGATGATTCAACATGGTTAGATTTTCTCGATCAGAATACACTGCCAAATGGTGAGTCAACAGCTTTACAAGTTGATCACATCCTGACTAATCAGGGTTCTGAAACTGGATCTGTTCAACCTGTTGACCATTTGCAAAATAATCTGGATGCTGATACAGAGATGAAGTTGACATGTACAGACAGCACTTGTTCTCCTAATGATTTGATGTGTTTGGATGACCAAGGACAATGCAAGTCACCAGACTGCGATATAGCTTCTGAATTCAGTAAAAAGTTACTGATTAAAGAGTCTGGAAAGATCTGCTCTGTGGATTCAAATCTTGGAACAGATTCATACATGAGGCTTTTGGAAGATGAAGCCCCATTACAACTACAAGAGTCAGAGATTCTGTTACTTCCATACAAAGAAGCAACCTCCACTTCTGGTGACATGTTAAAAGAAGGTTGTGATATATCCTCAGTTGCTGTTGGTTGGGAACAAGATTCATTGGACTTGGATGGTGTTGGAAATCTATTTAATGAACCTGAGTCTGATGCACGACCTTCTGATCAGCCTTTGTGCAATGCTGCTGTTTCTCAGGCCAATGGACTCAGAGAAGCTAGTTTTACTGTTTCAAACATCAGCGAGTCTGATCCAGAAGAAGTTGATAATACAGATGCTCCAGTATCAGTGGAGAGTTGTTTGGCTTATTTTACAAAGCCCGAGCTTCTTCCCAAAAGTGAACATGCTTGGCAATGTGAAAATTGCAGAAAAGTTCTAAAAGAAAAGAGAATGAAATCTAAGAATAAGTTGATGAAGCCTAGATCACATAGCATGGTGAATGGACATGAGGACAGAAATTCAAATGGCGTGTCTTCTTCAGGAACATCTCCTCTGACTGGACTGGGAACTCATAATGGAAGTACAGAAAAAGATGCGTTGGAAACTTCTGATGACAGGTTGTTGTCCCCAAACGAAACCAGCCCTCAAGCTGAGCGAGATTCAGTGTCTTGGCTATCGGAAAACAGCACACAGGGAAATCAGGGTGAAGCTAGTAATCAAGTGAATAGCGACTATCAGAACAATAAAATTCAATTGCTGGAAGCTCCGCTGATTTCTGCTAAATCTGAATCTGAAGAAAGTGAGAATGAGGAGACAGACTTTAAAAGAGTTAGAGTTGAGAGAGATGCAACTAAACGGATCCTAATTGATAAGGTCCCTTCTATTTTGTCTATTCATTTAAAGAGGTTCAGTCAAGATGCTCGGGGGCGCTTGAGTAAGCTGAGTGGCCATGTCAATTTTAGAGATACTGTTGATATCAAACCATATGTTGACTCCAGGTTTGTTGATTCTCCTTCATTTTGGGAATTTAATTATTTTTGGACTATTGTGTATCCCTTGTTCATTAGACTGATTCTAATATTTTGATTCATATTTTATACAAAAATTCAACAATCCATATTAGGAAGTTCAGAGGACAAGCTAGAAGACTTTTGGTAGAAAAAGGTTCAATACAACATTAGATAGTGTGTTGTATACTTCTTAATTAAAAATGAGAATTGCTTATTGAATCTGAAGATGTGTGATTATGGCCTTCATTAGTATGATTTTTCTTGTTTTCTTGTTGAGAGGGCATTATTTGTGGTGGTTAATGCATTGGGATTTTGTCATGATCTCTGGCTTCACTGTCTTATCTTTGACCTGTAAGCCAATCCCTTTTGGATTTTATCAAGATCTCTAGCTTGCTTTTGTGCTGATGTACTTGCAGTCCTTAGAGCCTTCCAAGATTTTTTCTTACACACACTTATAAAAAAAGGGCAGCCCGGTACACTAAAGCTCCCGCTATGCGCGGGGTCCGGGAAAGGGCCTGACCACAAGGGTCTATTGTACGCAGCCTTGCCTTGCATTTCTGCCAGAGGCTGTTTATAAAAAAGAATATTTATTCTTCATAAAGAAATATTTATTAAGCCCGAAAAGTAGTGAAGTCATGGAATCTTTTGAGACAGAACTTGTCATTGATGCTATTTCACTCTTACATTCAATGTTGCTTTGACATTCAACAACAACAACAACAACAACAACCCAGTGAAATCCCACAACGTGGGGTCTGGGGAGGGTAGAGTGTACGCAGATCTTACTCCTACCAAGGTAGGACGGCTGTTTCCGAGAGACCCTCGGCTCAAAAAAGGCAAAAAAGGGGGTCAGATAAGGTTAAGAAATTCAAAGTGCTATAGGAAAATAAATAACGAAGGCATCACAGATAAAATAGAGTAATCAAAAGTACTGAAAGTAATAAATAGTAACAGAAATAGCAGAAATGAGAGCACAAGGAATTGTAATGTGCTAGTGCGCCTATGAATAGGGAAGAATAACGAGACTATGTACTAGCCTTCTATCCTAATGTGGGTCCTCCACACCCTCCTATCTAAGGTCATGTCCTCCGTAAGCTATAACTGAGCCATGTCCTGTCTAATCACCTCTCCCCAATACTTCTTCGGCCTACCCCTACCTCTTCTGTAACCATCCATGGCCAACCTCTCACACCTCCTCACTGGGTCATCTGTGTCTCTCCTTTTCACATGCCCAAACCATCTCAGTCGCATTTCCCGCATCTTGTCCTCCACCGAGGCCACTCCTACCTTGTCCCGAATAGCGTCATTTCTAATCCTGTCGCTCCTGGTGTGACCACACATCCATCTCAACATTCTCATCTCGGCAACTTTCATCTTTTGAATGTGAGAGATCTTAACTGGCCAACACTCTGCCCCATACAACATAGCCGGTCTAACCACCACTTTGTAGAACTTGCCCTTAAGTTGTGGTGGCACCTTCTTGTCGCATAGCACTCCGGAAGCGAGCCTCCATTTCATCCACCCTGCCCCAATACGATTTGTGACATCATCGTCAATCTCCCCGCTGCCTTGCATGATAGACCCAAGATACTTGAAACTACTTCTCTTTTGAATGGCTTGGGCACCAAGCTTAACTTCCACGCCAACCTCCTGAGGTGTCTCACTGAACTTGCACTCTAAGTACTCTGTCTTGGTCCTACTCAGCTTAAACCTTTTAGACTCCAAGATATATCTCCAATCCTCCAGCTTAGCATTAACTCCACTACGAGTCTCATCAATCAGGACTATGTCATCCGCGAAAAGCATACACCATGGCACCTCGCCTTGAATTTGTCGCGTCAATGCATCCATCACCAAGGCAAATAAAAATGGACTTAGAGCTGATCCTTGATGCAACCCCATCCCAACTGGGAAATGCTCTGAGTCCCCTCTTACTGTCCTTACCCTGGTTTTGGCTCCCTCATACATGTCCTTGATCACCCTAATGTATGCCACAGGTACATCTTTAGCCTCCAAACATTTCCATAGTATCTCTCTTGGAACTTTATCGTAGGCCTTTTCTAAGTCGATAAATACCATATGCAAGTCCCTCTTCCTCTCCCTATATTGCTCCACCAGTCTCCTCATAAGATAGATGGCTTCTGTAGTTGAGCGTCCCGGCATAAATCCGAACTGGTTCTCTGAAATAGACACGCCTCTCCTCACCCTCATCTCCACCACTCTTTCCCACACTTTCATAGTGTGGCTTAGTAACTTGATACCTCTATAGTTGTTGCAACTCTGGATATCCCCTTTGTTTTTGTATAGAGGGATCATTACGCTCGACCTCCATTCTTCGGGCATCGTTGCCGTTTTAAAGATGACATTAAATAACCTAGTCAGTCACTCCAAACCTACCAAGCTGGCGCTCTTCCAAAATTCCCCAGGAATTTCGTCAGGTCCGGTTGCTCTTCCCCAGCGCATCCTACGAACAACACCCTTAACCTCTTCGACCTTAATACTCCTGCAATATCCAAAATTGCGACGCCTCTCTGTATGTTCCAAATCTCCCAACACAAAGTCTCTGTCCCCTACGTCATTCAAGAGTTTATGGAAGTATGACTGCCACCTCTGTTTAATGAGAGTTATATTAGAACATCTTGCATGTTTGAGAACTTCAGCAAAAGAAATTTGTAACAAACAATGTACCTTTTACATATCGTTTGCAGACTTGTACAAGTGTAGAATGAAAACATCCTATTTAGAAAAAATTTAACTTTAAACTTCCCATTTTACCTTAATGAGATGATTTATAGCCACATAAATATCTATGACTTGTTTTAGACCACAAGTTTCAAAACTCTTTCTTTCTTAAACATTATGCTCAGTCGAGCAATGTCAAATAAACTGGGATGGAGGAAGTAATACTTTGTGCGTGTGTATCCATGTAATATAACCTATCTTGCTTTTTATGAAAAAAATGATTGAATTCATGTTCTTGTTTCCAAAATGTTTTAACACGAAAAGAGAGAAAATACAGCTATGGTTCCCGAGCTTTTTCTCTCATATAATCCACTTGCACTTGTTATTCCTCGGCAGCAAGTTGTTATAGAGCCCGTTTGGATTGGCTTTAAGTTGGTCAAAACCAACTTAAAGCCCCTTTTCAGCTTTTGGACGTGTTTGCCTAATGCTAACTTTAAGCCAGAAAGTTCTTAAAGTCAGTCAAAAATGAAAAGTTAGGATTTCTATTTTTTTTTTCTAAGTGCTTAAAGTCATTTTCTTTGACCATGGAAATTACTTTTATATCCCTTATATTTTAACTAAATTCCCAAACTACCCTTTTTATTCTTTTAACCCTAAAATTCACATAATTTTCCTCATTTAAGCACTTTTATCCAAACACTCAACTGCTTATTTATAAAAATAACTTTCAGCACTTTAAAGTTCTAAAAGCACTTCATACATAAAAGTTACTTTTTAAGCCCATCCAAACGGGCTCATAGTAGCTGCAAAAGCCCTTAGAAACCTCCTTTTTATCTTTTAAATAAACAATACTAATGAGGTCCCGTGGTGTATGCTATTTGTTTATGACATCGAGGGTGTCAACCAAAAAAGCTTGTACTATGGAGATGCATTCTAGAGAGTTAAGGTTTTATGATAGTACAAGCTTAGTCAAAATAAGAAGAGTGAATGTGAGGTGAGATTGATGAGGTCGTGTTTCACGAGGAAAGAATGATAGATGAAGATGTTGCACATAGAAACAAAGTTGGTGCTTGATATGGATAAGTGCTACCGCGGTGTTATGTGATTAGATAAGATCTGGCAAAGTGAAATGTAAGTTCCATATAATAGTTAGTTATAATATCATCAATATTGTGCAGGTTACCTCTCTTATGTGGTTTGTGAGCTATTGCATAGGAGCGGGGGTTTTACCTTGTGCGCACCCAAAGGGTAGCGGCTGTGGGTTTCCCTTGTCATAAAAAATTTTTTTAAAAAAATCATCAATATTCTATGGGAAGAAATGTTGTGCTGCCAAAGCCCACACATGAGTGTTGTAAAGCTATGGATTCTAAGATGGATGTGCGGTCATCAAATATTCGACAAAATTAAAAATGAAAATTGTCAGAAGGTACAAATAGCACACATTGAGGATAAAATCAGAGGAGGTACACATGGAAGGAAGTGGTTTGGGAGATCTACATTCGCTTGGAATCAAAAAACATAGCGTAAGATGGGGCTAACTTATATAGGCAATGCGAATTAGTTGGAAATGTCTTTTAGTCATTTTAATACATCTACATTAGGTTCTATACTTTCTAGGATTTTTTTTAACTCTATTAAAAATTCTTATGTTAGTAGGATACATTAAAAACTTAATAAAAAAAGGTAATATAAAGAACTTCTAGTACTTTTAATTTTAATTTTAATTTTTTGTAACGTTGGCATAAGATGAATTTAAACGAGAAAAAATGGTCATTGAGGATTCATATAGTCAACTGAACTTTTATGGACTGAGGTGTAGCTTTGGTACTTTCTCTGTCCCAATTTATGTGATGCACTTTTCTTTTTAGTCTGTATGAAAATAATGAGACCTTTCTATATTTAGACACAATTTAACTTGAAACTTCTTATTTTACCTGTTAATGAGATGATTTATAGCCACACAAATGTCTATTTCTTGTTTTAGATCACAAGTTGCAAGATTCTTTTTTCTTTCTTAAACTTAATGCCTAGTGAAAGTGAATCTCATTAAATGGGACGGAGGCAATATACAACAGGGCTTTCCTATTTTGAAATGGTTTTATGTTAAATTGACAAGGATACATCATGCAGGACGTCAAATGAATCCTGGCAAACTGAAATAGCTCTCATAACCTTCCCTCACAGATCTGCATGCTGATTTGCTTTCAGTTGTGTCCATGCAAGATAAGCTTTTATCTGTTTTCCTTTACGGTTTTAGAATTCCTCCAAGTTGTTCTGATCCATCTGTCTGTGATTACGAGGATGTGCGCATAATTGTTCCTTTTCTGGACTACTAGCTGATCATTGAGTTACCATTATCATAAAGAGATACGTACATGTACTTTTGAGTTAAATTTTTCCCGAGGGCAGGGACTGAGGAAGCCAAATCTTTCTGTGTTCAGAAAATGGAAATCATCATAGCTCAACCCGTTCTACTCTATAATTATTTTCCCCTTTTGTATTAGAAAATTATATTATAGAATAGAATAACAAATCTGTTGAGGCTCTAGATGAGAGTTGTATTCAGATGATTTCTACAACTTGATCGGCATTCTAGAGCTAAATAACTTGAGAATAATTATGTGGAATGTAATCCATGAAAACAACAAAGTAATGTACCAATTGTGGAATATAAAAAAATGTCAAGCGTATCATGTGAATCGAGACCAGATGTAGATTGATAAACAATGTATTTTGATGAGTATTTGAAACTGCTTTGAAATGCTTTTTTTAAAAAAAACCTATTGTCTATCAGAAACAATCTCTCTATCTCTACAAGGTAGGAGTAAGGTCTACGTACACTCTACCCTCCCCAAACCACACTTGTGGGAATACACCGGGTATTGTTGAGTATTTACATTTTTTCTAGTGAAAACTCTGTATATTCAGACTTCGGAGATACATGCTAGCTCGATGAGTTTTATGTCTTGCATAACAGGACCATCAGTTTCATTGGTGAGTTCGTACTAAGATCATCCTCATTTCCCCATGAGTTAGATACCAAAGTTGGACAATAAGTGTGTTAAATTTTGTTTATGTATATTTCTTAATACAGCGTTGTGGTGTGTTACCTTCATGCTTAGTGATTTCTAATGTCCTCCATAGTATGTTTGTGATTTCAAAGATTCGTCGATAAAATGGTCCTGTGTTCAATGCACATGTAATATGTAATATTTTCATTTTCTGCAAAATGAAATCTCTCTGCTGAAATGGCCTGATGATTACTTGATGATCGCCTTTGCAGGTGCCTGCAGAAGGAGACATACAAATACCATCTTATTGGTGTAGTAGTACATTCGGGGACGATGAGGGGAGGTCATTATGTTGCATATGTCAGAGAAGATCCCAAGATCACAGGGAAAGACAAGAACACAGAAGATTTTACGTGGTATTATGCAAGTGACACTCATGTTCGTGAGGTCTCGTTGGAGGAAGTTCTTCGTTCTGAGGCATACATTTTATTTTATGAAGAAACTTGATATAAATTTCTTAATTTATGATAATTTTTGGGTAAATTTCTTAATTTATGATAATTTTTGGGCGGGCGCACACACACAAAGGGAGGGGAGAGTGAGTATTACTATCTCCAGTATCAACACCCTTTTTTTCCCTTCAAATTTTGATGTGCAATTGATTAAGGAAGTACATATTTTAGAATGCACTCTTTGAGAAAGAGAATATTATTATTTTTTTATGAAAATTGAATTGGTATATATGATGAATTCTCTTGTTGTCAGATGAGCTTTATTCCAATTGCCATTTTGATTTCCAACATTTGGCATTGAAAATTTTCAGTCTATTCTAACTCTATTAATGAGGATTTGTCATACTTATCCGGAATGAGCTACTGAGTTGGAGTATAGGCGTGAAGGCAGGGAGTTACTTTCTCAATTAGGCGGGAAGAGTGAAGCAAGGGTTTTTGCTTTCTATTATGAATGACTTTTTTTCAGATTGTGTTGTTATAGACCAGATTGTTCTAACAGGGCAGGGAAATTTGATTATTTTTTGCATTTTGTCACATCAGTTACTTATTCCCCACCCACCCCACCCTCAGACTATTTTATGTTGTCAACAGTTACTTCACTTAAGAACAGAACTAACTCATGACTTGAATGCTTATTTATTGATCTAATTACTCAATTTAAGTCACTTTAAAACTCTTCACTTTTTAATTCAACCCGACTAAAAGAAAGGAAAAAAAAGGACCTTCCTTAATATCTTAGTGCAATTTTGTTAAGTTACTGAATGGGTTTCTATTTATCAAGTCTAAGTGCTCTTTTAGTATTAACTAGAATTTTTGAAAGTCAAGCTTTACCATTTGATAAAAAATACAACATTTCTTGGGGGAACAACAATGTCAAGTCATTAAACAATGGAGAAGAAATTCAGCTATCCCTTGATAAATTTTCTGGTGATCTTTCCTTTGTAGTTTCTTTTCTTCGTTCTTTTTGTTTTTTAGTAAATGACTACTTTTTAGATGGCATACACATGGATAGACAACTTAACTTGTCTTCAACTGAAAGCTAAACAATGCACATCTTGACGCCTCAACTCATCCTCATTGTGTTTAGTGAACAACCGGCACTAACGTGACACATAATTTTTGGAGGTGTCTGGATGATCATTTTGTTAAATTGAGTGTTCAACTAATACATTGGAGACGAGTTGAGGAGTCAGTTGTGCATCCTCAAAGTTGAAGTTTTAATTGTCAATTGAAGCCAGTTTAAGGCGTCTATCTTTGTATAATTGAGTTTTTTCCTTACAACATAAGATTAGACCACAAGTTCTTTTTTTGTTTTTCCATTTGATGTCTGTTATAAGCATTGGGGCCAGACAAAATCCTTATTTGCGCATTGTGGGGCCTATTTTTGGACTTTCAACATGATTTTTTCTATTTTTAGGGGCTCGAAGCTGAGACCTTTGATTTTTTTTCGTTTTTTTTTCAGTTTTTGTTTTCTTAGAAACCTAAATACCAAATGAATTATTATTTTTTTAAAAAAATAATCTGCAGGCTGTGGAATTCAGTCCAAACAAAGTTATGGATCTGGATCATTCAAAATGAGAATAAAGCTACCAAACAAAGACTCAGCTGGAGTAGTGACAACCTTTTATGTAAGAAGACATATATACATTCAATTTTTTACTTCTTGAGAACTATACAAGTAATGTCAATTAGTTGAAATTAAATTTTGGTCATGCTATTAAGTTCGCATTAGGTCTATATTTGTGTGGAATCTTTCTGTCTTTAGGTGACCATATGGTATTTTCCAGTACTAGTAAAAAAAGGGACAGGTCGATGAAAAAAACATTTCACGTTCACGCAGGATTCAGCGAAGGATCGTACCACAAGAGGTGTGATATAGACACACAGTTAATCCTAATACAAACATTGTGGTTGCTTTCACGACTCGAAGTCATGACCTAAAATCATATGGAAACAATTTTACTATTGCTCCAAGACTCCAAACTGTAATAAATAAACTCCTTTTTGTTTTAAAAAAAAATGTTGGATCTTGCTTGGGTTTAGTTTGTTAAAGTTTATTAAATATTTCATACTAACATTTAAAACTCTAAATTTTTGTAGTCGTGTGAAAATTCTTATTTAGATTTTGAAGTTACTCAATATTTTATTTTATAAGTTCTATTGTTTATTCTTTTATATTTTTCTTTTAATCTTTTGGCAGCTACATTCACATACAAGTCATCATGATGAATTGGATTTCGAGTTTTTAGGTAATAGAAAAGGAAAACCATACATATTTCAAACAAATGTATTTGCAAATGGTGTTGGTGATAGAGAGCAAAGAATTCAACTTTGGTTTGATCCAACAGCAAATTTTCATGAGTACTCAATCCTATGGAATTCACATCATATTGTGTAAGTTTATATTTCTTTTTTCTGTTAAATTCAGGCATGTCGAAACGCTGCTAGCTAAAAAAACTCAAACTCTAGACATTTAATTAAAGTTTTGATAATAACTACATAATATTTTTATACAATCATTTAATCTATAAATCTTAGCTTATTACCCTTTTCAAAATTTTTAAAAAATAGATTAATCTAGATGTAGCAAGTTACTGTATAGTGTATCACGTAAAGTAGGATCAATCAACCGATTCTTTCGATTTAATCATCCATTATTTGAAGATTACGGATCTGATTAATTTGGATCCTCGTCGAATAGGCCTACTAAGGAGGTAATATAATTTTCATGTTTCTTAGCCCTTTGAGCGTCCTTTAGCCCCGATTATCGTTTGTCCAAAAAGCTACTACATTCGATTCTTTTTGACCATCGATATTGAGTTTTTTTTAGGAGTAAAGTGAGGCATAAATTTCTCCTATAGCAAAAAGGCTTTCATTCTTAAGATGGAAATCGAGACCTTTTAATTAAAAATGAATGAATTTCAATCATCCCATTGTACCTTTCGATGGCCATACAATCTTTTCATTTGTTATTTAATAATACTTGATTAATTATTGTCTAATTGATTTGTTTATTTAAAGTTTTTTTGTAGATGAAATACCAATTAGGGTTTACAAGAACAAATCCCATAAAGGAATTGGATATCCTTCACAACCAATGCAATCAGAAGCCACAATATGGAATGGAGAAACTTGGGCAACAGAAAATGGAAGTGCCAAAATCAATTGGTCCAATTCTCCATTCATAGTACAATTTCAAGGCTTCAACATTGAAGGTTGCCCTTCTAATAATTATAGACTTAATTGCAATTCAACAAAGTTGTGGTGGAATTCTGAGAAATTTTGGAAACTAACTCATAATCAAGAAAAATCATATAAAGATATTAGAAGCAAAAATATGATTTATGATTATTGCGAAGACACCAATAGATTTCAAAACATTCCTTTAGAATGTTCAAAGTGATTATTAAATATTTGATTTTCTCATGGTATACTCGATTCGATTACTATTCGATGCAATGTGAAGTAATGAACCTCGGAAGTTTAATCTGATTAATTGTTTGATCCATAGGAGTTCACGAATTGTCAATGCCATTACATGAATTTTTTTCCTTATGTGTTGGTCTTGTAATTACTTTCTGATTTCTACTCTTATGAGACACATATATATTTTATCTCCAACTAAAATACAATAACTAGAAGTGAGATGTCTATACACGATCACTAATTCTTTTATAAGACGAGTTTTGCGCATGATCATCTAGTATGTAGTATCTATCAAAATTGTTTATTTAGATCAATGCGAGCAAAATTTTGATGTGAGATGACAATGTCTGATCTAATATGCCTATAAATTATCACAATTTTTGTAGGTCCTTGTTCTAAAAGTACCAAGAGGAAGTTGTTTTCAATTTAGCAACTCCAACCTAATCAATTTTGGTCCTTGTTCTTTTTCTAGTTTAGTAAGAGTAAACTTTTGATGTAAGATGATATGACAATGTCTAATCTAGTGAAAAACCTTAATACTTGCAAAATATCACAATCTTGTGTAGGTGATTGTTCTAAAAGTGATGAAAGAGATGTTGCAATTTAGCAATAGGGACAAATGTTGTTTATGATATGAGTTTTAGAATTGAATAACTTTAACTCCAACTATGTATTATGTTAAAAAATTTAAATCCTTAGAAATAAAATTGTTCGAATTGAATAGCTAAATCAACCATTTTCCCCTAATTTTAGAGCAATCATCAGTGAAAGATATTTTAAACTACTTGACTAGTAAGAAAGATAACTTTAAGTTAATTAACAATGTAATGATTATTTCTTGATTTGTGCGTATCATCCCTGCATAGGGGCCATGCTAATCTTTTCTGTATCGTTCTAATTTTATTCAATGTCCCCAAAGGGACAATTAACAGTAATGGCATTCTTCTTCTTCTTTTTTTCCCAAGAAAGGGTAAAGTTATTCTATGCCGAATAGTTCTACATTGAGTGTAATCGATATGTTAGGAAAATAATTTTCAATTAGTCAAAAATTTTAATTTTTTTTAGGAAATATTTTGAAAATGACTTGTGTAGTGAAACTAAGAAAAACAAGCTCCTCAAGCAATATTCCATATTAATTATGTCATCTCAATCCTCCTATCAATATTTTTTACCCTTGTATTCCCACCACCCCACCCTCACCTTTCATAGTGATTGTGTAAATTATATTCATTCTATCTCAATTTATGTGCCACTTTTCGCTTCTTGAGAGTCAAACATTCTAATTTTAATCGTAAATTCAGGCATGAAATTTTTTAATTTTTTGAAACAAAATTTATATATTCGAAAACTACTAAAAAAGTAGTATAAGTTATAATGATTATCAATTTAAAATATTTAAAAGATATATAAAAAAATTATGATAAAAAATAAACTTATTTAAATCTCAAAATTCAAAAAATATCACCTAAAGTGAGATGAAGAGAGTATTAAAATATCTTTAGCATAATACTACTTTTCACTTACGTACCAAAGAAAATAGATAAATGATGAACATTTTCCTTCATCACGAGATTCTCACGTGATATGTTCCCAATCTCCAAGGCAATTTCTCCCACTCCTCCCCTCTCTCTTTACTCAAGCCAAATACACTGATCATCATCCATGGCGTCCCCAATTTTCCAACTGTTTCACAACGGAGTATAAATTCGATTCCTCTTCCACAAATCTCCGATTCTTCATTTCAGTTTCGCTCTGAAAAAATCGAAAATGGCTAAGAATCACGTTCCAGATTGGCTCAACAATTCTCTCTGGTCTTCTCGTACTCCTGCGAAGAATTCAATTGACAGTGAGGATATAAATCGCTCAACGAATTCAGCTGTAAAATCATCGGTCAGAGCAGAGTCGTCGGTAAATAGGTCAGTTCCAATGCCGCCTCCTGCTGTAATAAAAGTTGAGCCTCGTCCTGTGCCGACTTCGAGCCCTAAGGCGGAAATTGTTGCTCATTTGAATAGTAGTAGTAATTGCCGTAGTGATGGTGAAAATGGGAGCTCAGCTAGTAGTACTACGACATCTGGTATCTCTTCAACTGAGGATATTTCTCGACAGGCTCAGCTTTCTCAAGAGGTCACAAACTTTTCTCTCTTTTATACACTTATGATCATGGATTATAATGTAGAGATTGTTATAGGAAGGTTAATATGCCTGTATAGCTAATAGGGTACTAGCTATCCATGTAGTATCAAGTATATATTATATGTGAACTTTCACCTTGTTGATAATGGTTTGATTCCTTGTAATTCATTGCCCATTTTAGCTTTACTCCCCCCTCCCCATACAACAACAACAACAGAGGATGGTGTGTACGCAGGCTTACTCGATAGATAGATCTCAGCTCAAGTAAAACATATAAAAAAACAAGTATAAAAGGGCAGCCCGGTGCACTTAAGCTCCCGCTATGCGCATGGTCCGAGGAAGGGCCCGACCACAAGGGGTCTATTGTACGCAGCCTTACCTTGCATTTCTGCCAGAGGCTGTTTCCAAGGCTTGAACCCGTGACCTCCTGGTCACATGGCAGCAACTTTACCAGTTACATAAAAAACAAGTATGTAAAGCAAATATAATAGTGAAGAAATTATGCTGAAAACGTAAAGAAGTGAAACAGTAGCAACACCAAAAAGTATGATAGATGAAGCAAATGAAACATCAGGTAATACTAAAATCAAAGAATAAATAATAAGAAAGTAATAATAACAATACTAAAAATGGAACTAGACAACCGACTAACCTACAAATTTTTTAAAAAATATAATATCTGAACTGATGTTTAGGTTAAAATATGTTAACCTACATGGATAATGTAAAAATACTTGACATTGTTAGTGCATATAAGTTAAATCCTGTGGGATGTGCATGACTTGTACATATCCACCACCGTGCATGAGTATTGAGTATGAGAAACCTTTAATTAGTCAATGGTGCTTGTTAGTCTCTTTTGTCTTTTGAATATATACAATGGGAACAAATTATTATTATTCTTGATTATGACGTCACCCTTCAGTTGGAGTAGGGTGGGTGAAATGGAGGCTTGCATCCGAGGTATTTTGTGATAAGAATGTGACACCAAGGCTTAAAGATAAGTTTGACAGTGTGGTAGTTAGACCTACATCGTTGTATGGGCATAGTGTTGTCCATTCAAGAACGCTTACGTTTAGAAAATGAAGATAGCAGAGATGAGGATGCTCAGATGTATGTGTGGGAATACTAGGAGAGATAGGATTAGGAACGAAGTCATACATTACAAGGTGAGATTGGTCTCAATGGCAGACAAGATGAAGGAAGCAAGGGAATGGTGATTACACAGGACGTGACACATCTTCTCCTTGCTTACTATGGTCATGACCCTAGATAAGAAGGTATGGAGCCCGAAAATTAGAATAGAAGGATAGAAGAGTAGTAGGTAGCCCAGTGTGTCGTACTTATATGTGGGAGAGGCAGGGAGCTAGTCTCATCTGCCCATTTTCTACTTATTAGTAGTATTAGTTAGTATTCGCGTTGTAGCCTATTCTTTAATTTTATACATGTTTTTGTTTTGTTCATCTTGCTATTTTGTTGCCGCTATTTTCTTTTCAATTCTATTTTGATTTCGTTTCTTTGAGCCGAGGGTCTATCGGAAACAATTTCCCTGCCTCACAAAGGTAGTGGTAAGGTATGCGTACATCCTACCCTCCCCAAACCCCACTTGTGGGATTGTACTGGGTATGTTGTTGCTTGAGAGTTAAAGAGACCTGATATTGAAGGATGACACAATGAGTAGCTCATTTTAGGATAGGAAGGCCTATTTCTTCTTGTTGCTAAGTACACTGTTTCATTTTTATTGGATATAGTTGTCAAGGAAGATTATTAATTTGGGGGAAGTCCGGAGGCTGGCATCACAAGGAATACCAGATGGAGCTGGCATGCGTGCTACAGTGTGGAAGGTACTGAACGTGTCACACGACTTAATATTATAAAACTTTTTTTTCTGGCATTTGTTCTGGTTAAAATTGGAGAAAATTCTTTTTCTAGGAGTTTGTGGATATGAAAAGGTCTTTTCGTAGATACCTTTTGAGTATATATATCATCTTGAGTGCATGTCTTTGTGCAGCTACTGTTAGGGTATTTGCCAACTGAGAGAGCATTATGGCCAATGGAATTGGCTAAGAAGAGGTCTCAGTACAAGCAATTTAAAGAGGAGCTCCTTATGAATCCTGTAAGTTTTGTTTTTTTCACTAATTCATGACATCTTACGACTTATAGTTACTAAAATATTATAGAAAGTTAGAGACCTTTGAATTCATGTTTACCCCTCCTTTGTCTGTCGGTACTTCTCATGCTTCCTTTGAAAATCGCAAAAAGCAACAAGGTCCATGGGCATGAAGTGAAGAAGTGAATTGCCTAGTTTCATGATAAAAATGCCGAACATCTAGTACCTAATAGTCAAATTATAACTAAAAGAACTAACTTCAACATCCTATACACAATCCCTTCAATATTAACCCAATTACTCAAAGTTGAGATCTAAAGAACCACCGCTTTTCTTTTTGTTCACTTTGTGCATCATTGTTTGAAGCGCACAATTATCTGTAGCTCACTTCTTCACCCATGAAGTGTAATCCCTTGCTTCGCATCACTTCTTCACTTTAAGCAATGAAGCGATGGCTTTTAACAACATTGCTTTTGTTTCAAAAAAGTTCTCTATTTCTTTATCATTACAAAATTAGACTATGTCGTTGTAAATTTTAACCCTGCCATAGATGGGCCTTTTCTCAAAGTTCAATGGCATATTTGAGCTTTTTCCCGAAAAAAAAATAGTTGATATTTGGGAGGGTTGAAATGTGATTATTCAAAGTAGAGAGTTAAAAATATGACTTTGGAGGGTTGGGTGTTTTTAGCTGTTTGGCAACAACAAAAAAGGCTAGAATTAAAATTTGATTGTTTTTGGCCGTCGCCAAGCTTTTAGGGGTCGTTTGGTTAGGTGTATAAAAATAATGCTAAAGAGAGTGCATTAGTAATGCTTGCATTAATTATACATAGATTATTTCTTATGCATTGTTTGGTTTGATGTATTAAAAATAGCATGCATTGCATAAAAATATTTATCTACAAAAATGCCCTCCATAATTACGGTGAAAAAGATGTAAAAAAGGTTTTGAGGTGCAAGGGGGTCTTTAACCATGCTAATACTTGCTTTAAAAGCCCTTGCATTTCTAATACCATGGATTTCTATGTATTAGTAATGCATACCTCAATACACAATAGAGTATATAACTAATGCCTTTATACATAGGTTGAAAAAGTGTACCAAACAAGGTACTACTAATACACAAAGCTAATGCATGCATTATTTTTTCTAATACACTCTACCAAATGACCCCTTAGATTACAAAAAAATCTTTAGAATTTACCAGACCAGGTCAGCTGCCGTATAGGCTGAGATGTGCGCTGATCCAGCCCCAAAAATGGATGGGCTCGGCAGAACCCATTAAGTAAAGTCCAGTCCAGCCCTTGCCCCCTAATTTCATGTGGACCGGGCTGGATGGTCATGGGCCAACCGTCCCACTTGTCATGCATAGTCGTGGGCCTTGTTATCCTTATATATTGTTTGGTGATGTTTAGAACTATGGAGGAAGTTGGCAAGTTGGAGATTGATTTATCAAAAAAAATGAGCAAGTTGGAGACAAAGAAGAGAAAGACATGGAAGATATCTCCACTTTGTATATTTTTGTTGATCTGAAGCAAACGGTGTTGTAGAATTGCCATGATTCATTATGGGAGTCAAGTTCCCTTTCATTCAATATATAATTTTTGGTGCAAAAGGAAACATTCCATACTGCATAATTAGGTGGTTAATTTTATTGATATGTGTGCAAAAGTGATGTTAACTTAGTGTTGGGTTGACGAAAGAACTTTGACTTATCAAAAAGCTATCTCTTCTTCCTTTTTTCCTTTTCTTTTTCTCTATCAGAAAAGATTTTGAAAGTGCTAACTACAGATGGTTTTTATAGATGGTTTGCTCCAGATGAGATTCATTGTCAAATGAGAACTAGAATTGATGGCAATTTTTTTTTGAATTTGGGATTTAGTTTCTTGTCTTGTCCCTTTCTTCAAGTCCCCTGCTTGGAGTTATCTACAAGTATTTAAATATGGTTGACCACAGTAGCAAATATTGTTATGGAAACACAGACTTTGTTTGCAATAATTAATTTTGTAGTTTTCCTTCTCTTTTCTGGGCAGACAAATTAGCATTGCTTGAACAGTTTAGTCATCTTCTGGGGGGATAGCCTATTGCTCATGTTGTTTAGTCCCCTTGGTATTATTGGAAGGTTAATGTGTAAAAATGATTGTAAAAAATGCTCTCATAGAATCAATACCTATCAAAGAAACGAAAAGTGTTCTCATGGAATCAATATTTCATGTATACCATGCGAGTTTTGTTATTCTGGAAGCATCATTTATTTTCTAGTACAAAAGTTTCCTGAATGTTGTTATGGCTAGGCAGTCAGAGATTGCGAGGAGGTTGGAGAAGTCTGCAAGTCTTGAGAACGATGGAACAGGAACAGACATTGAAGGCAAAGGTGTACTCTCAAGATCTAAAGTAACTCAGGAAGAGCATCCTTTGAGTCTTGGAAAAAGTAGCATTTGGAATCAGTTCTTCCAGGTACCACCTTTTTTTCGAATGATCTTTTCCCCCAGTAGCTACCTCTAAGATTATGTAGGGGTTCTTCTGTTAGAGCACCATTGTGGAGCATAAGAATACATGTCTTCAAGACAAGTGCCTCAAACTGAATGTCACAATCTATTTCGTACATTCTGTTTTCTGTAAATGTACCTTAAAGGGGCCGTTTGATTCTTATGCTCGTTATGCGGGGATTATAATGCAGGAGTTATTTATATAGAGAGTATTTATGAAGGGATTTTTATACGGTGGATAATAATGTTGAGATTGTTATGCAGTGCATATTTAATACAGGGATGTTATGTGGGGATTACCTACTTTAAGCGCATTTCATCTACAAATACTTTTATCGTTGTATTTCTAATACTCATACTCTTATGCTAAGTTGCTCGGACTTGGGTGCGAGTGTCCGAGACGGATGCGAATCCGAGAGTCGGATTCGGCAAAATCGAAATTTTAAGATTCGGGGATATGAATCCGAGTATGGATACTGGTGTGGGGATTCGGCTAGAAATATTCAATTTTACAAAAATATAGTTATAAAGATAAAGATATTCTTCTGCTCAGAAAAGAAAAAGAAAGTCATTCAAGACCTTCCTCCAACTCTCTTTATAGGTCATTGCTATTGTCTACCAAAAGTCAGAACACAACTGCTTGATAATTTGGCATCTCTCTGTTTAGCTTGAAAAATAAAGCAACGAATATTGACCAAGAGAAAAAGCTAAAAAAGAGACAAAAGGATTATAATATTAAAACTTGAAAGTATGCCATTCCTCCTGGCTTAAATCTATTTTATCTTTTATCAAAATCTCAATTTTCCCCCAAATTTTTCCATGGACTATTGATCAAAGTATCTGATGTGGGTTGACCGAATTCCACACATATCCCGCACCTGCACCCGTCTCATGTCGACACGGGTGTGACAGCAAAAATGAAGAGTCTGCGCAACTTAGCTCTTATGACACATTCTATCCCGCATAAAATAATACGTAAAAAATTCTGAATAGCTGAATTCACTTATTTAGTACTGCCAACCAAGCGTTGCATTCCTTATGAGAGGATTTTTTTTTTCTAATACGGCCAACCAAACACTACATTAGTTGTGCGTTTCGAATCCGTCCAACCAAACATTGTATTATTTCAGACAAAACTTCATGTTGAGATTATTTTTCCTAATACCTCCAACCAAACGACCCCTAATAGTATGGTACCCCCGTTGAACACTGCACTTTGTTATATTGAGACCATGATAGACCCGGAGAGGGAACAAATGGATCAAGATTCGTATGAAAGTAGCTTTTTAAATTTATTTTTGCTTTGAAGCTGTTACGTATTAGTGATATTTGATAGTTTCCTCAACCATACTTACATTGCACTGGACGCAGATCAGTTCTATCATGACTGTCTTTTGTACACAATTAACATTTTAATTCCTTCAAAATGGGAAAAAACAACAAGAAACTGCAAAATTTGTCAAGTTGACAGGAGTATGTCACAGCTTATTACTGTTGATAATTTGTCTTATACTATTTTCTTGTAGGACACGGAGATTATTGAACAGATTGACCGGGATGTAAAGCGTACCCATCCAGACCTGCACTTTTTCTCAGGGGACACATCGTCTGCAAAATCTAACCAGGCAAGAGGTAGTCTTTTGGGCTTTATAATACAATCTGCAGTGGATTGATCAAGTCTATCTTTTGTTTCCAGGATGCTTTGAAGATTATACTCATTATATTTGCCAAACTGAATCCTGGTATTAGATATGTGCAAGGGATGAATGAGATCTTGGCACCACTTTTCTATGTATTCAGGAATGATCCCAATGAGGAAGATGCAGTAAGTGTCTAAGTGATGCTTTGTTCCCTTAGTGACATTTTGTGGGTAGTCACTCCCAGAACATGATAGCTGGTAACCAAGTTTTGCTAAAGAATTTGGGGCCAGCTGAATTCTTTGAAACTTGCAACTGCTGATCTTCGACCAATGAATTATTTTAAACATCATTCTTTATATTTTATCTTTCTCTTTAGTCTTATGGTTTTAACTTGTGACTCTGGTTCTCTGTGATAATGATAGTTGTGATTCTGTATATTGATCATTTGGTGAAGAGTGCTACTCGGTTCGTCAAAACCTTTGGATGCTATTTTTTTTCTAGACAGTTATTTTCTCAGCTGTTTCTATACTGACGCTTCAAATGTCCTCGTCAATCAGTCTATTTATCATTTCTATCTGCAAATTATACAGGCAATTGCAGAAGCAGATACTTTCTTCTGCTTTGTGGAGTTGTTGAGTGGATTTCGTGATAATTTTTGTCAGCAACTTGATAATAGTGTTGTTGGTATTCGTTTCACAATTACAAGGCTATCTCAGCTTTTGAAAGAACATGATGAAGAGCTATGGCGGCATCTTGAAGTGACAACTAATGTAAGATTCCTTGTTTAGTGTATTATTGGCTATTACATTTTTGTTCAGTCTTGAGAACATCTAATTTAGGCACCCTTTCTGCTTGCTAATTCTGTTATTTGCATATTTACATTATTGATGACATGTTTTATAATATTAATGTAGTTAGTTATTTAAAGAAAAAACTGCAGCGTTAATGTGTTTGTCATCCTGGAGGCTTAATCTAGTCCAGAACCTTACTTTTTGAATGCAAGCTATGTTACACAGATCTGCCTAAAGGTGCATATCTGGTACAGGTATCTCAAGTGTTTTTGCCATTGTTTAGTGTATTTTGAAGTATCAGCAGAGCATCCTACACCTTATACACCTGTCTGACATGTTCAAGGCAAATACAGGATCAGCATAAGATAGAGTGCAGGTGACCATGCCCACACCTGGTTTAAGTTAGTTTTAAGCCTAACAGCTTTCCATGAAACATGTTGGGCTTGTTCATTTGTGAATTGTTTCCTTTGGAATGAAAACCGTTTTTCATTGTCTGGCACCTTATTTATTCTGGGCAGCCAAGTGACCCAATTGAGAATTGATTCAGATTCGCATGTAGCCTGTCCCTAAGCTGAACTTATATTCTCGATTCAAGATCCTTTAGTCATCCACACCTTCCTCTTAGTAGGATTTGTCTGAATTTCTTCTTTCTTTGCCTTTCATGTAATATTAGCAGCTGGTACAATCTATATTTAGAGAATATATTGGAAACACGTCTCTAGAGAATTTATATATGTCCTGATTCCTGTGATGAAGAATTAATTGCCTAGACTACATGACTTTAAAGTCATAAGACATCCCATATGTTTGTGATGGTCCTTGTGCTTTAAGAGGTTTCTTCCTTGTGCTTTCTTACATCAGAATTTGTTGGTTTTACTGCTGGATGTGCACAACAAATTCAGCACGTTTTCTTATTTTTCCCTTAGGTGCGAGAGATTACCTTGACTTGCTTTTCTGATATTTTGAGTTTAACACTGATCTTTTATGTGTTCGTTGTTGGATGTTAACAGGTGAATCCACAGTTTTATGCGTTTAGGTGGATAACTCTCCTTCTGACGCAAGAGTTCAATTTTCCAGACAGTCTTCTTATATGGGACACTCTCCTAAGTGATCCTGAAGGACCTCAGGTTAGATGTCATGGGAGTTAAAAGTTGATGTTCTGTCCTTTTATTAAGTCTATCTCGTTACTCCTTTTCTTTTTCTTTGGATACGTAATTTCACTGACTTTTAGGGGGAAATTCCACATCAAGGATCTACAAAGAACAATTAAGTCTTATAGGTGTTTCAAAGGTTTTACAGAGTCGAATTCCACTAATGTTGCTGTCCATACTGGTTTCTGCCCACCCCAATGAGCTGGTTAATGCTTCGAAAGGCACCTTAATAATTGCCAGTATCTGATCCTCTGAATTTTCTTTTTGTATGGGGGTTGTCATCATCAGTCTCCTTACTCAAATACACGAAGAGCTATATCTCTTTTAAGATGTTGCTTGCATGAGCTCATACTTTTTATCCTTTTAAAGATCTGCATTAGAGATTTCACTGTTATGTCCTTCGAATTGGGAGGTCATTTTTTACCGACTCAAAACTGGAGACAAAATGTATGTGAAAAATCTTTGGTTTCCACTCGATTAATAGTTTCATCGCAGCATGTTAATTTTAGAGTTTCTTGTAAGCTAGGTGTTCCAGTTCCAGAGTGAGAATTTTGGACTCTTTTTATATGACCATGAAATCTGTGTAGGGCCAACCCGTAGCCTTTTAAACTTAAATAATGGGCCCGCCTCTCTACCCTTCTCCACTTCAATACCAGGCTTAGTTCGCATGACACAGAGCTCAAACCTGTGATCTAAGTCACAAGTCCGTCAACCTTTGCCACTTGAACTAAACCCTGAGGGCATTGTTAAGTGTAGATTTGTACAACAAAAACTTAAAATTCATGTGTTTCTTTTCTTCCTTTCCTTGTGAGTTGGGTGTGGAGGGGAAATTAGTCTGCTGTGGCTATGAAATACTTGTGATCTGGTGGAGAAACATATTGTTTATTACTGTAATACAACATATCCAGTATAATCCCACAGGTGGGGTCTAGGAGGGTAGAGTGTCCGTAGACCTTAAACCCCACCTTGTTAGGGTAAGGAGGTTGTTTCCGATAATCTGTAATAAAATATTATTATCAACTTGCAGGAAACACTGCTCAGAATCTGCTGTGCTATGTTGATTATTGTCCGGAGGCGTTTACTTGCTGGTGATTTCACTTCTAATTTGAAGCTACTGCAAAATTATCCATCTTCTAACATCAGCCATCTTCTCTATGTCGCCAATAAACTGCGTGTTAAATCAGCTGGTTTAAACTTTTAATCAGGGAGAAAACATCTTTTTCTTTGTTTTTTCTCCACTGTATAATCAAATGTACTGTAATATTTAAGAATGTAAATGTCTGATATAGGTAATTAGTACATTACATCTTCCCATCTCCCTCCCTTAATCGGCAATCTTGCTTTCAGCTTCAGGATGAATGTATACGCATGCATTGCGTCGGAGATTTCTGTTGGGTTTATGGAGAAGATAGGAACTGTTTTTTGGTTTGAATCTATAAGTTCAGTCCACAAAGATGATAGTGATTATTTCATTCTTTCAGAAATAAGTCTCTCTACTTCCACAAGATAAGATAAGGTAGGTTTGTGTACACTATACTTTGTTCAGACTCCACCTATGGGATTTACACTAGGTATTTTGGTGGTATATGAAAGTTCACAATCTACCAGATAGAACACGTTACACGTTACGTGAAGAAACATGAGTTACAAGAATGCTTGGCATGACATAACAATGCATCAGAAAATGTCATTTGACCTTTCACTCCTCATTTCCAAGTAGGGAAAGAGCTAGCCAGTTATTTCCCCATGTCGCATTATTGTAGCTTTTGAATTTTTGTATTTGGTATGAAAGTGACTAACTTATGTTTTGGTATTAAATAAGCAAGCAAAAGATATTGTCCCAAGATCATTTAAATAAAAATCTAGACATATACTATGGGGTTGAGGGTGGTGTGGGGAGGCAGGGGTGGGGGCGGGGAGGACACAAACAGTGTAGAATTTCACTTGTAGAAATTGTTTTTCCTCCATACCAAACACACCCTCAATATCAGCAGTGGAACTTGAAATAACAAGTCTAATGTATTAATTGTGAACGCAAGAAACCAGTACTCTCATTAACAACCTGATGAAATGTAGGAAAGACCGTATTATTTTCGTATTGAAGAAGATACCAAATCAGATACAACAATGGTTATGAGGTAATGAAGTAAACATAGTCAGATACTCAAAAAGATACAAACTGAAAAAAGTGAGCAAAATAAAATGCTCAGATTTTCAACATCTCAAGCATCGAATGACACTAATATTGCTGGAAGGAAGGTGCTGGTCCCTTAGTCCTACATACGAAACCTCCCTGGATTCCTCCTAGTTGAAAAATTAACTCAAACACCAATCAAGGATATTCTCCATAAATCGTTGTCATTTTTTCCCAGGAACCTACGCTGCTTTTATCCATTGGCAGCTACATTTACTGTCATCACTCATCAGGTGATCACTAAAACTGTACAAGTAAAATCATCACAATATCTTATAGAGAATGATCTGAGATAAGTGATACCTGTAAAACCAACTCGTAGATAAGGAAAACCATCTCATTTCTTCCATTTGACCTCGTGTTGTCGCATCATTTCAAGAACCATAGAATCTTACCAAGAAACTTCACCCAGTACATCTATTTATCCACAGCTCACGTCAAATTTGACCCGCTTGCCTCAAAGTCACTGATTCCTTCACTCTCCAGTTGACTATCTAAGATTTCAACAACATCATGTGGTGGACATTTATCAGCAGGATTTACAGCTGATTTTTTACAAAAGCACTCTGGCCAAGAATTGGTATAAAATGATTCAGGTGAGATCCGCTTATGAGGTCCACCGAAGTTTGTTTTTAACATGGCACGCCTAACTGCTTCCTCAAAACCAGCTGTATGCCCCTTTTCACGACTGATAAAGATAGGAGCCAATGCTTTTCTATCAGGTCGGATTGTTGTGCGAAAACCATAGTATAGCCGGTGACCAAGGAGATTGTTTGCAAAATTGCTTGGTCCATCATATGTTGGCATGAAAATATCAGAGAGAAGACAAACCATATAATCCACAGCTGAACCTAACAAGCCCATTGTGTTCTTCCCCAGCTCACCTGTGGTGTCCACTGTACTATGGTTCTCCAAGCGGGGGAACATGGAACGGAAAGGTTTCATGAATCGCTCACCACCAAAGAGCTCACCTGCAGCAAGATATATCCTAGTAGAGTTATCAAAACCCATTGCACGTAAAATAAGACCCACCTGCCAGATTCGAAGGGAAGATATCAATTATCTGAACAACAATTTTCTAGTTAACAATACAAGTATTAATGTATATACTTAAACAACTCAGAAGGAATGTATCAAATTCCTGATGATTTGAAAGGCTTTCTTCTGTTAACACTGGCGTGCATATAAATAAATCAAGTTAAAGTTGACATTCATGAAACAAGAGGATGTTGAAATACTTTCATTTTCATACAGTCAAGTTAGTATTTGAGCTAATTCTCAATTTAATGATGTGCAATTCTGAGTACAGAAATTTTCACAAACTGATTCAAGTCCTTGAAAGGATATTTACAGACAGCAATCTTCTCATACCTTGAATTACTCACCTTAAAAAATATTTAAGGGTCAGACTAATAAAATATCATCACAAAGAACCACAATGAATTTACACACTCTTGTTGCCGTATTTGTGCACCTTCCTATTGTATCCCAAAAGGTGGCTCTTTGCTGGTTGTATTAAAAGATATATTAAGTTCCAATGGATAATCTCTTTAATGATTACTAGAGTTCATCTTTACATATATACACTTCCTTAAATGCGTAGTTACTCTTTGGGAAAACAACAGAGTCGAGGAGACAGACTATTGTTATCTTTAAAACATCAGAGCTATACTAAGCATCTTTAACCTCTACTCTCATCCAAATGATACATATTTAACCATTCTAAGATGGCTTTAAATCAAGTAACTTATAGCATGGAAATTGTAAATATGAAGATCATCCATATACTGTGTACAAGTATCTGTACGATTACCTCTTCTGGAGTTAGTGGACATTTTCCAATTGCCCTTCTTTCATCATAAACAAGTCTCTTTTCTGCAAAATTTTCCTGCCTATACTTCTTCAAAATCTTTTGCTCCTCAGGAGAAAATATGTCAAAGCACCTGGGGAAATTGAGCCCAAGGTTAAACGGATCAAACTCTATCACGAAAGGAAGATTTTTGGTCTATACTAACTAGCACCAACTAGAAGTACTTCAAGGGCTAAAGATACCCAATGGAATAGAGCAATTATTTCTGTAGTCAGCTCGAAATTTCCCAGCCACAAAAGGAATAGGGAAAAAAAACAAAGTGAGAAAGAAAAAGAGAGAGATTTGAAGAATCTGTTCTTCCTCTCTTTCATCCTCTTTTCCTATTACATTGTTTCATTTTTCCTTTGGGCCACCTCAGGAAAGAACAGAAGATGGGATCTAACGCACCACTTGAGCTTTAATCTACTTAAGTGCACACAATAATGAGTAACTTACCCAGCAAATGCCAGCATATCCATCTCAAAACGAAGGTGTATTGTCATAAAGTGGCCTTGTGAACGAAGTTTAGTGACTATTGAACTGCTTAACTCCATAATATGAGGCTTAAATCGAAGAGCATGATAGTTAACCCTACATCTCAGCCGCTGGTACTCAGGATAATCGATTTCTTCTGCCAGTCGATGTGAAAAAGGAGTAAGATAAATGGCACCATGTTCCTTCATCGTCTTTAGAGCCTCTGTTGTATACCAACTGATAGGAGCATCTCTGGGGGGTCGAATCTGAAAAAAAGAAATGCTTTCTTCAAAAATCCATCAGAGCCCCAAGAAGAACATGATCAAACTCTGAGGAGCAATGTATACCTGTTTGGCTTTTATCTTCTTGACCTTTCCATTTTTTCGAATTTCAGGAATGCTTTCTACTATTCTTACGTCGTACTTCAATGTCTTGATAAAATGTTCAACATCATAGATACCTTGAAATCCACTGAGGATATAGAAATAAAGTTACATGTTATAACTCAGTTAATGGTAAAAACTCAAACTACTAAAAATTGTGAGAATTATAAATCAATCAAGAGCAAGCTTGGGGGACCAAGTTAATGGTAACAAACTAACTCCAACAAGTGTTCTGAGTGACTGTCTAAAATAAATATCATGCTCAAGAGAACTTCCCCCTTGTGCGATAAAGTGATTGGTGCAACAGTCTTTTCATGTTAAACTACATAATGAACCATATTAGTCTAATCCTACTTCCTAGTGACCCTTTGGAGAGCAGGACAAGAAATAAAGAATAGCAAATCACTCAGTAACACATCCAGTGATAACATCAGCTACATAAAAAAAAAAATTAAAATTTCAAGTAAAGAAAACTAAAAGCCTTGCTGCCCATGATTCAAGATGAGTGGCTGAACTTCAAACTGTCTTTAACTCCTCAATTTCCTTGAATTTGTAAAGGTCATCTCTCTCTATCAGAGAAAATCCACCAACTACTGGGTGCATGACCTCTTTCTTCAATTTAAAAATTTCTTGAAATGGTTAAAATTTCAAGAATAAAATAAATAAATAAATAGAGGAAGCACAAATATCACGCTCAAAACGATTTTCCTACGAGCCATTAAGGTACAAAACTATTTGAAGAGTATTAGAGAAATTGCTCTCTACCTTTTTTATTATCAGCCGGCCTTGTATACTCCATTAATCACAGATTTGGAATAATACCACGCATGTTGTTGAGGACAAACTTAGAACCAACGTCATTACAGTGCAGAGATTTAAGCAATATACTCAAATAACAATGTCAATCATGATATAGGTTTTTAAATTGTAGAAGAATTAGGGAATTCGAGGAAATAAGTACCTATCATCATGCCAGAAGGAATTTGCATCCAACTCAGGCAACACCAGTGTAGCATTCATAATTCGTGCAGCAAGAACTGCATTACAGATCTATAAAGTCACAAGCATTTGTTATGTCGAATATATGCAACATAAAGGACGAAAAAAGAGGTACAAATCAACACCAAATTAGTTAGATTAATAATTTAATTATATGAACTCTCATTATCCATTCTGCTTTATTAAGGTTCACTTCATTACAATAATAAACAAGTGTTTTTTTATGACGATGGTGTCTAGACCAGGTTGCGCGTACCTCAACTATTCTACCAGGTACATGTTGTCTCCCACCAACACAGATAATGAGTAACTTTGTCCAATGGCTTTTAGCATATAGGAAGAATCACCTAGTGTTTTTGCCTCTATAAGGATTTGAACCTGAGATCTCATGGTTCTCCTCCCACTTCATAGACCATTAAGCCACACTCTTCAAGTGCAATACTAAAAAAAGTCTTTGAGGCAAATTCGGAGTTTTTAGAAACTAGATATTTCCTAAATACCACATCCAGCTCTCAAGACACAATATCTTGAGTATCTATAATGGTGGTCACATCTACCGGCATGTGATGCTTGGACATATAATCGACTCATGTATCTCTACAAAGAAGTAACTTGCCAAAATGGAAGGACTAACAAACACCAGACACAATATAAGTGCAATAACAACACCAACAAGTAGTCTTAATCCCAATTAGTTGGTATCCACTATATAGAACTTTTGTTTGTATTATGCTATGTCCTTGGCTAAACATGCATTTATTACGAGAGACTACAAGTCTTTTGAGACAATGCATTCATATAAACTTAGGTCTAGGTTATCATCTTTAATCATCAAATCGTAAATGATCAATGCATCGGGAAGTGTACAGAGGATATGGTCAAACAATTTAAAGCGACCATACGGCATACTCGCCCTGACCAAATTTATGTGGTGATATTTGACCAGACACAGAGTTTAAAAAAAGAAAAGAAGACACTTGAAATTTATGGTCTAAATTAAGCCATAGACATTTTTGTGGCTATAATTTATCTTATTAAGGGTAGAATGGAAGTTCAAAGTTAAATTGTTTCTATATAAGGAAGTATGACATTCTTTTGCCAACAGACTAACAAGAAAAGTATGGCATATAAATCGGGACAGAAAGAGTATTATTCTGTAATTCTGGTATTTTCATCTACTATTGGACCTGATCATTTGTAATCTTGTGCAATCTTATATGACATCTCCATTTTTAACAAAATTTATCTTGTAGATATGTTGAACCTTAAGAGGCCAACATGCACTCATATATAATGTTATTGGTCTCGCAATCATTCTATAGTAATTAGCTTTTAGAGTATTTCACTATATTTTATTGACCACACATAGTATATCATGAATCTTGCTAAGACCATATTAAGAATAAGAGAACAAGTACTTGTTTGGACGGTAATCACCAATCTTTTGGCTTATGAGGGGCCCAATCATACACATTCACCATCAAAGTTTTCATCGGAATTCTGAGGTTAGGCCATGGTTAACCCGAAATTAGCAATGAGAAGCGATCAACACAAGAAAAGAAAGACGATGCCACTTCACCAACCACTTCGGTCTAGTCATTGTTAGGCCTCTTTTTTTCACGTAGCACTCAACTTATTTTATCATTCCTATTTCAATTATATATGTTACATTTTCATCTAATCTGCCACTTTACTAGAAAGCTAAGCCTAGATATGTGAATTGTTTGCTCAAACATCACATTTCTTATTGACTTTTCTGTCCACAAGCTTATATTCAAACTACCTATCCGAATCTAACTTTCTTATTCGCTAGCTTCTTTGCCCCATCCTTCCTATAAGACGAGGAAACCTTCGTATCTAGCTCTACTTCCCAAAGTTGATATTGTTTGACTAACTTTATTACCTACTTCCAGAAGTTGATGTTCTTTGATTAAAAGAACAGTAATATGGCAGTAAGAGTGATTTACTTATTTAAATTATATGAAAAAATATTCATAAATCTCACACCAAGGATTAGTTACACACCGCACTACGTTGTTGGTTCAGACCACCATTACACCGAACCCGTAAATAGCCATTGCTTTCACTGGGAGGAGCTGCAAAAGGAGAGAAAAGATAAGAGAGACGTTAGCATAAAGCTGCAGCATTGTAGATTTTGATATCGTAATTGTGTTCATTTTGAATTGGTCTAGGACATAGATAGGTAAAATTGCATACGAGGCCAATCTGATCGAGGAGCAGATGACGCCCTCCAACCATCAGAAGCAGCAGTTCCCCAGAGTGCCTCCGCATTGATCTGCTCAGATAGAAGAACATAATATGTAACATAATAATCAACTGATGAAAAGTCAACTGCTGGTTCAGATTCCATGATGAACAACAGATTACATATTTATATACAAAAATAGCTAAAAACCTAGCGTAGATGAGGTAAGACAAATAGCTCAGCTCTTGCAAATATTCTATATTAGGTAATATTATGTGATACTATATGTGTTGCACATTTATGTTATTAAAGATGAGCATATCAGAGATTTTTGCAATTATCAACTTCCTGTTTGGAGAGGAGGAAAAATGTAAACAATTTGAAATGAACTATCATCAACTGAATTTGTAGCTGAGATTTTCATGTCATAAATAAGATTTTTTTTATGAACTTCCTATCAAGTGATTAGCATATGACCTCCAGCAAACCAAGTACAGAATAGTGTACAGTGATCAGGAACAGAAACAGCCAAGACTGCTACACTATGCAAATGCTTATGGAAAGTTTTGAAAGACAATTAACATTTAGCATCCGAACTAGGTGCTTTTGGCAGCTTTTGCATGCAAATTTATGTGGAGGCTTTAAAGCTGGCCACCTCAATGCTCAACTACACCACATAACTTTTTCCCTCAGCCTTCAGCTATCACCCAATGCTTTCCACTGACTCTGCTATAAATGCCCTTCAAGACAACCACGATCATTGTCACAAGCATCATTTAGCTCTTCTGTTCACAAGCCTTTTAACTGCTGGTATGGCAAAGCTTTCTTCTCTCCTCCTAGCCTTCTTAGCCATTGTCATTGCCAACACGAGCAGAGTTAGCACTTCCATAATGGAGGAAAGAACCCAGGTCAGATGCAGAAGTTCAAGGGAGGATGACAGATGCCCAACCACTTCCAGCTTTATTGCCCCATAGAGCTAAGCACGATCACCAGATAACAGCAGTCGTTACAGGAGCATATCCAACAATGATGCCAATTTAGGAACTTCAACACAGATTGCTGCTTGTGAAACCCTCAAGAGGATGTGGGAGGATGGAAGCCAACTGGGTTATGTAATACAACGTGTGATGGAGAAAGCCCACTACTTACCCAGCACGTGTAACATGCTCACAATGCAGTGCAGTGCCCACAATACAGTGCTAAATGGTAAAGTGAACAAAACTCTCACTCTATACTTAGCACACTGTCATCTGTATGGGAGTATGCAGTGTCTAAACTGGTGATTGTACTTTTCGACTCATCTTTACGACTATGCAAGCACAGCAATGCATGAATCAAGGAGCCCCATTTGATAAGACCATCTTTCTTCTCTCTACCTCCTTCTACTGCCTATGAATTTAAATTATGATTACTGAGACTATACTCTAGTCTTACCAACCATAACTAGAGACTTTAATTTTGCTGAGGTTTAAGTGAAATTAATGATGCATCCTACTTGAAGCAGATAAACTGATTATGAGACTACATGACCTAACTAAACATAAGAGTTATTCTGTCAGACTTTAGTACTAATATTTCTCCAAAAGGTGGATATTATGTATTTTAAAAGGTGATTAAGAGCAAGCCAAATTTTTCACAAGAATGCGTAATACAGAAATAATGAATTCAGAGAAAGGACATTACATGGATAAAACCGCTGAAAGGCCTTTAGATAGTACATACTTGGTGAACAAGGTCAAGATGAATTTATTGAGAAAACCCGAAACATATAATAAGATCGCAATCAACATTCCTACAAAAACTAATTTAACAGCAAATGGGACTTTTTTTCTAGCTAAATCACCACATTTCTAATAATTAAGCAGCTAAGAAAATTACAAAAACAAGCCAAACTAATTAGAAACAGCTTAAAGCAGTACCTCAGCTGAAGAATTGTTACTGTTAAAATCGAAAAATTTGAGAATATTACTAAATTAAATCTATAAGAGCAATCAACTGCAGATTCCTAACAAAACTAATTTCAACAGCAAATATGAAAAACTAATTTCAACAGCAAATATGACTCTTTTTCCTAGCTAAATTACCACATTCTAATAAAATTACGCAACTAAAAAAACTACAAAAGCAAGTCAAGCTAATTTACAAACAGCTTAAAATGCAGTACCTCAGCTGAAGAACTGTTAACTAATCGACATAAGCATGAACATACAAATCACAACGACAATGACAGCAAACAGGACTGCTTTTCAAGATAAATCACCACATTTCTAATAAAATTAAGCAACTAAAAACTATAAAAGCAAGTTAAGCTAATTACAAAAGCTTAAAACGCAATACCTCAGCTGAGGAACTGTTACTATTACTATAGACATAAGCATGAAACATATAAATCATGACAACAATGACAGCAAACAAGACTTTTTTTTCTAGCTAAATCACCACATTTCTAATCAAATTAAGCAACTAAAAAAAACTATAAAAGCAATTCAAGCTAATTACAAACAGCTTGAAACGCAGTACCTCAGCTGAAGAACTGTTACTATTATTACCCGAAATCGCATACATAAACAAGAACATACAAATCACAACAACGATAACAGCAATCGAGAGCCTTATAAACATTGCTTTAACACCACCTAATTGCTGCTTCAGCGGTTGCCGATACCCAGGCCTGTCGCAAAAAAGCCATAACCATCAGATCCAAAGCGTTATTCGATCAAATCAACATACATAAACGGAAAAACATGCAGATTTTTGTGAAAATAAGAGATTTATGTATGAATTTAGTGCATTTACCTCCGCATTTTTGTTGAGATCCGAGAAATGGAGAATTCCGTAAAGCTTCAAAGTAGTGAAGAATTTTGTGCGCTGAATATTTGGAGAAATCTGCCAACAGTGAGAATTAGAGGAAACAATTTGTATACATAATCGTGTTACGGAAGTCACTGGGTTTTTTATAATTTTAGAAATTTGTACTGCCATTAATATTAATATGGGTGTATAATAATCAATGTTAATTTTTTTACTGGTTGGCTTAATTAAAAAATATATATTACAGTAGGTAAGTGTGAGGTACAATGAAAAATGTTTTTTAGAAAAATTAGTGAATTTAGGAAAATAAGTGAATTTATTGTTAATTTTCTAGTATTTGGTACGTAAATAAAAATTATTATCTTAAAATATTTGTCTAAATCTTTCATTTTAATTTATTTATATTATTTTTCGTTTCAAAAGAATGTCTTTTATTTGGCGACTCTCTTTTTTACTTTTGTAGAAATTATGAAGAACAGTTTGGGAAAATTTTCTCGTTGTATTTCTCTATACACTGTATGCACATATTTATGCAAAATCGAAATATCTGATAATTAAGGAAATAAAATAAATCTATCCTATTTGTCTATCTCTTATTGGCTATACATATAACTGTCTAATAACAAAATTGATTCTTTTCTATGATAAACACGTGTCTCTCACATGTTTGTTGAGAAGCATCCGGAATGTGTTGAGGTGGACGGTTCTGATTGTTTCTCTTATATTTAGACTCATTGATGGTCTTCTCCTTTGATTTCTTTTCTGAGAGGGATGAAGGTTTCGCCATTAATGGTGAGCTCGAATCTGAAGTTTCATTATCATTCCCAACATCCCCCTCAAGGTGGAGGGGAGCAAAGTGAGACTCAACTTGCAAAGAAGATGATGATGAGAAGGTCCAGAAAGTGGTTTAGTGAAAATGCCCGCCAATTGGTCCTTTGAAGGGACAAATGAGAGAGAGATAAGACCGGAGAGGTATTTTTGTCTAACAAAGTAACAGTCAAGTTCGACATGTTTTGTCCTCTCGTGAAACACTGGGTTACGGGCAATATAAATAGCTGCTAGGTTGTCGGAGTGTACAAGGACTAGTAAAATTAGGGAGGGCTATTTTTTAGGTACATGAGAATTCGTAATCCTACTGTAAAATGACTATCACATGGTCGTTGCATAAACTAAGTGTCAGTACAGTAAAACACAAATCTGGCCTTGTGTGAGTCAAATAATTCAATTTTCCTATAAGATGATGATAGATGGTAGGATCTGACATGAGGTTTCCTGATTGTGCAGATAACTTATTTGAAGGATCCATTAGAGAGGATACCGACTGCAAATGAGAGACATCAAATTCTTAGAGAAAATCCAAAGTATATTTTTGTTGACTTATAATTATCCCATGGTCCTCCCTCAATATTTTCATCCCCAAGAAATAATGCATATGTCCAAGGTCTTTTATTTTGAATTCTGCATGAAGGAAATCTCTGAATGTTTGAATTTCTGTAGTGTCACTCCTTGTAATAAGAATATCATCAACATATACTGCCACCATAGAAATCAAATCTCCATTACGTTTAAAAAACAGAGAGTAATCATTGAGTGAGGCAGTGTACCCTTTGACACTGAGAGCACCTACAAGCCTTGCATACCACTGTCTGGAGGCTTGTTTCAAACTATAGAATGATTTTCTAAGCTTACAAACCAAATTAGGATGGGAAGGATCTAAACCAGCTGGAAATTTCATGTATACCTCTTCTTGCAAATCCCCATGCAAAAAGGTATTATTCACATCAAATTATAAGATTGGCCAATTCTTTTTAGCTGCAACAGCCAGGAGACACCTGATGGTAGTCATTTTAACCACAGGAAAAAATGTCTCATTGAAATCTATGCCCTCCTTTTGAATATCACCTCTAACTACCAACCTTGCCTTTAGCCTCTCTATAGATCCATCAGCATGGTGTTTGACTTTGTAGACCTATTTACAAGGGAGTGCTTTGTTGTCCTTAGTAAGTGGAACCACATCCCAAGTATGATTTGACTGTAATGTTGCAAGCTCTGCATTCATAGCCTTTGTCCAACCTGAATGAATAGATGCCTGAAAATAGCTAGAGGGCTCTGTAATTTCTAAAATTGACTTGAGAATAATCTTATTGGACAAAAAAATACCATCAAAAGAGAACATACTAGGTTGGGAAAGAACAACAAAAGAAGAGTTAGTGACTGAATTAAGAAAAATACTATTGCAAATGTAATCTTTCATATGAATAGGAAGACTACCTTTGTTTGTTCTATCAGATCTTCTAGGAGGAAGAGAAATAGGAGTTTGTGAGTGTAAAAGAGGTGAAGGAGAAGTAGGAGGAGAAGAATTTGGGGAAGATATATGAGTATGATCTGATGAAAGTGTAGTAGATGGAAGTGGAACAGGATTGGAGTTTTCTAATGGATTAGGATCAGAAAACATCTGATTGGCAGAATTGGAAAAAAATAGGGGTGGAGGGTGTTAAGGGTTGTTGCAAAAGGAAAAATTGCTTCATAGAAGAAAACATCCCTAGAAACAAATACTTCTTGCTGTCCAAATTCAAAAGCTTGTAACCCTTTTGGTTACAGGGATACCCTAAAAACACAAATGTTTTTGATCTAGGATCAAACTTTTCTCTACCATGAGCCAAAGTATTTGCATAACACAAACATCCAAAACACCTCAGATGTTGATAAGATAATTTTTCAAAAATAAAATGATAAGGAGTGTCACTATGTAAAACTCTAGATGGTATTCGATTGATCAGAAATGTAGCAGTAAAAATGCATTCTCCCTAATAATCTAGAAGGACTTGAGATTGAAATAAAAGAGCTCTTGCAATCTCAAAAAGATGTCTATGCTTTCTCTCAACTATGCCATTCTGTTGAGGGGTAGCAACACAAGATGTTTGATGAATAACACCTTGAGAAGTGAAATATTTACTAGCTTCCACATTTTTGCCCAATTCCATGGCATTAGCAGGCCTTACTATTTTCACCTTTGTATTGAACTAGCTTTCCACCATTTGTAAGAAGCTTTGTAAAATTGAAAAGGCATTTCTCTTAGTTGTCAATAAATAAGTTCAAGTACATCTGCTATAATCATCTTATATAGTGAAAAAATACTTGTAGTTGTTATAGGTAGGTACTTTAGAAGGTCCTCATGTATCGATGTGAATTAGTTCAAATATGGATGTAGTAGATTTTTGACTTATTGAAAAGGGAAGTCTAGATTGTCTTGCTCTAGGACATACATCACAAAAACAATCAGAAATAGAAAGAATTGAAATAAAATTGACATTCTTCATTGATGAGAAAGGTAAATGTCCCAATCTAATGTACCACAACCTTACATTAGAAAATGCACTAGTACAAATAGTAGAACTTGAATTAGAAACAGACTCAGAATTACTAAGAACTGAAAAAAAAACTGAACTAGGAACATTTCTTGACATCATGGACACATTCTTGCTAGAATTGAAAATAGATGCTTTGACATTAGGCTGGATCAGGTGGAGACCTTCTTGTGCTTCACCAAAAACTTCTGGCCTTCTTATTAAGAGGCCTTGGATGATACAATCATTTGATGTGAAAAAACAAATTACATTCAAAATGACTGCAAAATTTTTGCACAGACATAAGATTGTACTTGAAACTTGGAACATATAAAACATTTTGTAAAGAAAAATCAGAAAATAGAGATATTGTTCTTATATGAGTGACATGAATAGTATGACAATTAGGAAGATTAATAGATAAAGGAGTTTTAAGAGGAGACATAGATGTAAAAATATCTGAATTGTAGCACATATGTTCTGATGCACCTGAATCTATGATCTAGGTGCTTGGGTTTATAACTGAAAAACATGAGCTAATGTATTTTGAAATTGTACCAGCCACTACATTTGTATTTATCTCAAGTCCAACATTATTATTTGTTGACTCTTCCATCTTCATTTGTTTGAATATTTGAACAAATTGATTGTATTGCTCCTTATTGTAGTGTTGGTTGGGTACAAAAGCTTCATGATTGATGTGTTTGTTATATATTTCCTCCATGAATAGAACTCCATTCCCACTAATCTGTCCCTGAAAAACGTTTTCATTAGTGAACTGAAAATCATCTAGGAATCCTATAAGCCTATAGCAATCATCTTCCATGTGACCTGTTTTCCATAATAAGTACATGAGACATTAGGATTATACTTTTTCCTTTTTTCTTTAAACTTTGAATTCTGCTTCTGAAACTTTTGTGGTTGTTGAATATTGGTAGATCTAGGGTATGAACTCCCAGATCTCTGAGGTCCAACTACAGATCTTTGGGTTTGCTTACCACATCTATACTGATTTGTGTTACCAGCTATAAAAGCAGTAGAATCAGAGGAAAGAGGGGGACTCATATGACTTTCTCTCTGATTTTCATTTTGTAAAAGTAAAGAATATGCATGATTAATGTCAGGCAAAGGGTTAATCATGAGAATGTTACCCCTAGCCTATGAATATGTCATTTAGACCCATAAGGAATTATATAAGTCTTTCATCTTTCAAAGATTTCTCCAGTTTATGTTTCCCTTCACAAATGCACACATAAGTTCATTTTATGTTAGAATTCAGTGAATCCAACTCATCCCACAGTATTTTCAAGTTAGTGAAATATCCTGTAATATTGTTAGTTCCCTTTATTAATCTGCTAAGTTCTTTTTGTAGGTGATAACACTTTGCACCATTGGATTGACCAAATCTGTGCTCCAAGCTCATCCACAGTTCCTTAGCAGTTCTTGAGTAGATAACACTGTTGCGATTTCCTTGACAATGAATTTAAGAGCTAAGATGTCACCATATCGTTACATCTACTCTAAACTTTTAGATCTGATGATTATACTGAAGGTGTTGCATTAGATTTAGTGATGAATCTTAATTTATTCTTGGCTGACAAGGCAATCAACACTGATCTTTTCCATCCTTGATATCTTCTTTCATCAAAAGGGTTGTTGATCAGTGACATACCAGGAGCATCAATGCATGAAGATAATATGGGTGATTTGAATCAATGGAGGTTGTGCTTCTTACAAGGGTTGTTGTAGTAGCTCCTGTAGTTGGTTGCTCCATTGCTTAAACAAGAAGAAGGATTGAAATGATGAAGGAGATTTGATTAAGAGCGCTTTGATATCATGTAGAAATTATGAAAAACAGTTTGAGAAGCTTTTCTCATTGTATTTCTCTATACACTGTATGTCCATATTTATACAAAATCAGAATATTTGACAATTAAGGAAATAAAATAAATCTATCCTATTTGTCTATTTTTTATTGGCTATACACATAACTGCCTAATAACAAACTTGATTCTTTTCTATGATAAACATGTGCTTCTCACGTGTTTGTTGAGAAGCATCCGGAATGTGTTAAGGTGGACGGCTCTGATTGTTTCTCTTATATTTAGACTCATTGATGGTCTGATGTGTGCCACTTATCTAATTGTTGTACAAAGTTGAATCAAAACACTTCGGACTTCTCAAAGTGTTTTCAGTTGAACAAACACTAGAAGTCTTCTCCTTTGATTTCTTTTCTGTGAGGGTTGAAGGTTTCGCCATTAATGGTGAGCTCGAATCTGGAGTTTCATTATCATTCCCAACAACTTCACTTGACATGTTTAATGCTGCAAGATTAGAAAATATTTGATACATTTTTCATATATTTTTATTAAGACGACAAGGTTCTAAAAAGTTATTTACTTTTCTTGAATTATGTATCAAGTGAAAATTTAGATAAATAAATTGAAAAATGAGAGGGTATAATCTAGACAAAATTATTGAATGTGAGATTTATTAAATTCTTCTACGTCTCATAAAATGAAAGATAATAAATATTTAATAAAATAGTTGAAGATCAAGACAAGTAATGTGAAGATAGAAATAAATAAAATTTAAAATTTATAGATTCATGTGAATTCAATAATTAACACGATCTGTAAGTTAATAAAAAATATAGAAAATTCAATATAATGAATATGAATTAAAAAATGAGTTAGAATTGAGGACATTGGATAGTAAAAATCTATATTGTTGACCTAACTCGTTTCTAGCTTTCCAAATCATTCATAAAAATAGATATTAAATATAGCAAAAAAAATAATATACAAATATAGTTTATACAACCGTGTGTCCATATTGTATTATTTTTATTTTTGAAAAAAAATAAGTAGAATATTTTTTTTATTTGATATCAAACCCTCCCCCCAAAAAATAATAATTATTTTTCTACAAAATTCACTTTAAAAAAATTGATTATAAGATATTGAGGTCATTTAAATTGACTTATAAGCTACTTATGTTAACCATATGCAAGCTATCATGGTTAATAGTTTGTTAGATATGGTTAATAGTTTGTTAGAAGTTAGTTGAAGTTAGTTGAAGTTTGTTAGAGGTTAGTTGTAGGTTGATAGTGACTTGTAACTAACTAATCTAACTCTATAAATACAACTCACTCACACCACATGAAAGGTGAGTGTGTATGCATAATGTGATCATTTTGGATAGCAATGTAATCTTCTCCCTTCTCCTCTTCTTCTCTGCAACTTTCTCTGTTTTTCTTTCTTCTGCTGCACCTGCAACTTCTCTTTTCTTCAACTTCCATTATTTCTTCTCGTCTAACTCGTCTTGACTCATATAGTCGTCTAACAAGACTCCATCATCAAAGTTATCATGGTATCAGAGCATTTGGTAAGTTTCTAGAACTGGAAACCGAGAAGTGCAGGTGCTCGTCTTGAAAGGAGTTTGAGTCGCAGTAAATTTTCAGCATTTCAGCATTCTCAGTTTTCGAAGAAAGTTCAATGGTGAATCTAGATGAAGCTAGTGAAGCTGCAACTGGAAGACGAGGTGCTGAGAATTTCAACTCAAACACAGCAGCATCTGAGCTAGTAATACCAAACATTGATCACAATCATCCTCTCTTCTTGCATCAAAATGATACTCCAGGTAGCTCATTAATTTCTCTTCAACTAGTTGGTTTAGAGAACTACGCGATCTGGAGTAGATCAATGAGAATTGGATTAATAGGCAAGAGTAAACTTGGATTCATTGATGGTAGATATCCTAAGTCTAAGTTTGGACCTGAGTTGTCTGATGCTTGGGAGAAGTGTAATGCTGTAATCCTCTCTTGGATTATGAATGCAGTTCGACCAGGATTGCTGGGAACTGTGGTGTATGGAGGAGATGCACACAAAGTCTGGTGTGATCTAAAGGAAAGATTTGACAAGATAAATGGAGCTCATGTGTATCAACTCCATAAAGAAATTCATGGTCTAAGTCAGGGAACCATATCAATTTCAGATTACTATACAAAACTCAAAAGTTTGTGGAATGAATATGATTCAATTATGCCTTGTCCAGGTTGTTCGTGCCCTGAGTCTAAGAAGTTTCAAGATCACTATGAGTATCAAAGGTTACTAGAGTTCCTAATGGGACTAAATGAAACCTACTCTGCAGTTAGAGGACAAATTTTGATGCAGTCTCCAACTCCAACTCTTAACAAAGCCTTCTCCCTTGTCATGGATCATGAAAGTCAAAGGAACATAGCACACACTAACTATGAATCACCCCTGCCTAAACTGATGGAAAGTACTGCATTGTTTAGCCAAAAAGGGAGTGGTCATAGTTTTGGTAATGGGAACTCTGGTCATCAACCTGGTGGAGGTGGTGGTAATCCAATTAGAAGTCACTATGAAGCTCAGTTCAATTCTCAGAAACTACAAAAGCCTGTTATTACCTGTGAGGTGTGTGGCTACAGAGGTCACACTAAGGAGCAATGCTTCAAAGTCAAAGGATATCCAGTTGGCTGGAGATCCAAGAAGAAAACTGGTAGTTCTACACCTAGCTCTAGTTCCTTTGCTAATCAAGTTACAGTTGCTCAAAGTGCAGGCTTATCACACAATGAAGAGCCTAGTGCAGCATACAAGTCACCTGCAGCTTTCTTCACAAAAGAACAATATCAGCAAATAATGCAGTTACTAACTAAAGGCAGTGACACTGGTGGAGAGCATTCAGCCAAAGCAGCCACAGCAGGTAGAGTTTTGTCAACTCTAGTGTCCAAATATGTAAATAAGGAGTGGATAGTTGACACAGGAGCCACTAACCATATGACATCTCAGTTGTCATCACTAGAAAATTATACCTCAGTGTCTAAGCCTAAAAGAAGGCATGTACTACTACCAACAGGAAATGTTGCATTAGTGTCTCATGTTGGCAGCACAAAAGTCTTTGGAGATCAAGTTATTGACAATGTTCTCTTTGTTCCTGATTTCAAATGCAACCTCTTATCTGTGTCACAACTAACTAAGGAGCTTCAATGCATGGCAGCCTTCTTTCTTGATTTTTGTGTCTTTCAGGATCTCTACAGTGGACAGGTCAAGGGGATTGGTAGAGAAGATGAAGGACTCTACATCCTCAAGGAAGGCTTTCACCATACTGATTCTACTCAGAGGAGATGCAGTACCTCTACAGCTCAAGTGTCTTCTACTACTAGTGTTGTATATGGTAGTAGTTCTGAGTCAAGTACACTGTGGCATAGCAGGTTAGGACATGCTCCCATTGATGTAATAAGAAGGTCCCCTAGTCTCTCAGGAGTAGATATCTCTAACAGCTCACCTTGTACAGTGTGTCCATTAGCAAAACAAACAAAAGTTCCTTTTCCTGTAAGCATTCACACTTCAAAGGCACTCTTTGACTTGGTGCATTGTGATGTTTGGGGACCATATAGAGTACCTACTTATAATGGAATGAAATACTTTGTTACTGTAGTAGATGACTACTCCAGATTCACTTGGCTATTTCTTCTCACAGCTAAATCTGATACTATAGTTGTGATGAGACATTTTTTTGCTCAAATCCATAATCAGTTTTCAACGTGTGTTAAAGTACTTAGAACTGATAATGGGACTGAATTCATGAGCACAGCCTTTCAGTCCATGCTATCAACTCTGGGAATCTGTCATCAAACCACATGTGTTTACACTCCTCAGCAAAATGGTGTAGTAGAAAGGAAGCACAGAACTATCTTAAACATGGTAAGAGCCTTGAGGTTCCAGGCATCAGTACCCTTGCAATTTTGGGGAGAATGTGTTACCACAGCTGTCTATATCCTTAATCGACTTCCATCTAAACTGTTATCTTATAAGTCTCCCTTTGAGATACTGTATCAACATCCTCCATCCCTCTCTTATATCAAAATTTTTGGTTGCCTATGTTATGCCACTTGTCCAGCCATTACTGATAAGTTCTCTCCTAGAGCTATACCTGCTGCACTTATGGGATACTCCTTGTCTCAAAAGGGATATATCCTGTATGATCTACATACTAAGTCCTTCTTTGTGAACAGACATGTTGTGTTCAAAGAAGACATGTTCCCTTTTAAAGACTTTCAAACCTCATCCAATCCCATCTTTCCTGTCTTAACTCTAGTACAACCTGATAATGATCTTCCACCTACTAGCCTGTCACCTGATGATCCTTCTCAAGACTCTCAGCTACCAATTACTCCTGAAATCCATTCTCCACTTCCATCTCCCACAACAGCTCCTACCAGAAGGTCCTCCAGATCAACCAAACCTCCTATCTGGCTTCAGGATTTTGTTACTAAGTCCAAAAGCCACTCTTGTCTATTTCCAGTTTCTGACTTTGTTAGCTACAAACATTTGTCTTCATCTTACAGCTCCTGCATCAAGACATTCTCAGCTATCTCAGAGCCCTCTTCTTGAGGAAATAGATGCCTTGATGGACAACAACACTTGGAGTCTGGTGGATCTTCCTCCTGGTAAGAAGCCTATTGGTTGTAGATGGATCTACAAAGTAAAATACAAATCTACAGGTGAAGTGGAGAGGTATAAGGCCAGGCTAGTTGCTAAGGGGTATAGCCAACAAGAGGGGCTCGATTATGGGGAAACTTTCAGCCCTGTGGCTAAAATGGTTACTGTGAGATCCATTATTGCACTTGCTGCTTCAAAGGGTTGGCTCATACATCAGATGGATGTTCACAATGCCTTCCTTAATGGTGATTTGTTAGAGGATGTCTACATGACCATTCCTCCTGGGTTTGCTAGACAGGGGGAGAACACTAAAGTCTGCAAACTTCACAAGTCTCTATATGGCCTCAAACAAGCACCAAGGCAGTGGAACTTTAAGCTAACACAGTCTTTACTTCGGCTGGGATTCCATCAAAGTCACTATGATTACTCACTCTTCACTAGACATGATAAGCATGATATACTTATTGTGCTGGTATATGTAGATGATCTTTTGATCACTGGTAGTAACCAGGACATCATCAGAGACACCAGAAAAGACCTACAGAAGGAGTTCAAGATGAAGGATCTAGGAGAGCTCAAATTCTTCCTAGGGATTGAATGTGCCAGATCAAGCAAAGGGATCCATATGTCTCAAAGGAAATATGCTCTTGAATTAATAGCTGAGTGTGGTCTAGAGGGAGCTAAACCTGTAGCAACTCCCTTGGAACAGAATCAGAAGCTTACATCTGCACAATATGATGAGTGTGTTGGAGGTACAGGTAATGAGGGACATGAAGATCACAAACTTCAGGATCCCAGCAGGTACCAAAGACTGGTAGGAAGACTTCTATATCTGACCATGACTAGACCTGATTTAGCCTTCTCAGTTCAGGTTCTGAGTCAGTTCATGCACTGCCCCAAAGAGTCTCACATGGAAGCTGCATTGAGAGTGGTTAGGTACATAAAAGAAGCCCCTGGTCTTGGACTACTAATGCCAGCAGAAGACACCAACAAACTTCTAGCCTACTGTGAATCAGATTGGGGAAGCTGCCTGGAAACAAGAAGATCTGTAACTGGCTACTTGGTCAAGCTTGGTGGAGCACTGATATCTTGGAAATCTAAGAAACAGGAGACTGTATCCAGAAGCTCAGCTGAAGCTGAGTTTAGAAGCATGGCTCACTGTGCTGCTGAAGTTACATGGCTTGTAGGGCTGTTTGAAGAACTTGGCATACACATTGAGCTTCTTATAACCATGGTGTGTGACAGCAAAGCAGCTATTCAAATTGCTGCCAATCCTATCTTCCATGAAAGAACCAAACACATAGACATCGATTGCCATTTTGTAAGAGAAAAGATCAACCAAGGTATGCTGAAAACAGAATTCACACATACCAAAGATCAACTAGCCGACTTGCTTACCAAGAGTCTTAGCAAGGGCCAACATCAACTGCTGGTGAAGGAACTTGGAGTCATGAACTTGTTCAAACCATGAGCTTGAGGGGGAGTGTTAACCATATGCAAGCTACCATGGTTAATAGTTTGTTAGATATGGTTAATAGTTTGTTAGAAGTTAGTTGAAGTTAGTTGAAGTTAGTTGAAGTTAGTTGAAGTTTGTTAGAGGTTAGTTGTAGGTTGATAGTGACTTGTAACTAACTAATCTAACTCTATAAATACAACTCACTCACACCACATGAAAGGTGAGTGTGTATGCATAATGTGATCATTTTGGATAGCAATGTAATCTTCTCCCTTCTCCTCTTCTTCTCTGCAACTTTCTCTGTTTTTCTTTCTTCTGCTGCACCTGCAGCTTCTCTTTTCTTCAACTTCCATTATTTCTTCTCGTCTAACTCGTCTTGACTCATATAGTCGTCTAACAAGACTCCATCATCAAAGTTATCAACTTATAAGTTATTTTCAGTTTTTTTTAGCATTTAACCGGCCAACTTAAAATTATTTTGTATTTAGAATAAGTCTCAAAAATAATTTGTGACCTATTTTTTTTTTAAACCAGTTTTCAAACTTAGAAGCTATAGCTCAATCCAAACATGCTAATTCTCTTATATTAGTGGTGACTACTTGTTGCATCACTAAGAAGCATACAAATGTCGCTTTACCGGCAACTCCTCCGTAAAACCCCGGCGGCCCAAACCCTAAACTACTTTCTCCGATCAGTTTCCACCGCCACCGATTCCACAAACGCCTCCGTACAATCGCATCACACCGACCACCAGCGTAACCACCAGTTCCTTCCACCGAGCGACTACCTGAATTCATGGACAGCACCTAAGGATCCTAAGGAGGCGGAGGCTAAACTCGCCCGTTTGCGTCGTGAATATGCGAAGAAAGTGAAGGAGGTGAGGAAAGAGTACATACAAGAAATGGAGCTTCAGAGGATTGAGAAGATGAGAAAAGATGAAGCTAAAAAGGAGGCTCAGAGGATTGCTAATGAGGAACGCAAGGTTGCTAAAGCTGCTGAGAAGAAAGCGAAGGCGAAGGAAAGAGAGGCTGCTGAAGAGGAATTCCGCAAAACCCTGGTATGTTAATGAAAATTTGAATTTTTTTTCAGTTTTTGTACTTACATTGTTATGATTTTACTTGAATATACCGATTTTTGTTGTCCTAATATTGTGTTTGGTATGGATGAACATGATTTCCAGGGAAAATATCTTCACTGGAAACCATTTTTTGAACATTTTCCCCTGTTAAAGTGGAATATGTGACATGGTAATTTTGGTGTATGTGAACTCAAATTGTTGTACTAATAAGTCAACGTTTGCTGTAATATGATTAGCTATTGATATCTGAGCCTCTGAGGTTATCGTTTATCCTGTATTTTTATTTGTTATACAAGCAAGTTTGCAGAAAATGGATTGTCAAATTGTGCATTTCATTAAGGCAAGGATTAAAAAGTTAGTTTGCGTCGTTGTTAGTCCTTGGATAACTTCTTTGAATTCTCTCAGTCCTAAATTATGTCTCCAGCTTTCTTTTCCTATCCATTCTGAAACAGTGTGATTAATTCACGTTATTCGACACAATAATGATGAGTTTTCTCATTTTATTTGACATCTAAATACTATGTTTCCTTGTACAAATACAAGCAAATCAAATGTTACTTGAGGCTTTCAATTTTTTTTCTGATTAAAACTAAAACCATTCACACTCTCATCTTAACTAGCCAACACTTTGACACTCGATGTGTAATCTAGGATTGTTGTCTCATCCTTTAGCATGTTTCCAAATGCTGATATTTATTTTCTATGTAGATGGTTTGTAGAGACTTTCACTTCACTCTTGCATCTGTTGTTTCTCCATAGATCTTCTATAAAAGTTGCAGGCATTACTAAAAGCTTGCTTAAGCTGTCACTAAGCAGTATATGTTTATTTGTTATTATTTTTAGTAAATTCTTGGTTCAAATTGTCAGTTCCAAGTCTGAGTATAGGAGAATAGTTATGGTTGGTTGATGGTCAGCTTCGAACTAGTCGCCTTATGATAAATCTTTGCAATATGTCTTATTTTATAAGGTGATGTGCCAATTCACAAGCAACTACACCTGCATGACTGCCACCTCTCACCAAGACACATATTAGGTATTTTGCCCCCCCAAGGTTTAGGCAAACAGGGAGAATTCAGCTAGTCTCATCGATACTGTGATAGAGAATTTTGTTCCCAACATTATTAATCCAACTCTTCAATCAAGTGACTTATTAAAAATTTGGATCTCGTTGGTTTTGAGTTGGGCAAATGGGTTTCGAAATACATATCTAAATCTACCTATATTTGTTGTTCATTCTCTCTCTCTCTCTCTCTCTCTCTCTCTCTCTCTCTCTCTCTAACACACACACACACACACACAGAGGGTTTTGGCTGAAAACTGTTGGTGTTGAAGAACCCACAAAACCTTTTTTTGGAAACCTGCAAAACTCATGCTGAATCTCCCACTGCTTTGTCCGCTAGGCAACCTTCAAATATTATAGGCCCAAATGGAGCAAAATAGATGTAAAGGATTCATAAAGCCGGACCAACTAGTCAAGATTGAGATGTAGTAGCAGTAGTTGTTGTGATTTTTACTGCTTGAAGTAGCTACTGGGTGATGGTAGTTTTTCTTAATTGCCATCAGTGAGGAGTCTATGCAAGTATTAGAAGTTCTAGTTAGTTGGTTTAGGATTTACAACAACAACAAACCCAGTATAATCCCATAGTGTGGGGTCTGGGGAGGGTAGAGAGTACGCAGACCTAACCCCCACCTTGAAAGGTAGGGCGGCTGTTTCCGAAAGACCCTCGGCTTTAAGAGAGGACAAGATAAAAGATCAGATAGGGGCAAACATATAGAAAACAAGATGAAAACAGGAATAGCAAAAGGGAAAGTCGTGGTAGAGTGGTCCGGGAAGAAAGAAGCATAACTACAATAAATAAATAAATAAGATAAGATAAGATAGATAAGACAGTCAAAGTACAACGGCGCCACAACTATAAACAACAATACAATGCAGAAATCAAAAGGCAATAAACAATGAGCAGAACTACAACTACTATGGTGCAAAAGATGAATCACTTAGCCTTTAATCCTAATCTGAGTCCTCCACAAAGGAAATTATAGTGCGCTAATGCGCCTACTAATAGGGTAGGATAACGCGACTATGTACTAGCCTTCTACCCGAATGCGGGTCCTCCACACACTCCTATCTAAGGTCATGTCATCGGTAAGCTGTAACTGCGCCATGTCTTGTCTAATCACCTCTCCCCAATATTTCTTCGGCCTACCCCTACCTCTTCTGAAGCCATCCATGGCCAACCTCTCACACCTCCTCACTGGGGCATCTGTGTCTCTCCTCTTCACATGCCCAAACCACATAAGTCGCATTTCCCGCATCTTGTCTTCCACTGAGGCCACTCCTACCTTATCCCGAATAGCCTCGTTTCTAATCTTGTCGCTCCTGGTATGCCCACACATCCATCTCAACATTCTCATCTCGGCTACTTTCATCTTTTGGACGTGAGAGACCTTAATTGGCCAACACTCCGCCCCATATAACATAGCCGGTCTTGGTTTAGGATGTAGTGTAAATGAAAACGAATAAGGTAATATACTAATAGTCAATATTTTTTGTATGATCACTCGATTGTTGGATACAGGCAGACTTAGGGCTTTCATTTACTTGTAATTGTGCTACTGAGAAGTGCCATAAGATACTTTCTTTTGAGGTTAAAAGTATGAAGATATATCACATTTCTTAAAGAACCACAAAAAGGCAGAGAATAAGAATCTGGACTTGTTCTTGCGTCTGATAAATACTGACAAGCAAAGTTGATTAATGTGTTGGACGTGTCAAGTTCTAGGTATCCTATGTTATGAGCTTTGAATGTCTTCAAAGAAGCTTTGTTTCATAAATAAAACTAGAAAAAAGAGTTTTGGTTATGCATGTAAGTCATAGAGTTGCAGAAAATATTAACAAAACAAGGGATGTGAAAGAGTTCTGAAGTTATGCCTGGGAATTCGATATAACATTTGGACAAGATCAAAGATAACTCATTATGCATGTGTTTTGTCGCTTAAAACAAGGAGTGATGTGAATGGAGGGGCTATCACTTCAGAACAATTTCTGGCTCAAATAATGAGATGTTTGTTCTTTGTATCTCAACTTTTGAGGAACTGAATAGTAGCGGCATAATTGTATATTGGATGCTGATATAAGTTATTTTAATCCATATATATATGTGGTATATTTAGTTTTCCATAAATTTGGCACTTCACATAGAAAACATGTGTTTCACTTCACACTTATTTGCTTCAAGCTCCATGGACCTTATTGCTTTTAATAACACTGGTTATTTACAATTTTTTCTGTTACTTGATAACATATGAACTGGAGGCTGGTGAAAAACCTTTGTTCATTGGGCTTTTAAGATCAGAGGTCATTCAGTCTAAACCTCTAGATTTGTGCTCAGGTTTTGTTGAGCCACCCCCTTAGACCTAATCAAACCCTAAGCTTAACTTGTAGGACAAAAAAGTGGTGAATTCAAACTTGGCTATCAACCTGCGTGCCTAGCTATTTATAAGATCACTCAAATATCACGAGTTTTACTTGTTATATACATTGGTAAATGGTTAAATTTCCGAGTGTCTGCAAATTTCGTTAGTCCTGATAATTATGGAGCTACATTGAGACTGAAGTACCTTGGGCCTTAAGATACCGAAAATACCTGGATACAATCAAAGGACACTGGAGATGAATGTTAAAAGATGCTAAAAGTATAAGCAGAGTGGTTCTGAAATTCACCAATTGCTGCTTGTTTATGCAAGTCCTCATTCATGGTTCTTGTTATTTAATTCACACGACTTGAAGATGCTTATATAATGCCTGCCTCTGTAGAGCTATCTCAACTGAATTAATCGAATAGAAGCAGGCTGCAAAGGTCATACATGATGCTAAACCAGTAAGAATGGTAAATGTTGAAGTGCACCGGTAGTTTCTGCTTGATGAATTCTTGCCAAACCTATCTTTTCTGATAGGGCAACTTGCACTTCCTGCAACTACAGAGCCATCACTAGACTAAATACCTGAATTGAAACGAAGAGAAATGAATTTGAGAGAATGCTAGGACTGTAAGCATAATGCTTGATGAAATTCACCCATAAGCTCTTTTACTGAGCCAACAGGACTCTTTCTGAGATGATAAAAAGCTCATTGAATCCGCCATAATATTTATTATATAGGTACAATACTAATCTACAGAAAGTAAATGTGCCTTGTCATCTGTATTTTCTTTTACTCTGTTTTTTACCTTGAACTAAGTGCATGATGAATAAATTTGACTAGCCACTGATATTTGAGGAAGTCGTTTATCCTTTTTATCTTTATTTGACTTCAGTTTGAGTTTGAAAGAGTGAATCATCGTAATATGTAATTCATTGTGGCAAGGTATATTTTGTCATTATAGCTTAGTCCTTGACTATCTTGAATTCTCTCAATCCTATATTACTTGTTTGGTTTCCTTTTCCTATCCATTCTGAAAGTGTCATTTCTTATTAGCCTGGTATCGGAAGATGTAAATTATGTTATACAACACAAGTATTGAGATGGGATTCCTTTCTTCTTCTTTCTTTTGACTTCTTAATACTACTACTCTTTATTTTAAATCCAGACCAATTAAATGTTACTTGTGTTCTCTCATGTTCGTCCAATTTAGATTATGACTGTATATTCTCATCTAATAGCCACTCAAACGTAGATATTCAATGGTTAGCAAGGGGGATTGTTTTCCTTCTAGCAAAGTGTTTTTTTCAAATGCTTAATATAACCTTTTGATGCATGGATGATTTATGTAGAGCCTCTAACTCATGTATACATTCATAATCATGCCTTAATACTTCTAATATATCACATTGTAAGCTATATTTATTGTATAGTGCCACCTCTTCAAGACAGATCCATGCACACGATGAGGTACATTTGTTGGACCTTGTTTACTAAAACACTCCTCAAGTGAAGCGAAGTACCTAGGGATCTGTGTCTTGTTTAAGGGCTCTAATGCACCTCAAGCATGCTTTTAAGAACGTTATTAGTAATCTTTTTTCCTCGCTTTTTTAGAGACTATACATGCAGTTCAATTAGCAGGTTCAACTGTAAAGTAGGTGCAAGAGTGTAGTCTGTTATAGCATTGAGTACATCTTAAGTGCATATAGCTTTGCTTGCAAATATTCTCAATAAGTATAAGTAACATATTCTGTGCTTTAATTTTTACGTTTGCAGCTTAAAGAAAGACAGGAAAAGCTTGAATATTGGAGGATGAGGGAGAAGAACTTCTCTAAGAAGAAGAAAGAGAAAAATGATCTTCTACGACGACAAAGTTCCATATGGATTGATGAGAAAGAGTTGGAGAAAAAGGCACTTGAGGCTATTGTTGACTCTATTCAACTTTGAATTGTTTTCTTTCTCAAATTTTTTTGGTCGGAGTGTTGTGTTATTGGTAGGACTGTTTTGATGAATAAATTCGAAAATGTGTACTTGGTTAGGATTCTCTCCCTTACTGCTGAGAAGATTTGAGGAAATTGACTCATCGACTGTTCTTCCATAGCCAAATATGGCAAAAAGTTTACTGTATAACTGACTTTGGGACACTTGACAGTGAAAAAATGCTTTCATTTCACTCTAGCCACCAAACATTGTTGCTATGTCAAATGCCAGAGTGGATCCTAAAAGGCTACCATTTCCTCACATTTATCTTGAATCGAGATTTTTTGACTCAAAATATATGAAATTTCTTATTTTCCGCAGATGATTAGATCCTGTAACTAGGGGTTTGCGCTATCAATAATGAAGAGACATAAGCATTACCTCTAGATCTAATCCATATTCCATGGCCTCTCCATTTTCTCAAAATTTTTGACCAAATATACAATTGCAACATAAGCAGGAAAAATTAAACATTTCTTTGATTATACAGATGTGCTACGCCAGATAATGAGCTTAAAACCACTTTTGTGGGCACTTGCATAATAGCAAAATAAACCATATTTATAACATTTACTAAATTGCAAAAACATTAGAAAAAAGACTATTAGTCATGTCAGCCTTCTAGAAAAGTATAAATATATGGTACATCAGTAGACCACTAATTTTACAGTAAAAAATTTGATCAATACCCCAAAACCAGTCAAAACTAATTCAAACTTTCATTTACATATCTGCAAAATGGAGAAGACAAAATTTAGTGCTGGCACTTGATCTTTGGTGCCATTTCATGTGACGTTTTTTTTTCTTACAGGCTGAGTCCGGAGAAATAACTTGTGCTACTGAGCTTTTGGTTTGTGGATCTTTACGTATGGGAAAAATCCGACGAAGTGCTTGATTTTTGGATTCCATTCTCTTTGCTGAGCACGACAGTACATCAAGAACGTATTTGCGAAGTACACATTAAAACCCATAAGGACATGCCATAGTGCATGACCTTGGGGATTGAAGTACCAGCGTGAAATGTGCTTGCAGTATAGACGATCACACAGCCAGCAGACAGCTCCAACTAATAAAGTGGCCACATATAACTTTGCAAGCTGCTTTGCGGATCTGTCTTCTGTATGAATGTAATACTTATATGTGCGAGGAATGCATAGAAGGCACAATAGTGCATAATGTAGCATGAAACCAATACCAAAGCGAATCTGCGAATGCAGAATGGCAAATGCTACACCATAAAGGAACAAAAATGTGGGCATTGTAGTCTTGTAATGCCAATCTGGTGAATAAATGATATAAATGTATAGAAGCATTTCCCAGACCATGGGCGTCTCATCACCTTGCTGTTGCCTATCAATTTAAATCATGGATCATAATAAATTAGAAAAACGATCAAAGTTGAGCACATATGAGCAAGTATTGTCCAACATTATGGATATATGACAATTGTTTCCCATCCATTCTGTATGCACAAGGAAAAATATAGTTTTATCTAACCCGAAACTTTAATATCAGGCAGCATTCACACAACAAGCAAGAGGGATACTAAAGAAGGTCAAGTTGGTATCTGGTTAATAGTCAGCTTTATCCTGTTATGCAGCAAATTAACAAATATGAGACTATGGGCAATCATTTATGCAATATTTAAATCCAATGGAGCTACACCGTTCAGTGTTGAAATGCTAACAATTCCCTTATGTAGCTTTTGTACTTTGTTTCGGTATAAAATGGAAACACCTATTTGATTAGAGATAGGTCGATAGATTTTCTAAACCATATGTGGCCTCTTTTTTGGGGTGGGGGGTGGAGGGGGATTGATTTAAAGAGGAAAAAGTCAAACAATACACATGGTTTGAAGAGAAACAAAAAGGAGATGGCCAAAAAGAATCAAATAAATGTATCATATACAGATATGAATTCTTTTCAAGACAAGATGCAACAAGAGAAAAGCTCATCCTAATTATCTATTATCAAGTTTACTTACCAAAAAGGACAATAAACGATCTTTTCTCAGCGTTAAATAAATAAATAGGTATTAAGGTCAATTTCTTTTTACCAAGATTTAGGCTTCCAATAGTCCTATAACATTCTATTAGCTTCTTAGAAAGTTCGATGTAGTGAATGAGACCGAATAAGATTCTCATCATTTGACTAATTTTAGGTACTCATGTCAATAACAGATTCCCTTCTTCATGCTCCAATGTGGGTAATAAATAACAATAAACCAACTATATAATAAAAGAAATGAGAAATATGGGAGACAGTGCTTACATCTGCCCCAACGTGGCATGATATATCATGCTCCCTATAGCAAGTATTATATTTGACATATGAAGGACACTGAACCTTTTCTCAAACCGCTGTCTGAGGGCATTCACAAGACCAATCAAAGCCAAAATAATGCATGGGACATTTGATATGGTATTAAAGAACTCTGCAATATAGGAGGAGCGGACATAATTTAGCTCACACCACTCTTTGGTAGATGTTACAGGACCCCAAAAGCTTGAAATGTCATCTGCCATTTTTCAAAATATATATGTACCTGTGATGAAATAATCACCTAGTGAGCAGTTGCAATATTTCTTTGACAAAGATACAACTCCAATTTTCTGTGTAATGATAATAGTCAAAGCATGTCTCATTAATTACTGTCATACCACGAAATCAAATTCTCAGTACTTCACTACACGAGGAAGAGAATCCACAATACCAAATATAGAGACAATACGGCATTTGTGATGGAGTTTTTGAATAGCTAATATGTGCACGAACAATATTAACGAATCAATTAATAAAAAAAAAGAATAACGAGATTATATTTGCTAAGCCAATACAAGCTTTTTCTGGTCCTCCCAAATAACATCAAGAACAAAAGGTTTTACCAATTTTAGTTTAACAAAATTTTAATCAAAAGTCCATTTACCATGTTTAAACCAATTTAGTACATGGCATGCACACATCTTGGATTCTATTAGTAAACTTCATAGCAATCTGGGCTATGTCTATGGCCTATCAACAAAGGGCAGATGCAAGAGACTGGAAAACAGAATCATCAAACAATTTTCCACAACAAAGAAGCATGTAGTATCATCATTCTCCATGCTTAAACCAATCTAACTACTTATCACAGAAAGCAGAGGCATTTAATATTTGTTTGAAGTGAAAATCAATGTCCTCAGAAAATATCAGTACATCATCAATGTAAACAATGGATATATGGCTGATATGATTAAAAATATTATTCATAATGTTCTGAAATTCAGAAGGGGCGTTTTTCAACCCAAAAGGCATAACATTCCATTCATATTGTCCAAACGGGACATTGAAAGCAGTTTTATATTTATTGTTAAGCAAAATGATCTTGTTGTCAGTGCAAAAAGATCAAATTTTTTCAAACAAAAAATCCGATTTCTTGGCCATGATTTGTACCAAGGCACTTGTAAACCTATTTGCAGAGCCATTGAGTTTTCTGACAAATTTCCAGATGTGATCACTGATAAAACTCAGTTGCAAAGGTTCCTTGGAAGCTTTAATTATGTTGCAGATTTTATTCCTAAAGTCAGACAGATCTGCAAACCTCTTTATGACAAGTTGAAGAAAACCCCTATCCCCTGGGGTAAAGATCAAACCTCTGCTTTTATAAAGATCAAAGAAATGGTTAAAAACCTTCCTTGTTTAGACATTCCTAACCCTGACTATTTTATGATTGTCGAAACTGATGCTTCTGATGTTGGTTATGGAGGAATTCTTAAACAAAGAAAATCCCCTGAATCAATTGAGCAATTAATTCATCATACTTCTAGAATTTGGAATTCTGCTCAAAAGAACTATAGTACTGTAAAAAAGGAAGTCCTTTCTATAGTTCTATGTGTCACTAAGTTTTAAGATGACTTGATCAACAAAGAATTCCTACTTCGAGTAGATTGTAAGTTTGCTAAAGACATCTAACAAAAGGATGTTAAAAATCTAGTCTCTAAGCAAATATTTGCTAGATGGCAGGCCTTATTATCCGGCATTGATTTTCAAATTGAGTATCTCAAGGAAGAAGACAATTCTCTCCCAGATTTTCTAACCAGAGAATTTTTGCAGGGTAAAACATGAGACCGGCAACAAGGCCATCATCAAGCAGTCCCTTCAAGGGAAGAGGAGCAGCAAAGACCCCTTCAGCTAAACCTTTTGACATAAGGCCAGCTCTGAATGATCAAAACAGATATTTGGCTTTGGCTCAACTGCCTCCTATAACTCCGATGCATATCCTCCTTTGCCCTCGAGCTCTTCATCAAACCTCCTAGTTTTGAAAAAACCATTTCTACAAAGCCCAGTTCCTACTCTCACTCAGGAAAACAAAGATTTTTTCAAACCCAGACCAAAGACAGTCATACTATGAAAACTCCTGAAAGTTTCGCCGAAGCAGTTGCACCACCAACAACTTCCAATTCAAAAGCCAAAGAAAAAGAGAAATTTGATCTTGTTTCTTTGCAGGTCTCACCAATCCTTGCTATAGACAAGGAATATCGAAGTTAAACACTTGCTCAAGCCCCTGTATACTAGCAGGAATTATGTGGAAACTGAAAAATCCCCTCAAGACAAGGAAGTTTTATGAATTTATCCTTGTTGATACTGGTTCTATTGAAAGAGAACATGAACCTGTTGATAAAAATGATCCGGATAGCATTACCTATTCAAAATTTACTATTAAAAAGATTTTGACACCTTTTGAATGGCAGGTTGACCATTTGCATACTCCTATCAATTTTTCCAGGGAGCATCAACCCCAAACTTTTAATTGGCATGATTATAAAAATGTGTGGTTTAACTTTTTGTATTTACGGCCATCATCTCACACATGGTTTGTAAAATACAGCCCAGAAATTACTAAAACCATTATCCCTAGATGGTTCTATGAATGGTGGAACTATTTTGGAGGTAACAGACAAGTTTTACCAAAACTTTTTCTTGACAGATTTAATCAATTTCAAATTGATCAAGGCATTTCTACCCTTCCAGAACACATTCAAATGTGTAAATATTTTATTCAAAAATAATTCCTTATATTATAAGTTGGACCTTTGTTGTTGCTGAATTTGACGGGATCATATACTTATCAAAGGAAGTTCTTATCAAAGGATGGTCTCCAGCTCCTAAGGAGTCTCAACAACCTTTGTAGAAAGGTTCTTCGTCAAAGAAATCACCAAAGAGTGATTTAAAGAAAAGACTGTAAAAGGCTTTGTCAGAATTAGACGATGATCCAGATGAGGAAGCTATAATAAAGCTATAGCTATATCAAACAATTTCTTTGACATCCTGCTAAAACATAACCTTCCAAACAGTGAACCAGCCAGGGGAATTCGACGTGGGTGGAAAGAGCATCTGAAGGGTTACTAGGTGTTATGTGTCCACTGAATTAATTTTTTTTATGAAGAATATGTCAACTGAATTAAGAAAGTGTCAACCACTTGCTCCTTCAAGTACAATTGAAACAGCAGACGATCTGTGGAGTGTGTTTTTCTCAACTTTTGTACTAGTCTGGATCATGCCTCACAGCATATCACGGAAGTTTATGAGAGCTGGTATTCATGGAAAGTTAATAAAGCCATCATGAAAATCTTGTTAATGGTGCCTGCTAGTATTGATTGTATAAACACTCTAGTTATAGCTTAATATTTCGTATATGAACTGACTCAATCTCGCTTTTGTGATTTTTGCTCTCGCATCTGCTTGATGCTGTTAATGAAATCTACTTACTTCATCAAAAAGAGCATCTGAAGGTTACTTTTCCAAACATGATCACAAGTCACACATCGACCCGGGAAATCACAAATAATATGTATCACTAATTTTATGCCTTGATGTTTTTTGGCAACACAAGCGCCATAGAACTCTATGTTTACACCCAACTCCATCTCGGCTAGCATCTTCCTCTCAAGGGTAAGGGGCTTAATTGTTGAAAGAAAATCTTTTTCCCAACTATATTTCTATCTTAAAGTAGATAATGACATTTCAAAGAACTATTTCTGAGAATTCTTACTATATTAGTCAATTTCTCTCACATGTATAATTGGTGCATAAACTTTGCACTATCTTTCATCCAAATCCCAAATTTGACAAAGGATGTGTCCTTTATACTTTGCTAGAAATGGCTGAACTCGTAGAAAACCAACATATATCATCAACTCCTTCACCTCAAGGAATTTGTCCCCGTAAAACTCATGCCCACAAGTATTCTCTGTTAGATTTGATATCTTAACCATGATCATGAGCAAGTGCATAAATATACTCCTAAAAGATAAGTGTATATAGGAAGTGGTGTTGTGAACTATCTGGCTACCTTCAAAACTAACTATCAATTCATTGTCCGCTAAATCATGTATTCGACATTAACTGAAGTAGCCAAAAAATTGGTAATAATTGTCAGCAAAAATCAACTCCAAACCTCATATAAACCCAACACAACTGAATACCTTCCTACCGAAATTAAAACTTTAAGATCAACATGAACAGAATTTTCAATTTATTCATGTATTCGACATTACTAGTCAAAATTGATAATAATTAGCAAAAATCATCTCAGATAAACCCTCATTCCCCAACTTAACACAAATGGATACCTTCCTACCGAAATTAAACTTTAAGATCACCATGAACAGAATTTTCAATTAATTCATGTATTCGACATTAATAATCAAAATTGACAATAATTAGCAAAAATCACCTCATATTAACATCATTCCAAACTTATCACAAGAAAGATCCCATTCCTATCGAAATTAAACTTTAAGATCACCACAAAAAAAATTGTCCACTAACTCACGTATTCTACATTCATTGAAATAGTCAAAATTGCTAATAACTAGTAAAAATCACCTCATATAAACCCTCATTTCCAACTTATCACAAAACAGATCCTGTTCCTACCGGAATTAAACTTTAAGATCACCACCAACAAAAATTTCCATTAATTCACTATTCACGTATTCTACATTCATTGAAATAGTCAAAAATTGATCATAATAAGCATAAATCACCTCATATAAACATCATTCCAAACTTACCACATACACAACAAAACAACAAATCTAGTTCGGTAGTTCCTACCGAAAAAAAACAAAATTGAGATCACCGCCTAACAAAATTCGACAACAGAATACAACAAATAAAAGAATCCAAGAGCATTAACATCAAATATGTATATAATAAGTATTATATCAATTTATATCATTGATTTATCAGGTACATAAAATCCAAGCAAATAAAGTACAAATTTCACCTTTCAAATCAGATGCAATCCACCGTTGAGCTTCTGTAAATCTGTAGAGATTTGCTCCCGCGATATACATACATATGTATATATATATATATATATATATATATTTGTATATAATATACACACAGCGATCTTCTTCTTCTTCTCCTCTCTCGCTAGGGTTAAGAAAAAAAAAGCATAAAAAAATGGATATGTAAATATTAAAAAGGAAGGAAAAAGGAGATGCTAATATAATGGGGCGGAATTCGGATTTGAGACATTTTTGAGGCGCGTGAGAGAAATATTTAAATGTAACTTCGTGTGAAGCGTTGATTATGTCTGGACGGGTTTTGGATTTTAATTAAAATCAAACCAAATTCAAAAGAAAATTGATTTGATTCGATTTAAACTGATTTTCATTCAAATTATAAACACTGTTAATTAGTGTTTGGCTTCAAATTCTCAAATATGTATGACAAGTTATTTTTGGATAAAGTTTCACTATGTATTTTGGCTATAATTATTTTTAAGAATATTTGACTATTTCAAAATATATTATTTTATATTTGTAAATTTTAAAAAATTATTTAAAATACCTTTAAGTTTGTGTTATCATTTTATAATGAACATGTTTTGTTAAAAAAAATCTTATAATATAATTGATAACAATCATTAACAAAATAATAATATGGACAAAAGCAAAATACATTAATCACATTAAAAATAAATTGTTCTTTTTTCTCAATCTTGTCACTCAAACTATTTTTTTCGGAGGAGTTGGTAACAAACTATTCTTTTATTAATAGATAGAGATGTTATTTAATGGTGTTGGTTGGCAACGTTAATGGAGTAAGTTGGTAGATAAATATTAATTGAAATTAAAAAATTATGGATGTTTTTATAAAATATAAAAGTTTGGGTAATTTTTAAATTTTTAAAAATTTCCAAATATTAGAACTTGGGATGTTTGTCAAATATATTTGTCAAGTTATATGGCCAAATACTAATTTCCAAGTTTTTTTCAAGTTTTTCCCAAAATATTTGGGGCCAAAGGGCACCTTAAGAATGGGAAAATATTTAATTCGCATTTCAAAGATATTAACCGGATTAAGCTGAATTTGAAAATTAATATGAGTGAAGTCAAAAGTTACTTGGACTAAAATATTGATCATAATCAACTGCTCAATTCTTACTAATATGGTCAATGAAGAATGATTTTAATTTTTAACTTCTATTATTAAAATTCACTTAGAATGAAATATAATTAGCTAGTGTGAACCGTATCTAATTAGTCATTGTTAACAACAAAATTTTGCAAAACTTGCTAATCATATATCGTGAAGTTTTAAAATCAACGTGGATTGTACTGTGATGATATCTCAGCTTCAAGTCATGAAAATGAAAAAAATCATACTCTCATAGATGACCTTTAAAATTGATAAATCTAAATTTAATCGAACTCCAATACAAATGGAAAAAAAAAAATCATAAGTTGTAAAAAGACAAGAATATGATAGAAAAGAGAAGCTTTTGCCAAATACCATTTCTTGAAATTAACATTATACCATTTTTTGTTTGTTCTTTCTTATTTTGGCACTTCCAAATTAGTTATAAAAAGGGAAACAAATTAAACTTTGGCATTAAGAAAATTTGTAAGTTTCTATACATATGTGGCTTTGATGAGAAAACAAATTACAACAAGTTTAGTAGTTGCTATTTTCTTTGTCTCAACAGTTTTTGCAAGGAATATTCAGCAAATTTTGAGTGAAAATGAAGATGGAATTTGTATATCTATGGTGGAAACTCAAGGCTATGGTTGTGAAGAACATAAAGTATGTTCAATACCCTATAATTTGCGCACAAGGCTCGTTTGATACGAGAGATAAGGGATAATAATCACGGGATAAAATAAAAGATTATTTTATCTTGTGTTTGATTGGGTTATTAGTTAGATTTGAGATTATTTATTCCATGATATGTACTATAACGACGGAATAAATTATCTCATATATATAATGGAATAAATTTATCTATCTCATCTCCATACCAAATGATCCCTTATAGAATTGGTGTACTACTTAAACAAAGAGGAATTACTGATGAAACTTTTTTTTAACCAAACAACAAAATTTGTTGCTAGTTTTATTTAGTTGATGAAATATCAGATTTGTCTATTAGCTACGAGTAATTTAACGACATATTTTCGATGAAACTCATAGCTAATTTCATTTTTTTAATTGTGTACTGGTGACTATATTATACATTTGGGCATTTTTTTTATTTGGTTATTTTCTTTTAGGTGATAACAGATGATGGTTATATTTTGAGTTTACAAAGGATACCTAAGGGAATATCTGGAAAGGCAGCAACTAAACCACCTGTTCTTCTACAACATGGACTATTAATGGTATAATAAATTCTTCACTTTGATTTTAACTATACTCATATTCTTTTGCTTGACATTGACTAAAGGGACGAAATTCGGTGCACAAAGCATCCAACGTTCACCCAAAATTTGAGAAGAATCACATTTTAAGGGGTGTGATGTAGACAATCTACTTTAATCAAGCATTAGTACGCTCGTAATTACTTCTATGACTCAAACATGTGACCTATAGGCCACATGGGAATAACTTTACCGTTGCTCCAAGTTTCAAATATTTATTTATTTTCAATAACTTCAAATATTACTTCATCCTTTTTTCTCCTCATCTCAACCAAATCATGTTCAAACACCTATTTTTTGTGGTCAGCTCATAAGACTTTTAGTGATGACAGCTGATAGATCGCGACAAATGCTTTTCCAAACCAAATTTTATCATTGGTGGAAAAGCGAAATTTAGTACGTAGGCCGTCACTAAAATGCTAAAAAAAAATTTGTGGCAATCGCTACTAGAACTATCATTTCTTTTGCAAACTTTATCATTTTTGAGTCACCGTCAAAAGTCTCAATTGTTACACCAGGACAGGATCTAGAAGATAGTGATTTCAATTCTCTCGGCAAAAAATTACATGGTATATATTAGGTATTTTTTTAAAAAAAATTTATGTATATATATTGATTTTGAACCTCCTAAACGTAAGATTAGAAGTTGATTTAGTGATTGAAAGGGTTCAAAATTTACCTTGAGATTTCAAGTTGAAATCTCTAGCTCTAGTTACGGACTAGCGACTACTTTCCATGGCGACCATAAGATCGAGTGCTACTATAACTATCACTTATTTTAACAAACTTTTCATTGTTTGAGTACTCTCCATGAAGAGCCTTAATTATTGAGGTACTTTAACCATAAAGTTGTCACTAAAAAATGCATTTCTTGTAGTGTTAACGAAGTTAAGCCTTCATTTTTTCAGATTTCACCTGTGATATTACATTTGATATGTTATTATTGCTGTAATAGTCAAAATGTTAATCTAAGACGTTATTTTTTTACGATTAATTACAGGATGGAATTACATGGTTGCTAAATCCTAGAGATGAATCATTAGCTTTCATTCTAGCAGATGATGGTTATGATGTTTGGATTGCAAATACAAGGGGAACTAAATATAGCCAAGGACATACATCACTTAGCCCTCAAGATCCAGTTCAGTTTCATTAATATATTATTTGCACTATATATTATCTCATATTTATTATTTAAAAATTAAAAAAAAAAGAAGAAGCCAAACAACAATTTCTATAATTTAATATGTTTTTTTACAGGAATATTGGGAATGGTCATGGGATGAATTGGTGGATTTTGATTTACCTGCTACATTTAAACATGTTCATGATCAAACTGGCCAAAAATTACACTATGTTGGTCATTCTTTGGTGATTTTCTTGCCCCCTTTTTTTAAATAGCATTTCTCACAGCCTTTTCTTGATGTACGAAATGGGGTTCATTTCAGAGAGTGATTTTTTTTCTCGAAAAATTATCTAAATACATATTTTATTTTATTATAATCTCAAAATTTTCAAATATTTCCTCTCGAATACATCACTCTCCTCTCGCTGATACATTTATATCCCCCTCTCGAATACATCCCTCCCTTATGTATCTGGATGATCTATCCCCTCTTTGATACATCTCTATCCCCTCTCGGATCATCGTTCCCTATGTATCTGGATGTCTGCTGATGTATCCGAAATCCATAAATTTTAAGGAATTTTTGTAATTTGAAAAAAAGTAAGTAAATAATGTAATTAACTTTTAACACTATATAATCTATGTAAATTACACTTTTTTTTCCACACCAAAGTCATGAAACTAATTTTTATCATAGTGTTTATTGGCCACTTTCAACCCCATCTTTAAAGAATAGTCAATTGTCACGGAGTTTCACTCGTAGAATTTGAAATTTATGAAAAAAATGAAATAATTATTTTTTTTATTCCATAAACTGAGAAGTGGCTACGTGTGAGTTTTATCCCTTAAAATTCCTAGTCTGGAAAAATTATTAGTCGAACCTCGAAAATCCAAATTTGACATTGGCTAATGGATAATCAGAGTAATGTACAAAAAGTTGTTATTTTTGTCCATAATAATAATTAATAGTTATGTTACTTTCGTGCAATAAATTAAAATTTTGATGATGGCCATCAAGTTAACACTCTCAAAAATGTGAATTTTACACAAATAGATAATAGTATGTTTGAAAGATAATTAATATGTTTTTATTTTATTTTTTTGAGGTCTCAGGGGACTTTGATTGCATTTGCAGCAATTTCAGAAAATAAGCTAGTAGACATGTTGAGATCAGCAGCTTTGTTAAGCCCAATTGCTTATTTGGGCCAGATAAAATCTCCTCTTGCAAAAAGTGCTTCTCAAGATTTTATAGCTGAGGTAAATTAAAAGGGCTAATTTTATTTGAAAAAATTATCTAAATACACAACTTATTTTATCATATTCTCTAAAAATTTTTACCATTTGAAAAAATTATAAAAATCCCTACTCTCTTTTATTCTCGAATACATCACTTTATGCGATGTATCGATGGGATACATCACTTTACGTCCTGATACATCACGTAAAGTGATATATCCCATCGAGATACGATGTATCGGGATATTTTTGGGATGTATTCAGATTCCACCAAATTTAAGAGATTTTTGTAATTTAGAAAATAATAGTGATATGATGTAATTAGCTTTTAATACTATGAGATTTATGTAATCCCTACATTTTATTTCAATCCTCCCGTTTGGCCATAGATTTTGAGAGTATTTATCAAACAAACAAAAAATTGAAAATATTATTTGTTCATAAAATTTGATCAGTTTTTAAAAAGTTATCTTCAAAAAAAATCAAATTCCAAAAACTGATTTAGATCAGTTTTTGGATTTTCTGGTGAAATTTCACTTCCACTCCCAAAACTTCGATTTTTGTAAAATAAAATGCATATCCAAATACAAACTTCAGAAACTCTTTTCTTTTTTTCAAGTTTTTTTATAGTCAGACGCTTAGTTAGTGTAACTTTAATTACACTTCAATAAAGGTTGGTAAACATTTCCTTTTTTATGTTTTTTTTACAGGGTTTGTATTGGTTGGGAGTCCATGAATTTGATCCAAGAGGGTAAGATATTCCACCAATTAATTTGACCAAACAAACAAAGAATCTTCTGTTACATTTTGGCTCAAAAGTTGTCCTATTTCGAATAGTTCAAGAGCAAAATAGGTTCACTTTCTTTTGTTCTCTAACAATCGTCTATTTCGAATAGTTCAAAGTAAAATAGGTTCACTAGCAATTGTTAGGCATTTTTGAGCTAGTTGACCAATAATGAGGATATTTTTGAGCGAAACTCATAACTGAGGGTAGAGATTACGTATTTTAAATAGTTCAGGAGTATTTTTGATCATTTTCTCCTTCTTTTATAAGTAGCTATTTATCTCACATCAAAAATACACATTTCATGTCTTATAAATTCATTTGGAATTTGACTTTTGGCTGAATTAAACAGAGAGGCTGTTGTCACACTTTTGGAGAAAATATGCCAAGATCCAGGCAACAATTGCAGTGACTTGATGACTTCTTTTACTGGTATATCCAAATTCTTCACCAACTCAATCTTTTCCATTTCTTTGAATAAATTACACATATGATCGATCGACTAAAAATAATTATATTCGTTAGTCAAATATACAAAAAAAAACTATTTTGTATCAAAAATATATATTTGGCGTATATCATACATTAATATACAAAAATTATATACATTTTTGGAATATGATATTTATGTCAAATTCTCATTTTCTTTTTGTAATTTTTATTATTTGTGATGGTAGGCCCAAATTGTTGTTTGAACTCTTCAAGAACTGATATTTTTCTTGAGCATGAGCCACAAGCAACATCAACCAAAAACATGGTCCATATAGCCCAAAGTAAGTTTGCTAATTTCAATGCAGATCATGAATACACATAAAAAATTGAAATTTCGGACTAATTTAACGTATGATCACTTAACTTTACTACAATAACAATGAAGTAACAACTTTTTTTAATCGAATTAAAGTAATCAAACCATGTGTGAATTTCTCTAATAGTATGCAAATGATCGGAAGGTCAAATTGACTTTCGACGCCAGGTTATGCCATGTCACTCGCCACGTTATCACCTTGTCACTTCGTAAAATTCCACCTCATAAATAAAAGAAATTTTCATAGTGCAAAATTTTGAATACCCAAACATTTTCAAGAAAATAAGACAAAAGAAAATCTATTTTGTGGATTTCTTTTTCATATTCTGTGACGTGGAATTTAAAGAGTGACACGTCATAATTGAACGTGAAAAATTTGACTTTGAGTGAATTGCTCATAAAATACAAATGATCGAAAAGTTCAGGAAGCATACGTAAAATTAACCCTAAAAAAATTTATGAGCAATTCTTTTTCATATACGTCTTTGAACGGAGCTGCAATCAATGGCAGAATAGAGTGGTTGATTGAACACCTTCTTAGAAAATTATACTGTATATATAAATCAAAGATTATTTTTTATATATTTATAAAATCGTGATTTTTCTTATCAAATTTTATGGCTTCGCCACTGCTCGGACGAGAATGAATATCACACAAAAAAGTCAATATCAAGTTACCTAATGGAATGTTTAATCGATCCATTCTGAATCGACCAAATTGATACGAAAATTATAACATGGAAAAATCACAAAAAAAATTATGACTTATTTGAATAATCCAATGACCTAGGATAATGTATTGATTAATTGTAATTTTTGGACAGTGACAAGAAAAGGGATCATAGAAAAATTTGATTATGGAAGTGATGAAGAAAACAACAAGCACTATGGCCAACCAATTCCTCCACAATACATAATGTCAAATATCCCAAATAATATCCCTCTTTTTTTAGCCTATGGAGGGGCAGATTATCTTTCTGATGTGAATGATGTGAAGACCTTGTTGGATAAATTGCAAAATCATGATCCAGACAAACTTGTGGTGGAATACAGAGAAGATTATGCACATGCTGACTTTGTTTTTGGTACAAATGCTAAAGAAATTGTGTATAATCCTATGATGGCCTACTTTAAACTTAATTAAGAAGATTATATAAGTAAATATAATACTAATTGTGAGTCAAAGTTGAATAAGTAGTATTGCACTTTCTCTCTTTTATTTTAATTAGCCCCTATATCAAATATAGTTATTTCAATTTATGAAATCAAGCGAATTTTATTAGGGTAATTTACAAAAATCCCATTAGTTAAGTACCCCCTTCCCTTCCCTCCGTTCTCACTAATTTGGTTCGATCTGAATCGTTCCAATTGAAACGATGAACATTACTAGGCGTGGACAAATATTTAGCCCGTATTTCGAGGGTGTCAAATGAACAGAATGAGATGAATTTGGAGGTTAATATGAATTAAAAGTTACTTGAACTAAAATGCGGATCATAACTCAATCCGCTCAATTCTTACCAAGTTTTAATTTTTAATTTCTATTATTAAAATTCACTTAGAATGAAATACAATTAGTTAGTGCTGACAGTATATAATTAGTCATTGTTAACAACAAAAATTGATAATCATATATCGAGATGTTGAGTTCGAACGCTCAAAATGAAAAAAATCATATTGAAAGCACCGCCGCGGCCCATAGAATTGGCCTCTATTTCAACAGTTTTTGCAAGGAATATTCTGCAAATATCGAGCGAAAATGAAGATGGAAGTTGTACATCTATGGTGGAAACTCGAGGCTATGGTTGTGCAAAATTCAGATCAAACCAATAACCCGAACCAATTTTCGGTTTATTGGGCTAACGAGATCAGTTGATGAAAAAATGTTTTGACTTGGAAGTTTTCAAGACACTTGCGATCTAAAATTTATCGTTGATCATTCATCCATGATGAGTGTCAAGTATATCTGTGTGTTTCATATGTATCTTTCCATGTATAAACTAGTCATTTTTACCCCAAATTTGGTGATTTACTCTAGTAAAATGTTGTGATTCCACCATTGTTATTTTGATTGTTGCACAATTAATAACTTTTATCTCAGAGGATGCCAAAACACAAACCACTTTGATATGATCTTTACTTACAACCACAGCTCTTTGATAAAGACTACAACTACTTAAAGAGTACATATTATTACTATTTACAAAATACTTGAAGGATATGAGTTAGCCAGAGACATTTACATGTTTCGGAAGCACATACGAGTCACCAAACAGGGCATACCACCAGTCACGATCAGTCGTTAGCTTGAAAATTCTTGTAGGAAGCCTGAAAGTTTTGAACTGAAGAAAACAAACAGCAAATTAGAGGTTCAACTGCTACTCTTCTTACACATGGCGATCTCACTACTTCCTTGTTGCCCTAGTTCTTCCAGATCTGCCTTCAGGCTTCCCATTTTAATCCGAATCCAAGCTACCATTGTTCCCAAGCTCTCTGCCACTTTCCCCAGAGAGAGTCTCCTGCAGAAGTATGCTTTTATGATTCGTGTTGAATAGAACATGAAAAAAAAAGTATGTTGGGGTGACAAGGGAGGGGGGCGTCGGTAATTCAAAAGCTAAAATTGAACAGAAAAATCCGATACAACTAGGATATAGCATCTTCAATCCAAAGAAAGCAGAGTATTTACCATAATTTCCTCCCAATTTAAGTGGACCTAATTTAACTGTGCGCACGCAAGTTCGAGTTTTATGGTACTTAAATATGTTTGAAGTAGGGAAAAACTAGAAATTTTGTGAAAGATTTCGAATTTCATTGGTGAGAAAATGAGCCCCACAATAACATCTTTACAGTTGGAAATTTAAAAGGTATTGGATATCATAGGGAAAGTTTCCTTTTTAAAAGAAAAATAAAAGGCAGCCTGGTGCACAAAGCACTCCGCATCTAAACGGGTTCCGGGGAAGGGCCACAGACTAAGGGGCCCGAGAAGGGCCGCAGACTAAGGGGTGTGATGTAAGACAGCTTACTTTTAGAAAGTAATGATAACTCAAAATAGGATGCACCTACTTTTAGTGCATATGACAAAATAAGGCTTGCCCTCTCAAGCCCCAAAGAAAACTCCCAACCCTTCGGACTCCATATATATATTGACTCGATATATGTGGGGACCTGTTAAGTGTTATCTATGAAGGTTCCCAATTGACATCTGTCAGTGCATCACATGTACACTGACAGTGAGGATACATGCTGAAAATAAATGCAGTGCAAACACAGAAAATATTCCATAAATAAAATTACAAAAGTTGATAATTTCATATCATCATGAAGAGAATAGAGCTTACCGGACTTCCTTCCATGACTTTGTTTACGTTGATTTCCGTCACTTCATGAACTGTAACAATTTTATCAATATACACAGTGGTTTCCTCTGCAGCAATGGGAGTTTGGTCAGGTGGTACTTCCAGATGTTCAACATCTGGTGCTTCTGGTGATGGTGATAATGGACTAGAAAGAACCAGAAAATAAATGAAGTCAACAAACCAATATTCAACTTCTATTTAATGATATACAGAAGGGGAAGTGGAATAACAGAAAAGTGTGTGCTACTTGACATGTCAGTTATTAAGAGCAGAGAAATACCTCGAGGCACCATTCTCAGTCAATTGAGAATTTGAGATATAAAATCCCCATCCTCCCTCCGCCTTTTGTTACTTGGTGTACGGTCAAGCAACGTATCAGCACATCTCTTAAGCCATGAGAATGGATTGGAGAGAGCTGAAGATGAATTTTCATTCTCTTTCGTGATAGAAGAAATATCTTTTCTAACACCATTATAACAATTCCCATCCAGACAAGAATCCAGAACTGAGGCATGCTTCGAAAATCTTTTTGCGGAAGGTTTAAGTTCATTGGATGGTAGACCAGAATGTAACTTTTTGGGTGTGGCAATACGATCTTAACATCCTCCAATTTCTTCAGCTGATCAATCTGAGCAATAATCTCCTTCCTATCAGCATGAAGTAATTCCCTTTGTTTCTCTAATTTCAGCCTTTGCACCTTAAGTTCCTCAATAGCATTATTTAGTTCTGCCCACTCCTTATCCCTTCTCTCACGATCCAAATTGATCTCTTTTCTCTCAGCATCTAGTTTCTTCAACTCCAAGCCAACATGCTCCAATTCCTTTTCCAGAGTATCCCTGAGAGATGCAATATCCTGAAGTTCTCTTTTCTTATGTTCTTCAAAGGCTTTCTCCTTTTCCTTTAGGTCAGTTTCTATTTCTTCACGCCCTTTTTCAATGCGGTTCTCTAGCTCCTTTTTCTGCATCTCAACATCCAGCAAAAAGTTTTCGCGTTCTTTCTGAATTTTGTTAAACCATTCTGCACGTTCACTCTCAATCTCATACATGAACGTTTCACGATCACGAAAAAGTGACTCCAGATTTTGCTTATATTCTTCTTGAATTGCATTTTTCTCTGCTTTCAGGCTGTCACGGCTATCCTTAAGAAGCTTAGAAATGACCAATTTCTCTTCAGCCACACATTCAGCTTCCTTCTGCAACTCTTCTCTTTCCTCATCGATTATCTCCCATTCAGTCTCAAATTTAGCTTTCTCTGCTTTCAACCGATCTGCCTCTTTTCCAACTTCTTCCTTCTCTGCTCTAATCATATCAATCTCTTGCTTTAGCCTTGTTTCCAGAATCAGCAACCATTGAGTTTCATTTTTCATAGCCTCCACTTTTTCTTCCTCATGGTCAACGCATTTTCTTTGCTCATCCAGCATTTTCAGAGACTTTTCAAGATCATTTCTCATTTTGCTGATCCCTTCCCTTTCTTGCTGCAGAACTGTTCCCTGCAACTCTTACCTCTTTTTCAGCAGCTTGGAGGTTTCTTTCTTTCTCCTCGATCACATGTACCCTGTCTTCCAACTCTTTCTCCTTCTCAGTTAGTGTTCTTGATTGCCTCTCCAAATCATATTCCTTGTCAGTAATTAGGTCCTCCCGAGACTTAATATCCATATCTTTCAACTCCCAAGCCCGCCTCTTGGTATGGATCTCATCTTCCACCAATTTCCGTTTTGTTTCCAACTCTGCCTCGATAGAAGATATCTTAGTTACCAATGTGGCCTCCTGATTAGCCATAACCTGCTTAACGCCATCCTGTATGGTACATCATAGTAAGAAGATAAAGGGATCAAAAAGTGAAGGATAAAATTATAGTTTTCTTTTGTGCCAAAACTTGCAATCTCCTTGCTTTGCACTTTCCCATGTAATAGCAGTAGCGCTTCCTCTTTCTTGTTAAGTTTGTGTTCCCTTTTGATTATGCACTATGATACATACAGGAATTGATTAATGAATTCCTCAATATCTTTCATCAGGAAAAAATCATATACATAATAAGCAAAACATTATGAGACAACCAAAGAAAGAGGCTCACTTCCTATCTTGCTGATAGAGACTTCAGTTTCACCTCCAGATAGTGTTTTTCCTCATTCAGGGATTTGACGTCATTTTCCTAGTTTGATTTTTCATCATCTAAGTCTTTCTCACGTCTGTTCAGTTCTTGAGATCTGCTAAATATAAAATCTTCACTCTTATCGAGCAAAGCCTGAGCATCAAGTAACTCTTCTTGAGACCGCTGTAGAGTTTTCAGCCTTTCAGATAAAGATTGTTTCTCCATATGTATCTCTCTCTTTAGCTTCACAACTGACAGATCAAAAGAAAGCAACTTAATCATGTGCATGAGGATAATAATAGCACAAGTGTGCCTCCATAGAGGATATCTTCATTCCTACCTACACGACCCAAAAGATATGATCAGTCTTCTGTTAGTTGAGAGGAACAACAAAATTGATCCTTTGGTGTGGAAAATTCACATAATTACATATCTAAGTGTCAATAAACATGAATGCATAATCCCTCTTATTAGGATAAGAAATTCTATTAATAAAAATTAACACCAAGTGGGTAAAGAAAGTAACCTTCCCAAAATACAAAAAAAAATAAAAAAATACACCCAAAATATCTATGAATTAAATTCCCTTAATTTAAGCAACTAATCTACGAAATCCTGTCAACAACAACATACCCATTGTAATCCCACAAGTGGAGTCTGGGGAGGGTAGGATATACGCAGACTTTACCCTGCTTTTATGAAATCCAGTCCACAGTTAAAACTATTTAAAACAGTCTTTCCATGCCAAAGTACATATTCGTGAACACCTAAATTATACATAAGACAAAGGTAAATTATTATCCTCAAAAAGCATCCATGATTTCCTTCTAACCAGACTATCCAAAATTCATAACGCAGTCAATCCTGAAAATCTTACTTCAAAGAGGATAGCATCTTTTTTCTTTCCTGAGAATAGTGAAATCCGCTTTCTAATGTTCAAAATCTGAGAACAATAGGCCCGTTCCTCTACCCTTTTCCACTTAAATAACAGACTTGATTGATAGCAGGATTCAAATCCATGACGCGGGTCAACCACACATCACGGATTGTACACCTTTGCCATTGAACCGCAGTCCTGACGAGCTCAAAGTGAATAGCATCTTAGCGAACAAAATACAACACATGAGAGCAGTTGAACCAGAATGGTCTTTTGACAACCTAACTACTATGGAAACATGAGCTCAGCACCCATCAAACCACACTACAAACAGAAGAACATCTCGAAATAAACTTTAAGCACATACTCTGACTTGAATAATAATGTCTGTCTCCTAAGATCATCTTCTCGTGACTCAACTTCACATAATTTTCTTTCTGCAGTACGATGATAAAGGCTGGCTTCTGCTTCCAAAGATTCTGCTTTACACAACTTTTCCTCTGCATCAGCATACTTCTTCTGAGCATCCCCCATCATGCTTTGTGCTTCAGCCAATTTATTCTCACAGGCACCTTTTGCTTCAGCACATTCTGCTCGCATCTCATGCAATGCTTTCTCAATCTGCTTACAAAAAATGTCAGCAAGATAATGGAAGAACTTGGCGAAACAAACAAGCGAGGTAATCATATGTTTGCAACACATTCCTTCTCAATTCCAAGAGCTTTCTTCAGATTAGCTTCAGCCATATCAGAAAGACGGGCAGCTTGTTCACGCTTGTACAAGAGTTCAGCTGACACAGAAGCTGCTTTAAATTGCTCATTCTTGGAAAGCCACTCCTCCCTTTCCAGGATGAGAAGCCCCATCTGATATTGATGGTCATACAGCTACATCCAGAATAGAGATGCAATCATGAACCAAGTTAGCAAATAAATAGAAAAAATTCGGGTGCAATGAAGACAAAAATAGACAGCAGAACCCCTAGCTTTTTAGGATTGGTCCATCTGTTCAGTCAAATTAATATTCCTAAAGGGGCGGAAAGAACATTACTTGAAGGGAACTTGGGCAAATTAAACTGTAGATGCATTTAGTATAGAAGTAGATGGTTTCCATAAACAATGTATCCGTGAAAATTTATTTCATTTTCTACAATTTAAGGTAATCAAATACTGGAAAACATGTTTCCTCGATGAAACCACTTTCCAGGAGAACATATTTTGCTGTAACAAACACACCACAATGCTAAGCCGCATGAACAAAGCTAAGGATTTTAGCTTTTGGCGTCTACTAACAGAACAGAACTATCCCTCAACAGAAACAATGAGCGCATAGGACAGTAAAATCGACCCCCAAAAAAGGAAGGTACATAATTAACCAATCAAAATGTAAATAAATGAGTGAACAGACCTCAGTTTCAGTTTCGAGTTTGGCAATATAGGCAATAAGAGCTGCTTTGTCTCTGAGTTTAATAGAGTCCTCATCAAATCCAGCTTCACGGAGTCTCTTCCATATGACTTCATCTGTTAAAGGGGTTTTCAAAACACTACCTTAAGTGCAGAGATAGGGGTGATTCACCAGAGTCAAAGCCAATATCCCTGACCCAGGACTCGCCATTCTTGATTTTACCACACAACTGACAAGTCTACAAAAACAAAATCCAAGATTTCACTTTTTTCTTGAGAAATTGATCATTTTTTTGAGTTAATTATCCCTTCACAAGAACAATGGAGGTATGCTATGCTAATGGTGGACTACACACAAACTTTGTGTGCTTTCTTCTTTGCCTTTCTCTCTCTTTTCACTCACTCTTTGCTTTGTTGGCTCTCATTTCTTCCCTCTCTCTATGTAAAGTGGACTTGGCTGTTCACCGTTTGACGAGTTTGAATTGATTTGAACTCTCTTGAAAATTGCACTGGGATTTTTAGCACTAAACCAGCTTCAAAAGACAGCGTTTTATGGTAAACTTTAGGTCGAATAAACAGCTTAGTTTTTTTTTAAAAAGAAAAAAGGACATAACCCTGTCGAGTTCAAACCACGACAAGATGATAAATGTCCTAGCTATGTCACAAGCAATCGTCCAATCTTTTCATATCCTGATGTGTATAGTAGAGGTAGCGAGTGCAGATCATTGAGTGCAGTAAATACACCATAAATTATTTCCTAAAATAATCAGAAACACCATAAACTTTCCTAACATAATCATGCAAACACAATTGGGTCAAAATCATATAAGCTTTTCAATGGTCACAAGCAGACTATTAGAAACCAAAATCCAAGGGCAGAAACACCCATAATTTTTACCAAATAGATGCTACATCCTCTCACTAAAGCAACTCAGCGGCTATATCATACACAATTACAGTGTCAACTTACAGTGGACGAGAGTGTGTTATTGCAGAAACTTAACTCATAAAAATAGCCTTGAAGCTCAAGAACATGTTATAAATATTCTGAACAAGAACCTGGACCAACTTCATTCCACATGCTCATGTAACAATCAATCTAATGTTGTGCCCACTGTATACTCTTTATATCAATGCCCTCTTTAACCATTTCATAGAGTGGGCTCATTTCCCTCAATTTCTCAACCTGCTTGACTGTAAGATCAACCGCACGATCAATTTCTTGCTCAGTAGTAAACCTCCCTATTCCATATCGAATTGACGTATGGGCCATATCTTCTTCAACTCCCAACGCCCTTAACACATAGGAGGGCTCCAAACTTGCACTGGTACACGCACTCCCACTTGACACTGCAACCTCCTTCAGCCCCATCAACAAGCTCTCACCTTCCACATACGCAAAAGATAAGTTCAAATTCCCAGCATATCGCCTTTCAACACTTCCATTTATAACAACCCCGTCAATCTTAGACATTATACCATTCAGTAACCTCTCCTGCAAAGCTTTAATCCTCTGGTCATCATATTCCATTTCCTTCATTGCAAGTTCACAAGCTGCCCCAAACCCCACCACTAACGGAGTAGGTACTGTCCCACTCCTAATTCCTCTCTCTTGTCCACCGCCATTCATCTGGGGCTCAACCCTAATCCTTGGCCTACGCCTCATATACAAAGCTCCAACACCTTTCGGTCCATAAATTTTATGCCCACTTAACGACATCAAACTTATATTCATCTTCTCTACATCAATTGGAATCTTCCCCAAAGCTTGTGCAGCATCAGTATGAAAAGGAACATTAAATTCCTTGCAAATTTTCCCAATTTCCTCCATAGGCTGAATCACACCAATTTCATTATTCACCATCATAACTGATACCAAGCCCGTATGACCAGGCCGTATCGCAGCCCGAAGCTTCTCTAGGTCAACAAGTCCATCAGACTCAACGGGAAGGTAAGTTACATCGAAACCCTCTTGCTGTAGATGACGGCAAGAATCCAGAATGCATTTGTGCTCCGTCTGAGTAGTAATAACATGTCGCTTCTTTTCTCTATAAAAATGCAAAACTCCCTTGACGGAGATATTGTTTGATTCAGTAGCACCTGAGGTGAAAATTATCTCCTTTGGAGAAGCTTTAACTAGGGTGGCGACTAGAGCTCGGGCCACCTCAACGGCCTGATCCGATTCCCACCCGTAATAGTGAGTTCGGGAATGGGGATTTCCGAAACGGGAGATATGGTAAGGAAGCATAGCGTCAAGAACCCTAGGATCCATCGGAGAAGTTGCCTGCATATCTAGGTATAGAGGTCTGCCGGATATTTTTACACCTTTCATCGTGATGCCGCCGCCAGTAGTATCCTGTTCTTCAACCGCCGCTGCCGCCGTGGAGAAAGGGCGGAGACGGCGGGTACCATGGCAGGTTGTGCGCCGCAACGCTGTCGTTAGAAACTTCATTTCATAACTCGCCGCTAACTCAGTGATTTCTTTTGCTTTTGCTATCACAAAATAAATAGGGAAACAAAAGGTATTACACTTCCATATGCAATCGGTCACTTATATCCCTTAAAAGTTAAATGAAATATGTACCAGGGAAAAGGCTCGTATATACCCCAAAACTTTGCAAAAATGTTTAGATATATCCTACGTTTGAAGTTTGGTCTACCCATGTCCTCGTTGTCCAACTTTTTGAATATGTATACCCCTGTAAACGTCAGTTGTTTTGTTGAAAATAACAACATTTGGAATTTCTGTATCAGGAAAAAAAACTTTGAGCGACATAAAAGTGATTATGATCTTTTTTTTATCAGTAGAAAGTTGATCATGATCTTATGTTCAATCAATGGTTCATCAACTAGCAAATGTTTTCTGTGATGTAACTTTCAGGGTAATCAAATATAATAACAGAGAATAGAAACACATATGACAGATGATACAATTGGTGGATAGATAAAAACAAAAGACGAGGGACTTGGAGTTCCTTCTCTCAAGACAAATGATTTCCTCTAGAAGTTGGAGTGCCCTCTATAGGGGCTTTTTGTTACCTACTCACATAAGCTACTTTACTAAGCCTGCACTCTCATTGTCAAAACTTTCATCACATATAAATAGTTGAGATTTTGTGTTTTCACTATAACTTAATATTTACTAGCGGAGAAGTTAATAGTATTGTGTGCTGTTCTCTTCTGCATTACTGTTTATTCATTTCTATACGTGATTTTATTATGCTTTACTTGAGCCGAGTGTAAGGCTGCGTACGCACCACCCTCACAAGTGAGGGTGAGATGATACTGGTATGTTGTGAGGAAGTTAATTAATAGAGTATCAGTAGCTGAATGTGCAACTTCATGAAGTTGAAGTTTAATAAAAAGACCTAAGAGCCTAAATGGCTGCCTGCGCACTAGCTATAAAGGCGAAAAGAGGAAAGCAGGAAGCCATCACTAAGTTAAGGTCAAAATTTAAATAGAAGAAACCATAAAAACAAGAAAGCAAGTGTTCCAAATGATTGTCATTCTTACTGAAAAAACATGTGGGTTGTGGCACTTAAGATGGTAGTAATGTGCTTACCCCATCCTGTGCAATTAGCAGGATTTACTAGTAAATTAAACCAAAAGAAGAAAGGGAGAGATGGTTATAATTGGCATCAATCATGAATAACCAATCGGAAGTTGAGTTGATGAGGTCACAGGCACTTTACACATCAACTCAGCATACAGAAATAATAACAACAGCATATCCAATAAATTTTCCATGGAACTCTAAAGAATGTACAAAGCATTGATAAAGCTTTGCATATTGTCATACATGTCCACCAGATTCAATTGTTATTCATGCCGGCCTGGGTTTGACATGAAAATCTTTCAAGCACTGCGAACTCTTCATTCGACTTTGGGTCATAATAGAACTCTGAAAACATACTAGTCATCCTGTTAATTGCCATAGGCATAATCATCCAAGTGCATGTTTGTAGACGTTGTAGGAAAGATAAAAACAACCTAGTCGGAAGGAATTTCTATAGGAACACATCCTTTTCTGACCTAAGAACTCAAATTTTGAACAACTAAGCAAGAGAGTGTATATTTATCATCACCATACCTACCAATCCCAACCACTCATACCATGAGGATCATGATCATCGTCCAGATCGAAACAGTCAACTTTTCCAGTGTAATTAGTCCTGAGATGGATGTGTGTAAAACTATATCATAGATAGACTCTTAATAGCGATGGATAGTCATTGAGTAATGTGTGAAGTTTACTATGCATTTAATTGTTGTGGTTTGAATGGTGGATATGTTGTTGTGATTGGTCTGCAATCCCAAAACCATGAAATCCATAATTTTGAACTTGTCCTATCAAAAGTGATGCCTTGAATAAAGAAAGTTTGATGGAATATTGTTAATTAAGTGAAATGTGATAATAAAGAATGATAAATTAATTATATTTGGATCGGGTGTCACGTTCTGACACGGTACATTTGGATCGGGTGTCACGTTCCGACATAGTATATTTAGATCAGGTGTCACATTCCGATACAGTATATTTGGATCACATTCCGATACAGTATATTTGAATCGGGTGTCACATTCGGACACGGTATATTTAGATCGGGTGTCACGTTTCGACGCGATATATTTGGATCGGGTGTCACATTTCGACACGATAATATTAAAGGAAAATATATTAAAATGACTTAATACTATCCAATCTCAAATAACTCATTTTCCAAAAGGTCGTGGTGTGGAGGCATGGGTCCTCATGTATACTTTTGATTTTGTTGACTAATTATGTAATGGTTCATTGTATTGTCACTTGGTATTGATCTTGTTAGTTGCCACCTGTTAAGTGCTAAGGTTGATTTCCCGCTATTACTTTATGCAAATTGATTTTTATTTTGAGTCGACCGATGATACCTACTCAGTACATGTTGTCCTGTACTGACCCCTATTTGTACTTTTCTTTATTTTAATTATTTTGTGGAGTGCAACGAGTGTTCCATCGACTTCGACTCAACCTCAGCTTTAGCTAGTGTCCAGCACATCAAGTTTCAGGGTGAGCTATTCCTTCTAGCTCGTGTTGGATTCTCTCGAGCATGGCATGATGTCCATAGTTTTTGGACACATTAAGTTATTTATTTATTATGGTGTTTGATATTTTCAGACTTAGTATTTTAGAATTAAATGTCCTTCAAGTGATGACTTTCAGGTTTTGGGAATGATATGTAATCGACCCTAGTGGATTGTTGTTTTTTACCTTCGTATGTTGGACTTTCGTATTATTGTCGTATTTTATAAGTTGAGTTGCTAATATAAGTTGGAGTTTGTATCGTTGGTTCTCCTACCTATGAGATTAAGTGTAAGTGCCACTCATGGCCAATTTTGAATCGTGACATCTTGTAGTTTCTTGTTCTTCAATTTATGTTACTATTTGTTGTTTCGTGTAGCTCAATTACAGGATTATTGTTGTAGCTTGTTATGCTACTATCTGTTTTTTTAATTATTATCTATTGTCTCTTGTACTTTCATTATGATTTTTTCTAAGCTATTTTTGTCTTGAGCCGAGGGTCTATTGGAAACACCTTCTCTACTTCTCCTCTGAGGTAGAGGTGAGGTTTGGTACACTCTACCCTCCCAGGGTATGTTGTTGTTGTAATCGTCTAATGCTCTTATTGGTTTTCTCAGTGCCAGCTCTATGCTTGAAGATATAAGGCATAAATTGGGGGCCTCAAATTTTTATCAAAAATTAATTATGTTTTAGTATTTACATAGAATAAAATTATTATTTATAATAAAAAAATATAATTTTTTAAAATTTTTTATATTATTTATCTCTCTAAACCTTTTCAAATAGAAGAAATCACGAAAACGTTATTTAGCATTCTTACATTTTGTCTTTTGTACTTTCTTTCTTCAAATCTTTAATAAGATACATAATACTTTGTCAAAAATAAGAATCAATAGTCGAAAATGTTGAACAAGTGAATTACAAATTCTCTTTTTTTATTTCTTCTTAGATTTTTTAAGTATTACAACAAGCATGTTAAAGTGAGGGTATACCAAATTATCAACTTCTTGAATCAAATTCTATGCTTATAACTCTTATTTTTATCTAAAATTACTCAACTTATTGTTTATAGTATAAATTATGTTAACAATTAAAATAATGACTGCGTTAATGAAAAGATATTTTTCAACGTTAAATTGATAAAATCTTACCTAAAATAGAAAAAAAATTAAAGAAATCATTTATGAAAAAATATTAAGTAATAATTTGCATCTAAAAAGCTAGAAAAATAAATACATATAAAGTTTGTTGAAATTTTAGGCCTCTAATTGAAATTTTGTTTTAGACCCCCAATTATGTTGAGCCGCCCCGGGTTTTCTGATTCATTAAACTGCATCTCCTCTTGTGGAGTTCTAAGAATCTCCCAATTTTTGGGCTTAGCCAGCCCAAAAGTGACCTTTGATTAAAAAAAGAGTAACCTCACCAACTGTACCACACATGTTGGTCTTACTAAAAGAAGTTAGGTGTGATGTATTGATCGAGATTTCTTGCTTCTAAATGGAAACTTGGCTTATCTTTGTTTTCATTCATAAAAAGTTAGAAATCTCTTTAGTCATTAGAAAGTGTGGTGAACGAGTTTTTGGAATACTTATTGGACATGAAAATATTGTCAATAATACAGAGAGGTGACAGTTTTGAAGTATGATTGTAGAGCTATCAGTCTACTTTTAGTAGTATGTGCAAAACAACACAAGTCCATATATTACTAATAACGGCTTTCTTCGCCCCAATTTATATAACATATATTGCAAAGGAAGAGAGGGAGTAATATACACTCTCACCAACATAAGTTGTGCTCTGAAGTCTAAATGAGCCCTACATGCGATTTAAATTTAATTGAAGCTCTAATGCAGGTTCTGAATATCCGATGAAAAAATTAATGTACTTCATCCTTTTTTTAAGTTTATTTTGATCTTCTAGAATTCATAAATGTGCTCCAAATCTTTGCCAACTTCGTTGTAAAACGAAAGAAAAGCAGACGAATTCTAACTGCGCTACTGAGTGAAGTGTATTGATTAATTGCTTTTAGACAGTGACAAGAAAAGAGATCATAGAAAAATTTGACTATGAAAGTGATGAAGAAAACAACAAGCACTATGGCCAACCAATTCCTCCACAATACTAAGCGTGAGTCAAAGTTGAATAAGTAGCTTTTTTGTTTTACCCTTCGTAGAAGCTTTCACCTTTTTTGTTTTTTTGTCTCAAACTCACAATTTTTGGATAGGAAGTGAGGGTATTTACCATCTGAATAGCTCCCTCTTATCCCCTTCATTTCATTTTACTTGGCGCCTATACCAAAAGTATATATTTCATTTTACTTGTTCAAATTATGAAATCAAAATAATTTTATTATGTTTTTCCCTATTTTGTAGATAGTATTAAATAATTACATAAAGTAAAAATAGATGAGTTTTAAGATATCATTAATAAGTTTAATTTAGTAAAATATATATTTAATTAAAACTCTCTTTAAAGATTCATCAGGTCAATCTGGGTCAAGAAATATAAAACATAAAAAGTACTTAATTATGTATGTTAAATAAAATCATTGGGTTGTACAGGTCTTATTTTTTTAATTCCATTATTGACTTGCCTTTAATTTTATATATTTGTTTTTATAATGCATGTCATCGATCACGGTGAACTTTTAGACAGTTCTAACGAATAATATATATTTAATATATTTTTTAATTACGTAAACACTCATTTATCTATATAGGTGTAAATGTAACAGTTGAATGAAAAAAATTAATATCTTATTATTATGTAAATAGACACTTATTTGGGACCAAAATAAAAGGCCAAAAATACATTTATTATGAACAGAAGCAAGTAACTTTTGAAAAAAATTATGAATACTCTATATATGTTTCAGCTAATAAATTTACGTTTTTATAAAAACGATGAATCACATAAAAAGTAATTAAGAAACAAAATGTACTAACATAAAATAAACGACAAAAGCAATTGTATTTGGTAATTTGAATCTTACATTTTTCTCATTTAATAGTTAAGTAATTAGAATGTTGCAATTTTCAATTCATCAATAATGTCAATAGGGAATGAACCACGAGGTCAATTAAGTGTTTAACTAATTAAATAGAAGTAACACCTAATACAATTGCTTTTGTGTTTTCAAAAAATAAATTATTAGAGAAGACGTAAACATAAAGCATTCAAAGTTCTGACTAACTAGTTAACCTTATTGTTTATATAGCAATATTATTTATATTTTTATTAGCTGTTTTCATTCAATAACGAGGGCTGAGGGGGAATTTTAAAAATACAACTAAAGAAATCGACATAATTCCATGGGAAATTGAACGATCTGACGGAGTCAGGATTTTTATTAAGAGAACACAAAATATAAAAAAGTAAATATATATAAAGAATTAACGAAATTCAACTTATAATATATATACACAAAAAATAATTTTATATATATATAAACAATGTAATTTTCTGTCGAAAAAGGTTCAGATGAACCCCTTGGTCCTTCTTGACTTCGTCCCTATGCACGACTACTTGCACCTGCAAATAGGGGTGTTGGTGTTTTGATGAAAAATCAATTTAATTTCCGGGTCATTTTGATTTTTTAAGTCCGTAAAAAAAGAGTATTTTATCAAATATGTGAATAAAATTTGCTGACAAATTTAAAAGGCTATGGATATATTAACCTACATTTGAAGAAATAAAATGACGATGCAGACTTTACATCATTATTTAATATGACGATATAGTTTATACTACTTGATTAAGAATATATTCTAAAATTTCCACTACAGTTGCCAAATTAAACAAATGAAAATGTGTATCTTATTTTTTTATGGAAAACGATTTGATTTTATGAAGATTTTGCATCATTTTTATAATATGACGGAATATTTTATATTGAATTTAGAATATATTCCAAAACTGCCACTACATTTGTCACGTTAAACAAATAAATATGCGTACATTCTGCTCACTTTTTTTGTTTTTTTTGGAATTCCTATTTTGATTTGATGAAGATTTTGCATCATTTTTTAATATGACGAAAATATTTTATACTTGATTTAGAATATATTCCAATATGAATATGGACAAAATAGGGGTAAAAACTTACCTAAGCATTTGGTGTTTACACACTAAATCTATACTGATAAACAATAAATATATATATTTGCATCGGCGATTTACATAAAATTAATAGATGAATAATATGTGTTTGAATTTATATCACTTAATTATGACTAACTAACGTATATGTTTACTTTACAAAATTATTTAATTATAATAAATAACATTAATGTAATGTAACACCGGATGCAGATAAATATTCACCCTATCTCTATTGCATGCCCCAACAAGATCTTTAATTATATATAAAAAAAATGTTTAACAAGCAAACAATATCAACTCGACTTGGGGTTGATATTCATTAATAATTTTTTTACCAAACTTTTAAAATTAATTTATTTTTAAAAAATATATTTTCTAAAAAATTACTTTTTGTGAGAAATATAGGTTGTCTTATGCTTGATTGGCTAATTAACCATAAAGTATAAGACAATTTCAATATTAAAATGTTATTCAATTCGATTTGTGATCGTAAATTACTTTTCACTTTTTTATCAAGAAAAAATATTGCATATCATGTGACAAACAAATCTAGCTTTAGATTAAACGAATCAAAAAAATGATAAATTAAGGATATCAAAATCATGGCGTTAAAATAAAAGTCCAAAAAGTTAAGTTTTACTTAATACAAATCTCAAAATGTTAAATCCACATGGCTTTTGAGAAGCTAGATAGCTACTCTATGTCTCTATCTGTCACAAAAATATTAGTTGTGTTTTTCATTTACATGTCTTTAAAAAAATATTAATTAAAAAAAAAAGATGTTTGATTGTTTTATCGTTATTTATGTTTTGAGATATAATTTTTTTTATTAAATATCTAATCTATTAATATGTCATAATTGAGATATATTTATAGTCTTCAAGAGCTATTACTATTGTTTGAGGCACTTGAGGCGAGGGTCTTTCGGAAACAGTCTTTCTACCTTCTCGAGATAGTAGTAAGGTCTGAGTACACTTTACTCTCTCCAGACCCCACTACGTGAGATTCCACTGAATATGTTATTGTTATTGTAAGAGCTATTACTACTCTAGTACATCTCCGTTCATTTTTGGTTTAACATATCCTTTAAGAAGTAATTGATAAAATGATAAATATATATATATATATATATATATATATATATATATTGGATAAGTAAAAAATGAACGAGGGGAATATTAAAGGTAAAATGAGAAAAAAATAATTAATTTTTCTTGAACTTCTAAAATGACAAGTATTTTGATATAAACATATTTTAGTTAGGACGATAAATAATTTGAAACAGATTGAGTATGAGGTTAATTAAATTGTGATTTATGAATTCCAAATTGACCATCAAGCATAATTAGTAATTTTTTTATGACAACGACTTCGTATAGACTGTATAGTATCCTAAATTCTTTTAATAAAACGACGGACTAATATAATATTTTTTTATTTCTCCTAAATTGACAAGTATATTATATAAAGATATGAAGGTAAAAGTACGGATGGAACCTATTTAAAAGTAAAAAAAATTATGATAAATACTAAATTTGATTAGGTGAATGAATCTATAAAAGTTAAAACTAAACATCATATCTTTGATTAGTTGTATTACCTAATTAATAACTTCTTCAAGTTGTGAGGGTCGTTTGGTCGCTAGTTAGGAAAACAAATTATTCATCATATATTTAAATTATTAACATAATTAGTATAATGTTTGGTAATGTTTTAGACGCTATATATAAAATTTGGTAGTGTTTTAGAGGTTATATATTAAATTTAGCACACCAAATATATATGGTGTTCAACAGTTATGCGTTTATAATTTCGTAAAATTAATATATGCATAAATTATGAAAAATCTTCATATTATTTTGTACATGATAAAAGAAGAAGTAAATAATACATGAATAACTAGACTCTATATCATTAATTCTCGCATTACTAATTTCTACATAATTTCAACTAGCAACCAAACAACCTGCTTAATTATCCACCTCACTCTCACAGCCATCTAAACGAGAAATGATTTCCTATATCTTATATAAAAAATTGTGTTTTATTGATTGATTATCTATGTAATATTTTTTGTAAAAAAAATGAATCTAGTGAAAATGATCATTTAATATTTTATTTTATACATAATATATTTTTTATAAACATAATATTTGAATATAATTATTATATAGGAGTAATTTTGTAAATATTGTATTGCTATATAAAAATTATTATTATTATAAAGAAATAAAATATAACATGAGAAATTGATTATAAAGAAAATTATATCATCATATCTTTGAACATAAATGGAAAAAAAAGCATTAGTTCATGTACTTTGAGAAATACACTTCAATTTACCTATATATATATATATATATATATATATTCATGTCTCCCTACTTAAAAAACTAAGGGTTATGAAAAAATGTTGACAGAAAAAATCTATCTCTAACTTTTTTTATAAGATACCATATGATATTTTTGTTAGTTAAATGAGCTTTTTCACATAACCAAATTGTATACTACGTATTGAAAGAAAATTCATGTCATCTTCTTTCACAATTACGTTAATTGAAGTTTAGTATAAACTAAATTATCAATATATACTTAGTTTCTTACAAGCTATGTGCATAGGTGTTTAATTGTTGCACTAAATCCTATTAACGTATCATGATCAAGAGATTTAATAAAGCGAGAATATATATATTAATTATAATTAATTGAAATATTATTTATAAACACATATTATGCATTTATTAATTTGATACAAACATCAATATTAATAAATTTTTATCACGTTTAAGATGAGTAATTACTAAAATCCCTTAATCTATCAAAGGATTCGGATATTTTGAACAAATATTAGTTTGAACCATTGGCAATGCACATAATATAAAAATTCAAGTCATTGGTGTGTGTTTGGACATAAAATTGTGAAATTTGAAAGGAAAAAAAGTATTTATATGATAATTGAAAATGAAAGATGTGTTCGAATATGAATACAGATTAAAATTATTTTTGAATTTTTGTGAATAATTTAAAATGAAAATTATGAAAATAACTTTTTGGAGTTTTTCAAATTATAACAATTTTATGTCCAAACAGTTTTTAATATTTATTTTTTTGAATAAAGTAAAAATTATCCATGACCAAACGAACGAAACAGGAAAATAAAACACTTACGTCTAAGTAATACTATTATTAATTTGTTTTAATTATTTGGTAATGTTTGGCAGGGTATACTTTTTATAGTAAAAACTTGCTTTTGAAATTTCTAAGTTATTAAAAAAAAAGTATATTATCTTCAAAAATATTGCTTTAGAAAATTGTTCCAAGAAGTTTCTCCCAAAATTTTAAGTCACAAAAAATAAAAAGATTTTCCTCAAAAATATTTCTCTACAAAGATTCTTCAATAGTCAATACCAACTCAAATTTGGTAGAACCATCAATTGAGTATCTGAATTTTCATAGTATTGGTGAGTATTCGATTCTGTATTTTATAATTTTTGTCTTTATTTCTTCTTTTTTAAAAAATAAAATAAAATATAAATTTAAAATAAAATAAGAATTCAATTTTAATCAGAATTTTTGAATTTGAGTTAAATTATAATAATAGATATTTTAAATTATTGTTTGTCTTCGTTTGTTCCTCCACTTCAAGTCTCTTTTTCCACTCCCTAGGAAACTGTTCGCAGCACACTTTGAGAAAAAGAAAAATGAACATTTCCAATGTATTAAGTATTGTATAAACATAATTTATACATATCTTTGATGTATAATTATATATCATATATCGATACACTAAATATATACATAATTATTTTGTTGATCAACTCGTATAACTTTTTATGCGGATCATCAACTCACTTATTTATTAATATAATTTATCTTAATTCGCCTAAATTCAATCCAACTCGCTTATTCACCGCGTATAGTTAAACATGTTTTCCTATTCAAAATGACAATATTGTCCTTTTTGTCTATGCACTATATATACATATTATGTGGATCAAAGTTCAAACCCAAGAAAACACATTGAAAAAAAGTTTAATCCAAAATCTTCCGTAGAAAGAGAAGAAAAAATGTGCTGCAACTCCCATGGCGTAATCCCTACAAGCGACCTTCGCTTTCCCCTTTTCCCTACCTACCCACGCACAATTTCCCCAAATTCTCGTCTATTTTGCCCTAATTATACTTCGAATCATCAAGTTTTGAAGACAAAATTTGAGTCATTCAAAGCTAAATCAAACCTAAACGATGTCGTTTCATATACTGATACAGATAAGAGCTTTTACGATCTTCTGGGTATACCGGAAACTGGGTCGTTGTTGGAAATCAAGCAAGCGTACAAGCAATTAGCAAGGAAGTACCATCCGGATGTTTCGCCACCGGATCGGGTTGAGGAGTATACACAGAGGTTTATTCGGGTTCAGGAAGCTTATGAAACGTTATCGGATCCTGGAATGAGAGCTATGTATGATAGAGATATGGCTAAAGGAATTAACTTTGCTTTTTCTTCTCGTAGGCGTTATCAAACTGATGAGGTATGTTTGTTCTTTTTTCTCTTGAAAGTTTGTTCAATTTGTGAATTATTGAATGCATGAAAAAATGCTCAATTTGAGGGCAATTTTGCTTTTTCTATTAAATTTGTTCCTCCTACTCTCCTTTTTAGTTAGTTTAAAATAATAATAATGTTTCTTCTTTAATTCTAACTTTCTAGCTTATATGATTACCATCACATGATTAAATGCTATTTTAGTATATTCTGAATATCTTTAGTTTAACAGCTTTTTAGTTTCTTGAACTCCGTGCAGATTGAGTCTAAGTCAAAATCAGATAAACATATTAAAATTGACGGAGTATGTGCTACTGTGTGCAATTGTAGGGAGTTTAATAGTTATCTTAAAAAGTCACGTTCTTTGTTGTAAAACATTTGAAATAAAGAAGAAGAAAGTGATTTTTTGAAATACTAATTATTACTAGTTGAGTGACTATATAAGAAATAAACTTCAATTCTGGGGGTTTCATTTATAATTTGGTCTGGTTAGGCATGATTGGGGTATTATATGCTTAAATACAAATGCTAATAGGTGAAAATGATTTAAGGGTTATTGCACATAAAGAAAGGTCAATGAAAAAAAGTAGGCATAGTAGAGTATGCAAATCTGAAGATCTATCCAGTGAGGACTTGCATATTGTTTTTATTTTATTTGTTCTAGTTTAGCTTCTCTTTATACCGGTGGTGTCCGAGCAGCTTGTATGCACCTCGACTAATCAACGGAGTGTGTGCTGCACTCTCTCTCTCTCCACTGAGGCTAAGGCAGATGGGACTAATAGTGTGAACTCTACTGGGATTCTGCTGGAGAGATCACCTAGTGGTGTCGCCTATACTAGGATTCATACGCAAGGTTATGACACTTATCCACATCATAAAGGCTTATATGCTGAGGATAAGAATTTGCCTACATGTTTCAAGAAAGTAGAATCTAAGTATATTTGGCTAACTGTTGAGTTCAAAAAAGAAATAATGTAAAGATTAGTGGAATATTTTGGAAAGTAGTCTGAAACAATTGTCTTTAAATTGTTGGTATCTAGATGCCTGAGGCATGGGAAGTCTTAAAATGATCGTTCTCGGGGTCAACTCAAGTAGGTTTGCCATTTGGTCGGATGAGTGCACAATATAACCAACAAAAGAACTTTGTTGAGGCGTCCACTTTAGCATTAGGCAGAAACTAGTCAACTACATGCATCTACTGGGATCGATAGAACTGCTGGAAATTAGGAACAGATGGTTTAGTTATTGATCTTTCTCATATATAGTATGGTGTTCGATGGTGGTGTTTCCTTGCACTGTTGATACTTGTAATCTTTGGCGTTTCCACTGTCTTGTCCATTTGATGGACTAAATGAATGTTATCATGATAGATCTCATTGATAGTGTATGAGACAGTCTACTGTTTCATGGAATAACTCAATTAGTGGAATCTTAAAGGAAAATTGTCTTTCGTCTGAGTATGAGATACTTCAATTTTCTAATTCTTGGGACAGGAGGAGTGAATGGAACTTCTGTTTTCTATTAATCTATCGAATAATAGAACTAACTTTTTTCATGTAAATGATGATAACTGTTCTATAATTACTTCAATAACTAGATTCTCTTATAGTACAGAACGCGGCCTTTCAGTCTGTGCCCTTTTTTTTTACTCCTTTTCTGAAATACAAAGCTACTTCGCGTGTAATCTTGGTTGGTTCCAAGAGACTTTAATATGCGATGTTCTTTAGCTTAGATTCCAATGTTTAAATGATCACAAGTTGTTTGACCTTCTGCCTCATTTATCTCATCAAAACTTGTTACTCATATGTGCATACATAAGATTTTTCTCAGACAACCACTCTGTTTCTTTGACATTCATGTAATTGATTTTTCTTTGCTTGTATGCTCTATGACATGTCTTTTTGTTTCTGAATTCTTGCTATCCTCTTTGTTAATTCGGGTTTTTTCTTATGCTTTAGTCAATGGAGGAGAAAGGTGAGTGGAAAAATCGTTGGCAGTCTCAGCTATCAGAGCTCAAGAGAAGAAGCATGCACAAAGAATCCGGTAACAGTATGTCTTGGGGAGCACGGATGCGCAAGCAAAGGAACGATCCATCATCTTAATCGATAATAACTAATACATCTTATTTTATTTTGGATATACAGGAATATTTTTTCGTCTCGTTTTCTTTTAGTTGTTCACTAGTACTAACCATATATGAATCACCTTATACGCAGTGTATATTGTACATAGAGTATATAAATCAAGAATCTCATTTTCAGTAATACACTCCAGTTTCTGGTACCATGTTGCTTTCAGAAAAGACACTGTTTGATAGTATATTTAAGCAAGTTGGTGGCTTTCATTGTTGTTGAATATATGCTAAGTTGCGTGTAACTTCACTTTCGATGCTGCATCCGTGTCGGATTCTCCAAAAATACACTCCTTGTAGAGAATTCGACATGCACTCCTTGACATTTTTGAGGAGTTCGAGCAACATAGTATATATGTCTATATCATTTGCCAGAAAAGAAAATGAAATTTTCTTCTGATTGTGGTCAAAATTGAGTGAAATCACATGATGTTGTGAAAGGTCCTGATGCCTTTTTTTTCGTTTTGCATCCTCCATGCTGCTGTCTTTCTCCCACAGCACCCCCACCCCCCACAACAACCAAAAAAAAAAAGGATATACACTTCTTGTACACAATGTATAAACTTGTATGATAGTGTATAAAAGGTGTTTATACACACTTTTACATTGTTATACACTGTGTATAATTATAAAATATATGCATGTATACATTGCACAAAGTAATGTGATAAAATAATCTCGAAATTAGCTAATATCTCAAATCAAACGTGAGATAAAGTTAAACTAAATTTTATTTCAAAATTATTATCCAGTTTTTTCTTCAAATAGTACTGATATGGACAACACATCAAGAGAAAAAAAAATTTAACTCTTCTTTTTCTTTTTTCTATTTTATCAAGTTTTTGACACCAAAAAGACAAAAAAGGAAAGGCCTTTGGATTGAGGAGCCTTTGCCAAAAAAAAATTGAGCCATATTAATTTAGAACACTGCTTGAGCAAAAGGTAACAATAGCACTTCTCCATTTAAGGGCATGGCTTACTGATTCATGAAATCGAGAATCGTGAGATTTTTTGTTCAGATTCTAGTGTTGGCAAAAATCTCAAATGACTTTTTCTCATTTGTCCACGTATTTGTGTACAGAATTATCTGATACGTATACTGGCGGAAGATAGCAAAAATTCCCCACAAAAAAAAGTTACCAATAGAAGATGTCAATTCTTGGTCATTTTCATTATCATCTTGTATGACTCAGTCTAGTGTTTAGCTGATAGACATGGCATTTTTTCCTTAAATAAAGACCACAACTACAAAATGTGGTGCTTGGGCTATTTTGGTTTCTAATATCTTCTTCTTTTTTTTAATTATCCAAGAAAGAGACCCCACAATTTGTTTTGAATTATTGATTTGTTCCCTAAAGAGAACTACATATATGTTGCTTTTTACAATTTGTCCTGTGATTTTTTTTTTTTCCAATTTGGATCAATTGAGGACTGTACACTTGTTAAAATTTGGTCTTATTTTTTCCTAAATTGTTTCAACCAATCTTTTTGGACCTTTATTATCATGTTATGAGGGGACCTTTGTGTTATTTGTCAAAGTGAGGACCCCATGATAAGTGAGTGTTTGGGTAAAGAATTTCTACTTCCACAATAAAAAAGAACAAGAAAATAAAATAAAATTTCTTTATATAGGGGGCACAATGAAAATTCGCTCTAGGATATTTCGCTCGATATAAATGAATTCTTCAGAATTAACAAACTCTTTTAAAATAAACTAAGAGTAAGAGCATGTTTGATATTGTTGTTGGGAGACCAAAGATATTTTTTTTGAAAAATCAAGGTGTTTGACCGGTCAATCAGTAAAACTGTTGCTTTTAAATGGAAGTAAAATCAGTTTTTTCTGTTGTTGGAAAGAAGCTAAAAAGTTCTGTTTCTCAAAAGAGCATAAGCAAAAGTAGAAAATTATTTATTTCAAAACCAAAATATCCCCACCATATATACATACTTATATATCCTTTATATTTGTTTATTTTTGTAGTGAATTTTTCGTATGTATGATTTAATTTGTGGAATGATTTTTAAATTTATTTTGCTTGATATTTTTAATTATATTTATATCATCATGTTAATGTTATATTAATATAAAAATTATTTGTTTATTCATCTATGTATAATATTGATTAAAATTTGAATAGGTATGTTTTAATTTAATAAAAATAAAAATTTAATTAAAAAATTTATGATAGATATTTAAAGTAATTTATCTCTATAAAATAATCTTAATATTAAAAGTGTATTGATACTTGTCCTTTCCATAATTTGACTCTCAAAAACACCTTTTAGAAAAGATTAGCCAAATACAATCTGCTTATCAAAAACACTTTTCAAATGAATTAGCCAACACAAATAACATTTTTCAAAAGCATTTTTTTGAAAAACTATTTTTAAAAAATACTTCTAAAAATAAGCAATTTTTGCATTTGTTAGGATGAACAAGCTCTTTTACTATATACTAAGAGAATAAATAAGAAATAGTGTGTATGAAACTCACATCTATCATGCAAGAGATTAATCAACTAGTATAGAAGAAATTGCAATCATAAGATCATCAACAATAACAATACATCCAACATTAACATTATAATCTCATAAGTAAAATCTGAGAAGAATGAACTGTACGCAAATCTTAGTGTTATCCTTATGAGAGTAGAAAGATTGTTTTTAATAAATTCTCAACTCAAAAAAATTCGAATTTCAAAATAATTTATAATCATAAGATCGATAAATTTAAATTTTTTTTTAAAAGGAGGGGATTTCCCTCTAGAAGCTTTGACCTCAAAAATGAATTTTTCTTCATGATTTCTTTTTATTGGTGCAATTTTCTTCACTTTTTCCATTTACTTCAATATACCTTTTTAGACCCTTTTGTTGTCCATTGTTCATAAATCATGACAATCAATAAAAAAAATGGGCCACAAGTCTCATGTGGTGATTTTAAGGTTATGAATTTTCATAGTGTTAAAAAAAATGATTGTTCTATTATGGAGTAATCCCAGACCATCTGTGGTGTTTTAAATTTCTAATAACCTTACGTTTGCTTCTTCTTCTTTATATTATCATCAGACTTTATAAAAATAGACGAATTTAACTTATGTATATTAATAAAATATAATTTTTTTATATAATCAAAATTAAATCAAGCCATCAATAATATAAAGGTCTATTTATTTCTAGATATAACTTCAACTGAGCAATTTAACATGATGGATAGAATAAAAAAAAGGGCAGCCCGGTGCACTTAAGCTCCCGCTATGCGCAGGGTCCGGGGAAGAATGAATAGTATTAAATATTGTTCGTTCATTTATACCTTGCAAACAATTGAGGAACACTTACCATTATTGCCTATGAATTGGAGAGTAAATTAATCCTCCTCAATGATGCTCTATTTCAGACTGATCAATTTATTACTTGTAAATATTTTATATTATATTTTGTTTGGGCATTGTTATTTAATTTGTACCCAAATTCTAAAAAATATTTTCACGTCACCAACTTAAAAATAATTTCAGATAACAATGACTAAAGTTCAAATAAAAAATGACTGAATTTAGTCTAAGCATGGCTAAAGTTCAACTATATATGGCTAAAGAAAAGTTCACGCAAAAATAACTTAGCTTTAATCATCCTTATGAAACTTCAAATATTGTATGTCTCTGAAGTTGTTCTAAAAGGAATAGACTTGTAATTGTTTACGCATTATAATTATGGCTTAACAGGTGGTATGTGTAATCCGAGTTAATTACTTACAAGATAAATAATCTAAATTATTTAATTACACACAATTACAATCAAATTGAATGATGGCATCCATGGAAGCCTATTGATGACCAATGAACAAGCTTTGAAATCTTCCATTAAAAAAAAAAAAAAGGGGCCTATGACTAAGATCCAAAATAAATGAACTCAAGACAAGCAAATTAAGTTTTAATTTGAAACTACACTTTTCTTGTGTTGGAATAAGAGCCCAAGGCATAGAAGATTTATTGTATGGCCCAAATTGAAGTCCACATGATAAATATTAGAGGCCAAAAACTCAACAGTTAAAAATTCTAAGAAAAGATTAAGAGTCCGTTTGAATTGATTTATAAGTTGTTGTTTTTAGCTTTTTTGAGTGTTTGACTTATCAATTTAAAATAAATTCAACTTAATTTTTTTGACTTATAAGCTGCGTTCAGCTGTTTTAGATAAATTAAGTCAAACCAACTCTAACTTACCTAAATTCACAAACTTTAGTAGTTAGGATTTATTTCTTTTTTACTTTTTCATTGTTATAAATAAACTAACTTATCAAAATAAAAAGCAGAGAGTAAGAGAAAATAAGAAGGAGCAGATCAGAGATTTCTTGTCCTCTATTTGCATAATAGCAGTGGCTTGGTTTGGGGGGGGGGGGGCTAATAGGAGACAAATTAAAGTGGAGTGAAAAGGTGGAAGTTGACATCCACACATCCACTTGCACAACACTCCCCTTTGGATGTCCACGTATAATGTGCCTCATTAAAAATTTTACAAGAAATAATATACATAGTTATCGTAAACATTCATAAATATTGTGGCTCGTTAAAACCTTACTAGGAAAAACTCAGTGGGAAAAAGCCTAGTGAAGGAAAATGAGTACACACATCTGTTAATACGCCTTGAGTGCTGCCTCATTAAAAACCTTACCAGGAAAACCAGTGGAACAAAACCTTGGTTAAGGGAAAAAGAGTGCAGCGCGTATTTTACTCCCCCTGATTAAAACCTCATTTGATATTTTGGAGACGACGCATTCCAATCTTATATCTTAGCTTCTAAAAATTAATGTTGGTAATGCCTTTGTGAATAGCCAACTGTAAAAATTAATATAGTATCTTACAATTTTATTTCTCTCATTTCATTTTCTCACAAAAATCCATTTATAGCCAACTGATTTTACACCTTTAGGGGTTTGGACTACAGGTCCAAAAACCTTACGTTTAGCAAGTGAGTCTAATTCTGATTGAATTGCCTTTTGTCATTCTGACCAATCATATCTACGTTGACATTCTTCGACGAAATTAGGCTCAAGACTTTCACTATCTTGTATGGGGTTAATTGCAACATTGTATGCAAAAATATTATCCACCGTAATTTTCGATCGATCTAAATTTATCTCATCACCGGTAGAACTTATTGAAAGTTCTTCATTCACTTGAGTTTCGGATTCACTGATTTCTTTAGGAATATCAGGATTACTCAAATCTTGACCTTTTTCGGGGATTTCTTTTGTAGTATCATTTTTGTTATTTCTTACGCTTTTTTCTATGATTTTTATCATTTGAACCCAATGGTCTACCACGCTTCAGGCGTGTTTGAGATTCAGAAGCTATGATACTAGTAGATGATCCTTTTGGGACATCAATTCGGATAGGCACATTCACTACAGGAATATGTGACTTAGTTATCCGTTTCAAATCAGTAAATGCATATGACATTTGATTTGCTATATTCTGTAAGTGGATGATCTTTTGGACCTCCTACTTACATGTGCAGTACGTGGATCAAAATGAGATAGTGATGAAATCTTCCACGCAAATTTTCTTATGGGGTCCTTTTTCTCTCCCCTTAATGGCGAAAAAATTATTTCATCAAACCGACAATCTGCAAATCAAGTAGTAAATAAGTCTCCTGTCAATGGTTCAAGGTAGCGAATTATGGAGGGTAAGTCAAACGCAACATATATACCCAACCTTCATTGAGTGGCAAAGACACAACGGGCCGACTATCATTATTTTTCATTAATAGTTCATTGTGACGTTCAGCATTTAGAAGATGAGAAAGTAATTCAGAATATTTTTTAAAATCCTTTTCGCGATATTGCTGTTGCAGGAGCACATTCGCGGTTGGAAATGTGGAGTAGGTTTTTTCAAGTTTATCTTGCTCAGTGATTTCTTCTCCGCATAAATTTAACTAAGCTATAATTCTAAACAAGGCAGAATTATATTCAATTATATTTTTAAAATCCATTAATCTCAGATTTAGCCAATCATGACGTGCATGTGGAAGGATGACCAACTTTAGGTGGTCATATCTTTCTTTAAGATTCTTCCACAGTTTAAGGGGGTCTTTTAATGTGAGGTATTGTAATTTTAATCCCTCTCAAGATGGTGACGGAGAAATATCATGGTTTTGGCACGGTCTTGATTAGATGCCGTAGTGTCATCTTTGATGGTGTCTGCCAGATCCATCGATTCTAGATGTATTTCGACATCTAGTGCTCATGATGAGTAGTCTTTTCCAGATATGTTAAGAGCAACAAATTCAAGTTTAGAAATATTAAACATTTTAAGAAAATAAATTTTTTACCCCTTTTGTAACCTTCTTAAAAATATAGCTCAAAGCGATGGAGGCTCGTGATAATAACGTGTTATAAATAAACTAACTTAGCAAAATAAGAAGCAGAAAGTAAGAGAAAATAAGAAGGAGCAGATCAAAGATTTTTTGTCCTCTATTTGCATAATAGCTGGCTATTTATAAAAGGTGGAAGTTGACATCTACACATCCACTTGCATAACATTCATAAGGTAGTTGGAATTGTTTTCCAAGATTGTCTTGGATTGACTTCCTAGCCCCCCCTCTCCCCCCCCCCCACACCCCCTTTTCTTTGTGACTTTTGGAAAACTTATTTGCATATAGGGTGTGTTCTCTTTTTTGTTTAGAGATTATTCAAATTATTAATAAAATTGATAGATTTTTTCTTTTACATCTATGTGTGTGGCAATTATTAATTTCTTTCAACCTTCAAGTCTAAACTTCTAGTAAGTAAGATAATTTTGTTTTTTAAATATCTTAAATTATTTTCAAGTATTTTATAAAGGTGATAAGTTTCGAATTATTATTTTTTTTTTTACTCTAAAAGAGATCTCGATGCATGATCTAATTTTGGAATTAATTCTCTAACAAAGGCGAATACCTTTTTTAGGCTCATTATTGATATTAAGAGTCAATTTTTAAAGAATTATACTTGTCCTAAAAATATTCAATCTTTCTAGAACTTCTTGATCTATTTTTGAATTCATTCTATCGTTATTTTTTAAGCTTCCACACGTTCTTTATTTTTCTGTAATTTCTTGAATCCCTAACATGATTATTATCATCCAAATATAAGATAAGTTTCCAAATATTGTCTAAATAAATCAGTGTACTTTGCTATGATATATATGAGTGTGTTTGGTATCAAGAAAAATGTTCTTTTGGAAAATAGGTGAGCGTCCTACATATTATTTTAGTGTTTGGGGTGACAGGGGCTAGGGTTGTTGGGAGTGAAGAGGAGACAGCGAACTTGTAAAACCAATTATTGAACTAATTTTCCTTCTATTAGGAAAGTCATTTTTCTCATTTTTAAGTATCATGATTTACTAAAGAAAATATATTTTGACAAACCGAACATGAAAAAAACAAAGAAAAAAAATGTTCTTTACGCAGAGTATAGTACCAGTGATCAACATTGATATCGAGCATGTAGCAGTCTGATTCGAAGACGGGGTGAGCACATGGCGTTTTGTACTATTTCAGTCTCCATCTGTATATATTGACTAGTCTTTTGCATTTTGAGACAGTCTAATTTTTGTGGTCCACTTTTGGGACTTGTACTCGTTTTGTTAGTGGCTCTGTACTTTTGACTTCCAGATACTAGGAGGGATCTTCTTTTGTATATTTGTTTTGGATTGCTTCCACTTATCTATTGTGTTTATCTTAGAATTGTCTATTCTTGTTTAGTTTCTGCCCTCAAACTCATTACTTATTGTTCTGAGTTACGGATTGGCATACCTACTTATGGGTTATAGTAAGTGTCATCATAGCTCGAGAAATCGAATCATGATGTATCGAACACACCCATAATGTAGCAAAATCTATACATTCAAAGTGAAACTTACTATCAAGATTTTAAAAACTTGAAAATCAAGTGCTTCATGAACCAATTTCAAATATTAAAAGAAAATCCCTAAATAAAGGTCTACTTCCATCCAAATGTACATAATTTTCGTCGCAATTAACTTGAAACCTCATATTATATGTGGTATTTTCCACAAAAAGGAAAATCCATTATAAACTAGACCTTATATCTCAGTGAATCAAATGAATGCAACTACTACTACTTTTTTTTTAAAACTTCTGTTTGTCCTTTTAGTCCCCTTCTATCTTACAACTATAGTAATACTATGTTACAAATCAAAATTGTGGAGTTATAAAGACCACAAAAAGCTAATTCTTTAACACTCAATGTGAAAGAGCATCCCAAGCTTTTTAAGCAAATAGAATAAACTTGCACAAGCTTATGCATCTTCCTAGACACACTGTCCCATTTCGATCCAATTCACCAGGGGGATGCATCAAAATATATGCCAATAAGGATCTCCCTCACCCCTTCATCTAAGCTACTGCAAGGTACATCCGCGGGTGATGGATAACTCTCGGAGACTTCTTTTCGTTTGGGAAGATATAGGAGTAGAACAATCAACCTATTGTTAATGGACGATCTCAACGGAGGTGTTCCAATGTATGGTTTATGGGTCTAATGGAATTCATAGGTATGGGGAAGACGCCTTGATCAAGATCTTGAGTCAATTTCAGAACAAGCACCATCACAACCTTGCTCGGTGCTGCAACGCTGGAAGAGTTTCGTCCTTGGAAATCATCATGTTAACAGCATTCAGTAAGGTATAACATATGGCAGAGCACAAATATCAGCAGTGTCTATTTGCAAAGCTTCAGACCATACACATTGTTCCTTATTGACTTCATTTAGACACATTTCGGCACTCTTGGGCAGAGTTCTTTTGCTTCCGGACAGCCATTCCTGGTCATCAAATCCAGACCAATCGTCCATTGTAGGAACTGAGAGTATCTGGCTTACATACTTGGAATCGGGATGAGGAGGTCTTTTAGATGCTTCTGCAATCTGATCAGCACCAGGAATCACGGAAGAATCCTTTGCCTTAACACTGAACAATGGTTTTCTAGATGCTTCAGCAATCTGATCAGCACCAGGAATCATGGAAGAATCCTTTGCCTTAACACTGAACAATGGTTTTCTAGATGCTTCAGCAGTCTGATCAGCACCAGGAATCATGGAAGAATCCTTTGCCTCAACACTGAACAATGGTTTTTTAGATGCTTCAGCAATCTGATCAGCACCAGAAATCGTGGATGAAGCTGTTGCCTTAACACTGAACAATGGCTGACCTTCTATACTGCCATTTACCTTGTGCTCCTTGTTTTCCACTTTAATATCAGAAGCAACACCCTGTTTAATAGAGGAAAACAAGTCTGCTTTTGGGTGAGGGTGCAATTTCTTTCCATTCTGTGTTGGCTGCTGAGAGGATGAGGGCCGCAGCAATTTAGCAGGCCTGACTTCACTCTCTGTATAGCAGAACAGAAAAGAAGCAACACTAATCAGCCAAACCAAAAGGTTAAATAGAGCTGAACATGCTTGTTTTAATTCAAGCAATTTGCATTAGAAGTACAGGATATATGGTGTCTACAAATTCCCTAACAGACTACTACTACACCCAAAATCACAAGAACTCTATCAAGGCAATCTAATCAGATACATAACTCGCATAGCTTTTGAGGCATCAACAGGGTATGAGGTAAAGTCAATACAATGGAAAATAGCAGCTGTTAAAAGTTTTTTAAACTCACCATGCAGGAAACCATTAGTTTCAACATTCTTTCTCTTTTTGACAATTCCCTCGGTGGCTGTACCAGCGATGTTTTCCTTGGATACAAGTGGAGGTTTATTGTTACTAAGAACAACAAAATCATTCTTATTGTTGTCTTTAGATTTATCCTTCTGGCTTTTCTTGTGTTCACTTTTATCCTTTGCCTTCTCTTCCTTTTTCTTCTCTTTTTCCTTGTCTTTCTGCTTTCCATGAATGTGCTTTTCCCTTTCTTTATCCTTGTTTTTTTCTCTTGGTTTGTCATCACGTCTTTCCTTAGGTTTCGGTGTTTCCTCTCTCTTCTTCCCAACAATTTGTTCCAATGGTGGAAGAGTTCCTTCAAAATTGCTCTTTGCCATTGTAGAAAGGCTGGGAGGTATTGCATTAGCTCCAATTTTATGTTCACCCTTGAATGTTTCCGCATCCATCCTATTGTTATCAGATCCTTTCTCCTTGTTCTTTTCCTTGTCAGCCAAATTTCCAAAAACTTTGATGCCCACTCTGTCTGACTTTTCATCTCTTTTCCGCTCAACTGGAAATCTCTCCGCCAACTGACTTTGCGCACCCTTCTCTTCATCTCTGATTCTCCTGCCAAACTCCTGCACATGTTTTGAGTCCTCTGCCTCAACAGCAGAGAGGCTGGTCTTAAAGGGCTTCTCTCCATGCTGGACATGAAACTGATTTGGGAGTTTGGCTTTCTCAGAGCTAATGTGTCTATCTTTATGTTCATCTCTCCCTTTCTCTGAGCTAATCTGTCTATCTTTATGTTCATCTCTCTCATGAAGCTTCCCTCCACTAGAAGCCCCAGGTGGAACGGCAACTCTTCCCTCCTCAGAGATGCTGCTTTTCTCTTTATCCTTGTCCTTGTCCTTCTTTTTGTCCTTGTGTTTTTCCTTCTTGTCCCTGTGTTTATCCTTTGTCTCTTTCTTTTCTCTGTGTTTCCCATCACTTCTGTCTCTATCCCTTTTTTCTTTACCTTCTCTCTTCTCCTTGTCTTTCTTTTCCTTTTTATGTTTTTTATCCTTTCTTTTCTCCTACACAACATGCAAAAGGAAATTGTTAGTTTATACCATACAGGTCGAGTACAATTTTTTTTTACAAGTAGATCAAGTACAACTAATGCCAACATCCTTATGCAAGGAGGAAAATCCAGAAAAAGAAATTAAAAATCTAGGAAAAAATTATAAAATAACTGATACAGTGCCAAAATTTGGAAACCAAATGACAAACTCAAGTTAAGGTGGAAATCCTAGATCTATTTGAAGAACGCCCAAGTACAAAAGTTTCCAATCGTTAAAGAGGAAGGACATCAACAACCAGTAGAAAACCTAAACATTCACATCATAGCAAACAAAACAATGAGTAGACGCAATGTTAAATTAGTAAGTGAAAAGAACATTGATAATTAGTAAGAAAAGAGAAAACACTGAACAGAGGCATACAATCACATTGACTAAACCTGGCCCTTATGTAAGGCTATAACATTGTTCAGAACGAGATATCCGCAAAACAAACAATTTAAAAGGCGATCACATCTCTCCATGGTTCCAGCTTAATTAGCAGGACCCAAGAGCATATGAAAGTTTTGCTTCTTAAATATGCGCTTAGGCACATGATGGAAACATTTAAAAATCAAATGATTCCTAATCACTCTCTGTTTTGAGAGTCTTTCATGAACAACAGCGGTATTTCAGCTACAAAATTATAACTACTACTGTGCCTCAGTACCAAACAAGTTGGGGTCGGCTACAAAAGCGTCAATGCCAAAAAAAAAAGCTTCACCATTCACCTCAGAACACAAAATCCACTACAACAACAACATACCCAGTGTAATCCCACAAGTGGGCCTGGGGAGGGCAAGGGGTATTACACTGGGTATGTTGTTGTAGTGGATTTTGTGTTCTAATGAACTTACCAACTAAACACAGGCTGTACAACAGAACATTCATACACCTGACCAAAAGTGAGACACAAAACCAATTTTTAGTAGATCCCTCAATAACAAGAAATCAACCACCTTACTTTGGACAAAGGAGGGACAAACAAGCAATTTCATGACAACACAAAAAGCAAGACAGTTCAACTCATCAAGAAGTAAATCTCGCATTAGCACTTTTCTTGGGCCAATCTGAACAAAACCAATATGAAAGGAAACCCCCATAAGGACATCCTGACCAAAGGTCCTCCTCGTCTTGGTATACAATAAAAATGCTCCACTAACAAATAAATTAAAAATTATCACTAGACTATATGTTCACATGCATTACAAAATAATATGAGCACAAATATAATCAAATGAAATAACATAATGCAGCTGGTTCGTAACAAGTTCTCGTCACTTCACATTTGCAAAGGACACTATCACCTCAGAAAACTTTCATGGAAAGTATTGCATCTCTATTATATAAAAATTGGTCAATTTATGATGAATTCTCACAATACAGAATACACTGAAACGTGCTCACCTGGGCAGTAGGCACGTGTTACATAGGCATATGGATGTGGTGAAAAATTGGGTAAGTGGTTCCATCACATCATTGCCATATGAGCCAAGGTTCCTAGGGGTGTGGGTGAAGTAGTTAGTCCGTCCTCGATGCAGTGCAAGATAAAGAATGGTTCCCACATCATGAATGGATAAGGACAACATAGCATGACGCGAATATATAAGAATAAACAAAATATTTAATGTTGTGTGAAATGTCGTGGTAGTGAACTCATGAGCCACACAATAAAACTTTGGGAAATAATAATAGAGCATTGACTTAAGGGCATGGTAAAAGTGAAGAGAAACAATTGGGGTTTATGGGTAGAGTGTTGGTTGGTCAAGAACTCGCACGTCCAGAAGATGAGAGTAGCGGAAATGAGAATGTTGAGATGCAAGTGTGGACATACTAGGAGAGATAGGATTAGGAACGAAGATATTCAGGAGAAAGTGAGAGTGGGCCCCCATGGTGGACAAGATGAGGTAGGCAAGGTTGAGATGGTTCGGGCATGTGAAGAGGAGATATATACAACAACAACAACAACAACGAACCCAGTGTGATCCCACCATGTGGGGTCTGGGGAGGGTAGAGTGTACGCAGACCTAACCCCCACCTTAAAAGGTAGGGCGGCTGTTTCCGAAAGACCCTCGGCTTAAGAGAGAAGAAACAAGGGAGGAGAAACAAGGAAAAACAAGACATAGGTCAGTGAAGAATAGTATGGAGGAGTCATCACTATTGTGATAACAATTGCATAAGATATAAAGGAGTTTCTCATAATAGTGGGCTAAGATCAACATTAACTCGTATTAGTTCATCCTAGTTATGGATGAGACAACTAACAATATACATGATAAGGTCTCATGGTGTATGATATTTGGTTTAAGCTATAAAGAAGCAGTCCAGAAAGCAAGCGCTTTAACATAATTACAAGATTGAATATATGTACTTCAAGTTTAGCCAATATCAAAAGAGTGAAGGTGAAGTGGGATTAATCAGGATTAATGTGCCCAAATGCAAGCAATTCAAATGTATAGGGTTAATTTTCTAGGAGAATTGTATAGGACATAAAGATGTTACACATAGGACCAAACTAGGATAGTTGAATAGGAGAAGAGTAACCAGATTCAGTAACATAGAGTAAAACTAGGATGTTTTTTCAAAGTCCGAAATAGTTACCTTATTATTTTCATTTACACTTTATTTTGAGATTTTGGAAGCAATAAACTATTTATCTTGTATAAAAACATAGTCCGAAAGAAAATTATAGTAATTTAATATTATTTGTGAACTACAAATTTAGGTTATAGTTGGAGAAAGAACATACACATAAGGGCTATCTAGAATTCACAAGTGTATAGTGCAGCTGTAGTGTGTAAGCTTCTAACCTGCCAAATGAAAAGCAAAAATTCATAGTGTAGATTGTAACGCGAAAGTTCCCGTCCTACGACCTGAAGGTTGAATTGAACACCCATCATCACAGCACTAGATAACATCGTTCTATTAAGGGTGTTGAACGTTAAACATAGTGTAATTTCCAGCTAAGTGTGTTCAATTGAACACTCCTGTCAGATTGTAGCTCCGCCAAACAAATGTGTTATGCAATAAGAGAATGCCCTACTTAAGTGAAAACAAGTTCTGCAGAATGGTCGAAGACAAACAATTACTATGTTATATAAGAGTGAATGTTCGGCCTCCAAGTTCCAACATATCCACAAGATGAGTGTCGCACAAAAGGTGAATGTTAACATGGATGTCTGACTATATATTTATTAAACAATGTTAGAATGATTAGTTTTACTGAAGGTGCAAGTGTCACACAAAGGATAAAATGAGATGAGGTTGCTTGAGATGGTTTAATATTTCTTATGTCAACTTTCAAATGCATCAGCCTTTAGGAGTGAAACTTTGGTGTTTAAAGGTATTGGGACAAGCTAGACCTAAAATTGTATGGAAGGAAGTTGTTGGTAAAGATTTATAATCTCATGAAATCCATGTAGACTGAAAAGAAAATGTATAACCCAGTTAGCCGGGAATTGAGGAATAGTTTATTGTTAGCAATATCACAACAATGTTTTCAACCATAACGAAAATAATTGAGGCAAAATTCCAAAAAAAGGTCTTAAAGCACAAAACAATTCCTTCCAGACTGAAATTGGACAAAAAAATTTAACAAGAAGCCCCCAACATGGAAAAGAAAACAAGAGGACAGGTGTAGTTTGTTGTGGAGCATATACTTGCATCGTAAAAAAGGAACCAAAGAGAATCTACAATGTTCGATTATAAAATATTCTTAAGATCTGAATGGGTAAGAATTCATAAGATATAATGCATAGTGAGATGTACAATTTGCGTAGAAGAAGATGAAGCAAAGCATCAACAAAAAATTTACTGTAATGCTTTCTTCATCTTTATGTCCTTGTGCAGGTCATATCCAAACAGTGGAAGGAAAAGCACTGATGTAAACAAGAAAAGGCAACAGCAAACCGCAAAATAATTCAGAATCAAATGGGCGATCATTTCCCCCACACCCAATTGGGAACACAACTTGCACATGTTTCTTGCCTGATATAAGGTATAATATGTTTGCAAAGACAAATACTTCCAAGATCAGTAACTCTACTTTTAAAAGATTGACAAAATGAAGAAAAAAATCCATCAAATATACAAGACCAATCTAAAATACAGGACCAATCTAAATGCCAACTTATTACCACCTTTAAGGGAAAAAGATACTAGTTAACTGAAACTTCTCATATTCCTTTAGGGCTGAGAAAATAATATTAAAGCCAAATGAGGAAAAGACCAAAAAAAAATGGAAAAAGAGGACACGGTTGAACAAATTCCTATGTCAAGCTACATATGAAACTATAAGATGATGTGCTTGATAAGAATGCCAGGAATTACTATAGAATGATCACTCCATGAACTCTTTTATTAATAATCGTGGTGTCGGGCCAGCATGTGTGCACCTTGACCAATTCATGGGGCACTGCTACGTCCCACCAGCACATAACTCAACCTAGTGTATTTTGCCTCTACTAGGATTTGAACCCAACCCACTTCATTGACGATATGAACACATCCTTGGTGCAAATCACTTTGTGAACTCTAACCTTAGTAAATAGAGTCATGCTATCTTAAATTACCCAGATTAGCCTTGTCACGCGACTTGGATCAAGTGAAGTACATCAAGGACGAGGATGGTCAAGTACTGGTACAGGAATCCCGCATTAGACAGAGATGGCAGTCATACTTTCACGAACTCTTGAACGAAGGAGGGGACAGAGACTTTGTGTTGGGAGACTTGGAGCACTTGGATAGGCGTCGCGATTTTGGGTATTGTAGGAGAATAAAGGTTGAGGAGGTTATGGGAGCTGTTCGTAGGATAAGCAGGGGAAAAGCGACCGGACCTGACGAGATCCCTGGGGAATTTTGGAAGAATGCAGGTAGGGTAGGATTGGAGTGGCTGACTGCGCTGTTTAATGTCATTTTCAGGACATCGAAGATGCCTGAAGAATGGAGGTGGAGTACAATCATTCCCGTGTACAAGAACAAGGGAGACATTCAAAGCTGCAACAACTATAGAGGTATCAAGCTGCTAAGTCACACTATGAAAGTGTGGGAAAGGGTGATAGAAATGAGAGTGAGGAGTAGTGTGTCTATTTCAGAGAACCAGTTTGGATTTATGCCGGGGCGCTCGACTACAGAAGCCATTCATATCTTAAGGAGATTGGTAGAGCAGTATAGGGAGCGGAAAAGGGACTTACACATGATATTTATTGACCTAGAAAAGGCCTATGACAAAGTTCCAAGGGAGGTCCTATGGAGATGCTTGGAGGCGAAATGTTTACCTGTGGCATACATTAGAGCGATTAAAGACATGTATGATGGAGCTAAGACCAGGGTAAGGACGGTAGGGGGGGACTCGGAGCACTTTCCTGTTACGATGGGGTTGCACCAGGGATCGACTCTTAGCCCGTTTCTATTCGCCCTGGTGATGGATCAATTGACTAGACAAATACAAGGTGAGGTGCCTTGGTGTATGTTGTTCGCAGATGACATAGTCCTGATTGACGAGACTCACAACGGAGTTAACGACAAGTTGGAGGGCTGGAGACAGACGTTGGAGTCTAAAGGATTTAAATTGAGTAGGACCAAGACAGAATACTTGGAGTGCAGTTTCAGTGGCCTGCCGCGTGAGGCTGACGGGGAAGTGAGGCTTGGTACCCAGGCCATTCAAAAGAAAAGAAGCTTCAAATACCTTGGGTCTATTATACAGGAAGATGGGGATATCGACGACGATGTTTCACACCGCATCAGTGCAGGGTGGATGAAATGGAGGCTCGCCTCCGGAGTGCTGTGTGACAAGAAAGTGCCACCAAAACTCAAAGGCAAGTTCTACAAAGTGGTGGTTAGACCGACCCTATTGTACGGGGTGGAGTGTTGGCCAATCAAGAAACTTCATGTCCAGAAGATGAGAGTCGCGGAAATGCGAATGCTGCGGTGGATGTGTGGGCACACTAGGATGGATAGAATTAGGAATGAAGATATCCGAGACAAGGTAGGAGTGGCATCGGTGGAGGACAAGATGCGGGAAGCGAGACTGAGATGGTTTGGGCATGTCAAGAGGAGAGACACAGATGCTCCAGTGCGGAGGTGCGAGAGGTTGGCTATGGACGGTTTCAGGAGGGGCAAAGGGAGGCCGAAGAAATATTGGGAAGAGGTCATTAGACATGATATGGCACAGTTGCAGCTCTCCGAGGACATGACCTTAGATAGGAGGCTATGGAGGACTCAGACTAAGATAGTGGGCTAGGTGGCCGATCGGTTCTCCATAGTAGTCGTAGTCGCGCTCATTTGTCTTAACATAGGATTTTGCATGGGATTACTGCTTATATTAGTTGGCCCAGTCTACTTTGGGTATCCTATTTTATCTATAGTAGTTAATGCCCCTTTATCCCCGATCTTTCCTACCCTGACTTTATCGCTTTATCGCTCTCATTATTTATATCTTTATATTGTCTGTTATATGCCTGGCTTTACTGACCTATGTCTTGTTTTTCCTTGTTTTTCCTTGTTTCTCCTCCCTTGTTCTTCTCTCTTAAGCCGAGGGTCTTTCGGAAACAGCCGCCCTACCTTTTAAGGTGGGGGTTAGGTCTGCGTACACTCTACCCTCCCCAGACCCCACATGGTGGGATCACACTGGGTTCGTTGTTGTTGTTGTTGTACAAATCTAGCAATTCCCCTAAACTTGGACTTTTATGGACAACAACAACACACCCAGATGATTATTAATTGACACATTCCCCAAGTTAAGATTCAATATATCAAGATAATTCAACTGAAACCACAGCTATGAGTAAAGAGCTATGCAAATAAGAAAATTACGTAATCGCGTGAAGTTCGATGGAAGGAATCATCAATTCCACATTAAGGATGATCAACATTCAAGCATCCAGCACAAATTTCACCAACACGATTATGTATAGTGCATCGATAGGAAGAAAATTAACATACCATTCAATTGGATTCAATTAAGGAAAAAATGTTACCGGTCAACTCATACATGTTCTAATAAACCTTAGATAACTAAAGATGTCAGCAATCTACCTATGCAGTACATCTTGAATTAAATACGAATTCAACCAAAACCAAAATCAGATCCCTTTATATTTCCTTTAAGCAATTTTTTACTATTTTTCAGCAGTGCTTTTAGATAACTACAGGTGTCAGCAACCTACTTACGCAGCACATCTTGAATTACATACTAATTCGAACAAAACCAAAATCAGATCCCTTTATATTATTATTTTTCAGCAGTGCTTTTAGAATGTCCTCTTTCAATATATTAAGGCAATAGTTTTTAGAATGTTATCTCGCGATATATTAAGACAATCACACTAGTGCTTCAGAAGCATCCATTCTTTTAAACTTCGAAGCAATTAATTGCCATTAAGTATCATCGAAAGAAAGATTATTTGAACAGTCCACGTATCATAATCCACAGCCAATAGTCTCCAGATAATAAATGGGGTACTCAGTACGAATTATAAGTACAACAGAAACACATCCACACAATGATGATAAAATTGAACAAACCTCTTTTAATAAGTCACCCTCCTCTGGTCTAAGCTTCTTTTCATATCCCGGTGGTGGAAATGGAAAACAGCGAGACATTGCACAGAATTGTACTCCGAGGTAAAAATGCTCGGTCCAGAAAACAATGAACTCCAATTAACTTCTCAAAGCAGTGTTCCAGTAACGGAACGAACCAGCAATTATACTCCCTTCCATGCACCATATCCCCACATTCCTCTCCAGCTTCAGTTCGCTTTCATTTAATCCTCTCTCGTTCAATCAATCCAAAATCCCAATAAATTAAACTTGCTCTCCACTTCAAAATTTTACAAACAAGATTCCAACACAGTAATTCCAAACTCCGTCAAGGTAAACTTCCAACAATTCTAAAAGTATCTACAGTCCTCTTCCATTGCCTAAATCATTCTATTTTCCAGGGTTAAATCCCCTGCCAATATCCTCCCATTAACGGACGATCTGCCTATAAATGGTCACTGAAAACTCTTCAAACCACAGGCAATCGAACCAACACTTGAGAGTAAGCAATCCGATTAGGAAACCCTAGAAAATTCCACCAAGACCAGTACGAAGAGCAATGTCTCAGTAAGTAAAAACAGTACAAAAAACTCCAATTCCAACAAAAAGGTCCAAGAAAACCAAAAGGGTGTCGAAATTCAAAGGAATCAAAGTGAAAAATTCAACCTTTTCTTTGTTTTATCAAAAAAAAAAAGTGAATCCAGACAAAACCCAGAAATCCCAAACTACCCAAATGGGCACATTTCAAGCTGAAATCAAAATCAATTGAAATCAGATTAAAATGCTATTTCTAGTTCTTCTTGTTTTAGTAAGTATATAGTATATATATATGTATATTTACCTTGTCCGCTCTACAAAATGAAGAACATTGTAGGAAGGACAAGATCTCAAGATAATCGGCAATAACAACAAATATAATAATACACAACAACCATCTCACTGTGGTTGATAATCGATTCTGCAACTCAAGAATCTCGTTTGGGTTTTTAGTAAAAAGGGTTTGAGAAGAAATGGGTTTTTTGGTTTTTTCTTCTCTTTGCTTGGTTTTTATGGGGTTCGGGAAATACACGCAAAATGTGGGCAAAGGGGAAAAAAGGGTGAGGGAAGCCTAAAGCCTCACATATATTGAGAGAGGGAAAAAATGTTTTTATTTTTATTTTGGGGTATAAAGGGAGGATTTAGAGAGAGAAGTGATATCTCTTTCTCTTAAATTTTCTTGTCCTAAGAGTAATGATAATTTTGGTTTCGTCAATTCTGTTTTGATATGTTTTTTCTTGAATCGAGGTATATCAGAAACATTTTTTTTACCTCTTGAAATAGAGATTACATACACTTTATTCTTATCATACCTCATCTAATACTTCAATAACGTTATATAAAATGTGTTATACTCGTTTAATCTCGAAAGAAAAAATACAAACAGATTATAAAATCTGGTAAAAACGAATTTTGATATCTATGGGCGCTCTTTGTACTTTGTACGGTATGTATCTGAACTTTAGTCTCTTTTTATATTTGTGTATTGGTAAAATTTATATTACAATGGTATTTTTTAATAGCTTATAATTCTTAGCTTACCAAATTTAGTAGATTATTACTCCCCATATCATAATAACATTATAGGAAGTGTGTTATAGTCGTTTAACCACAAAACAAAAAATACAAACAAGTTGCGAAATCTGGAAAACAAATGTTGATATCTACCCTCATCATACCTCATCTAATACTTCAATAACGTTAAAAAAATGTGTTATAGTCGTTTAACCTCAAAACACAAACAGATTACGAAATCTGAAAAATAAATATTGATTCTATGGGCGCTCTTTGTACTTTGTACTGTATACATCTTAACTTTAATCTCCTTTTATATTTGTGTACTGATAGAATTTATATTTACAGTGATATTTTTGAATAGCCTCTAATTCTTAGCTTATCACGTTTAGTAGATCATTACTCCCAATATCATAGTAACGTTATAGAAAGTGTGTTATAATCGTTTAACCTCGAAACAAAAAATACAAACAAGTTACAAAATCTGAAAAACAAATGTTCATATCTACCCTCATCATACATAATCTAATACTTCAATAACGTTATAAAAAGTGTGTTATAGTCGTTTAACCTCGAAATAAAAAATACAAACAAGTTATGAAATTTGAAAAACAAATGTTGATATTTATAAGCGCTCTTTGTACTTTGTAGTGTGTGTATCTTAACTTTAGTTTCTTTTTATATTTGTGTAATGATAAAATTTATTTTTACTAATGATTTCTGTATAACCACTGATTCTTAGCTTACCAAGTTTAGTAGATCATTGCTCTCCATATCATAATATGAATTTCCTTAGAGATAAATCTCTACACTTTTTATCAACCTTTTCATATGAAAATGCTTTGATTTGTCTTCATTTGCCACTAAGTCAATGACATTGTTGAAGTGGTTCAAAGTTTTTTCTTATTTTTGTGATTAATCTACTATTTTTTTTACAAAAAATTATCTTGTCATCAAAAAACAATTCACCATTTATCAATTATCGATGCAAAACTGTAATTTTCTTCGCTAACCATGTTTATCACCTAACAACCATTACTACTGACTACCATCATTAGCTTTTAGAGTTTACTTTAAAAATATAAACTTATTAAAAATTATGTAAATTAAAATTCTTTTCAAATACTTCGTGGATTAATATTTAAAATTTATATTTATGTTTTAAATAAACTATGCATATTTATAAGTTGAAAAAACAAAGTGTAATTATCAAGTATTCTAATACAACATAACATACTAATACTAGAATATTCAAATTTAAACATATTTAACTTGAAGATAGCAAATAAGATTTTTTTTCATATTCTTAATTGCAAGAGTATTTATTTAATTAATTATCAGTTTATCTCTTTTAAATGATTTCACTAATTTAAACAGTAAAGGTTATTTTTTTGAAAAAATAAAATGAATTCTTAGTATTTTGATCGTCCAACATTTATAAAGAAAATATTTAGTTTGCTAAAATGATTAAGATTTGAATCAGAGGTAATATTATTAATCATAGTTAAGCGATAAAATTAATGTAAAAATATATATATTATGTGTACTTATTCACCTGCAGAGAAGGCGAAAAATCACAAAATTTATTTTGATTAAATTCAAAGTATATCTGGTTCAAGTCGAGAATGGAAAAAATGATATATGTTGACTTGATTCCTAAAAAAGATGAAGTTGTGTACATTCAAGCTCTTATAACATTTTCTTTTAATATTTTAACTCTCACGATCATTGGACATTTCTAAGTCAAAAGATATTCTCTTTAAATCAGGTCTTACTGAAATATTTTTTTTCATATGAATTTATGTTTTGTATCGAAAATTTTGACATTTTTATTAATAGGATTAATTCAAGTATTATTAATAAAAGATTCTAATGGCAATTGAATTTTTGATTTGTTGTATGCATCAAAATACATAATATGCTTTAAACTGTTGAGAGTTATTATGTTAGAAAAGGTACCATTTATAGTACAATATAAAGTTTTAAAAAAAATTGAACTTGCCCTTGAATAAGATTTTTTTCCTCCTCTAATACTTTCGATTGAATCTATTATTAGATAATTAATCAACTAAATATTTTTCCTATTAATTTTTTTTCATACTGACTATTTGTAAAAGCTCACTCCCTATTAATAATATTATAAAAGTTACATAAATGTATTTGTTGTGTTGTTAGCCACTTTGATAAGCCATTTTTAGAATTTTAAGTGGAATAAGAGCCCATTTGAATTAGCTTATGAGTTGTTTTTAACTTTTTTGAGTGTTTGACTAATCATTTTGTGTTTAAAATAAGCCCAAAAAAAATAATTAAGTGTGTTTTGTTTAGCTTATCTAAAGTAGCTTATAAGTTGTTTTCAGCTTATAAGCTGCTTAAAACAAGTTAAGTCAAACAGTCACTAAGAGCCTGTTTGGATTAACTTATTTTTAAGTAACTTATAAGTTTTAAACTGCTTATAAGTTAAAAAAAAAAAAGTAGGTGCAGCCCAATTTATTTATTTTTGACTTATAAACTGTTTTCAACTTATAAGCTGCTTAAAATAAGTTCATTCAAACAAATCCAATTATTTATGAGGGTTTATTTTAAGCACAAAATAACTTTAAGTTGGTCAGCCAAACACTTTAAAAAGCTGAAAACAACTTATAAATCAATCCAAACTAGCTCTAAAAGTTGATATGTCAAATTCTATCTGCATGTTAATGTTAGTTATGTGTATCTCTTTAGTATTTAAATTTGAGGAAATAACACATACTTCGCTAGTTTATCTGGTAATTATGTTCGGATACAATAATTTCGTAAATTATCAGTCGTATCATATTTAGTTCGCTAGATATATTTATCTAATGGAATCAGATATACGTATCTCGAATTTAATACACGTGATAAGAATACATTTAATTTCGTATATCTAAAAAACGTAATTAAATTCTAATAAACGAGGAGTAAATTACGCGTCTAACTACTTCAAAATATATGGCGTATTCCCAATAAAAAAAAGTAGTTTAAAAATACAAAATTCTTCCTATATTGTATACATGTGTGAGCTTTTAATTAGTCTTTTTCCTATAATTCTTCTTCAATTAGTACTTTTGTTAGTTGTTTTATTCAGTGAAAATATATATTATGTATATGATTTAGTTAAATTATGACATAATTGTTTACAAATTTCATGTATCTAGTTCAGATAAATGTATATAAATGCATGGTATGATTCATATACAATGTATTTAATTCAAATGCGTGTAACATGTTCAACGTTTTTAATTTATATACATATAACTCGTTTCAATGTTTATTTGATGCCGATACATATAACCCGTTCAATATATAATAATAATTGTTTACACATAAATTCATTGATAAACAATATATAGCATATGTTAATAAATTATTTATACATAGAGAGGTCAAAAAAGATAAATCATAAATATTGTATCATACAGTAGCCGAACTAAAATAACATTAATAGAAGTAGAGCACTATTTGATATTAATTTTTTCAATGACATTTGAATCAACTAAGGTGCGCTTTAATTTGGGTGGATCCTCATTGTCGCTAATTGTGTCAATATTATTTTTTACTGTTGTAATTTTATATATCTAATTTAGATACACGTAACTCTTTCAATGTATATATTTTTAGCTAAACTATCATAATCACTATCTTCATAAAAGAAAGTAACTACCGTAGAAGAAGACCCTGCAATTTTGTGCTCTTAAGTAAAATTCAAATTAAATGAAGGTCTATGTTGATAGATTCTTGATTGTATGGTGTACTTCAAGTGACAATCCTCTTGCTTATGGATTTTTAGTCGTGTAAGTACTCTAAACAATCTAAATAATGAACTTTCAAAAAAAAACTTGATATAACTTTTTGAAAAAAAATTAAATAATAACTATTGAAAACTTTATCAAATCATATACATAACTTAGATAATGGATGAAATAAGTTACAAAATTCAAAAATTGAATATGTAATGCTTTACTAATTGTGTTGATGTTCAATAAATGAAGGCAGAATGTGGAAAAGAAAAGGATTAGATAGATTGAAAGGGATTTGAATTGTGGGGCGTGATATATGTGGCTCTATTTTCGTCTATTTTAAAAGGGTGTGTATTTGAACTAAAATTTGATAGAAAATTATTTAATAGTAAGTTAATATGTAATTGTCTAATTAGGAGCCCGTTTGGATTGGCTTTAAGTTGGTCAAAACCAACTTAAAGCCCCTTTTCAGTTTTTTGACGTGTTTGCCTAATGCTAACTTTAAGCCAGAAAGTTCTTAAAGTCAGTCAGAAATGAAAAGTTAGGATTTCTAACTTTTTTTTTCTAAGTGCTTAAAGTCATTTTCTTTGACCATGGAAATTACTTTTATATCCCTTATATTTTAACTAAATTCCCAAACTACCTTTTTTATTCTTTTAACCCTAAAATTCACATAATTTTCCTCATTTAAGCACTTTTATTCAAACACTCAACTGCTTATTTATAAAAATAACTTTCAGCACTTTAAAATTCTAAAAGCACTTCATACATAAAAGTTACTTTTTTTAAGCCCATCCAAACGGACTCTAGATCATTTTTCTTAATTTATTTTAGTTAAAAGTGTACCTTACTTAAGCGAATAAGCTTATTTTAGTTCCTTAATATAATTTTGATCATTTTCAATTCTGAAATGGAGGCTTGCTTCTGGAGTCTTGTCTGATAAGAAGGTACTATCCACATTTAAAGGGAAGTTTTACAGAGTGATGGTTAGACTATTCTTGTTGTATGGATCAGAATGGAGTGCTGACTAATTAAGAACTCACATGTTTAAAAAATACATGTTGCGGAAAATAGAATGATGAGATGGATGTGTGACATACTAGGAGCGAGAAAAAATAGGAATAAAGTTATGTTGGAGAAGGTGGGAGTGACCTCTGTGGCAGACAAGGTGAGGGAAGCGAGACTGAGATGGTCTAAACATGTGCAAAGGAGGTGCGTTGACGACCCAGTAAGGAGGTGCGAGAGGCTGGTTGTAGAGGGTACCCAAAGGAGTAGAGGTAGGCCAATTTGACATAATTTCATATTACCGAACACATGACTCTAGATAAGAAGGAGTGATGGACGCATATTAAGATAGAAGCTTAATTAGTAGGAGTGAAGGTTAGTGGAGGATTAACTATCAAAAACATTACTAAGAATTGAGCAAAATTTGAACGATCATTTTAATTTCAAGTCTTCCATAATAAAATTTATTTAGCTGGATTGATCGAATTCGAATGCGCTCAAAGACAATAGAAAAATATACACTTTGACATGACATCAAAATATGCCTACGAGATACACTTCCTAAGCTTGTAAGTATTCAAATAGGCACAAGACATAAATAAGCATTTAAATTTAGTCTCAGCTATCAAGTAAACACTTAAACATTGAAAAAATATATTTAGACATCTCAATTTGATCTCAACAAACAACTAAACAGTTGAACTCATCCCCACTATATCTCGTGTACACCAAACAATAATATAACTCATAAATTTTGAAAATATAAATAATTATTTTGTAAGTTGAATTGTTCAACTAACACAGTGTAAACAAATTAATATGTGTAAAAATACATTCTCAAAATTGAAGTGCTTAATTATTAGTTGAGATCAAATTTAAATATTAATTTATATATTATGTCATTTAAATAACTATTAGTCCTAATTTAAATATTAAAATACACGAATCACACTAGTTTAGAGTCACACTCTATTTATTTGATTTTGACCAAATAATTATCTCGTCAATAATTTGATCAAAAAACATCCCACACTATCTCTCTTCAAAAAGTAAAACACCTCGAAGAAGTCATATAAGGTTATAAATAAGCCAAAGATATTTTTTCTCCACCGCTTTTACAAACCCCCTTCTTCTCCATATCTGAAAAGTGGCTTAAACCCTAGCCGCTCTCCTTAAACCCTGAAATCTTTCTCTCTCTCAGGTAAGCATTTTCCTGTAAAAATGGTGGATCGAATTGTTCTTTTGCCTTTTCATGTTTCAATTTTTTGTTGCGTTTGTTTTTTGATCTATTATTTTTAGTTATATGTTTGATCTGCGTAGCTGAGTTTTGTAGTATTAGTTCGTATACGCGTAGTAATTTTCATGATTTGTTGTTTTGTTTATCTTGCTATTTTGTTGCTTATTTTTCTTCTTTTTATGATTACATTTGTTTTGAGCCGTGTTTCTATTGAAAACGGTCTCTTTATCCACGCAAAGTTAGTGGTAAGGTTTGAGTACAAGTGATTACACTTGTTATGTTGTTATTGTTGTTTGATCTGGGTTCGTTGATGTGTTTTATTTGATAACCTGTGATGCTTTGTTTTACATTTGTTTTGAGCTGACCTCTCTATCCCACAAACGTGGTTGTAAGCTCTGCGCGCATCCTAACCTTTCCATACTCCACTTGTGTGATTATAGTGGGTATGCTGTTGTTGATTGATCCGTGTTCCTTGATGTGGTTTATTTGATAACTTTTTAGTGTTTTCTGTGTCCTGTGGAATATTTTTGTTGAATTTCCTGTTTTTAATAGTCATGGATGCTCTCTCTTCAAAAACTTTGTTGTGATCTTAATGTGAAAACTACTTTTATTTTGAAGTTTTGACCACATGTTATGATTTGCTTATGATTGGTGTAATTACTTGTTAAATATTGATGTTTAACCTTCGTATGGTTGGGTAAGCTTGCGCACACACCACCCTCCTTAGATCCACTTGTGGAATTACACTGACTATGTTTTGTTGTTGTAATATTGATGTCTATTCGGTGTGATTTCTTTTGTATTCTTTGTCCAAAAGACTCTCATAAACACTCTTCATGTTTACTTAAAACTTCTTATTTTAACCTGAGAAGCTTTCATAGTCGCGCATGTGTTATGACATGTTTTAAATTACGAATTTTACATAAATTGAGACAGAAGGAGTAGAATAAAAAGTAAAGGTTTAAGGTTTGTAAATTCATCTGCTTTGAGTTTCATTTGCTTCTTTGCGTTAATACACATCATGTAATATATGTTGGGAATAGAATAAAAATTAGAGGTTTGGTTTTCTAAGGATTCCCTATTACTGGCATAGCACTAGTTTCCACATTTAGTGCTATAATAATAACATTTATCAAATTGCTGAGTTATTGTTCATGGTTCTATTGTTCTTACTATTGATGATCCTTGTGCTCTTTAAGTCAAGTGGCTTGATTATCACTTAATATGGAAACATGATTTCGTAGTATCTTATTTGGCATTTGAAAAGGAATTTGTTTCTCCGGATTTTCATTTAGTGCTACCTTAACTACTGTATATGCATGCCTTGACTTAAAACTTTGTGCGCAGATTTGTGAATTTGCCTGCACAAATGGCTTTCTGCAACAAACTCGGTGGTCTGTTGAGGCAGAGCATTTCCACAGGAAATGCAGTAAGTGCAAATTCACCAACTCCAGCAATGCTTAATGCCATCCGGTGCATGTCGTCAAGGCTTTTTGTTGGCGGTACGCTTTGAGTTGTCTGTTGTATCCCTGTTGGTTATAGCAACTGACCAGTAAAGTTTTGCAACTTTATAAATATTTGATTTTTTTATTCATATATTTTATAGGTCTTTCATGGGGAACAGATGATCAGTCACTGAAAGAGGCCTTTACTAGCTTTGGTGATGTTGTTGATGGTAAGGTCCAGGGGGCAGATGTCTGCTGCTTTATTCTCAATGCTTTTTCCTTATGTCTTCAATAAACATGGCGAAAAGCAATAATGTGGTCTCGTATGAAGGATGGTAGATCATACTTTGTGCATCTGTTTGTACATATCATATAATTTATTACCTAAATATGGTGTAGGTTTCTCCATCTATCTAAGAATTGCAGAATGGTTTACTTCCATTTCTCAATGTCTGTCCAGTTTGTGATCATTGATTTTCTCCTCAGACTTGTTAACTTTCTGTTTCTGTCATCCTCTGGCCGGGTGCCTGCTTGTATTGGTGTGGTTTTTCTGTATACCTTGAATAGGTTTTGAGTGCTCAATACTGATGTAAATTTGACGGGTTCTCAGCAACTCTTGAACAGGGCTTTTGAATACATATATTAATGTGTGTTGTATATATATACTGTACATTGAGCAGTTCACATTTGTTAATCATTAGCTTTAATTTGTCGCATACCTAGTCATTGGGTGGGGAGCACTGCAGTAATATGGTCTGTTTTGTATTTTTTCAGTAACTTAAGTTATTACCTCTTTTTCATGGTTGATATGTGGTAGATTGTTCAAGGTGGAATTGCTCTTGTAGTTTTGGTCCTCTGAACCTTCTTTCTCAGTTTGCTGCTCAGGCTGTGTATGTGCTTCCGTTTTTCTTTGTTTGTTGCTCAGCCTGTGAATTTGCTTCACTTCTGCTTTTTCCTTGTTTGTTGCTCAGGCTGAGAATGTGCTTTCGTTTTTCTCTGTTTGTTGCCCAGGCTGTGAATGTACTCATATACTGAACTGTGTTTTTTCTTTGGTTCAGCAAAGGTAATCATTGACAGAGATTCTGGCAGATCAAGGGGATTTGGATTTGTGAACTTCTCAGATGAAGAATGTGCAAAAGAGGCTATGAACGCAATGGACGGTCAGGTAAAACATCATTAAGAATATCCCAAGACTGTTCTGTGTGCAAGTCTAGCGTCCACATTTAAATATTCATGTTTGCATTATATCTGCTTTACTTTATCGATCATGGCTGATGATACGTTATTATGTCCTGGCAGCAACTCCATGGAAGGAATATTCGTGTTAATATGGCCCAAGAGCGGGCTCCTCGAAGTGGTGGTTTTGGTGGTGGCAGTGGCGGATACGGTGGTGGCTATGGTGGTCAAGCTAGAGACAATGATGGATTCTAAGTCACTTTTATCATTTTACTTTAAGCTGTCAATGTGTGCATGACAATATTTGTCTAAGTAGAGAGAACCTGGTGTGATGATAGCTTTGTTGAATTTATCTTTTTAAACATCCTTTTTTGCAAGGTTTTTAGTACCAATAATTTTTCCCCATTTTATCACAAAGGCATCTGTGTCCTAGTTGCTGTTTTATTGTAAGCATATTCAAATTCAACCATGTGGCACTTTTGCAATTTTTATTTTATTTATAATATGACGATAATATGAAATGAGTTTAAATGGAGAAGGTGAGATTCATATTGTATATCTTAATTTGTTTAGAAGTGAGACATAATTATTGTTAAATAGTTGTTATGTATTGTTTCATGATATATTAGTATAATTTTGATGAATATAATATTTAGATAGATAAAATAAAATAAAAAATAATGCACAGTTGATTAAAAATAAAGTAAAAAAATAAATCAAAACCCTCTTTCCTCCTCCACCCTCCCCCACCCCACCCTTTTCTTTTTCTTCACACCTTACTTGGAATCTTCTTCTTCTTTTTTATTTTTATTTTTATTTTTCATCACCTCCCACACTCGATTTATATCCATCCCACCTCAGCCCACCCTACCCCACCCACCCCTACAAGAATCATATTCCGCTTCCTTCATCATATCCTATTTTTTTTATTTTTTTATGTCACCATTTTCATTATATTCGATTTTCTTTTCCATGTTGAGTTTAAAAAATAAAATATAATGGTGAGTTTGTTGGTGATGGGAGGTGGGTGATAAAGAAGAGGGAATTGAAAGCGGTGAAGAAGAAGAAATCGATATTGCTAATGGTGGTGAGTTTGTACATTTTTATGATGATGAGTTTGGTTATGAGTGTTGAATTTTGTGGGGACGATGGTGATAGTGTAATTCCGATGGTAGGTTTGAGCATAGGTAGTGAAATTTGTGGAGGCTATTTTGATTTTTGATTATGAAATATATGAATTTACTAATATGGTGGCAATGATAGTTGTTCCATGGTGTTTATCGAAGAAGAAGCAATTGAATGACATAGAGATTTTTTTCCAGAAATCTGAAATGGCATTTGATGTAGCCGTGAGATGGCATTGACATGACACGAATGTAATACACCTTCTATTGTGAAAGTGGTGTTATACGTCTCAGAGAGTAAATAATTCAATTTTGAGTAGTACAAATATATAATAGATCATATGATAGTTTAAGCGTATAACTGACTTTTCAAGACAAGTTCAAAAGTGAATTTATATTTTTTCCTAATAAAATATGATTATTAGATAACAATAGAAGTAAAATGAGAAAGAAAGAAAGATTATGATTCAATCATGTCAAATCAATTATATAAAATTGATTAGGCATTATATGCGATTGATTAGTTTGAGGTTATTGACAAAAAAAAATACTCTATTCGTTTCATATCAATTGATCACTTTTCATTTTGTGCGATACTTAAAAAATCATAAATAAAAAGAAAAAGCTCAAATATGCCATCGAACTTTGAGAAAAGGCTCATTTATGCCATCCGTTAAAAATTTGGCTCATTTATGTCATTTTCGTCTGAGAAAAGGCTCATCGTGCCATTATTTGTAAACTAAAAATATTTTCCATTTTGTAAAACTACTTTGTAGACGTAGTCAATTATGATTCGACCACATCATTAACTAAATTATTATTTAAAATGGAAAATGGTCAAATATGCCATCGAACTTTGATAAAAGGTTCATTTATGCCATCCGTTAAAAGTTTGGCTCATCTATGTCATTTCAGTTAACAAATAATGACATGAATAAGTTTTTTTCAAACGAAAATGAAACAATTTATTGAATTAAATTTGCTTTTTTTTTTGTCATATGTTACAAGACTAAATGTAAAATTTATTAATGATTTGAAGGATAAAAAAATTACAATTTAAATGAAGGCCAAAGCTTAAGGTTTTACTAAACCCCAATATTCCTTCATTTTTTTTCAATCCCAAATGCGAATTTGCCGTCGCCGGAGCTCCGGCAGAAGCTGAAAGAAGAAGTAGAAGAAAAGACGATAAACAAAAGATGAGCACTGTAGATAAGATGCTCATAAAGGGCATCCGGAGTTTTGACCCGGAGAACAAAAATGTCATCACCTTTTTCCGACCATTAACCCTCATCGTCGGCCCTAACGGCGCCGGAAAAACCGTAATCTCTCCTCTTTCCCTCTATTTATGAACATGAATTGCTATGGAGGTGTAATTTCTTCATAAAATGTTTGTTCATAAAGTATTTTAGTTGTTGCATAAATTTGTTACTCAACTTCATTCATGTATTTACTTTTTATTATTTTAATTCTAATTTTATTCGAGTTTAACTTCTATTTGAAATGAGTATAACATCCATGAAGTGAGTTGTTAGTGGCAGAGTCAAATTTTTTACGAAAATGTTCAAAATATGAAAAGTAAACACACGAACAACTCAACGGTTCAATATCTACTATATTGACATAAAAATTATTTTTAATCATATATAAACAGTGTCCGATGAATCCCTTGGCCTTACCTGCCTCCACCCCCTCAACGGTTTAAAAAGAAATTTACACTAAAATGCAACTGCAGGTAATTCTCTAAGCTTAAGTTGGGCACTTTGTCCTTCTTAGGGGCTTTAGTGCAAGGTATTAGTGGTTGCATAAATATTTGTTCTAAACTTTTTCAAGTATAAGATCTAATTTAAATGAGTATAAGTTCTATGAACTGGCGGTGTAGAAAAAAATTACACTATCAGCTTGCTTAAAATACAACGGTAGTTATTTCTCTAAGCTCAGATTGGGACTTCGTCTTGCTTAGGCGCTTTAGTGCAAGCTATAGTTGACAAAGTGATTAGCTATAAGGAGTTAGAATTTTAGTGTAAAAAACCTGATCATTACAAAATTTAAATATGTTTCATACTTCATGTATTTGGCTTGATTATAGCATTTCAACAAGTTAATCATTTTTTCCCCCAACTTTTTTGTCCAAATAATTACTGTTTGCGTTTAAAATGATTCATGCATTGAACATAAAACTTAGTTGTGCTTTGCATCCATCATAATGTTTATCAATGTGGAGATCTCTGGGTAGACTCCAGTTAATTAGTTGAAGATGACCTTCATGTGATAAAAATACAGGCTTTCCATTGCCAGAGTAATTTGTATGTTCATTATTCTTCTTGCTGTGGGCAGACTATAATTGAGTGCTTGAAGGTCGCCTGTACTGGTGAGATGCCGCCAAATGCTCGCTCTGGTCATAGCTTTATCCACGACCCTAAGGTGCTCATCTCTTTGTACTTACTTGAGAAGGAGTAGAATTTTTTTTGGGATCTTTACACAAATTGCTGGCTGGATTCACTGTTTACTTCCATATCCGTATACATCGATTATGCACTGGTTATATACATATTATACATGAATTATACATTCGCAGGCTATGTTTAGTTTAATTGGTTGGGTGGGAGGTTATTTTAGGTTATTCTTCTAAATTTTTTAACAACCTGGTCCCAATAGCAATGGTCACCCAAAAGTTTAACATCATGTTTTAAATAACAGATTATCCAAACCCGATAAATCAGTCAATGATCTCATAGCTGATATGAACTGGATAGCTTATTTGAGTTATCTTCTGTTTACATTATTTAAAGTTTGTCGTTGAAATTGAACACTATTGTGTTGAAGGTGGCTGGAGAGACGGAGACAAAGGGGCAGATAAAGTTACGCTTCAAGACAGCAGCAGGGAAAGATGTGGTGTGCATTAGGTCTTTTCAGCTAACTCAGAAGGCAACAAAGATGGAATACAAGGCCATTGAGAGCGTTCTACAGACTATAAATCCTCACACAGGAGAGGTAATACTAATTTATTTGACGGTTTTGTAAATTTTGTACTTTACCTGTCTTCTTGATGGTTATGTTTTATCTGTTTCGGAGATTCATTGACAAGATAGTAGAATTAGTCTAGGTTATATGGCTGGTGAATAGGTAAATTTGATCATCAAGGGTAGTGATGTTATCTTTGTATTCTTATAAATCACATAAGATTGTATGTGATTATATGTATTTTAGCTACCATTGATCAAGCCAGCATGTGTTAAAAAGAGAAATATAAAGAAACAATACTGCTCCTAGTACAAAATCATGTAAATATTTTCCTTGCATGTGGATTTGGACTTGGAAATACATCGACCCTTATTCTCAAAGTTGCTGCCATGTGATCAGGAGGTCATGTGTTCAAGCCATGGAAACAGTCTCTTGCAAAAATGTAGGGTAAAATTGCGTAGAATAGATCCTGGTGGTCCGGCCCTTCCTCGGATCCCGTACATAGCAGGAGCTTTAATGCACCGAGCTGCCCTTAATCAAATAACTTTTAAGTATATCTCTTTATTTTCTTGGCGTTGGTACATTTTCTTTGGTAACTGTGTTTGTCTGAGCCAACTTGTGTGTACCACGAGTAATTCCACATGGGATCTGGTACCTCCCACCAGCACTGGTGCCTCGGTAACTCTATCCGCCAAGGCGTGGACATGTGAGAAGAAATCACTTAGTGTTTTTTGCCTCCACTGGAAATTGAACTTGAGACCTCATGATTCTCAACCCACTTTGTTGGCCACTAGGCCTTACCCTTGGGTGCTTCTTGGCATTAGTACGTATTGCTTCTTTTTCTTTCACATTCTCACAACGGTAATTGTAATTTGTATCAAAGGCCAAAAAATCTACCTATGCCAAATTAACTGCTCTGTTTTGTCTTTGTTATACTTGTCCAGGTAATTTTAATATCTGTGCGGCTTGTGACATTGTCTATAATTTCCCATAAACGTACTGTATCATATCCAATTGTAGTTCTTAGGATTTTGCTAGGCTGATAGTAGAGGCTTAGACTTAGGGTGAAGAATATAACATGTTACCAATTTCAAAAGGAAAAAAAAGAACTTATACTTGAGCTGTAGGAAAATGGTTGGACAGGGAAAAAGTTTCTTTCTGAATTATTAGCTTATTCACTTGCAGAAAGTTTGCCTAAGTTATAGATGTGCCGATATGGACCGAGAAATCCCTGCTCTCATGGGTGTCTCAAAGGCCATTCTTGAAAATGTGATATTTGTTCACCAAGATGAGGCAAACTGGCCATTACAAGATCCGTCTACGCTGAAAAAGAAGTTTGATGATATCTTCTCTGCTACTAGGTATTCTTGTAATCAATAATGGAATTGTCAATTCATTATCATAGAGTTTGTGTTTGAAAGATGTATTCTTCTGTATTAGCTCGAATAATTATATTCTTTCTTGAATATGCTTGAATTCCAACTTGACTTCATTTTACTCCGTCAAGAACATTAATAATAGGGAAAAGGCTCAAATATGCCATCGAACTTTGAGAAAAGGCTCATTTATGCCATCCGTTAAAAGTTTGGCTCATCCATGCCATTGCCGTTTGAGAAAAGGCTCATCTATGCCATTATTTTTTAACTCCGTTTTGCAAAACCACCCAAACAACTTTTAACACTTTTCTATTAGAGTTTTGAATCAAATGTGCTCGTTTTGCTTCTTCTTAAGAACACCAAGAACTTCAAATTTCCAACTTCTTCAATTTTTCACGAAATCACCTCAAATTTCAATAGTAGCATTCCTCCGAGCTAGATATCAAAACTCAATATTTTTTAAGTTCGAATTCAACCTAACCCAATAAGACACTTAAAATTTCTTCAAAATTTCAAAACTTTAGCCTCCTTTAATGGTAGAATTTTTGCCACAACTCCAAATCACTTGAAATTTTGAACATAGACACAGTGAACTTTAACATAATATTTTTTGAGTCTGTGTTCAAAATTTCAAGTAATTTGGAGTTGTGGCGAAAATTCCACCATTAAAGGAGGTTTAAGTTTTGAAACTTTGAAGAAATTTTAAGTGTGTCTTGTTAGGTTAGGTTGAATTCGAACTCAAAAGATATTGGATTTTGATATCTAGCTCGGAGGGATGATACTATTGAAATTTGAGGCGATTTCGTGAAAAATTGAAGAAGTTAGAAATTTGGAGTTCTTGGTGTTCTTGAAGAAGAAGAAGCAAAAAGACTATATTTGATTCAAGACTCCAATAAAAAAGTGTCAAAAGTTGTTTAAGTGGTTTTGCAAAATCGGAGTTAAAAAATAATGGCATTAGATGAACCTTTTCTCTAGCGGTAATGAAATAGATGAACCAAACTTTTAACGGATGACATAAATGAGCCTTTTCTCAAAGTTCGATGGCATATTTGAGCCTTTTCCCTTAATAATAAGACTAGTTTCCGCCTCATCCTTCCCAACATTCCTCATTTTTTTATTTTCTACATGTATTTTGTGATTGATCAGTAGTGTTTTATCAGGAAAAGGTACCAAAAGGGTGTTCATTTGCAGTGTCAAGAATCATATATGCACCAGTTAGTATGACCTTTTTATGTGAAAATTGCTCAAACCTGGAATAGAATATTCAATCTTCCTCTATTCAAAGCTCTTTGAATCTACCCTTGTGCATCTGTATGATTTTTTCTGCAAATTGCTAGAGATACCATTGCTTACAATTTTGTGGGTAGGTTCTTTTGGATTTGCCGGATTTGACACTATTTAAGCTACATTCTTGGTCCACTAGTTCTCAAGTTAGGGTATCTAAGGTTTAATGGGCTTACATCGATTCATGCATGACTTGGTGCTGTCAAACTTACTAACTTAGTTCTCTAAGAAAGAAGGTTATTTGTTTACCACTTATTGAGTCATCATCATCAGTGGGTTTGAAATTAGTATGAGATTTCAAGCTCAAATGCTCAAAATACCAAAATATCATGGTTTGTGTGGGTAGCCTTTTCACTATATTTGGTGCTTAATCAGCAGGTGTAAATATTATTCGAGATAATTCAAGCTTTACAGAAATCTCAGAATGGTTGTGCTTTCATGGTTAATCTTTTTTAAATATCAAATGTTCTTTCTCGCTGCTGAGAGCTTTTCTTTTGATTCTAAAGTAAGGAATATTATTGATGTAAAAGGGACCCGCATTAAGAGAATGCAGGGAGAGATTACATCCAAAAGGAAGAGCTTACAGTATATGTCTAGCTGCTGATTCAGAGCTTAGTTCACCATTCTCGAGTGAAACAACCCATTTTGATCTTCAAACCCATATGTCATTGATCATCTTCCTCAAAGATGTCTAATTTGGTGTTCCCTAAGATGCTGACGTCTGTCAAGAGATAACTAGTTTGGTGCATCTCTCTGTGATTTAGAGGTCTTTCATGATTATGGTCTAAATAGGTTGGTGATTTTCATGCAATTGCAGTTTTTGATGTGCAGTTGTTGAGCTGATAGGAACCAAAATGAAAGTGGTTTTCTGGTACGCAGGGAAAATTTTTCTTGCATTTTTTGCTGATTTTTTTGCTTGGTGTATATTGTTTTTGGTTTCTCTCTGAAGGCCCAAAAATGGATAACTCAACGTCAGTACAGTTTAGTCCTGGGGATATAGATCTATTGGGCATGATAACTTATTTAATCCACTCTGTGCGCTAACTTCTGCTTTGTTTTACTGTTTAGATACACAAAGGCATTGGAGGTTATCAAAAAGCTTCACAAGGATCAATCTCAAGAAATAAAGACATATAAGTTGAAACTGGAGAATCTTCAGACATTGAAAGATGCTGCTTACAAGGTTTTGAAGTGACCTTTATTGGAACTTGCTTCAGACCCAGAACCATATTTTTCTTCCGTCTCTTCCCCTTTTTATTTACTCTGGCAGTTGTCAAATGTTCTAAAAGCATTCACTTTAATCAGTTCTTTTCTTGTTCCTAGTTCAGTGTAGTTGATAGAACTTATGTTTGTTTATATTTACTTATTAATTTATGATGTCAGATCCTTTTGCTTGAAAATGGAGGAACAATAATTTGAGTCCCTTGTCTTAGACTAGATTATATAGTAAAACAAAGAGAAGTTTCTATTCTGAACACCAAGAGGAATTTCAAGAGAAATTTCCTATTCTGAAAGCAAAGAGGGATTTATTGTGCATTTTGTTGAGCATGGTGGATAAGTTATCAAGATCAGTCCTCCCCTTCTGAAAAGATAATTTGACAGATATTTTGTTGAAGGCCTGTTAATGAGCACCACCATTCAATACTGCCATCCACTCCATCAAAAGATTTCCATTGGCTATGTCAAAACTATTTGCTACTGTCTGTCTTTCAGCTGGTGGCAAGTGGGGCTGTTCCCTTCTTCTTCCTTTGTACCCTAAGGGGTCGTCACTGTGTATATGACTACTTGAAAACAGGTTAACAACGTTTGACTGAAGTATTTGTTAGTGCTTAATTTTGGTTTTGAGATTTCCAAATGTACATACACATTATTTGCTTTACCGTGATCTTTCAGAAATTAATACTATGTTGTTTTTATCATGTTTATTTTCTTGACTGTTGAATGATGTGAATATGTAATCCTCAAACATTTTTTTTCCCACTTTAGTTGAGGACTGCATGAGATAAATGAATGCTATATGTAAAACATGTGCTAGAGGAAAAATTGTCGTAATTTGATCTTTTTTTTTGATCTAGTTGAGGGAAAGCATTGCTCAAGACAAAGAGAAAACAGAGGCACTGAAAAGTCAGATGGAGGAGCTTGAAAAAGAGATTCAGACTCTAGATAGTAAGATCCACCATACTGAAGCAACTTTAAAGGACCTTCATCAATTGCAGCGAGACATAGCCACCAAAAATGCTGAAAGGAGCACATTGTTCAAGGAAAAGGAAAAGCAATATGCAGCCCTTGCAGAGGAGAATGAAGGTTTACTGAACTGAATACACGAATATATATTCTTCTTCTTTCAGCGCAGAAGTAATGGCCAAATCATATCAGAAATGCATCAAGCAAACTTAATTCACCTTGTTAATATCCTAAAGTTATATTCTTCTTTTGTGTATGTGTGCGTGTTCATCCACTGAAATACTTTTTAGTAAAAATTGATGTATTCAAATATTTTCATTTTTAATTGTTAGACACTGATGAAGAGCTGATGGAGTGGAAGACAAAGTTTGATGAAAGGATAGCGCTTCTGGAATCAAAGATTAGCAAGTTGGAGAGGGAAATGAATGACTCAGAAGCAAAGAGTTCCTTCCTTAAGCAGTCCATAACAAACTATATCATGGAGATCAGCAAGCTTCAAGCTGATGCTGAAGTAATTCCACTCGTCCTTTGTTCTATTTGATTTCGTGAAGTTCTCTCACATCTTGCTTCGCGGTCTTAATGTTCTTTTTTCGTTTACTTTTTTGTGCTTTAGGCTCATGCAGAGTTAAAAAATGAAAGAGACGTCACTCTCAGGAAGCTTTTTGACAGACACAACTTAGGGGCTGTTCCAACTGGGTCACTCAGTGATGATGTTGCTACGAATTTAACAAATCGTATCAAACTACGATTAACACATTTTGATAAAGATTTTCAAGAAAAAAAGGTGATTCTTTGTTTTATACTATATATACATATATTTAGCTATGAAGGGGAGCCTTGGAGTAACTGGTAAAGTTGCTGCCATGTGACCAGGAGGTCACGGGTTCAAGCCTTGGAAACAGCCTCTGACAGAAATGCAAGGTAAGGCTGCGTACAATAGACCCTTGTGGTCGGGCCCTTCCCCGAACCCTGCGCATAGCGGGAGCTTTAGTGCACCGGGCTGCCCTTTATACATATATTTAGCTATGCTATGTTGTTTTAACTTGTCAGTTATGATTGTAATTACTTTGATTCAGCTGTATTATAAGGCTTGAATGCCCTTTTCACTTTGTTCCATTTCTGTTGATTATTCTATCCAGTGGCGTATACCTGGGTCTGAAGTGTACAGTCTTGCTGTTAACAATGAGTCGAGTCTTTATCAAAATGAAGCTTATTAGCTTTGGCAGTATTTTATTAAATTCATCTTGTTGGTCATTGATCTTGTACTTCAACTTAAAGTAGTCATCTTTGGGTCGACGTTTTAGATATTTGTTTTCTGCCCATATGCTGTTTCATATAGTGCCTTGTCCAACTACAGAAGTTAAACAACATCATACCTGAACTCCTGAAGTCTTAAGCTCTTAGATGCAGTCAATTGTTCCTGTAAATGCTTGATATTAGTGCTCGTGCAATAATTCTATGTTGTCATCTTGAAGGCTCCTCTATGTGGAGTTCAAAAATTGGAACTTGGATGGATTTGATCGTAGGCATACCTTGATATTTCTGCTAAATGGTTGTTTTATTTGGCTTGGGTACAACGAATTATGGTATTGAACCTTAATAATAATAAAAACGGATTCCAGTATTGAACCTTGCTTTTTGTTGATTAGAAGTGTAGGTTCAATCCTTCAAGTAAGATTTTATTATGTATTACTTTTTTAACAAATTGAACTTATGCATTACATATTAACCCTGTTTTACCTGTATTTCAAGATTAACTAAACTCATATGTTTAAGCATTCATTCCATACTTCCAACTATCAAATTGTACAAAAGCCAAAGTTTGTTCAAAGGTGTGGGTTTTCAATAACAAAATAGGCATCCTCTAATACTGAAGTAGCTACTGCCTACTGATTATGCATCATTTGTTCTGTGAGTTAAAGCTATATGCTGATTTTTTAATAAAGTAATAATTTATTATGTGGATAAAATTTCTGGTATATAAGTTTTATATAAAAAGTAGGGGACAACGTATGGTTCTCTGCGAAAGACAGCACAATTATCAATTTTCTATTTTGACTGGAACTTCATTATTGCACCAAACTTTAATCAGAAAACAAAAGATTAGCAGAGAACCATACGTTGTCCAGATGCTCTCAGCTGTATGTGCATAAAACTGTGATCTCTTCTCTATTGAGTTTGATCATTAAAACAAATGGTTTCTTCTCTCGTCTCATCTCTCGTTTCTCATGGTATCAGAGTTAACATTTGGTATGCTTTGCAGTCACCTTGTAAGTTCGAATTACAGTTGGGAGTATGAACCTCCAAAAAAGAGTTGCGCACGCGCGAGAGGGTAGAGTTACATAGTTGTCCCATACGGGCTGTGGAAGGGCTTCCAAAGAGGTGTATAAAGTTTTGTAGTTGCCAACATGTGTTGTGTACGGGCATTCAAAGGGGTTATATATGTCTCGTGCTGCTCCACCTATTGCTTTAAGGTTTTGGGTTGGATGCTCAGATTCTTTCATATGGTATTAGATCCAAGAAGAGAAACCACTGTGATTTAGGTCAATATAGTCGATAAGAGTTTCACCTAGTTCGTGACTTCGTGTAGCGTCTTGTCATTTCCTTGATCTGTCATTCTCAGCTTTTCGCATACTTTTGTGTATCTAAATTTTTTACTGACATCATATGAAGATGCTAACTTCGCTTGGAGTAACGTTGTTCTAGAAATCGAATGAGGCAGAAATTGCAGCTGCATGGCATCAATACGACATTGCAAACCGCGAATGGAGCGAAAAGGAGGCGCAAAAACAGGCTAAAGCAGATATTAAGGTTATTCTTATGAGTAACATTATTTGGTATGCTATTGAATTGTCATTTTTACACATGTTTTGGTTCCATAATTGGATGCAGGACGGCATTTTAAAGCGCATTAAAGAGAAAGAGGATGAACGTGATGTGCTTGAACGTCAGATTTCTGATGTTAATGTGGCTCATCTTGATGAGAGGGAAAAGAAAATGGTTTGATGTCTCTGCTTAATATTTCAACTCTTTTTGACGAACATTTTGGTAATGTGGCTCACACATCTTTGCCTTTCAGCAAATTGAATCTGAGAGGAAGTCTAAGCAGCTTGCAGAAAGAGAATTTGACTTGAACATAAGGCAAAAACAGACTGAGATGTACACCGTAGACCAAAAACTAAAAGATCTTCGTGATGAAAAAGATCATATGGCAGCTGAGTCTGAGGACAGAATTAAGCTCTCTCTTAAGAAGTCAGAGTTGCAAATTTTCGAAAAGAATCATAAAAAGATGCAAGTCACATTTCATTTTCATAAATTTTACATCCACGTTTTTATTGTGTTTATTATGGTTATATGCTTTTTCTTCACAAAAGATGATGCTTTCTTTCCCATAAAACTAACAGAATGGATGATAATAAGGATAAGATAAAAGGAGTGTTGAAGGGAAGGCTTCCATCTGACAAGGACTTGAAGAACGAAATTACTCAGGCACAAAGGTTCGTTTTCCCCATCTCTTGTGTACTTTTAATGTGTACAATCTTTTGGATTTGTTTCTTGAAGTTTGGTTACCAGACCATTCTTGGTCTTTTTAAAGCTCGGAGAAGTATTTTTCTTATTGATCAATGAAGACGTGTTTGCTATTGTTGTCAGATACTAAGCAAAACACAGGTATCAAAATTTACTCCACATTGCTGGGGTAAAAAGTGCATTCATTGATTCTCTTGTCTGTTTAAAAATATGCACGAGTTAAATCACAGTTGAAAGCTAAAGTGCATATACATGCAGATGTCAGTACTTGTCAATCAAAATGACATGTGTATACTTTAGTGGTATAGGCTTTATATTCTGTTCTTTCCCCAGTTTGAATACATCCTTTTGAAAAACTAATGTCCTAATCCGGATTGTACCCTATATATTACTGGAAAAGGTTATGTTTAGGAGGCATATGTGTCTGGTAGTCAAACAGCTGAAACGACTAGGACTAGTATGAAAGTGAACGAGTATGCTGCTTATGTTTAAGTCATCTTAGGAGGAGCAGCTTCGAAGTCACATGGAAGGCAACCGTTTTGTAGCCAATTGGCATAGACAGTTTGGTGTCCGAGGACCAAAGTTTTTGCAGTGTTTTATGGTGCTGATTGCTGAATTGGAAAGTTTTTACCACCTTACCTGGGATTTCCTCTCGGAGCAAACGCAAGCATGTATGGGATTCAATAGTTGAGGATTGAGAATTAGCTTGCCACATGGAAAGGCAATACATATCCAATGGAGGTCGATTAGATCTCTTACAATATGACTAAGTGTGATCCCTACTTATTTGAACAAAGAATGCCTATTTCTTTCCACATTTCCCTTTAATATTAGTGGAAAAGAGATTGGATAAATTGAGGAAGTTCCCACAAAATATCACCAAGTGTGATGGAATAGGTATTGCTATCAGAAACAAAGGGAGCACTGGGGTACTAGGAGCCTTAGGAAGCACAATGAAAGCCTTTTAGGCAAATGAGAATGGAGATTTCTAAGTGGAGATGAAGGATCTGGAGAACCTCAAAATATTTTACTTGTAAAGATGGATAGATCAGTAATAGAACTTAAGACCTATAAAAAGATATCACCCCAAATCTCCATAATAGAACTTAAGCTTCTCTTGGGTATGCATTGTGGAGGCATGCCATGAGAGAGAGGATGATCACTTCAAATTTACTGGGCTGAGGTAGAAATGTTGGAAGCATAAGATTTGGATTGGACACGTATCAATTAGGAATTCCAAGGCTGGTTTAACAGCGATGTAAATCACAAACCACAATTGTGAAGAACAATATATGTGTACAATCAGCAGAAGTGGAAAAGGACTGATGGGGCATTGCAATAAATAGTTCTTAAGAATAGAGAGTGGCAGCAAAAAAGCAAGGGATTAAAGGAGAAGAAACATGGTAAATCTGTCACGACCCAAAATGGGCCGTGAGTGGCACCCACACTTAACCTCCTAGGTGGGAGAACCAACAATACAAACCCCAACTTATATTAGCGATTCAACTTATGAAATGCAACAATAATGCGAAAGCACAACTTATGAAAGTAAGAAATAACAAAAACCACTAAAGTCTATTACATACGTTCTCCAAAATCCGAAAGTCATCACATCAAGGACATCTAATCTTAAATACCAAGTCAGAGTGTATCAAACACTAGAATAGATAAATAAAATAATTTATGTCCGAAAGCTAAGAACATTATGCCATGACTGAGAGAATCCAACACAAGCTAGGAGGATAGCTCACCTTCAAATATGATATACTGGAGACTGGCTAGAGCTGAGGACGAGTCGAAGTCAATGGTACACTAGCTGCACTCCACAAAATAAAACAAAGAAAAATACAACTAGGGGTCAATGCAGGGCAACATGTACTAAGTAGGTATCATCGATCGACTCGAAATAGAAATCAATATACATAAAGTAATAGTAGGAAATCAACTATAGCACTTAACATATGACAAACAACAAGATCAAGATCAAGATTAAGTGACATCACAATGAAACAATTACGTAATCAGTCGACAATATCTAGAGTATACGTGAGGACTCAGACCTCCATACCACGCTTTTTTGAGAAATGAGTTATTTGAGATCGGGTTGTATTAAGTCATTTAATTTTTTTTCCTTTAATATTACCGTGCCGGAACGTGACACTCGATCCAATAATATTATGCCGGCTCGTGGAACTCGATCCTAATATATCGTGCCGGGTTGTGGCACCCAATCCAATAATATAATTAATTCATCATTCGTATTCATCACTTTCCACTTCATTAACAATATTTTATCAAGCCTTCTTTATTCAAGACATCACTTTTTATAGAGCAAGTTCAAGATTAAGGATTTTATGGTCTTAGGACTGTAGACCAATCACAATAGCATATCAATTATCCAAACCAGAACAATTAAATGCATAGAAAACTTCACAACATTGCTCAATGACTATCAATCGCTATTAAGAGTCTCTTTATGATATAGAATAAATCATAACCTACCTCAACTGAAGAACGGAAGTCAAACAAGCTAATTCACCAATGCCTTTCCTTTCTTCAATGCCTCAGAACGTTCCCAACCTATCAAGTATGCAATATCCATAAGTAAACGAGTATGTAGACACCCATATTACTATACATCTAGCCTAGATCGAAAAGCTCACCCAAATCTATAATTAATTTCCTTAATATCAAGCATAGGGTTAAGTCTTAATTCCTCCATAACTCTAATGGTATTCACATAATACAACACACCTAATATTTAATTACCTATTTTAATATGTCAAAACCTTGAATGTTAAGGCGATACCACAGGAAATTTCTATACCCGAAATCAAGAACATGCCCAGTAAACTTACTGCCAACTACATGCTAGACATTAACCTCTCTGCAATCTATTCCATATATATGTAAATATAATATAATATAATAACTAATGCCTATTTCATCAATTTTCAAACATTGGCAGCATTAGCCAATGACTGCCATTAATTGTTTGCCCCCAACCAAAATCCCAATAACCAAATTCTACAGCAACTAGCAACTAGAACCTTGCAACTTTCAAATTCTCCCCTTTCTCTTTTACCATCCATCATTATAATAATGATAATAAGACATCTACCCATACATACAATTGCACAGGTTGAGGCGTGATTTACCTGAAGCAGTTGTACTCCTCTCGTTCGTCTTAGGGTAGCAGTAGTTTGTGGCATGACAAAAATAAATACTAACCCCTATTAACTTATTTTAATAAATAAAGTGGTATAGGGTATTAAATAAATTAATTTAGCCCACTAATTAAATTAGTTATCTAAATTTACCCCTCAACTAAATAACCGTAGTTATCGAATAGTCCAAAATACCCATTAAAAATTTGCGGAATGAGTCTTTTATGGAATAAGAAACTTTAGTATTCAAAACGACCTAATGGGTCGTTACAAAATCACTGTTACCCAAATGAATGCTCATGAAAGGTTGAGTGATTGATTCCGTAATCTGAACAGGAGACAGAAAGGGTAATTCCTAGTGAAATCTTACTCATCCATCTTAACAAACGAAAATAATGCACCACAGTTTCCACGTTAAGTCATATTGGCTACCTGCATGGCTGCAGCCCTTAAAGATTCTTTTTTAGGTTGAGCTGCAGAATGGGAAGCATCTTGATACTGGGGGTTCGAAGGTGCAAACAACAGCGTAAGAAATGCCTTATGCTTGAAAGACAGTAGAGACAATCAGTCACCTGTTTCTTTGGTGAAGCTGGCTTCTGTGCAATGACACATGTTCCTCTAGATCTGGGAAGACAATCAGTGCATAAGAAGCTAAAGAAATTGTACAATGCTATTCCTAGCTGCACCAGATGAACATTAATGGTGTGAGTAGAAGATGTTCTGAAAATGAAGTAATTAATTCTAACAACCTTGAGAGAAAAAAATTGTATTCTCTTTTGGTGCAAATGTGTAACTTGTAAAGATCTTCAAACTCTTTAGTACCCAAAGGGTGTGACATAGAGATGAACGAAGTGGGTTGAGAACAATGAGGTCTCAGGCTTAGGTTCAAATCCTAGCGGAAGAAAAAAGACACTAGGCAATCTTTTTCCATTTGTCCAAGCCTTAGTGGACAGAGTTACTTGGTACCTGTGTTGACGGGAGGTAGCAAGTACTCCGTGGAATCGGTCAAGACGCATGCAAGTTTGTCCGAATACCACGGTTATTGAAAAAAATCTTCAAACTCTTTGAGAATCCTTATGGAGGTAAGTATAAAGTTGTTGTAGACATTGTAATACTAAGAGAGCAATTCTATTATGTGAATAAAGTGATTTCTTAATAAATTAGGAGTTTCTTCATAAGGAGGTCAAGTTGTTTTTATATGAAACCGTAGATGTTTCTACTTCTTGGTATACTTCTTATATACGTGCATTTCTTGTCCATACATTAATAAAACTATTGCTTTATCAAAAAATAAAAAATGAAATGAAACCACTTAAAAAGGGACGGTGATCAGATCAAACACCAATTTTAGTTTTCTCCTGGGTGAAAGGTGGTTTGCATAGGCGCAATTACAATCATGGGTACACCTCTATGTTCCCTAATTCTTTATTCTACTGATAAAATGGGTGAGCACTAATCACAATTACAATCATCAGTGCACCATAGAAAAAGGAATAAAGGGCTATCCCCTAATTCTTTATTCTACTGATAAAATGGCCCTGGTTTGTTTACAATTGACTTGTGAATCTGTTTTTCCTGTGGATATGGCGGTCCCATCCCCTAACACTACTTCACTCCCTTGGCTGGAGGTGGAAGTCCTTTCACTATACAATGATCAGTGAATCTTACTCTTCTATCTTTCGATCTCTGTTCTTTTCTTCTATGTATCTCTGTGCATCTTTATGTTTTTCTTTTATATTCTTTCAAAGCTGTACCTTCCTTGCACAGGGCTCTTCAGAGAGAGGTTGATGACTTGAGTGTCAAAGCCCGCGAAGCTGAGAAAGAGGTCAATATGTTGCAGATGAAAATAGAAGAAGTTAATCATAACTTGACCAAATATCACAAGGACATGGACTGTAAGATTCATATCTGTGCTTGTCTAATCTGATTCATGAAAAAATGTCTTTTCTTAGTGTTTGTTCAGAAGCTTCTATGGAAAATTCCCTATTGCAACTTGATTAAGTTTAAATAGTATCCTATCAGATTCTATCTGAATTGTGTAATCTGGTTAGAACCAATTGACACAGATTGAGATATTCTTCCTGAAGAACTACTTGAGCTTAACAGTCATTTCACTTGTGACTTGTCAAAACAATAGCAATCATGTCAGTCATTTATTCACAATCTGTATTTTGAGACATGTTTAAAATCTATAATAGTGATACCGGAGTTGAAAATTTTATTGTAACTTTGGTAAGTGCCTCAAAGATAATTCTCTTAACCAGTATATAGCTGGACATAAGGGGTCTTTGACATAGCAAAATAGCAGTATTGAGGGCTTTTGTTCTCCTTTATTTCATGCAAGTTATTAATCTCTTCAATGAAATATCTTATCTTGAGCTCTTGTGTTTCCATTAATCTTTGTGGTGATGATTCTTTTGTGTAGAGGCCTTACATAGATCTTTCCCTTTCTGCACTGCAGCAAGAAAGAGATTTCTGGAATCAAAGCTCCAGTTGATGGACCAGGAATTTGCTGGTATAGAGTCCTATCCTAAAATTATGGACTCAGTCAAAGAGAAAAGGGATGTCCAGAAAAGGTTGGTCAAAATGGGCCCATTTCCTATTATGTCTTCTGATATTCAATCGTCAAAATTGCACTTTTTGCTAAATAACCACATATTAGAGATTATGTTTTATGTTTTTCTTCAGAGTTATCAGTTCCACGAGAAACTCTTTTTTGATTCTTCTGTTTTCGAAACATAGTATTATGCTTGGTTGAATGTGGTTGTCTTTTCAAATTTCATGTGATGATATCAGCAAGTTCAACATCGCCGATGGTATGCGACAAATGTTCGATCCATTTGAAAGAGTTGCTCGTGCTCATCATATTTGCCCTTGCTGTGAGCGTCCTTTCTCTGCTGAAGAGGAAGATGAATTTGTTAAGAAGGTTGTTATTTTATTTCTATTTGTTATTCTTTCTGTTGGAGGGCCATCTTCTGACTACTACTTTCCTGGCTCTTTTTTTGTTTGTCACTGCAGCAACGTGTAAAAGCTGCAAGCTCTGCTGAGCATATTAAAGTATTGGCTATGGAGTCTTCAAATGCTGATTCTCGTTTCCAACAAATAGACAAGCTTCGTTTGGTTTATGAAGAGTATGTCAAAGTTGGGAAGGAGTCAATACCTCAAGCAGAGAAGAATTTAAATGAGCTAAATGAAGAATTGGACCAAAAAAATCAGGCTCTTGATGATGTAATTTCAGTTCCTGTTATATATTATATTCTAGCATTGGGACTTTATTAGTATAGTCAAACTGTTATGTGACTGCTTAGGTAATGACTTGTTTGACCTACCCTCCACCATTTTGGCCCTATTCCCCACCATTTTTTATAGAATTTCCTCTTCTTTTTGTTTTCTGATGCCCTCTTCTCCTCCTCTCAGTAGAGATTCTAAGTTAGGACTCAGCAAAATGGATATATCTGCTCCTAAGGAGATATCTCCTGTGGCCGATTCCGAATTACATACATCAGTGGATGAATAATAGGTGATGGAGGATATCCATCATCCTTTAGTATTTTATCTGAATTACAGCTAATATATATAAGCATATTTGTCTTCCAAACAAGACATTGACGATATGCTGGGCAATTTTAGCGTACACCTATTATAGATGTATGTGCACCGGGCTGCCCTTTTTTATATTAGCTGTAGATCTTACCGAGTTTCAAACCATGCGCGACTAGCTCTCATGAATTCCTTGGTTATCAAAAATATGTTTTCTGTAGATCTTGTCTTGGAGTTTACCTTCACAATGGATTATATGATCTCTTGACATCCTTTGATGTTGATTTCACTGGTTCCTGTTAGGATGTTTTGCATGCTTTTTTCATGATATTATATATTTCTCATCCTCATGATTTCTCATTATCAATTTAAGTTAGGTATAGAAGTTAAGATAGTCATCAAACTCTGAAAATATCGATCCCCCTATTAACTCCATCAGAGATTAAGGACAGCACAAACAAGTTGACCAAGGTCATCCCACAAGTGGCTGCCTACTTTGCTGGAACATCCTCTGCTTACCTGTGCTTTGTCCCTATCCAACTTCTCTTTATGTTTCCCTTTTTCTTTCACATTGTTGCTCTTTCTGCTGTTGGCGAATGTACACCCTTTTGTAAGGTGTAAGTTAAACCGCGTATCAGGATCTACTCGATTAAGTTCTGTTTCATGCTGGTTTAAATAACTTCCTGTATGTTGATTTCTTGTTTTCTGCTATTTGCAAATTACAAAGAACTCAGAATTTTATTAGGTGGGTGCTCCGCTATATTGGCTTGACAGAGTTTGAAAACGTGGATTTGTCTGAGTTATATCCATGTTTTAATGTTGCTTCATTGTTTTTTCCAGCTTCCTGAGCTTGCTCAAGGCTTTGCTTTATAGCTTCCACCTGATGTTAAACCATAAATCATTAGGAGTAGTGGACCCAGCCTAAGTTCACACCTAGATATGAAGTAGTCAGGCGTTTGCTTTCCTTGGCTGGTTTCAGCCAAGTTCTGTGGTTGTTTTGGACTTCCATGCAATAAAACTTTAAAATATTGCCTGCCAAGCCTGAGGGTGAGGTTTTTGTGAAAACGATTATTGTTATTAGATAAATAAACAATGTGTCACGTCTTGTTTTCATCCACTGCTTATCATGTGTAGTTCTAGTCACATCATTTTCTTTGGGATGCGGCGGACGGGGCAAGGAACTTTCACTTGGTGCAGTGGGAGATGGTCACATCACCTAAAAAATAGGGAGGGTTTGGTATTATACTTAAAGTGTTAACAGAGCATTGCTGGATAAATGGTTGTGGAGATTTGGGGCGTGATGTAAATGCTTTTTGGAGAGAGGTAATAGTTGATAAATATGGGGCTATGGAAGGGGAGTGGAGTTCTAGAATGTGTCTATGCCTTTTGGTGTGGTTTGTGGAGGAACATCATGAAGGGATGGGATGATTTCGGACTAAATATCTCATTCAAGGTTGGAAATTGGAAGAAAGTTAATTTTTGGGGTCATAGGTGGTGTGGGGATAGTTTATTGTAAGATGATTTTCCCAGCCTACACAAAATATCTTGCCAAAGAGACTAGAGAATACAACAAATTAGGGGGACGCAAGGTGAGAGACTTTTGGGACTTGAGATTTAGGAGAGACTTCCACGACTGGGTGGGGACTGAGTTTCAAAGATTGTTGACTCTACTCCATAAGCAAGTTACAACGGTAGATAATCTCGATGCTTTGTGGTGGGGTTTGTGGAAGAATGGCATGTTCTCCGTCAGTTTTTTTTTTATGAGAACTTTTGGTTAGGGAAGAGGAAATTTTCTTTTGTATTGCAGTGTGTATACCAAAGGTGCCGAGAAGTGTGTGTTTAGCTACTAGAGGGGTGAAATTGCCAGCGAAAAATCTTAGAAAGCGGAAGGTTTTCTGCGTTAGCTGGTGTTATATGTGCAATGAGGCGGGCAGGATATGGATCATCTCTTTTTCATTGCGGTCTTACCATGAAGCTATGATGAGATATGTTTAGGTGGTTTGGTACTCCTTGGGCTATGTCAAGAACTGTGTATGAGTTGATGTTCAGTTGGAAGAGCCTGAGAAGGAGGAGAATGCGCAGGGCTTGGAACGTGGCTCCACTTGCGTTAATGTGGGTGGCATGGAGAGAGAGAAATACGAGAGCTTTTGAGGAGGTAGAGTCGAGTTTTACTCGATGGAGGAGTAGTCTTCGATCCCTTATTTTCTTTTGGTGCACCCATAGTGTTCCCAATTGTATAGAAGATTGGATGGAGTTTGTAGAGAACATTTCTTTTTGTAGATTCTTTACCTTTCGGAATACCTCTTGTATACAACCAGATTTTTGGCCATGTTTATGAATGAAAATACGTTCATCAAAAACAACATTCAAATAATATTGGTTGTGATATTGGACACACACTTCTCAGAGCTTGCAAGTGAAAGGGAACTAATATTCATACATGTGTCCACAAATATTCTAATTGTACATGATAATCCTTTTTGCTGGCAGGTGTTAGGTGTCTTGGCTCAGATAAAGGCCGAGAAGGATGCAGTTGATGCGCTAATACAACCTGTAGAAACATCTGACAGACTTTTCCAAGAAATTCAAGCTCGGCAGAAACAGGTTGATGATTTGGAATATGGTCTTGATATCCGTGGGCAAGGAGTAAGATCCATGGAGGAAATTCAATCAGAATTGGATGACCTGCAGAGCAAAAAGTAAAAGTTATTTCTGTCCGCTAAACTACATCTTCTTTCTTCTTTTCTGAATGTCATGCCATATTTGTGGCCTGCATAAACTCTATTTTTGAATTGTAGTATACTTCCTTATGCTTTTAGATTGTAACTATTATCATGTCCTATAACTGACAACCAGAGACAATTTGTATACGGAGGTGGAGAAGCTGAGAAATGACCAGAGATACATGGAAAATGAATATGCAAGTTTCCAACTAAGATGGGCTAATGTAAGGGAAGAGAAGTCACGAGTAGCAAACAGATTGGAGCAAATCAAAAGGATAGAAGAGGAATTAGATCGCTTTGTGGAGGAGAAAAATCAAATTGAGCTTGAAGAGAAGGTAATTGTTTCATTATCAATATTTTATTAGATTCATGATTATCATAGTTGCATTTAGCTAGCCAATAGCATATAGTTTCATTGTTTATGGCATGTACTCTTCTTCCTTGGGTAAGCTGTTTTGCTGCTAGCATGTATAGTCTTCGTGGAGTCTCGTAAAGGAGCAGTATATTGATAGTTGTATGCAAATAGCACCTGTAATCTGTCACATCTATACTTGCTCCACTTTGTCCCTTGTTTATCAGACCTTGCCAGGACTACTCATTTTTTGTATTAAAAATATCTGAGAAAAGGGCACATATAACATGCACCTTTAGTCATTTACCTAATTCATAGAGAAACTGATACATTTGTAACCATTCTCGAAATAGGTGATGGGTATTATTGAAATAGGGCTCAAATTCTTGAAAAGTATCGTTTACACTGACAAAGATCTCGTGGAGGAGGTTGATAATTTTTTTGATCTTTCCACATCAGAGAATACCCAATGAAAACGCACTTAAGGGCTCTAGGATCAAGTTTTCCAGCATTCCTTGTTTGGATGATGCAGCCACAACCAAAAATCTTTGGAGGAACAATATATTCATTCTTACCCTTTAAAGCTTCAGAAGAACTCTGAAAATTGAGGGTTTAAAGTGACATTATATTGATAAGATAGACAATTACTAGAATGACACCCCCACAGTAAGGGATTGGTAGAATTATGATAAACATAGGATATCTTGCTACTTCTAACAAATGCCTATTCTTCCATTCAATAGTCCCATTTTGTGCACTAGTGTAAGGAAAACTAATTTGGGTGACGGACTATCACATTGGACTTCAAATAAGTACCAAATCTTTTATCCATGTATTCAGTGCCATTGTCAGTTCTCAGTTTTTTTTTAATCTTAGCCTCAAATTAAGTAGAGATCATTTTATGAAATGACTGAAAGCACGAGAGCTTCATTTTAAGCTTTTAGCAAATGCACCCAAGTCATCCTCGTCCAACAATAAATAGAAGTAACAAACCATTGTCTACTAGGCAAACACTGTTTGAGTAGGACCCCATACATAAGAATGTTTCGTAAAAAGGAGTAGTACTTTTATTATCGCTCAAAGGATAAGAGTTTCTACTTTCTAGTATGATTGGCATAATTACAAGCATTACAAAATAAATGATATTCAGTTCTCTTGAAAACAAACTAGGGTATAATTTCTTTAAAACAAAAAATGACGGGTGCCCTGACCGTCATCCTTAATAAATAAAAGGAGGCTTGACCAAAGTTTTGAGTTCCATCAAATATGTATAAGCCATCATGCAATCTACCACAACCAATCCTCTTCCCTGTTTTAATATTTTGAAAGACACAATGATCAGGGAAGAATTTGATTTTTACAATTTAAGGCTTCAATGCTGGAACTAATAAATAACAAGTTAACAAGAAATTAAAATACATGGAGAAAGGCCGGAAGTTTAATATTGGGTTTACAAACAATAAAACTTGTTTCAGAGACAGGGTTTAAAGAGCCACTGATTATTGTGACATCCGTTTTGAGACATGTAGAGTAGAAGACCTTGGAAGAGCCTGTCGACATTCACACCATAATCAATAAGCCAAGAATAAAATTAAGGTGAGCAATAAAAGTAGTATGTGATTACACATAATTGGATGTGACAGCAATGGAGAGTCAAGTTTGAAAAGGAGTGACGGAGATGCTGAATTTCATCAGAAGGCAAGGTTTTTTCAGAGTCTGGTTCCTTGGATGTCTAGACATTTTCTGCCTTTATTGCTCGACTCCTGGATATACCTACTTGGTTTTTTCGGAGTCTCGCTCCTTTTGTAATCAACTTTTGAAATAGGACTGTATCATCATTGCACTTTGTTTAGAGGTCCTGATAGTACTCTATTTCTTCCATAGCCCAGTTCATTGGAGTAATGATCAGTGATTATCAACTCATCTTGCTTTGTGTCATGGATTATATACCGAATTATGAATATTGGGGCATCATTCCCTTGAGAGAGTTAAGTGCATTTAGTTGAGTTTCATATTTTTTTCCAGCAGAGTTTGCTTTGGTGATTTTACCGTTTTTGCTGCCAATGCTTCTCTTATCTTAGTATTTTCATCCGAGCTTCTTTCACCTTGTATTTTTCAAACCTGTTTTGAAATGTTTTTCTTGAGCCGAAGGTCTATCAGAAACAACCTCTCTATCTCACAAGGTAGAGGAGTAAGGTCTGCAGACACTCTATCCTCTCAGACCCCACTTGTGGAATCTCATTAGATATGTTGTTGTTGTCGTAGTGTCAAGCAGCATATACCGTTTAGAAATTTGAGGGTGCATAGTATTCAAAAGTCATGTCATAACAAAAGAATTATCAAGATTCCATTGACCATAAATAGCATCAGTCAGGTCAGGTGTTTTTTCTCTCCAATTATAAGACCAAGTAATTTTTCAAGATTGAATAACTAGTTTCAAAAAATTAATTTGTGTGAGTTATTTTTTACTCCCTTTGTCCCAATTTATACGACACTTTCCTTTTTAGTCAGTCCCAAAAAGAATGTCACATTTCCTAATTTGGCAAATACTTAATGATCATATCAACATTTTACCCATTTTGGGTCCCAATTATTTGGCAAAAAGCCGACAAAAATGTACTCTTTTTAAGGGTAGTTGTGGAACATTGCAAGTCTTCTCATATTTCTTGAACTCCTTGCCCAATCAAACTGGATCACATAAATTGGGACGGAGGGAGTACTACTTTTGTGTCACCCTCTTGTTTGAGTAACAATCCAAGTGTTTTTTTTTTGGAACAAGAACTCCCTTAGGGAAGAAAAAAACTTTCAGAGAAGAAAATTTGCAGAATTTGAAAACCTAAGATAAAACCTTCAGAGAAGAAAATTGTCACAATCCAAATTCAAGGGACGTGATCGACACTTAGAGCAAGTCTTAAAAATACAATGCATGAAAGCAACAAAGGGTATACATATATATCCTTTTAATACCATACTAGAGCAGCAAATAAAACATGCAACACACAGGTACAAGTCAATCAAACATCATGTCCAGATCATAGGCCTTGGGGGATCAAGTTCCCTAGACCAATCATGTTCTAATAATAGTCCCTTGGGGATCAAGTCACCTAGACTAGTCATTCTAGACCCTGGGCCCTAATGGATTCCAAGTGTTCCACTGATTGATTCATATAGGTCCTTACGGGTACCCGGGATCTGTTAGACCAGACATTCATAGGACCTTATGTATACTAGAATTCAATAGACCAAGCAGCCAGATATTGATATCTACGCAGTCAACTAGCATGTACATATTTGATACAAGTAATCATGTCATCAAATATTGTCGTGAAAGACCAGTCAAGCAATGCATATAAGATTGGTAGAGCAGAGGACTGAAAATCCTTGTTCCAACAGTTCCAATCTGGATTGGTAAATGCCAAATATCCCTATCATGATATAACAATTAATCTCTAGGATGCCATGCTCAGTTTATAGGAAAACAATTTGTGCCATGCTTTATGTCTCATTAAAGTCATATCTCGGAAATAAGAATGTATAATTCACATTGATTGTTCAAAATATCCTATATGACCTAGTACACAGCTCACCCTACAACGCACTAGGTATTTAAAAGCTAAATAATGCAAGTTCCAAATCATGATACTGATAAAGCAAGTATTCGAGAAGTTTAAGTCTCACTTGCCTTATAACTGGTACAAAAACCTTTCTTGAAATGCCAAAACATCTCCAATAGCATCAATGTATTAAAAAACACAAATAACAGGTCCAAATTAGTCCAGGGAAGCTAGTCTAATAATTTTAGGACACTTCAAGGTCAAAGTCAACTCAAACCCTTCCCTCGGGTCAATGTTCCGAAATCCAAAATTGATTAGATGGATGTGTTACCCATAAGTCGTACAGTCCAAATCTATAATTAAGTTTCAATCTTGATGTCAATTAATGGGTCAACTCTCAAGTTTTCCCTATTTCAAGCTTTAGGGCTAAATCTCAATATTTCTCAAATACAATGTTCTTAAAGGTGAAAATGTATCCCACTATCTAATACACAATTATGAATCCTATATATTGATACTTATGTTGAAAAGAATAATCCCCATGAAAGAAAATTGATACCTTAAATAAGGATTAATTATTTTTCCTCATTGTAAGTTTGATATTGAATTGGCAGTGCTATCTGCTTTGTGCCTTCCCAGAACTCTCCAAACATAGATGTCCTTAAGGTTTATTTCACCTTCAAGTCATTAGTTGCAGCTGCCATTTGGAGCATTCAAAGCTCCTCATTCTTGAATTCTTCTATATGAAGTGTAAGTGCATTGTTTCTCATTCTTAATTCCCTATTTAAACCTCAAGTAGCTAATGTCTTAAGATATGTGGCCCACTTCCCTATTAAACAATATAACAAGCTCACATATTGTATAAATATGTTTCATATGTACCCGCTTCAATATGAAACCCATTAAAATTAGTAAACTACAATTAAAGGCATAATTCCAAGTTCACTTTGAAAAATCTCATCGGGTTGTTACAAAAATATGGCTGGAAATAGGATCTGATATATCGGAACCCCACCTCTGGTGTTCAGAAATTGCTAAAACTGGGCTGGGTAGGCTCAAGATAGGTCGGTGACCCCCACGGAGTAAAGATTTCCCTCTAAAAGTAGCTTGAAAAAGTTCTAGTCGCTGGCGTGGGAAGCTAACATGTCACAGCGCTGGAGCTGTTGGTGGTGCGTGACTGTGCATATGGCAGTCTTTGGCTGAGCTGCTTGTTGGGTTTGGTAACGGGAGATAGAGGAAGCATGTGGTGTTGATTTTTGCACAACACTGATAAAAAAGTATTTTGACGCAAACAATATGAGATGGTTCTTCACTTGTGGGATCACACGGGGTATGTTGTTGAACAATATGAGAGTGAAGTTAACTCGACCTCTTGAGACCTAAAAGAAACCCTTGTGCTACATAGGGAGAGAAATCAACTTAAGAAAGGCAGCAATGACATATCATGAGCAAGGGCCAAGGGTATACAAGAAGTCTTATCCCTAATTTACGAAAGACAATCAATCAGCTAGTCAACACACACAAATTGATTTAAGACAGATTATTCATGATTGTATTGTTCTTAGTTTCTTGTTAATTTGATGCAACCCTGCAGACTTATCTTCGAAATTTTTACATGAACTACTCTTTTTTTTTTTTGATGAGGAATTTTTTACATGTACTTTACCGTACCTTAATGTCTGCTATATAAAGCTAGAAATATGGATATCCCAAGTTCACAGTGCATGCCTTGTAAATTTCAGCATCTTGCAGAGGCTTTTGGTTCCTTGTTGAAGGAAAAGGACAAATACTTTAGGGACCACGAGGATCTGAAAACAAAACTTGGTGAACAGTTGGAAGAGCAGGCAGAAATTAGAAGAAATTATCAACAGGAAGTAGATACACTTTTGAAGATTACCTCCAAAATAAAAGAGTATGTTTATTTTATTAGATGGAGCAAAAGATCATTCTCTAATTGTTCATATTGATAATTAATTCTCTTGCAGGTATTATGATTTGAAGAAAGAACATAGATTGAATGAACTGCAGGACAAGCGAAGCCTGTCAGAAGCTCAACTTCAAAGTTGCGAGTCCAGAAAGGATGAGATTTTGGCTGAAGTGAAGAAAAGTAAGGATTTAATGGGGAACCAGGATAGCTTGAGACGTAACATTGAGGATAACTTGAACTATCGGAAAACTAAGGCTGAAGTTGATGAGCTCACCCAAGGGATTGAATTACTGGAAGATAAAGTGCTGACTTTGGGTGGCTTCTCCACTGTTGAAGCTGAGCTTAAAAAGCTTTCACACGAAAGAGAGAGGCTACTTTCTGAGGTATGAATTGATCTCTATGTGAATATGTTGGGAAATTACTTTTGGTATAAACATCCAACCTATAGACATCATGTGCTAGCTTTCGACTCTCGATGAACGTTAAGACTCTAGAACTTTTCTCTTCTGGCTTCCATATGATTTCAGTGAAGATTGGCATATATACAAGCTTAACCATGATGGAAAGTTCAATTTAAAAGGCCAATAATCTTGTCTGGTTACTTTTCCAGCTAGAACAGCAGTGTCTCTGAAAGTAGATTCTTTCTGGGACACAATTGAGCTTCAGCCATGAGGACAAGAGACATGATTTCTTGGAAAGAAATTTGAAGTATTTCATCATTCATAATTACCAATTATCGCATCAACTACATAGTGAGTCTTGCAGTTGTTATTCGACGTTTCACTTGGATACTATTCCTAGTGAGTCTTGTAGTTGTTATTCAACATTTCACTTGGATTGGATTCCCTTATTCCTTGGTGGTTGTAATACCTCTTGAACTATTGGCTGACACCTTCTTTGCTTTGATATTCCTTTCTTTCAGTAATAGGACTCTGCATGTTTTAGATCAACTCAAACGTCTGTATCCGGCAAATTATTGTCCTTCGAATTTACGTGGTTACTCTTATTGCAGTTAAACAAGTGCCACAACTCTGCTACTATTGTCCTCCGAGTTTACATGGTTACTCTTATTGCAGTTAAACAAGTGTCATGGCACCTTATCTGTTTATCAAAGCAATATCTCCAAGAACAAAGTCGATCTTAAGCAGGCGCAATACAAGGATATTGACAAACGCTATTTTGATCAGCTAATCCAGCTTAAGGTAATATCTTAGTCCAAGTATATGAAGCTAATTGCTTAGTCATTTATGACATTAAAGTATCTAACAGTGTCATTATTGTACCTTGGACAGACTACGGAGATGGCAAACAAGGATCTGGACAGATATTACAGTGCCCTTGACAAGTGAGCTTCTCGTACTTCAGCCATTAGCTTCTTTCTGCATTTTATGTTGGTTTACGTGCATTTCACAAACAACACATACTTCTAGCACTTAACAAATTCTTCTAATTTGTTAAAAATATTGAAGATATATCAATTGGAGAAGTTCAAATATATTGTGTTTTCACGAATGGAGTTACAATGATTTTTATTACTTTTTTTCTTATGACACTTACAGTATTATCTTTTTTGAAAACCAAGAAATCCCTGAGGGTAGTAGCACACTGTTCGAAACACGGTCAGTAATTAGCCCGCCTTTTGATATTGTTAATCTCAATGTTTGCCTTTTTGGGGGTCCTAAGCACAAAACAACAATGAAAATTACCAGTTTCCAAATAAATAAATAAATTACAAAACAACAAAGATTCTAAATCTTTTCTATATTTGCAAAGTACTACTTCATGCCATACTTCCATTTTCCTAATATTTTCATCCTTAATACTCTCCCTCTAGTTGGAGTGTACATATTTTATGAAAAGTTACATATTCTATGCTCCTAATTTGTCACAAATTTACTTAATTTTTGTGCTACAGACCGACTTTTTAAAATATCTGCTAATTGATCATGTAAGAGCTTGTTTGGATCGACTTATTTTAGGTGCTTTTAAGCCAAAGTAGCTTTTAAGTAATTTGTAGTGTTTGGGTAAGATAAAAAAGTGCTTTTAAGCCAAAACTAACTTACGTCTCATGCTTATAAGCCCATCCAAACAGTCTCTAAGTTGAAAAAACTAATGAATCTTGGCCCAATCTTGTGTTGAATGAAATGACAATCCAGTTTTATATGCTGTGGTCTGTAATGAAATAGTGTTTTAAGCAATGCGTATTACAACCAGTTTGTCATAGATCAGTTGCTATGCATCTGCTCCACAACTTAACGTTTTGAGAAGTTGCTTTAGCCATATAAGCTCACATGTAGCCAAAGTCACTGCTCAGTGTGTTGCCTCTGCACTTGATTTAACTACTATATCTTTCTTTTTTGCTTTTTCGTGAGACTGGTTTCTTGATACATGCAATGCACATGTAGTTCTACTGTGTTTATTAATCCTTCAACGCCTGCTACTGTTTTGATAACTAATGAGATTCTACTTCCTCATATGTTGCTTTTGTAACTAATGAGATTCTACTTCCTCCTATGTTGCTTTTGTTATACTTCTTTTCTTAGGTGTACATAAGGAAGTTAAAATCAATAATGAGTTCCTCTTATGGTGAACTAAATTTGATTAAAGAAACATAATTTCCCATTGTCTTCATTCGACCAAGCCATTAATCAAGAAGAAAAAGGAGATTTAGCTGATAGGTTGACATTCATTACTGCTTTTATGACATGGTGTAGGGAACTGCTGTATTGCTTTTCAAATCTTTGTTAGACTGGTGTTTACTAAGTTGATTCTACTTTTTGCATATCCCTTATGGTCATATAATGTTTGTTTCCTAGTCAAGGTTGTACAAATTTTTAATTCTGTGTTCAACCATTTCTGTATGTTGCATTCTTTTCAGGTGTCTCCTGTACTTTATGAGTGTGGATTCTAAATACGTTGACGTTCTATCTGGTTTCTCTTATTTCAGAGCACTGATGCGTTTCCACTCGATGAAAATGGAAGAGATAAATAAGATTATCAGGGAACTGTGGCAACAAACATACAGGGGTCAGGACATAGACTACATAAGCATTCATTCAGATTCTGAAGGATCTGGCACTCGATCTTACAGCTATAAGGTACTGAACTATCTTTAAAACCTTCTGGGTAGTGCTTTATCTGCTGAAATAAAGAGCATGTTGGATGGGATTAATATTGTCGCTGTTGTATATTGGATGTTGCTATACTTGATTGTATAATTACTAAATTCCCATATATGGTAATTTTTAGAATATTTTTCTTTGTAAAATGTGGGCTTTGCATTTAAAGCCCCTGACATTTGTCGATATTTTTTGCACTTTTCCTTTTTAAAATAATGCCTGTGATTCACAGGTTTTGATGCAAACTGGTGATACTGAACTAGAAATGCGAGGGAGGTGTAGTGCTGGCCAAAAGGTGATCAGTCATCTCAATTTTGATTTTTCTTTAGCGTGTTCACTTAATTTATATGCCAATAAAGCTTTGATTTGACCCTCCTTTTGCTTAGCTTCTCCCCCAACCCCCTCCCAAAAAAAAATGAGGAAAAAGATAAAATCCGAACCCCAACAGAACTTTCACTGAACTTCTGTTTCGCTTTTTTCTTTTCTTTTGGAGTGGTCTTTTACCGGAGTTTTGTTATTCTTCAGGTCCTTGCATCACTCATCATACGATTGGCATTGGCTGAAACTTTTTGTCTCAACTGCGGAATTCTTGCACTGGATGAACCTACCACAAACCTAGATGGCCCAAACAGTGAGAGTCTTGCTGCAGCTCTGTTAAGGTATGTGTTGTTCATTTACTAATTATGAGCTCCTTTTGGATGTGAATGCTTAAGGTTGCGTCTTTTTCCCTTCAACATCACCAGAATTATGGAGGACAGGAAAGGCCAAGAAAACTTTCAACTAATTGTCATCACACACGATGAGCGATTTGCTCAATATATTGGTCAACGCCAGCATGCAGAAAAGTATTATCGCATCACAAAAGACGATCAGTAAGAGCTCTGTGGTCACCATTCCCTTCTTGATCTATAATACCATTCCCTTGATATGTTTGTTTAGTATAAATATACTGCATTATTTAACTCTCCGCCTTCTTTTTCCAGTCAGCACAGCATAATTGAAGCTCAGGAAATATTTGATTGATATCGCATGGTTTCAGCTCTGATAGTATTATATATTAGACGCTTCACAGCTCGACTTGTGTATTTATTGAAAAACTAGTTACTCACCATATGATAGAAACTTGATAGGAGAAATCTCCTTCTTCCATCTTTTTTGTATAATGTATTCTGTAAATTAGTGTTTATCTAATCTTAAACTATATATGCTGAGCCACTTTTCTTTGTAAAATCTTCAACTCTGCATTTCCCCTGGTATTCTAGGGGAAGGTTTGCAAGAAACAACTAAAATAAGCTGGAACTCTAATGCATCTGATAGACCCTCAGCTGGGAGCTAGAAAGTCTGTTTCTGATAGACCCTTTGTTGCTTGAGCTATTTAAAACATAGTTAAAATTTAAGTAAACTTACAATGCAAAAGCATATAACGTATGTGTAGTTATTTTAATTCCTATATTGCTAATACTTGACATTCTTGTATATCTTATAGTAATGCTTAAAATTATAATATATATATATATATATATATATATATATATATATATATTTATTTTTTTCTCGCATAATTTCAAAAATAATATAATAATTAAACATTATATACTTCTACAAATATAAACCCACACACACAAAAACCAAATTTGCAATTTATTTAATGAACTCCATTATCTTTTATACATATATGAAGAATTTCTATTCATAAATATTAGATAGACTTTTAGCTTATCTCGATTCATCCTTCCAAAAAATAAAGGAAAAAGGAGTCAAGTTCTTGTACCAATTTGATATGAGTCTGAAGCTGAACTTATGCCTCTATTGGTAAAGGTCAAGTTCGTGTACCAATTTGATATCGAGTCTGAAGCTGAACTTATACCTCTATCAGCATAAGTTTTACCTGATAAACTTAGAACTAAACTTATGCCTCTATTGGTAAAAGTTATGCGACATTGTTCTACTATAAAGCATAACTTGTGTTTGTGTTATATTATGATAAAAAAAAATATAAATTTATGCCGGACAATTTTCTTATTTTTTTAATTTTCGATGTAAAAGGTCAGCCACTTTTTTTATTACTTAAAATGCCGAATGATTAACCCCTAGTCATCTGACGAAATAATTATGAAGAAAATACTTTTTTTTCTTATGTGTTGAAGTGATCAATCATACATAAGAAATGAGCATCGCTTACACTATAAGAAATGAAACAACATATTCTCTTGGTATTATTTCTTTTGGAAACTACAAGTATTTGGTAATTTTAGAAAGCCAGAAAGACCACTTAAGAGCTCTCTTGCAAGACAAGATCCAATGATCTACAATACCAAGTGCAGAATTAAGAGGTAAAACCATCATCTTTTTGGTCTAAATTGAATTAAACTCGTTGAGAAAAAAAAATCTTCCATCCAAACAAAAGAAACAAACCGGGAAACGTAGAGCAGTTGTGATGCATATTGCAAGTTTTAGTCCTGGTACTTCATCTCGGACATCTTGAACCCAGGCATGTCAAAAGAGGCTGAGAATTTCTCGACATCAACCTTAAGTTCTTCAATTTCCTTGTTGTTAACAAGACCCTTGTTGAAGTCCTTCAATAGCTTTCCGTACTCCTTCTGGATGTTCAAGGTGATCGTAACAGCCCTGTGGAGGAACTCAGCGATTTGCTCAAAGTCTTTCTCAACCAATCCCCTTGATGTCATGGCAGGAGTACCTACCGAACAGGAACTTCAGTTAGTTAATTCATGGAAATAAAACATTTAGGAAATTATGATAGCTGAAGAACCACCTTTTTCATGATGTATGAATGCATGACTTTGAATGTAAAATTGGCACAAACGATTGTACAAGTAGAAACACAATAAGCACCAAAGTAAATCTGAGGTGGCATTTCACTTCATGTCTCTTTCCATGTCGTTAAGAGACATCATTTTATATCAAGCTCAAGATATTGAAAAAGAAACCTATAATTTTATATCAAGCTCAGCTCTTACCAATACGAACACCTCCTGGGGCCAAAGCACTGCTGTCACCAAAAACAGCATTCTTGTTAACAGTGATGTTGCAAAGGTCACAAAGCTTCTCAACCTTGTTACCTGCAAAAGGCCAAAATGGTTAGTTTGTATCAATCACTATTAAACGCTTAGAAGACTTCCTCCAGATAATCGAGAATAGAAAGGACTTTTACCAGTCAAACCAAGAGGTCTAAGATCCCAAAGGACAAGGTGGTTCTCAGTCCCACCAGTTACAAGCTTGTATCCTTTGCTCATCAGGTAGTCACCGAGAGCAACTGCATTGGCCTTCACTTGCTTAGCATAAGCCTTGAATCCAGGAGTCGCAGCCTGTTTCAGAGCCACAGCAAGCGCACCGATTTGGTGGTTGTGGGGACCACCCTGGAGGGAGGGGAAAACAGCAAAGTTGATCTTGTCTTCAAAGTCATAAACTGCATCCTCAGGCTGGCCCTTCTTTGGTGGCTTAGGGCCCTTGCGGTAGAAAATCATACCGGCCCTTGGACCCCTCAAACTCTTGTGTGTGGTGGTAGTGACCAAGTCACAATATTCAAAGGGATTTGCCGCTTCCTGTGTCCAGAAATAATGAGATTCAGCCCATTAGAATACAACATATCATTTCCAGGATTCAACTGAAAATAACATAAACTTTTGTTTATGTAGTCACCAAGACTAGTATCAATTCACCGACGGAGTTCAAAACTTAAATGACAAGGACATCTTGATAGAATTGAATTCTTGAAAAGATGGACAGGCACATGCACATGTACTTTTCCCTTCTATATCACATACAACTTTTGTAACTACAAGTTGAAGCATGATTTGAGAAATCTGATCTCATTACACTTTAATCTGATTAGTTATAACATATAATAAGATCAAGATTGCAGCATTTACCGAAAATGAAATGAGAAATAAAAAAATTCGACTGCATGTTAATGTCGACATATTTCCTTGTCTTAAAGACAAAGGATTCAATTTTTGTTCCAATTTCTTAGATGCGCAAAATATCAGTAAATACTCTTAACAAAAAAGAACATATATCATATTTCCCTAAATGAGAGCAAAGGCTTCCAACAAGAAGACCTGAAGTTACTACCCCAATTAGGAATACACATACCTGACATTACAGAGAGTGATCTCGGATTGCATCAATTAAAATGGATGATAACGATTCACATCTGCTTTATTTAAGTTGCTTGTTCTTAGATCTTTGATACTATCGGATTGTTTCTTTCGCTTCATTTATAGTATTGTCTTGCTGTTTTTATAGTCTGTTATTACTGCTTCTTTTTCAGTTCTATCTGAAACAACCTCCCTATCATCACGAGATCATCACGAGGTAGGGTAAGAACTCCGTACCCACTACCCTTCCCTGACCCCCCGGTGGGTTTTTACTGGGATGCTTGTTGTTATTGTCGCCAAAGATTCACATTAAATTCAAGTGCTTGTTAAAGAGAAGATCTTTAAAACTTTCACATGAAATTATCCCAAAGAATATAATTAATCAAAATCGAAAACATTAATCCCCAAGCACTAGTTAAATCAAATCTAGCTCCCACATCATAATCTCACATCCACATTTGTTTTTTAACCACTATGGTATCCAGGCCAGCTTACGCATGCCTCGACTAATTCTACGGAATACCTGTCACTTCACACCAACAACAAGTACCATATACCGAAGAAATCACCTACTGTTATTGTCTCTGCTGAGATTTGAATCCTCAGATCCACTTATTGAAGAAAAGATCTTCAAAATTTTCACATGAAATTATCCCAATGGGCAATTAATCAAACAGAACACATGGATCACAGGGCAAAACATCCAGATCTATAATACATTAAGGCAATTCACACAAGCTCTAAATCAAATGCAGATCTACAAATCAAAGATAATCAAAATCCTCATGCAGATCCAAAAAAAATGTAAAAATCATAAACACAAATCAAAAATTTTCTTACCTGAGCAGCAACAAGACCACTAATGTGAGCCATATCACAAAGCAAAAGCGCCCCACATTTATCAGCAACCTCTCTGAACCTCTTGTAATCCCAATCTCTTGGATAAGCACTTCCTCCACAAATAATCAATTTTGGCCTAAAATCCAAAGCCTTTTCTTCCAACTTATCGTAATCAATATACCCATTTGTCGAATTCACCTTATATGGCAAGCTCTCAAAATAAATCGAAGTAGCAGAGATCTTCTTCCCACCAGATGTATAATACCCATGTGTCAAATGACCTCCAGAAGGCAAATCCAATCCCATAATCCTATCATGTGGATTCAAAACAGCAGTGTAAGCAGCAAAATTAGCAGGGCTACCTGAATACGGCTGAACATTAACACCCCATTTAGTTGGATCAAGATGAAAAGCTTGAAGAGCTCGACTTCTTGTCAGATTTTCAATTTGATCAATGTATTCGTTACCACCGTAGTAACGGTTTCCGGGTATACCCTCTGAGTATTTGTTGGTTAAAGCACTTCCAAGAGCTTCAATCACAGCAAATGAAGTGAAATTTTCAGAAGCAATAAGCTCAATACCGCGACATTGACGGCGTTTTTCCTTCTCAATTAGGTCATGGATCTCAGGGTCGACGGTGGAAAGGGGTTCATTACCCCAAACTGTAACTGGATCCATTGAAGAAAATTGAAGAAAAATTGAGAGAAAATGGAGGAAATGTAGAGAGTTCAATGGCCGAGGACAAAGAAAAGTGGAAGTGAAAGGGGGGTATTTAAAGAGGTTAAGAGGATGAACTAATGGTCAATAATGCCCCTCCCTCTCCTCCTACCTTTCGTATCCGCGTTGGATCTGGCTAAATTTAAATTTTCGTATTGAAAGATTTATTTTTGAGATAACGTTTTTCATATTATATTTACATCAAATTAATATATAACTTATTATAATATAAGAATTTTATATTTATACACATAATATACTCGTATTAATTTATTTGAATTGAATCTGGTTAAATTTAAATTTATTTATTGAAAGATTATTTTTGAGATGGCGCTTTCTATATATCTTATGTTTACCTCAAAAATTTTATGTAACTTATTATAATATGAAAGTTTTATATTCATACACATAATATACGCATATTAATTTGATGTAAATATTTGATGCACATGATTTTGTATTCTTTTCTTTTTCTAATTTTCTTCTCTATAAAAAAATTTTAAAAAATCATTTTTTTGTTTTGTTTTTGTTGATGTTGGGGTTGGTGAATAGAAGGACAAGAAGGGAAATGAGTAGTGGTTAGGTAGTTGAATGCTTTTTGTCAATGGAGGAAGTATTACTTATGTTGGGAAAAAATGTTTTTGGTAATAAGAAATATTGCATACATAAACAAAACAAAAATTACTTATGTTGGAAATTATATATATCATGACAAAAGGGAAAAGTAGATTTGTAGATTTACTAATGGTTAAACTTCTAAAATTTATTTACTTTTGAATAGTAGTTTCTTTTACATTTAACTAATTATTTTTAAAAGTATTTTTATCAATAATAAAATAAGTACTTTGTGCATGATCAATTTAGCAAGAGTGTTTTGGAAAAGTATTACTCAAAAATACTTTTTCTCCTAAAATATTTGTTAAATACCTTAACTTTTTTTTAAAAAAACAAACATAAACACTTTTGACTTTTCAGAAACTTGATCAAACTTGCTAATTGAACTGGTTTTTTTTTTGTACAGTGAAAATTTTAAGTATATATTTTAAAATAATTTATTAGTTGTATTGTTTAAATCTGACTTGAATAAAAACTCCATTTTTTAGATCACATCTTATTTTTTTGTTGATAACAAGGAAAACCCGCAATCGCTATTCTTTGGGTGCACATAAGGTAAGTCTCCGTTCCTATGCAATAACTCATAAACCACACAAGAGAGGTAACCTGCACTAGGCAAACTCGATTTGATGAGCTCAACTCAAAAGACAAATCCCTTACTTTCGTTGGAAAGAAGTTTCAAACTTGAGACTTCCATGCCTAAATAACTGGGCCACCCCGAAGAATTTCATTTTCTAGATCTCATCTTTCAAACTAACAAATCTTTTTCATGTTTATACCGCTTATTAATTGAGGTACGCATTCAAACACCATGATTATTAAAAAAACAAAACTGTATATTAAGTCCATTGTTTAGGAAATGGGAGTAACTTGCCCACGTTTGTGCATCCAAATCCAATTATCGACATTTTGTGACTTCAACACTACCGACATCCTGTGTGGTGATCTACAATTAATCAAGATTCAATTGTCCTTAGAAAAATCAATTTTTTTCTAGAGGATAATTTTTGTTAATAAATATTTTAGAAATCATGCAATATATATTTTCTTAATATATCAAATTACATATGCATAAGAAATAATTCCAATATAACTAATACCAATATTATTAATATATTATATTTCAACACTATTCTTATAACCCTACCAAACGATCTCTCAAATCCTAAAAACCATGAGAGAGATGTTTCTACTTCTCTCATTGTCTCGTATTAGTTGTTCCAATTACTTGTTAATTTATAAAATTAAGATATAATTAATTATATTATTTCATTCTACTTACAATTAATTATTTCTTAAAAGTGTAAACAAGTTTATAAAGTTTCAAAAAAGTTTTTAATGGGATAAATTAGTAAAACTATAATTTTATTTATAATTTTTTAAGAGATGTGGAGTAGAGAAGGTGAAAGACATTACTAAAACAGAAAAAGTAATTATATTTGGACTCCTTTTTTACTTTATGGAAATTAAAATTAAAAACTTAATATAATATTTAACCTTTAAAGGATGTGCTCAATTTTCGGGGCATCACAATAATATTTATGATCTTTATAAGAGGCCTTAAAAGAAGACAAATCAAAAATATTTTAACCTGCTTTGAATATTATATAATGCATGAAACAGTATGTCACAAAAGAAATTCCTAGTAAAACACTTTGAGTTGTGGCTATTTTCATTTTCTTAATCCATTTAGGGATTTCCCATTTGGTAGGTGATGAACCAACAACAATATTTTTGTTTTTTCCCAATTTTGTTAAGACATAGTAATATGTATTGTTAAAATGTTAATATCTCATACACCAACTGTATTTTTCCACCACCCTTCTGAAAAATATTATTAAAAAAATATTTAAATTAAAGTCTTCTCACACCACAAGAGAAAACAAAATTATTTTATTACTACCAACAAAGGTTGTGGTGTGACTATTTCACTCTTAATCAGAGGTCTCGAGTTCGAGCACTGATATAAAAAAAAATCATGTTGGGAGCGTCACCCCCGAATGAGTCCTGCAGTGCGCGATTCGAATTTAATCGGGTTCCATGAACTCCAAACATCGAGCGGGAAAACAAAAAATAAATAATTTACTTTATTACTTTTTTTCAAAAAAATGGGTTGCTTTAAGAAATTCAATGCTTTATTCTCAACAACTACTACCTACTTTTTCAACTTGTCTAATCATGGAAGAACTAGTAACTCGTTACCAAACTAGATATGTTAATTAATTTGGATCAAACATGGATTCTCATATATAGGGAATTAAGTTGGTGAGAGAAGAAAATTATATATTATTAAGATGGGAAAATAAAGGGTAAATGAAACTGTCCAAGTTGAAATAATGTAGTGAATGAAAACAAGTTATCATAAATAAATACTAATAAAAAAAGACATGTAAAAGATACACATTAAATAGTGTATATTTTATGAGATGAATCAACAATATGGTGGCTTATCATGTTAGCGCTCATAGATAAATTGTGACACTCATTTATTAATAATGAATTAATGTTCCAAGTAATTAATTATTCGGCACAGTCTCACAAGTAAAATCTGAAAATGATAATATGTAGGAAATTTTATCTCTATTTTATGGACAATAAAGTTATTTATAATAGATCATTGACTAATAATGATTAATACTCCATATTAGCAAATTAGAGAGCATCATGAAGATTTCAAAATAAAGATTTCGCAAAATAATTGATCGAAAGTCATATCACCAAAATATTTATGAACTAACACAAAAAAAATGACAAAATCGGCTAATTCCGCTTGAGTGATCCCTAAATGCTTTAAATATGTTGTGGATTGTGCCAAAGATTAATGTACTGCTTTCCTGAGTACTTACAAAGGGTCTCATAAAGGTTTCACAAAAAAATGACTGAAAGCTACACACCAAAAAATTAATCACCTAACACACATGAAAAAAATGAGAAAAATCGTCTAATTCTGCTTTTCTGGCCCATAAATGCTAAAAATATACAGTGGATAGCGTTGAGGCTACATGTATTGCTCATTCGGATACTTATGAAGGGTCGCATAAAGATTTCGCAAAAAAATTGACTGAAAGTCATATCATCAAAAAATTCAAAGGCTAACACATATTAAAAATATGAGAAAATCATCTACTTTTGCTTAAGTGGTCCTTAAATGTTATAAATATGTAGTGGATCGTGTCGAGGCTACGCGTACTACTCACTCGGGTACTTATAGAGGATCCCAAAAAGGTATTGCAAAAAATTGATCTAAAGTCATAATACCAAAAAATACATGGCTAACACACACGAATTTTTTTTAAAAAAATCGCTTAATTCTGCTTATATAACCCCTAAATACTTTAAATATGTTGTGAATCGTGCCGAAATTACATGTATTGCTCCCCGAATACTTTTGGAGTGTCCAATAAACATTTCACAAGAAAATTAATCGAAAATTATATCAAAAAAAAAATCATGGGCTAACATATACGAAAAAAATGAATAATCGCCTAATTCAGCTTGAATGACCTGTAAATACTATAAATATATCGTGGATTGTGTCGAGGCTACACGTATTTCTCACCGGGTACTTACGGAGGGTTTCATAAATATTTCATAAAAAAATTGACCGAAAGTCATATCATCAAAAAATTAATGAGATAACACACACGAAAAAAATGAGAAAGTCGTTTAATTCTGCTTGAATGACCCCTAAATGCTACAAATATATCGTGAATTTTGCTGAGGCTACACATACTGATCCCCGGGTACTTACAGAGGGTCCTAAAAAATTTCGTAAAAAATTTAACCGAAAATCATATCACCAAAAAATTCACGGGCAACACATACGAAAAAATTAGTAAATTGCTTAATTCCATTTGAGTGGCCCCTAAATGATATAAATATGATGAGGATCTTGCAAGGCTACACGTACTGATCTCCCGGGTATTTATGGTAGGTCCATAATGATTTTGAAAAAAAATTGATTGAAAGTCATACCACCAAAGAATGAATGAGTTAACACATATGAAAAAATGATAAAATTGCCTAATTTTGTTTGATTGGCTCCTAAATGCTATAAATGTTATGGATCATGTCGAGATTACACGTACTACTCTCCTAGGTACTTGAGGAGGGTCCCATAAAGGTTTGGTAAAAAAGGTTGATCCAAAGATATATCACCAAAAAATTCATGCGCTAACACACATGAAAAAAATGAAAAAATAGCCTAATTTTGTTTGAGTGACCCCTAAAGCTATAAATGTTGTGGATCATGTTGAAACTACACGTACTACTCCCCCGGGTATTTACGGAGGGTCCCATAAAGGTTTCACAAAAAAAATTGGCGAAAGTCATATTACCAAAAATTTTATAGGTTAACACACACAAAATGAGAAAATCGCCTAATTTCGCATGAGCGGCCCCTAAATTCTATAAATATGTCAAGGATTAAGTTGAGGCTACATGTACTGCTCCTTCGGATACTTACGATCACATAAAGGGTTCACAAAAAAATTGACCATAATTCATATCACCAAAAAATCATTGGCTAACAGATACAAAAACAAAATAGCCTACTTCCACTTGAGTGCCTCCTAAATGCTATAAATATTTCGTGGATTGTAACGAGGCTACACATACTTCCCCGGATGCTTAAGGAAGGTCCAACAAAGGTTTCGCGAAAAAAATTAACTGATAATCATATCACCAAAAGTTCATAGACTAACAAACACGAAAAAAATGAGAAAATCGCCTAATTTCGTTTGAATGGCCTCAAAATGCTATAAATACGTCGTGGATCATGTCGAGGCTACACGTATTGCTCCCCTTAGTATTTACACAGGGTCCAATAAAGGTTTCGCAAAAAAGAATTGACTGAAAGTCATATCACCAAATAATTCATTAGCTAACACACATAAAAAATTTTAAAAAAAATGCCTAATTCAACTTGAGTGGACCCTAAATGCTATAATATATCATGGATCGTGTTTAGGCTACACGTATTGCTCTTCTGGGTAGTTAATGAGGGTCCCATAATGGTTTCGCAAAAAAATTTAAGAAAAGTCATATAACCAATAAAATTAATGGGCTAACACACACGAAAAAATGAGAAACTGCTTAATTCTGCTTGAGTGTCGATTGAATGCTATAAATGTGTTGTAGATCGTGTCAAGATACAATTCCGCTCTCCTTGGTACTTTCGGAGGGTCCAATAATGATTTCTCAAAAAAATTGATCGAAAGTCATATCACCAAAATAATTCATTGATTAACATACAAGGAAAAATAAAAAATCGCCTAATTTTACTTGAGTACCCCTAAATGCTTTAAATATATAGTGGATAGTTCCAAGACTACACTTACTGCCTCCCGAGTACTTACAAAGGGTTCCGTAAAGGTTTCACAAAAAAATGACGAAAGCTATATCACCAAAAAAATTTACGGGCTAACACACACAAAAAAATGAGAAAATCACCTAATTACGATTTCCTGGCCCCTATGCTAAAAATATAACGTGGATAGTACCGAGGCTACACGTATTGCTCACTTGAGTACTTACGGGGGTTCCATAAAAGTTTCGCAAAAAATTGACCAAAAGACATATCACCAAAAAAATTCATTATTTAACACACGAAAAATATGAGAAAGTTGCCTACTTCTACTTGAATAGGCTTTAAATGAAATAAATATATTGTAGTTAGTACCGATATTACACGTACTGCTCACTCGGATACTTACGGAGGGTCTCAAAAAGGTATCGCAAACAAATTGACCGAAAGTCATATAACCAAAAATATTTATGGGCTAACACACACAAAAAAATAGTCTAATTCTACTTTTGTGACCCCTAAATGCTATAAATATGTCATAAATTGTGCCGAGGTTACACATACTCTTCACCTGGTACTTTCGGAGGATCCAATAAAGATTTTGCAAAAGAATTGATCGAAAGTTATAACACTAAAAAAATCGATGGACTAACACACACGAAAAAAAGGAGAAAATTGCCTAGTTCCGCTTGAGTGACCCTAAATGCTATAATTATATCGTGGATTGTGCCGAGACTACACGTACTTCTCCTCCGGATATTTATGAAGGGTCCAATAAAGGTTTCACAAAAATATTGACCGAAAGTCATATTACTAAAAAAAATTTGAGCTAACACACACGTAAAAAATGAAAAAATCACCTAATTTCACTTGAATGGCCCCTATATGTTATAAATATATCGTGGATCGTGCCAAGGCTACACATACTACTCCAAGTATTTACGGAGGTTCCCATAAAGATTTTGAAAAAAAATAATTGAAAGTCATATGAACAAAAAAATCATAAATTAACACATACAAAAAAAAATATGAGAAAATAGCTTTCTGCTTAAGTGGTCCCTAAATGTTATAAATATATCATGGATTGTGTCGAGGCTACACGTATTGCTCATCTGGATACTTACGGAGGGTCCAATAAAGGTATCGCAAAAAATTGTCTGAAAGTCATATCACCAAAAAATTTATGAGCTAACACATATAAAAAATGCGAAAATCGACTAATTTCGCTTGAATGACCCCTTAATGCTACAAATATGTCGTGGATCGTACCGATGCTACATGTACTACTCCCTTGGGTACTTACAAAGGGTCCCAAAAATATTTGGTAAAAACATTGATAGAAAGTCATAGCACCAAAAAATACATGGGCCAACACACACAAAAAAGAGAAACATACATATATATGTTGTATTAAGAAAATATTTACTATCTATAGCAATAACATTTTTATTTACTGGACAATTATAATACATTTTAATAAATATTATAGAGAATAATTTATAAAACACATATAATACAAACTTTATTAATGGATAATATATTTATCTCACACGTTAATATACTTATAATATATTGTGTCAAATTCTGACCAAACAAGCATAATATATTTTAAAACACTTATAATACATTTATATCACATACATAATTCACTTTTAATACATAACAAATTTATCATAATATTGTTATATATTGATATAGATGGTAATAAATAAAAAGTATTGTTAAAATCAGTAATTATTTATTAAGTAATTTTTCCTACAAAAAAATAAGTAAATGGCTTAATTCCGCTTGAGTGGCCCTAAAGGCTATAAATATGTTGTGAATTATGCCGAGACTACACGTACTGATCTCTCGGATATTTATGGTGGGTCAATAAAGATTTTGTAAAAAAATTGACCAAAAGTCATTCCATCAAAGAATTAATGGGCGTTACCCACGAAAATATTTTGAAAAAATGCCTTCATTTGATTGGCCCCTAAATGCTTTAAATATGTCGTGTACTATGCCAAGGCTACATGTACTACTTCCCTGGTTACTTACGGAGGATCCCATAAAGGTTTAGTAAAAAAAATGATCAAAAGACATCACCAAAAAAAAATTAATGGACTAAAACACACGAAAAAAGATAAAATCGCCTAATTTCGCTTGAATGACCCCTAAATCCTATAATTGTTGTGGATCATGCTGAGCTTATACTTACTGCTCCCCGGGAAACTTACGGAGGGTCACATAAAGATTTTGCAAAAAAATTGACCGAAAGTTATATCAAAAAAAAATTCATAGGCTAACACATACGAAATGAGAAAATCACCTAATTTCGCATCAGTGGCCCCTAAATTCTGTAAATATGTCAAGAATTAAGTTGAGGCTACACGTACTATGCCTCTAGTTAATTACGAAGGGTCACCTAAAAGGTTCTCAAAAAGAATTGATCGAAAGTCATATAATCAAAAAATCATGGCTAACACATACGAAAAAAAATTAGAAAATAGAATAATTTCACTTGAGTGACCCCTAAATGCTATAAATATATCGTGGATCGTGCCAAGACTACACGTAATACTCCCCTGGGTACTTACGGAGGGTTCAATAAAAATTTCGCAAAAATATTGATTGAAACCATATCATCAAAAAAATTTATAACACATACGAAAAAAGATTGCCTAATTTCAGTAGACTGGCCCCTAAATGCTTAAAATATATCGTCTATAGTGTCAAGGTTACGTGTATTGCTCATCTGAGTGCTTACGAAGGGTCCCATAAAGGTTTCGCAAAAAGAATTGACCGAAAGTCATATTACCAAAAAATTCATGGGCTAACACATGAAAAAATGAGAAAATCGTCTAATTCCGTTTGAGTGACTTCTAAGGGGTCACTTGGTTGGAAACAAGTTATCCCAGGTTTAATTATCTTGTGTTAACTATCCTGGGATAAGTTATCTCATCACTATGATATAAATGGTGGGATAAGTTATCTCAAACTTGACAACCAAACAAGACAACAAAATTTTATTCCTGGACTATTTATTTTTATCCCTCACACCAAACGACCCCTAAATGCTATAACTATGTCGTGGATCGTACCGAGAATATACATACCGAGGGTCCCATAAATGTTTCGCAATTTTTTTTATTGAAAGTCGTATCACCAAAAAATTCATAGGCTAACACACACGAAAAAAATTAGAAAATCATCTAATTCCGCTCGAGTGTCCCCTAAATGCTTTAATTATCTCGTAGATCATGCCGAGGTCACTCGTACTGCTCCCCAAGGTACCTGCGGAGGGACTCATAAATGTTTTGCAAAAAAATTGACCAAAAATTGTATCACCAAAAAAATCATGGACTAAACACACGAAAAAAAATCTCCTAATTTCACTTGAGTCCTCCTAAATGCTATAAACATGCCGTGGATCATGCCAATGTTAAACGTACAGCTCCCCCGAATACTGACGGAGGGTTCTATAAAGGTTTTGCAAAAAAATTAATTGAAAGTCATATCACCAAAACACTAATGGACTAGCACAAATGAAAAAAATAGAAAAATCGCCTAATTCCACTTAAGTGCCCCCTAAATGATATAAATATGTCGTGAATCATGCCAAGACTACACTTACTGCTCTCCCGAGTACTTACTGAACCTGATGCTAGAGAAATTAAAAAATTGTTAAAGATATCGTCTCTTATACAAGCTAAACTTGATTTAAGAAAGAAACAACTCTATTAATAATCTCAGTCTTCTCAACCTCCATCACTTGTGTCTAATTTCGAGCCAACAACTAAAAATGATGTAGATCAATATAACGATTTTCATGTTGGGGGTTCATCAACAAGTTTGGTTGGTGGAAGTAGTGCTAGTCTTGGACCAATATAACATCATGACGAGTGATCATATTATTATTTTTTAAACTTTTTGCTCATATTGTTTTTTAAAAATAGTATTAACTATTTTAATTTTGTCGCACATCGTTTATTAATTCATGTTTAAATGATATGTGAAAGTTATGCAATGTTAATATTGTTCGTTCAACCTTGATATAAGTGTAATGTTTGATCATCTATTGAATCACATTTCATCATATTCTACTTCTTATCATACTATAAAATTATGTTTCATTTAGTATAGTGGGTATTTTATTTCAAGTTTAAATCAAAATGAAACATTCCTTCTCCTTTATTTTCCATTTTTTTCCATCACTAGAATTTTCATCCTTCTTTAATAGCAACTTATATTATAAATAGAATTCTCGTGTTTTAACTTTCAATAGATGCATATATGAACTAATTTGTAGCTCAATGGAAAAATGAAATGGATACATATTCTATAAGGACATTGAATTCTGTAGATTGGGAAACAATATCAATATTTTTTTTCAAATTTAAAACAAGTTTATCACAATCCTCGTGAAATCATTTGATCATATTATTTTAGTAAGTCTCATTATGCATCTTCACTTATTACAAATTCTCTTCTTCTACCTTTATTTAAATTAGTTAACTACACAATATACATACATATATATATATATATGGTGTAAACATTTGGTGCTGGTAAATTTAAAAGGAATTAGCGATAAAATTCAACGCTTACCAATCGCTAAATAACCCATAGCTACTAATACTTCTTGCTAATTTTTCGTTAAATAAAATTAGTGATAATTTCTTGAAGAACTAACCTATATGATCCAACTGATTAAATTAAAAATACCGACAAATGTATAACATGCGTATTATAAATTATAATCCATGTATATTGTCCGGAAAAAATAGATAGTAAAACTGACTATTTGTAAAGGTCCCCTTCTTTTTTCTCCATTTAGCAACAGAACTTAGGCATCATTAATTCCTTTTATTAGTGACTTTATGTGATAGGTAAGGTTGAGTCACTTTTTCATTAAAAAAAAAAGTTTAACGACTTTGATGCGATAAAATGAAATTTGAGTAATTATCTATGAAATTATACCGGAACTCATCTATAGCTCTGCAGAGAAAGGAATGACTATCCAGCAACTCCATGATTGCAAATTAGTCACATTCTGTCAAAAGCTGTTTAGCACAAGGATTGATAATAGCAAAAAATAAAGAAAAAAAATTATAACCGTGATGTCCGATACAGTTGCACACCCCTATTTAGTGATCTTATAGCTCTTTACCAATTTTATCACACCATTCATAAACCAAGTATGAAATTAACACAATTACTACTAACTAGCATTATTTTTCTTTTAATGGAGAAAGGGAGCGGGAGCTAAAGCTTTAACTCCTTTGCAAACCATTGCTACATTTAGTTTAGAGTTGCAAAATTGGAAGAAACATTGAGAGATGAGTGAATTATATATCAGGTTGATATCTAAGTCGTATATGTGTATTTGTGTGTGTGAATACACAATCTCTCTCTATATATATATACGCGAACACGGAGACATATAAAACCAGCAAATACATATAGAATCTCTGGCAAGAATCTTTTCAACACTGACAGCTATGTAATGTCAGTTTTTTACCAACTTAATGCAAATCTAAATTGTGTCTACAAGGAAAGTACCTGATCTGACGTTGGATGATTAGACCAATTAGAATCCGGACTTATCGATCCCAGAGGCTTTGGGGTACCCATCATACTCCAGTCTAATATTCAGTGTTGCACAAATAGCTCTAAATTTCAATCTCAAGGAGTCAATAATATCTGTGGCAGACTCGTTCTCTGGGTCAGAGAAGGGGTATTTATTGAGCAATTCATCCATCTGTTTGATGCTTTTCTGCACTCGGAATGAGAAACAGGTTGGCTCTACTAGGATTGCAGCATTCCAGACATCAATACAACCTCTGTAAAAACCCAATTCTTCACCTACTTCAAACCCCTTTTTGAGTCCTACCTGGTTGCCATCATCTTTCCCAGAATTTAGGCCATCCGTATAGCCTACCGAGTAGCCTTCTTTGTAATGAGTGTCCTCTAGATTCAATGATGAGTCAAAAATGTCTTCAATTGAATTAACGGTCTGAGAACTCATGGATGCTTAACCACGATTGTCAAATGCTGGAATTACACTGTTGGAGAAGAAAACTTGGAACAGTGAGATGTTAGTTGTTAAATACTAGTTGACAGAAGGTAATGGAATCAAAACTTGGCAAGACTCTGCACAAAACCCTTCCAATTATGACACAACCTAATAATCCAATATAGTTTGGTTCAATGACCAAATTTTTCTAGCAAGATATACAGTTTGGATGGGGAAAAAAGGGCACTACTTTCCAAGCAAATAGAAAAAGATGAATAGTAACAGCAGAGAGATGTCAAAGGCATACTGGAAAAAAAAAAAAGGCTGACTTACCAAATACCACTAAATCATTATATACATTAGAATAATATCAGAAGCAGAAAACCAAGTAAGCAAATCAATAATACGTCAATATTTAACTAAAAGAAGAGGTTTTGGCAGTGTTCAAGGGAAAAAATTAAATCAATTGTCCACATAAGCAACAAAAGATACTTTCTTTCTTAACAAGCTCTGTATGTGCATACACTTCAATGGCATTCTGAAGCAGCCAATGCAACACACAGACTGGAGCATTGACTTCTTTCCAAGCTCTCTGAAGCATAATACTCCATATGAAATAGACCACAGAAATAAGAGAAAATGGACTTGTGGCAGCCAAAGATACAAGACACTGGTTGTTCCCTTGGTGATATACAAATTCGATATAGGATACAGAACGCTTGGGAGTGTCTATTAAAACACACAATCTAATATGTATATAGCATTTTTTTTGCAGATCATCATTCAAATTTAACGAAAGCATGAAGCTTCATTCAGAAGAAATCACTACCTTTTCAACTTTTGAATACTACGTGTTTGATAGTATAGCAGACTTTTACAATAAAACAAATTAAAAAGCCATGACAATCATATTGTGAACTTTATTTATGGTCTTAACTAGAAGTTAAAGTCGTTAAAAACAAAGTTGAAATTGAAGTCCTTAAGAGATGAAAAAAATTTAGACCTTTACAAGGAAAAGCTATAACTTAGTAGCTATTATAAATGATGTCCTTAAAATAACATCTACTAATCACTTGATAACTAAAATAAATTCAAGGACGACATTATATTTTTGATTGACCACTTGCTTAAGGACTTCTGCTTTCGAGACAATTCTTCATTTATTTGAGAACTTGAAACGATGTGAGAAAACTTCAGTTTTCAGCTCAACCAACGTCAACTCAAATAGTGCGAGTCTTCAATTCCACTTTCTCAAAGACTAGCTTGTATTCATTTAAAATCCTCACTTCATGTACTAACTTTTGAGGTAGAGTTAGGCCCAAGGTCCATTTACATATAAAGAGGCATTACAAATATGTGAAAAAAGAATTTCTATAGACATGTCAAGACATCAGAATTAGCTATTGGAGACAAAGATTGCAGGGGAAAAGCCCCGTTATGTAATGATTCCCTATCACATTAAGTATATTTTGTAGCAAATGGAAGCAGTTGTTCATATAAATAGGGAGCAGAAAGGGGAGCTTCTGTGGACACAAATTGAGAAGAAACTTGCAAGACCAAAAGATAGTAGCGCTTTATTGTCCGGTTACATATCAGGTATGCTCAATAAACACTATTCGAGTTGAACGGGAAACACCTACGAATTTTAGAGAAATGGTCTCATGATGGAAATTCATGAGGAAAGGACGAGTACCTAGATTGTTGGATGTAAGCACTCAATGAAGAACTAGGGAAAAGCCGAAGAGGGAAATCAACGTGTTTGATACTCCCTCCATTCCTATTTACTTGTCAAACATTTCCTAATTTGATTTCCCTTTTTACTTGTCATTTTTGAAAAATAAAAAAGGACAATTTTTTTCTTCTTATTATACCCTCAATTTATTAACATTGAGTTAATGTCTTTGAAAAATGTAGTGAGTAAATATGTTTAAATTTTTATCAATTAATAGGGGTAAAATGATAAACTCACAATACCAATCATTGTTTTCTTAATAGGTGTGCCAAGTCAAAATTTGACAAGTAAAAAAGGAACAAAGGGAGTACTAAGACATTCGTCGTCTTTGTAAATTTTTGGAGCACCTCTACACTCTGATTCTAGGTTTGTATGCTTCTAGTGTTTCTTTACAAAAAAATTCCAGATTCGCATACATGTTTTTCAAGAGTTAAAACATCACTCATGAAAAATTTAAGGAAAAAAAACTCTCAGAGCTTGGAGAAATAAAACTGATATATGTGCAGAAAACAAATCCAACATTCATTGTCCAACACTACAACCAACACAAAAACTGGCACAAATCACAATCACACACAATAAAAACGTACGAAATCCAATTCAAACTAATCCTATACAGTACATTTAAAAATAAAACTACAGAAACCTCTGATTATATTGAAAATCCATATAACAATGCCAAAAGTTAATCCAAACACCGAAGGCTATTGAATAAAAAATTGGTACCAAAATATAATGAACAAAATGGACAAAAAAATAATTAGATTTTCAAAATCATTGAGGATTTTTCGGTTTAGTAATAACAGAGGAGGGAAACAACTGGATTTCGCTGGAGACCGAAGTAGGAGGAGAGAAGCTAAGCGTCTGATGAAATCGATTTTGAAATTCAACCGTCGAGAGGCTGAGAGGAAAGGGGCGGTTTCGTTTTTTTTTTTTAATTTGTGTAGTAGAATTTTGGGAGAATGTTCAACTTTAACCTCAAATATGTAATTTGTTTTTTTAGACCACTTTAAAATTGTCCTTTTTCAAAAAAGAATTGCAAATATAGCCTCACATTTGATTATTCCGCAAAAGCAGCCTCCCGCTATAACTGATTGGTTTGTGCAAATTCACTTTTCGGACATGTGGTGAAGTTCTAGATTGAAAACTTAGAGATAGGCCTTGGAGACCATAGGTTCAGGTCGAATGGGACTAGAAAAGAATAATATTTAGAATAAGTTATTAATTTCGGCTAATTTATCCATGTTATTCATCTAATTTTATATCCAGAACTATACCTCACTGCCCAAATTCTTGCCTCTAGTAATTAAATTTCAACACCAAAAATAAATTACCTAGACTAAGAATCTTGGCAATACTGTAGAAGAAGAAAAAAAGTGTACCTGTAGGATTTTCATCCACAATATCACCAAACATAAGATGATGTGCCAAGCCAATATCACAATCGGCATAATATACAATTGCACCTTCATATTCAATAGCCCTATTCAACATCATGTAGGTGGAATTCCACCTTGTAGGAACATCCAAGCAAAAAGACTTTTTAACAAGATTTTCATCTTCACAACATTCTTGGAACTTTTTCCACCTAGCGGGGGATTGCCTAATGTATCTTACCGCTTGCCTAACTCGTTCAATAGACACATTTACTTCCTTTATACCATCTTGAACAAATAAGATTTACAATATGGGTCATACACCTCAAATGAAGGTGACTACCACCCATTAGGTTGGTCCCCCACTTGGTTAATTGCTTAGACAACTCAGTTACTGCCACACTATTTGAAGTAGCATTATCAACTGTAGCGGTGAAAATCTGCTGCAATCCCTACTCATGCAAACACTTACTACTAGACTTTGCAAGATCTTCACCTCTATGACTAGAGATTGGACAAAAATGATAATTCTTTTATGCAAAGTCCATTTTATATCAATCCAATGAGCGGTAATGACCATATAATTGATTCTTTGCATGGAAGTCCAAGTATCAGTGGTTAAACACACCCTTTGTGGTGATTCCTTAAAAACAGCCATCATTTTATTATTTTCTTCATCAAAAACATCAAAACAATCTTTAGCCTAAGTGGTACAAGAAGGAATGCGGAAACAAGGTAGTGCTACTTTCATAAATTGTTTAAAACCTTCTTTTTCAACAAATCTGAAAGGAATTTCTAGACTCTTCTTGATCAAATTCCCATGGAACAACAGCTACATCACCCTTGTTACACTCTACAACTGGTTGAAATACTAATTTTGATTGTTTAATATCAATATTATAAGGCATCTTCTTGCATTTGGGTATATGACCAAGCATTGACGTCGTAACATGTTCTTTTGTGTCAGCAAAATACTCTTGCTTACAATAGTTGCAAACACCCTTATCATTTCCATCCGAATCAGTTTTACGAGTAAAATGATCCCATGCATGAGATCTCTTTTTCCTTTCTTTCTTTACTTTAGACTCAATAGTTTGAGTTTGACCTATTGCATTTGAATTAGAAGCTCCACTTTCACCAACAACCTTATCAATTATGATATTTTCAGCCATGATGCTTTCACAAAATAAAGCGAAAAGATATAAAATAATCATTAATTGAACTATTTCAGGTAATCAACAGATTAAAAAATGTTGATTTCACATAAGAGAACCACTATTTCAGTTCTCCTTTTGATCATCAATACCACAAAAAGAAAAGGATAAGGACATGCTGAACCAGCCCACTGCCGTCTTGATGTATTAAATAATTCGTTAGCGACGGCAAACAAACGAAAATTTGTTCTCATTACACACAAGGCAGCAAGTTGAAGACTACTAAGTACAAACAAAGGAGCCAAACTAAATGCCAACTCAAAAAGAAAAACAGTAACGCCAAACTAAATGTCAATTCAACAATTTCAATTGTAGTTTTCTTATTAATCGAATCCAAACGTCGCAGTGAAATTGTGAAATAAAGTGCAATTTACACTTACCGATTGAAGAGAATGAGAAATCGTGAGTGCCTGAGCAGAGTTTTAATTCTGAAAGTGAAATTGTGAGCTTCTGACTTCTGCCTTCTGAGAGTGAAATCCAGGCAGTGAGCTTCACTTGTGCTGTTAATCCTTCAAACAAGCAGTAGCGAGATCTTTTAACTGCAGCAAGGGAAAAGTGAGAAATTGAGTACCAAGGTTTAATGGTTGGACAAAATGGACTTCTTTAGATCCAAAAGTATAATCAATACTTAAAAAATCCATAAATCGTGAATATGCAAAACGGTATATTTGTTGTCATGCCAAAGAAACTAAGATATGTTGAGAAACTACAATCAACAAATAGGAAGAATTGTGAGAACTGAAAGCCAAATAACTTTTTATTTTATATGAAACAATATACATTAAAAGATACAGCTGAGCGGAATCGTGAAATCGTCTGAGCACTAAGAAGTGAGCAAAATTCGAGAGTGAATCAGTGAAATCGTGACTCGTCGAGGAGGAGCGAGACTCGCCGTCGCCTGAGTTTATGAGGAACGAGTTTCGCCGTCGCGGTGTCGCCTTGCCTTGCCTTGCCTCGACTCGATTCGCCAGAGTTTATGAGGAGCAGTGGCGGTTTGAGAAGACAAATAGAGAACTGTGGTGAGTATGGTCTACCGCTGCTGAGTCTTCTGGGTTCTAAAGCTTAAAAGTCCTGAATCTCGGATAGCTTGGTTTGGAATAAGTTATTGATACCTTGAAATAAAGTGAATAATTTATCCATAATAAATATAGATAACTTATTTCATCATATTATTTCAATCTTGTCAATCAAATAAGACACTAAAAATTTATTTTTAAATTATTTTTTTATCCCAAAACTATTTATACTAATCATTTACACCAAACTCCCCCCAAACTGGCTAACTGAGTAACTGGGAATTGCCGAATTGGGATTGGAAATTGGAATGGGAAAATATTGGGAATAAGTAACTTTTAATGGGTGTTATCGGAGTATCGGGTGCTCCGAAATTTCTTCTCCCAAAATTGAGCCCCGACCCAATAAGCCAATAAGTTGGACTAGTAATCCGACATCCAACCCAATAACCCAAATTTCCAATCCGTTATCTCGAAAATCGATTCAGATTATTGGTTTGATCCAAATTTTACACAGTCTTACTGAATTAATTACAATTTATAATATAGAATATGCGCGGAATGCGATTCTTAATAGTCCACTGTTGACGAAAACCACATTATGCCTTTATAATATTTACTTGGTTCAACAAGGGCCTCACGGTTTCACCCTTCCACTATTTCTTCTCTTCCTCGCTCTATTCAAATTGCTCTCTTTCTTTTCCTTTTTTTTGGTTGGAGGTTGATGTATGCATCGGTCCCTACCCCTAATTCTGTCAGGTTGCCCATTAATTTGGGCTATGTATTTTATTTTAGAAAAAAAAAACACTTGTACTAAAAAAAAATTTATTTATTTACAAGTGATTACTCCTTACTTTTATATCTTGTGGTTTTAATTACTAATGTACATTTACTGCTCAGCGCTAAACGAGTCACGTACAATTTGCCGCCTTCTTTTCCGAAGTTACCTTCTACTGTCAAAATTCAAATTTCACAGGATTTGAAGTTTCAATTCCATTGATGGATAACCTTAGAATTTTAGTGCAGCACAATGGAACTTGAGATTCAAATAATCACTATAATAATTATCACGTTGAAGCAATTTTAGTCAATTCTACTTCCAACTTCACAAATCTGGTCGAAACAATAGCAACAGATCTACAGAATAAAAAAATTGATCAATTATTGTCTGATACCATTAGAGTATATATATATATATATTGTGATGGCATCAACGAAGAAAAAGGCACTGCTTCAGTAAAACAAATGCTCAAAATTAATCATTGATACCATTAGAGTATATATATATATATAGTGTGATGGTATCAATGAGGATAAATGTTTGTTATCTTATTTAAATGACAATGTATGTATGTTTGAGTTTCTTAAGAGATTGATACTTTTAGAGTATATATATACTCTGATGATATATCAAGAAATTTTTTTTATATATATACACTTCAATAGTATCAAGAAAAACAAAGCAATAATTCAATAAAAATAGGTGCGCTGGTCATGTGAATAGAACAAGTGGTCAGTCAAGAGCGTTCACGTTCAGAAGATGAATGGAGTGGGAGAAGGTGTGGGCATATTAGGAGAGATATGATTATGAACGAAATTACAAGGGGTAAAGTGTGAGTGCCCTCCATGACGGACAAGATGAGGAAAATGAGATTGAGATGATTCGTGAATGTGAAGAAGAGGTGCACAAATGTGTTTATAAGGAGGTGTGAAAGGTTGATTGTATCGAAGAGTTAGAAGAAGCAAAAGTAGGCTAAAGAAGAACTAAGGAGGTGATTAGACATGGCATCATAACTTCAACTTATCGAGGACATGACCCTAAATAGAAAGATATGAATATCGATTTTTAAGATAAAAGTTTAGTAGATAGTCAAATGATTAACACTTTATATGATAGAAGCAAGGCGCTAACCTCATGTCCTTATTAGTAGTATTAGTTTCTTATTTTAAATATGGATTAATATATGCTGTTTAATTTGCTTTGTTTCTTGTCATCTCGTTGTACGGATATGTTATTTGTATTGTTTAGATTTGTTATGCATATTTTTAATAGTTATTTGTACATAAGCTCTTAAGACATTAGTATCATCATATTGGACAAAATTAAACTCAGATTTAATATTTATTCATATATTTTTCAATTTTACGTACGAAATATTAAACTATCATTTAACGTTTAAAATAACTAATAAAATTGACATCAATTGAAATAGCAAAATAATTTTACAGATGGAGTCTGAAATAGAAATGCCTCACAAACTCTCCAAAAACTTGTTCAAATTATTATATGAAGAACCTCCCACTTTCACAGCATCCATAGCCAAATCTCTATATCTCTTCACATTCCTTCTGATTTCATTTCCTTTCTCTCCATCTCCCATTAAAACTTCCAAACACATCTTTAACTCTTCTCTTTTCACAATTCCTTCTTCTTTTGCAACTCTTGCTCTCACTCCTGTTCCCCAAACTTCCTCCACCATCTTGATGTTCGTCATTTGGTCGGAGAATTGTGGGAATCCAATCAGCGGCACGCCAGCTACCATGCTTTCTAAAGTCGAATTCCATCCACAATGACTCACGAAACACCCGATCGACTTATGAAAAAGTACCTATAAGAATCACACGATTTTCTTATTAGTCCATTCTAAAGCCAATGGTACACCATTCTAATCATCAAAATAGATTTGAGTTGAACTTCTCATCCTATAAAGAACAACTCGATGCACAAAGTATTAAGCGTTCACGTACAGTGGCGGACCCACATGGTATTCAGGGGTTCATCTGAACCCTTTCGGCGAAAAATTATACTATTTATACGTGGTTAAAATATTTTTTTTATGTATAAATAGCAGATATCGAACCCCCTTCGACTAGTTCGTGTGTCTACTTTTTCAGATTTTGAACCCCAATATTAAAAATTCTAATTCCGCCACTTCACTGTTCACGTAGGGTCTGGGTAGAGAAGGGTGCACTCAAAAGCTCTACTCTAATGCAAGTAATAACTACTACTTTTACAGCTCGAACACGTGACCTGTAAGTTGACAAATTTACCATTGCTCCATGACTCACCTAACGTTCGACATTACAACATATTTAAAAAAATCATATTTTGAATTCATTTTTTACTTTTAAAACTCCGTGCCCGATCAAACCATACCATATGAATTCAAAGAGATGAAATAATTTAAACATTACCTCTATTTGTGAACACCAAGGAACTATCATCCCTTTTCCATTTAACCTATAGTTTTCATCCTTCTTAATCTTGTCATCTTCTTTGCTTGATCTAATTACCCATAAAAATGGCCTTTCACTTTCCAATAAACCCTGCAAAACCTCTTCCTTCTGCTCCTCTTTCAGCATTGCTATACTCCCAAATGCTACATAAACAACCGAACCTTCGGATTTCGAATCTAGCCACTGGCAATAAGTTTCAGATTTTTCAAACAAATCACACCCAAAAGACTTGTCTTCTTCTATTTCATTTCCATCGAAAAAAGCTGAAGGAATCAAAGGCCCAATCGAGTAGATCCCAATTTTGTCGAGAATTTTCAAGGATTTCTCTTCTAATTTGTCAAAAGTGTTGATGAGAACACAAGGATTAGGATCGTGTTCGAGATTTTGTATGTGTTCTCTCATTATAGGGATCATGAAAGAAGAGTAAGGACCATTCTGCAACAGGACGGAAGGAATATCATCGCGCGAAAACAGGGGCAATTCCGGTAATTTGATTGGGAATGAGAGCTCATTTTCTTCACTAGTAGAGCTGTAAACTCCATTGTTATGGATGGAAAACAAATGATGATAAATCGCAAAAGCAGTAGCAGATTGAATTGCTGAAAAAGCTGACGGCACGTTAATCTCACGCGCCACCTCTGCAACCCAAGGGATGAGAAATGTGTAAACTAAGAAAGTAACTGGATGACCGTCGCCGTCAAGTTTACCGAGAAGGATTTTGAGATTTTCCGATCCCACGCGCTTTAACTCTTTCAAGTAAGCAGTGATGTCCGTTTTAGCTAAGCCGTCGTCGTTGCCGTCGGAGAAGGAAGCGTAGAATAAACCTTCGATGGAAGGGAGGTTGTTCAGCTTGCGGAAGCCATTGACGGTGGTGACAAAGGTGCAGCGAGCACCGGCGCGTGAGAGGTTTTTGGCGAGCTGGAGAGTGGGATTAATGTGGCCTTGGGCGGGAAGAGAAATGACAACGAAATGGTGCTGCTTCATTATTAGGAGTACTGTTTTTGACTAATGTTGGAAAACTGGATTTATATATCTCTCATCCACCGATTCTTTCATATTAAAATATGATTAATCGATATAATTTCTCTATTTCGTAAAGATGCGATTTTTGTATATTTTATTTTTTTTAGAAATTATATGTGAAATTACACTATTTTTTTATTGTTATCACTTTTTTTTTAACTATACATGTTAGTATCAATAAGCATGTTTTAATTGGGATTGATGTATATAATTAGAAGTAAGTCACATATTCTTATGATTAACTTATCTACGTAATGAGTACTTCAAAAAAAACACAGAGACATTTTAAAAATTTAAGTCAAAATGGTTAATAAAAATATTATATCATGTATTCAGATACTTAATTAAAATATATGATAATTCGAATATCTAAATAAAATTTATAAATAAATTTCAGCCTAATACTTTTATTAGTCAATTAAGTTTGCCGGCAATCTATTTGTTTTCTATAGTTTTGCTTGACCTTGTCAAGAACGGTTGCTTACGTGATTGATAAGTTAGAATGTTATTTTAATCAAATTGTTTGTTTAGATATGGTATAGCAATTCATAGTAGGGATATTTTTAGATAAAACTATTAACTCCGTATATTTTAAATTAATTTTATGACGGACTTGTTTTTAATTTTTGCCCTAAATTTACCGCTAGTGTTTAGAGACTAAAGTCATGTGGAGACAACTTGTGGGATAATAAGATATGCAAAACAATTAGTTTGTTGTGAGGGCCATAAATTAAAGGGAAAAGGGTTAAATATGCCGCTGAACTTATCGAAAATGTCTAGATATATTCTTCGTTTGAAGTTTGGCTCACTCATACCTTCGCCGTCGATATTTGGACGCATATATACCCCTTTCACCGTCAACTGCTTTGTTGAAATTTTTATTTTTTTTATATATTACACATGAAATTGTCAAATCATCATTTAATTGACACATGACATTTATATTAACTAATCAAAAACCATTATAGTACACAACTTTCTTTTTTAAAAAAAAGCCTAAAAATTATCAATCAAGATTTGAACAAAATTATTGTCCAGCTACATCCTTCTATAAATAAAAACACCCATCATATCTCCAAATAACCCAACAATGAATTAAAACCCTATCTTTACAAGAAAAATCACCCCATTAATAAAAAAAAAAGCAATCTTTCTGCAAACCCAGATGTACAAACTAAAAAAATGTGTATTTGGGTTCTTTTTTTCCCCCCTTAAGTTCCTGTTGACAGCTGAAAATCAAAAAAAAAAGGTCAAGAATTCTCGCAATGGAGAAAAAAGAAGATGGGACAAATGAGGGAAGATTGACGAGAGAGAGAGAGAGATTTTTGAGAAAAACTCGAAACAAATTTAATTTTGTGGAAAAGCAAGGAGCATAGAGAAAGGAGGAGGATCGATTTTGAATTATTTAATATTCTTTTGTTTGTATCTTCTGTTATTTTTCCTTTTGTCTTTGTTGTTTTAACATACTCAGCATTTTGATGATTTAATATAAATGTCATGTGTCAATTAAATGATGATTTGACAATTCCACATGTAATATATAAAAAAAAAAAAAATCAACAAAGCAGTTAACACTGAAAGGAGTATATATGCGCCCAAATGTCGACGGCGAGGGTATGAGTGAGCCAAACTTCAAATGAATGGTATATCTAGACATTTTCAATAAGTTCAGGGGCATATTTGACCTTTTTCCCTGAATTAAAAACCAACACAGAATAGGGCGAAAAGTTAACCATATTAAACTTATTTCCTCTCTGAACATCAATCACAAGCCTCAAGATACTTCACATAACATGACACAAAGGAAGCAAAATTGTCCACAGATGTATATGGGATATACTTTAAATTATGAATGAAGTCCAAAATAAGCAAATGTTTTCAAAGACTTCCTATCCTACAAGCCTTAATCCAATAAACTACAACTATGAATTCAATACAAAAACAGACACAAACTCTTTGTCTGGTAATGACTTTAACAAAAAAAGGAAGTCGCCGACATAAACTTTCGCGTTCAACAGCCTGAGGGAGCAAACATGCCATTTGACTTGAAAACATAATCCTCTTCCCATATAACTATAGAGAACAATGCGTCCCATTACCGTTTATTTTCATAGGAAGCAAAAGTACCTCCACATATCTGAAAGAATGTCATATGTAGTCTTAGTTTTCCAAATAATATCTGGGTCTGACCTCTCATCTTACGAATGATAGGAAGAAAATTATGAACTTCCGACAAGACGCTGGCAGGATAGATGAGGCAAACTCAATGAGATTTTCACATAATCGAGACAAGCATCAACAGTAAAGCTCCATCTTTCTTCTCGTGTCAAGAAGATTGCACAGCCAGACGCTGAAGATGCTCAAAGAACACTTGAAGGCTCACATCATCTGTAAAGATAACGTCTGATCCAGCTGCCATATCATTTGCATTATTGTACGTGGCAGATGGATTCAACTTTGCCAAAAGGAATCTTGCCTGTCCAGCATGAGCGAAATGATGTTATCCCCAAATGACGAACTTACAATTGCTCCTACTTCTCAATAGGCATGTGGGCCTCACACATAGCACAAGGCAACAATATTTAAACAAAAGAATGCATTTGTTACCTGGGAGCCATGCTGATCACACACTACCAGTCTTGGAACAGGAAACCTCTCACGGATGATTGCTTGGGCCTCATCATGGGGAACTTGCAACAGTTGTGCAAATGCCTGAAAAGAGGAGAAAGGGAAAAAAGAATACATATTTTTGTTTCATGAGCACAGTATGAAAATACATCATGCTAGTACAGCACAAATTCTGCATGCTTGAGGATGAAGAAGAGATTTCCGAGTCTTCCTCTTTCATCATGAAGCATCGGCAGACTGAAGCTACCACAAAAAAGAAGAAAAAAAATATCGCTAGATGAGAGAAAAACGTGAGGCATACCTGGTGCTCAGGCTGGTCCTGGTATCCCATGTTTCTCCATTGAGCTATTGTCATTCCATGGAAAATAACTACACTAAAATAAGAATCCAACAAGAGAATGCGATCAGCTGCAATGGATGCCACATCCAGCAAAGCAGGAAAAGGCAATGAATTGAATGAAAATGCCGTTAGTGTTGGCTGAATCATGACAGCAGCATTGCTTATGCCCTCCCGATTGAGCAACATGCGGAAATATGCTGTCTCATCTGGACTATTATTGAACACCTGTGACACATATTTTAGTGAGAAACGAGACATGTACATCCATGAAATCAATTTGTTATGTTATTGACACTGAGACAAGAAAGAACATCCTGAGCTATATTACTTGTAAGAACTGGGACCGCCGTAAATGAAACATGAATTGAGGGAACAATGAAAAAGAGGGATTCAAAGTGAATGAGCTGGGGTCATCCTTCCGATAATCACCAAACTTGGAGCACAGACGAATGAGATTACGATCTAGCCACCTTGTGGCATCAAAATCTTCCTGAAATCAGTTATAAGGATAAAACAGAAATGAGAATTGGGAAATTATATAGTTCAAGCACGAGATGATAAGCGAATGTAATATTTTACCACGATTCATGTTTTAAGGATTAATTCCTCCCTACTTCAAGCACACCCAACCAACCTTGTTACTTCACTATTTACCAAAGCATGACAAGGTTACCCTCTGAGTACTGTAAAAATTTATGCAGAAGCAAATAATAGTCTAGAAAAGTTACCTCCATCTCCATTTTGTAAGAAGCTAATCTAGCCACAACAACCGCAGCAGTCTCTTGATCGAATCCTTGCACCAATTCCTGGAAAAACAGATTTCTTGCAGTGTCAGGATTAACAAACACTCACATGCTCCCCAAAAAGTTCGAACAATGAGTTAAAATTCCTCAACAAACTTATTTAAAAAATGAGATAAAATTCCTCAACTACTTGAAGCAAGAGCAAAATCCAAACGGGACATTGTCGTTTGACGAGATACCCTTAGCAGGAAGCCCTTCTCAGAGGACTTTATTGAACTTTCAACTGAATTTGAGGTTCTTGGGTGATTGACTCATAACCAGTATAGAAATGTCAAATATTTAAGATGTCTTGAACTGAAAACTAACTAGCATGAAATAGACTGAATAATGTGGTCTCTCTCTATCTCTTAAGTTTTCTTTCTATGTTCTCTTGTTTGTGGGGCCAGAGGAATTAAGGATAATCAAATTCTTCTTTTGTCCTTTAGCAAAAAACTGCCTCACAAAGGACAACTCAGAAGATACATTTGAATTTGGAGCTCTACAGAAGAGAACAGTAACGGAGTAAATTATGTAACAAATGATACTTCTAACTCAAGCTTTTAGTGACGCACCTCATTACTAACAGCAGCATCAACCCATCTTCTAGTAACGGTGGTGACTCGTAGTTTTGTTTGACCATCAGGGCTCTGGTAACTGCATTTACATCAAAGCCGGCAAATTTTAGATGTACAGTAACTCTTCTTTTCCTATATATAGTGTTGTTCAAGAAGAAAAAGTGTAACCTATCCATTAATAAAATCTCAGCTTAAAATATTTATTAAAAAAAAAACACTAAAGGATATGAAAGAAATAGAGGTTAATGTTCCTAGTGTTCCAAGCACCTCGTGAGGAACTGTATGTACAATTGCGGATTTATATTGCCTGAAGGGTCTGATTTCTCACTAGATGAGACATCAAAGAAAACAGTTAAGCAAGTGTTTTTGTCGAGACCACACAGCTTCCAAGCTGTAGTATTCCCCTCACCGGTAACCGTGTTGGAAACAGCAGGTCCTTTCTGCATACACCAAATGATCAATATCAACTGCCAAACTGCAACTGAAAGAGTTAAATTTTCTTTTGCAGGGGAATAAGTTTCCAGAATAGAATTTAACTGTGTAACTTTAGGTAAAAATACCCACTACTGATAGTATGTAAAAGTTTAGTAAACCAACCTTGTCTAATGATGTGCATGGTCCAATTATCCCTTGAATTTTAATATCCTTGGAGCAGTTGATCTCTAATGTACCACTGAAACAATTTAATGTATCAAATTCACTGAATTAAAAATAAAATGCAACTGTAGCAGTAGAGAGTCAGAATCCTGTGTTATGTTGTTATGTATGCAATATTTATGCTGCAAAAAGTACAACTAATATGAATTCAAATACATACTTCTGTAAGACTAAAATTCATGAGAATCACTTGCTTAACAAAAGTTCCCAACTTACCAAGGTATATCCTTTTTGTGTTGAGGATGAATTTGGGGAGAAAAAGCGTTTCAGGGTTTTGTACTTCATCATTGTGGAGAATGCAATGAGAACTTTTATGAAATAAAGTAGAAAGAAAAGTCAAGTATACATCGAAAACACCATAAAACGTGTACCAAAATTCTCTCTAAGCTCTAACCATTCTGCCAGTCCCTTAAGTTTTAACCCAACTAAATCGATCAACTAGAGTGTGAGGATTTCAACTGGTTGTTTTCACGCTGCGCTTTTATGAAACTAAAGGATAACCAAATAGGGTATGCAATTTTCGAAAACTCAATCCATCAAACAACTACTATCAATCAAAAAAATAGTTGGGATATATGATTATCATCTGCTCTATTGGGGCATATTTCATTCTAACACCAGCATGTAATTTGTCTTTGAAATCGAGAATTCTCTAAATCTTAAGGTTCTCCAAATCTCACAGTTGCCTCTGTCTGGACCTACTGTAAGGGCAACAATAACTAAACCTGAATCTCAACTAGTTGGTCTTGACTATACGGATCCTAGCTTCAATTATACTCAACTTTTAGCTAAGTCTACATCGAGTCCTGTCTTTTGAGACATTATGCAATATTAGTTTCCAAGAAAATCTAGCCAAAGGATGAGCAGTCTAGTTTCCAATACAATGGAAAAGGCGAAACACCCACAATCTATCTAAATTGTAGTGTCCAACCATATCTAATTCAGCCTCCCTCCCTCCCAGTTTCAGTGATTTCTTCTTCTTGTTTCTGATTGTAGCTAGGGATCCATTCCTGTAATGACCTCCATGTTTTGCGGGAACAACCTTTTTATAGGTAAGAAAGCTGGACATAAAGCTTTCATTCAGATAACATCAAGCCTTAACTTGATTATTAGGTACCAACACGTTATTTTTAAAATTTTTCCATTAAATTCATTAACAGATATGAACTGCATCTATTACAGAACTGATTCTTCGTTTTTGAGATTAAGTGCTTGTTTGGCTTAACTTATTTTAAGCAGCTTATAAACTGAAGCTAAGAAAAAATAAGTTGGGGGTAGCCCAACTTTTTTTTTGGCTTATAAGTTGTTTTCAGTTTATAAGTTGCTTTAGATAAGCTAAGCCAATCAGACTCAATGATATGTTTGGGCTTATTTTAAGCACAAAATGGCTTTAAGTTGGCCAGTCAAACACCAAAAAAAGCTGAAAACAGCTTATAAGCCAATCCAAACGGGCTATAAGAAATGACGTGTGAGCTGAATTTGATTATGATGACTTTCTATCAAGATCACCAAATTTACTCATAAGAAAGTTGGACATATAGCTTTAGTTTGATAATCAAGTACCATCTTGTCAGTTCCTTCCAATTTTTTCATTGAATTCAACTGAACAAGATATGCACTGACTCTATAACAAGGGTCATCCCTTTTATTCACAATTTCATATATGTTGAGTACTTTAACCCATTCTCTACAGTTATCAACATAAAATCCCCCTCACTGGTATACAGATTGGACCCCAAAAAATAAAAACAACCTCCAGACAAGTATATCTTATATCATAGATACTTATAACTTTAGTGCCTCTTGCTAGAATAAGTCCAGGACATGAAGTTAAATTTTTTTCACATTCAAAACAAGCATACTGAAAACATAGCAAAATTAGTGTCCTTTGCAAATGAGACAGAGCAGAATAATATCTCAAGAAGCTCACTTGAAGGACAGCCCAAGAGACTGTTCACCATCTTCAAATATTTGCTTGAAAGAATCTTTGAAAACAGAATGACCAAAGCTTTCAGCTAGAACAACTAATCCTCCTGTTTTTTCAATAGCTACTTTCATCTCAGCAACCCCAACCTGAAACACAGAATTATTAGTACAACATGAGATCATCTGCTTCCAATTCACCAGCAGCATTAATCAGTCTAAATTAGCCTCTCACCTTACATGCATAACACATCAAAACCAAACAAATTAAAAGTACGCATGATAGAACTCAACACACTTGAGTCCAAATATAACACACCAAACATATGATGCTCAGATGTTGTAACATTTGTTCAATCAGTTTACATAAATACACACATGTCGTAGCTTTTAAAAATCCAGTATAATTGTAAACAGACGTCAAGATCAAATGCATGATTAGTAACTAGTGAAACAACAGCACCTTCATTGAAGTGATTCAATGACACATAACACACATGTCACCATGCCAAAGCTACTACACAGACAAACCTGATCAAGTGCTGAAGCAAACACATCCAAGACGTGACCTTGACTAACAAGCTGTTTTGCGAGTTCCTCATAGAAATGGACAGCCTTTTTGAAAAAGGGTGCTGCATCCTTGTGCAGATCCTTATGAGAACGAACTGGTTCTGATAGATCTTTAGACACAATCTGCAAAAACAAGGAGATTAGTCAAAGAAAAGGAAAGCCATTGAGATTCATCAGTAGTAAGGATTTAATTAACCCAGGCAATAAGTGGTGGTAGAGACAAAAACAGGAAACAATTGGTTTTTCTTATTAAGGATCCAATTAAGTGTCATTCTCATGAAGATGCGGGTAACTGTATTCCTGACTCAAATATGTTTCAACAATACGGCTTTTAGCCTCACAATTTAGGCCAGCATCAGAGTGATTGTGTCTTTCCATGAACCTTGGCAGAAGGTAAAAAGAGCAGCAAGCGACCATCTTTCTTAATAACCGTGGTGTTTGAGCCAGCTTGAGCGCACCTCGACTAATTTCACGGGGTAGTTACTACCTCCCATCAGCACAGGTACCAAGTAACTCTATTCACCAAGGTTTGGATAGATAGAAAGAAACCATCTAGTGTTTTTTTGACTCTGCAAAGAATTGACCCTAGGACCTCATGATTGTCAACCCACTTCATGACCAGTCGGCCACACCCTTGGGTGCGCAAGCGACTATATTAATGATAAGACAAATATAAGCTACAAGGTTCATTTACGGAAGTGGATTCCGAGAGTTATCAATACTTGCCGAGAATCTCAAAGTGTATCACAACATTCATGTTCAATGGGAAAACATAGAAGTTTGCCTAGTTACCTTGATTAAAACTAAGAGTGGTTTTGGTAGGGAGGAGAATTTTTTCATTAAAATGCTTTCCATGTTTCACCATGAGAAAAAACATTTCTGAATCATCTTGCAGTGTTTGGTAAGGCATAAATGTGGGTACATTAATCGAGCAAGTAACTGCTAAGAGTGATGATAGTGTTCTAGTGATATTTTGAGCATTAAAGGTCGATAATAATGCTAAGTGTTAATTCAAGCAAGTAACAAGGAGTAGAAGTTACGATATTTGAGAAGGAAAGTGGCTTTCTCCAAAAGCAAGAGAAGCCAATTTCTCCATTTTGATGAAAAGTAGTTTTCTTCCAGACATTATTCCCCACAATTCATAGTAGCTAACACTTTGCGTAGTACCAGACACACCATAAATAGACATTCAAACCCATAATTTAGACGTATGCAACCATGAAAATCTCGACCTTATCATAAGCATCAACTCAAACAAAGAGAACCTTTTCTTCCATAGGTTGGGAAGACAAGTAATTTGGAAAGTGTGATGTGACAAGCAAAAAAAAATAGTGAAAAACAGATTGAAAGGCTCACCGTCCCAGGTCCCTCTGTGCATGGACCGCCCACTAAGGCCATGATCCGAGCACCAGCACCAGCTACACAAGCTCCAAGCATTCCAGCTGCTACACTCAAAGCAACACCAGTGCAGCGTAATGCTCTATTCCCCTGTGGTACTGGCCATTGATCCGTGCTCAATTCATCTAACAACTACAAAAAGGATGCAGGAAAATAAAGTCAATACAAAAATTACTAAGCTACATTGCTACATCAATCAAAAAGATGATTATTATCAACTGAAACCGACAGAATTCAAGGTATATTCACACTCCGAAGCAGGCAACAAGAATCTGGTAACACCAAGATTAGGAAACCCAATTTGTCCACCACCACCCTTCTGCATCCCGGGGGCACCACCAATTCGTCTAAGCCCCAATTGATCCAAAACTTGATCTTTCGACAACTCCTTCGATCCCCGAAAAACATACACCTTAGACATATCTGAAAACCCCAACTCATGCACTTGAACCTGTGTACCATACGATATAAACCCCACCATAGCATTATCCGGCAACATATCAATAGCCCTTTTCAACCCGGATTTCGCAAACTCCAACTCCTCTTCCAACATACAAGTATCCAAAACAAACAAATAAATCGGAGAAACAGAAGATTCCGGTAAAGGGTTTTGCGGGTTAGGATTAAAACTCTGTGGAGTTTGTGTAGGGAGCGTATATTGAATCGTGGTGAATTGAGGATAAAGCTCCCCAGGTACATTAGTTTCAGAAATACCGGAATAATGCTGAGGGAAATGGTTACGCTGGAAACAAAAAGGGCAGATCCAGATTAAAGCTTGGAAATCGACACGAGCAAAAGGGTTGAGAACAGCAGTACAGGTTTTACATCGGAGAGGTACATAAGGAAGTGTAGGAAGATCAGTATGAGGACGGATCAGATGGATCGATGAAGCAATTGGGATAACGCACTTGCTAGCTTCAACTTTTGTTCTAGGCCAAGCATTCCATGTCATACGAACTCCATCGATCCCTTCAGCATCAGGTTGTGCCATCTCTGTCGCCATTGATCCAACAAGAAACACCAAAAAACAATAAAAAGTTCTTCCCTTTTACAATTTCCGGGTGTAATTCGAGATACCCAGATACAGAAAGTGAAATTGGCGCGACCCCAAAAGGGAGGAAGGAAGGGTGGGTGGGTGCGTGGGTGGGTGGGGGTGGGGGGTAGAGGGGTCACACCGAGGAAACAAGGACGAAATCAGTCAACAGTGGGAAGATGGAAGGAGGACAAGACAAAGGGGTGGAGGTGAGGTGAGTTGGTTATGCTAATCTTGAATGAATTTGGGGATTTTCAACAATAGTAGATGTAAATTAATATAGTATTTATTTTATAATTTCAACTTTGGTGTGGAATTACACTCAATTTACTGTTGTTAGGGGTCGTTTGGCAGTTATTTTGGAGAAGAGTTATGCAGGTATTAAATCTTACATAAGTAATACCACGGTTGGTAGTTAGTTAGGAGTAGGGATGGGCATTTGATACTTCGGTTTGGTTTTATCAAACTTCAGTTCGATTTTTAGTTTTCGATTTTGAAAAGATTGTACACCGAATACTGATCCCAACTAATTTGGTTTGATTCGATTTCTTCAACTTCGCTTCGATTTGGTTCAATATTTGAGGATTTTGTGACGATTTAATCGCTGCTAAAGGTCTAGTTTCTTGTGGTGAATCCTAGTGGGCAACGCTTAGGTGGAAGGATTAGTCTCACGTGGCTTACCACATCACTAAAAATTTTGGATGTTGATTCTTGAGAGTATTTGTGGTCTTTTGAGATAATGGATGGTGGCTTTTTAAATTCCAAAATATAACGGAGGATATAAGTGATCTATTTCGCATAGTTCAAAAGCAACTTTGATCCTTTTCCGTTTGTAAATTAACCTTGCTTCATATTTGTTCAGTATTTTAATTTTTAACTTAAAATTGACATTTGAAGTCCAAAATTTTGTTTTGAGATGTATTTCATATGACAATAATAAACACACACTTCTATTATTTTTATGAAATGAAATTAATGTTTGTATACAAGTTTCAACTTTTGACTCCCAAGTACTTATTTATTTCAATTTCACCTAAATATTGTGAACGCGCAAATAAGTTGAAATTTAAAGACGTTTAAAAAGTATGGAGATGAAAAAAAAATTAGTATCCAAAACTTGGTTTCACTTTTGATAAATACTTTTTGTATGATAATGTTATGTGTAGGATCATCTTGTTCTGCATTAGACGGTATAATTGTTATCTCATGTATTAAGGTTAGTAAATCAGAAATACTAAATATGAAAAGTAAAATAGTATTCGAGTCCACAAAATTCATTGTGTGTCCTTAAGGAATTTAATGTCTTCAGTGTACCCAAAGTTATGGATTATTTCCTCCCAGGATAAAACGGATAGAATGTTAAAAAAGTAACGGTACCTCAAACTTCGATAATATAAGCGAACTCAGGAAAAACAACAATTTAATCACAGAAAAACACAATTTTATTTGTAAGAAAAATATATGAAGAAGAGAAGAAATTTTCGATATTCAAAACTGAGAGGAGGCATCTCTATTTATAGCCAACAAGGGTGCGAAGTTTTTTTGGGAAGGAAAGTGTCTGTTCGGAAGGAATAGGTCCTTTTTGCGAATGAAAATATCTGTTCGGAAGGAACTCGTCCTTTTCGAATCTGCGATTTCAAATTAATACCATTTCATGAATTAGTTAATTTCAATATTAATTTCGCTATTTAATTAATTCAAATTAATTCTATGAATTAAATAAATAAATAAATAATCAACAGATTAATTTTAAAGGAAAAGGAAATTAATTAATGAGATTGATAAATAAATTTTGTCTAAAAATTATCAAACAATCACATCATTTGCCGTAGCCGAAGCTGAGCCGAGCGAGCTACGACAACGACAGCGCGAGGGGGCACCCTCCACTTAACCATTTATGAGTTAGAGGAAGTTTTTCCTAATGTAAGGACAAGACTTTTCCTTTTTTTCTACCATTGAGGGAGAAATGACTTTTAATTTTTCTTTCATTTGGTTCCCCCACATTTCCCAATTATTCTTTCTCATTCACACTCCATGTAAACCCAACAATCCCCTATATGAATGGGGAATGACTATTGTTTAAAACATATGCATGAAAAACTGTGTGATTCGTAAGTAAGAATTAATTGCATCTAGCTAAGTAGGTTTTCCTTTGAAATTTCCATAGTGAACATATATCGGATATGCTCGGTCAATCGGTAGATTTGATATTTTTGAACCGTCGAGCTTTGGTGTATACCTAGACAACATAAGTCACACAATTAACCTTTTAACTATTTTTGGTTCTCATTGTTTTGTTCATTTCAGCCATGAACACTTCTTGGTTCATAAGTGCATAGAGAACTGGCCTTACCGGATTCTCCTTGAATCGGCTTACACTTCACACTTACATAGGTGACATCTAAATGTGTTATCCTGTAGAAACATCATGTGATATGCCCTGTATCAAACTTAGATATCATTAAAAGGTCATAATGTCTTATCCTTGTTACTAAACCTTGTCGCATCATGAGAATAGATATAAAAATTATTTTGACAATGTTGAACTGTCATCAATGACTTTGTTTGATCTCCTTGAACCTAGATCTTGGGATCTCCAGTCATCTAGGTAGAGTTATCGCCACGGCCCACCATGATTTGTCCTCGGACATAATCCCATTCCTTTTGATGTTCGCTCAACTCCCTCCCTAGTTAGGCCTTTTGTAAGTGGATTCAATACATCATCATTTGACTTTATATAGTCAATTGTGATAATTCCACTAGAGAGTAGTTGTCTAACGGTATTATGTCTTCGTCGTATGTAACGAGACTTACCGTTATACATAACGCTCCGAGCTCTTCCTATTACAGCTTGACTATCATAATATATGCATATATGAGTCATTAGTTTGGGCCAAAATGGAATATCTTCTAAGAAATTTCAGAGCCATTCTGCTTCTTCACCAGCCTTGTCTATGCTATAAACTCAGACTTCATTATAGAGCAAGCTATACATGTTTGTTTGGATGATTTCCAAGATATCGCTCCTCCACCAATGGTGAAAACGTATCCACTTGTGGACTTAGTTTCAGTTGACCCAATAATCTAATTTGCATCACTATATCCTTCAACAACTCTTGGATACTTATTATAATGCAAAGCAAAATTTTGAGTGTGTTCTAAATACCCCAAAACTTGTTTCATTGCCATCCAATGATATTGATTGTGGTTACTTATGTATCGACTCAATTTACTTATAGCACAAGCTATGTCTAGTCATGTACGGTTCATGATGTACATCAAACTTTCCAGCACTCTTGCATAGTTCAATTGAGCCTGACTCTCACCTTTATTCTTAGCAAGAACAAGGTTCACATCAATTGGTGTTTTTGCACTTTTGAAGTTTAAGTACTTGTATTTTTCAAGTAGAATTTGGATATAATGAGTTTGAGACAATGCTAGACCTTGAGGAGTTTTGTGAATCTTAATTCTCAATATCAAATCGGCAACTCCTAGATCTTTCATATCAAAGTTACTAGAAAGCATACGCTTAGTAACATTCATGTTTGCAATGTCGTTACTCATTATTAACATATCATCCACATATAAACAAATAATGGCAACTTTGTTTGGAGTGTCTTTAATGTAAACACATTTATCACACTCATTAATCTTAAATCCATTTGCCAACATGATTTGGTCAAACTCCGCATGTTATTGTTTGGGTGCTTGTTTTAGTCCATAAAGTGACTTAACAAGTTTGCACACTTTCATTTTTTTACCAGGAACCACAAAACCATCCAATTGTTCCATGTAAATTTCTTCCTTCAATTCTCCATTTAAGAAAGCTGTTTTTACATCCATTTGATGGATTTCAATGTCATATACCACAGCTAGTGCAATTAACATCCGAATTGATGTAATCCCAATTACAGGTGAGTATGTATCAAAATAATCAAGACCTTCTTTCTGTCTAAACTTTGACGACAAGTCTTGCCTTGTATTTGTCAATAGTTCATTCAACTTTCATTTTTCTTTTGAAAATTCATTTTGAACCCGAGATTTGTTTTCTAGAGGAAGATCAACTAATTCCCAAGTATGATTGTTTAAGATTGAATCAATCTCAATATTGTCAGCCTCTTTCCAAAAAAATGAGTCTGCAACGAACATAGCTTCTTTGAATGTTTGAGGCTCATGTTCAAGATGAAATGTTACAAAATCAGATCAAAATAAAGTAGATGTCTTTGACGTTTACTAAGCCTTGTATTCTCTTTATTAGGTATATTTTCTTTTAGTTCTTCTCGAGGTCGTTTAGACACTTCACTGGATAATTCAAGTCTAGTTTTATACGGATATATATGTTTAAAAAATTCAGCATTATCTAATTCTATTATCATATTTTCATGAATATCCGGATGTTTAGACTTATGAACCAAAAATCGACATGCTTTACTATTTGTAGCATATCCAATGAAAACATAGTCCACAGTCTTAGGTCCTATTGTGACCATCTTAGGTTTAAGTACTTGGACTTTGACTAAACATCCTCATACTTTGAAATATTTCAAATTTGGTTTTTTTCCTTTTATTTTTCATATGAAATAGACTGTGTTTTGCTGTAAGGAACTCTATTGAGTATTCGATTTGCTGTAAGGATGATTTCCCCCCATAAGTTTTGTGGTAAACCTGAACTTATAAGTAAAACATTCATCATTTCCTTTAAAGTTTGATTTTTCCTTTCTATAATTCAATTAGATTGAAGTGAGTAAGGGGCAGTAGTTTGATGGAAATTCTATTTTCCAAACATATTTCTGCAAATGGAGATTCATACTCTCTACATCTATCACTTCTTATCATTTTTATCTTTTTATCCAACTGATTCTCAACTTCAGTTTTGTATTGTCTAAATTCTTCTCTTGCTTCATCCTTACTATTCAATAAATAGACATAACAGTATCTAGGGCAATCATCAATAAAAGTTATAAAATATTTTTTTTCATCACGAGTTGGTGTTGACTTCATATCACAGATATCTGTGTGCACCAATTCTAAGGGTCTGAAAGTCCTTTCATCAAATTTATAATGATGTTTAGCATACTTAAATTCAACACACACTTGACATTTTGATTTATTGCACTTAAAGTTAGACAATACATTTAAGTTGATCAGTTTTCGCAAGGTTTTATAATTGACATGTCCTAAGCATGAATGCCATAAATTATTTGACTCAAGTAAGTAAGAAGAGGTTTGAACTTTATTATTATCAACAATCATGACATTCAATTTGAAAAGGCCCTCAATAAGATAGCCTTTTCCTAAATACATTTCATTCTTACTAACTACTACTTTGTCTAAAATCAGAACGTATGTGAATCCATTTTTGATTAGAAGACCGGCAGAAACCAAGTTCTTTCTCATTTTTGGAACATGACAAATTTTGTTCGGCGTCACCACCTTGCTGGATGCCATTTTCAAGAATACTCTACCATAATCTTCAACCTTTGCCGTTACAGAATTTTCATATAGATAGTCTCATCAGGTGCGGTAGGGGAGTATGTAGCAAAGTCTTCTTGAATCGCACAAACATGTGACGTGGCTCTCGAATCAAGCATTCATTCTTTGGGATTTCCTACTAGGTTGCATTCGGTCAACATTGCACACAAGTTTTCAACATCCCCATTTATATCAACTAAGTTGGCTTGACCTTTGTTCTTTTCTTTCTTGGAAATACGACATTCCACAGCCTTATGTCCAGTTTTTCCACAGTTGTGGCAGTCTCATTTGAACTTCTTTTTACTGGGATAGTTCTTCGATCCAGAAGATTTCTTCCTTTTTTTTGATTTATTTGGACCATCTTTAACAATATATACTCCCATAATTGTTAAGTTTCCTCTAGCCTTCTTCTAGGAAGTCTTCTTGTCTTCCTCGATCCTGAGACGAACAATCAAGTCTTCAAGAGTCATCTTCTTTCACTTGTGCTTCAAATAATTTTTGAAGTCTTTCCATGAAGGAGACAGTTTCTCGATTAATGTCTCTACTTGAAATATTTCGTCTATGATCATACCTACAATAGATAATTTAAAATCAACAATATATTCAACAATTTTAATAATAAAACTATTGAATTTGATCATACCTTCTGCCAGGAGATCATGAATAATGACTTGTAGTTCTTGGATTTAAGACATTACAGTCTTGCTATCAACCATCTTATAGTCCAAAAATTTTGCAACCATAAACTTCTTTAAGCCTGCATCTTCAGTTTTGTATTTCTTCTCAAAAGCATACCAAAGTTCTTTAGAGGTTTTACAAACACTGAAGACGTTATACAAGCCATCTTCCAATTCATTGAGTATGTAGTTCTTGCAAAGGAAATCAGAATGTGTCCATGCCTCAATCACAATAAATTTTTCATTTCCAGGAGTTCCTTCCTCTGCCATAGGAATATCTTCATTGATAAACCGTTGTCGACTGAGTGTAGTCAGATAGAAGAATATCTTCTGCTGCCAATGTTTGAGGTCAATACCGGTAAATTTTCCAGGCTTTTCTAAAGTAGCAATTACTGTAAAAACTGGTGTTCGACTAGTTGAAGGCATCGTGTTTGCTTCAAAACTGGATACATTTGTATCTCCCATTCTGTTTGACAAAACAAAAGTAGTATTACACAACAGAATAACCAAATAGGAATATATGCTCAACTAGATGAAGTTTTTATATTCTTCAAACCGAGAAAAACAAAAATTTAATTAACTTGATGAAGATTTATTTCTCCGAACCAAGTTAATCCCTAGAGTAGAAAGTCTTTCAATTTTAGTCTCCAGCCCCCAAACAGAATATAAGACGAAGCAGAAATATACAACTTGTTTCTAGTTTAACAATGAAGTTTTTATATTCTTCCAATCGTTAATCGAATGAATCTTGAATACTGATGAAGGTTTTATATTCTTCGAATCAGTATTAGTAATAATAGTAATAAAGCTAAGTTATTCACTCTTAGTAATAATAATATATCACTCGAATCGATAAAATTTATGGTCCAAACTTTCATTAAAATGCATTCATCGGCATTTTCTTTAAGGTTGTTTAAGAGCTTAATAGTTGACTTTTCATCTCCCCGAAGTAGCAGTAAGTTAAGGCTCTTCATCAATACTTTCATATTCAGTTTCTGCATATATAGTATATTTCTTATAAATTATTATCACACAATATTTGAGCATGACTATTATACATGAGTAATTTTACAAAGAGTACAATAACAACAACAATCTAGTAAAATTCTATAACGTGGGGTCTGTGGAGGGTAAAGTGTACGTAGACCTGAATTCTATCAAGGTAGAACAACAATTTTCAAAAGACACTCGGCTCAGTAAAATCATAAAAAGAAGTCTAATTTTACAAAGAGTATATTTTTATAATAAATGTCATTGCTGTTACAAATAGAATGTTATAATATAAAAACTAATTATAGAGAAATCAAGTTGTTATAATGAAATATTGTTATAATAAGGGACCGTTATATATAAAGAGGTTTGACTATATATGGTGATAGTTCAGATAAAAAATAAAAGAACTGATAATTGAGATATGAAACCCAAGAAAAAATGATAATTTAGACAGAAAAAAATCTTTGCAAAAGGGTAGAGGTGTCATACTATTTGTATGCCTCGTTAAAACTTTATATGTGTATAAAAGATATAGAATATATACTAAGCTTGTCATCCAAAATAACGAATGAGAGAATTGCGCCACTAACAAATAACACTATAATCATCATTAGTGGCGACAATATTTGAAACTCCATTATACGAAATATTTTTCTCTACATTCTCGTTCTTTAATTTGCTTCATCGAGATAAGGAGTGCGACCACCGCCGCTAAGACATAAGACTTTTGAAATGGGCGTGCACAACACATGATGTAAGACTTCTTCTATTATCTTCATTCAAATGGATTGAACAATTCATGTGATTGTTCCCCTTTGACATCATAATTTGAAACCATGATATTTAATCAAACCGACACGAGGTTGAAATTTTATTGAACATGCAGTTTGGATTCTTAAGTTGCATTTTGTTTTTCTTCATAAACATGAGAAATCCTCGAGTTGTGAAAAATTATCAAAATTTCTGCAATTCTTACACAATCTTACCAAATGAACAAACTATAGTTTATAAATAAAATATCCTAATATCCTAAAACGCCCGTATTGATAAATTGCATATCTCCACGTTCCTTTTATAAATAAATATTATCAATTGCAAACTTTGAACTACACATAATTTTCTAAAAGATCTACTAATCAACAATAGTATAATAACTAATTATTCTTTAACATAAATCTATTTGATCTGAAACGAACAATCTCTCTATGATTTTTTTCTTTAAATGCCAAATCATACAAATATTAAATTAAAATCATGATCCCAAATTACACGTCTTAAATCATGATTTCATGTAGACGCAACGCAAATAAATACATGTTCCATGGATTTTAGCCGAATAACATGCAACATTATTCACGCAATAATAATAAAGTAGTCAAACCGACTAAATCCAAACAAAACGACACGTGTCAAACAATAAAACGAGGGTACTATAGTCTTTTCATACAAACACCAATGGGAAAAGAGCTCGTAAGTACAAGCACAACAATCACTGTTACGGTATAATAAAAACCGAAAAAGGAAAAAATTGGGATTCTCCATTTTTCTTCCACGAAAAATCTTCCTGAAGAATTCTCCATTTTCCGGCGAATTTCATTATCTCTTTCAATTTTTTTTGTGAATTTGGAGGAGGTAGTGGATGTTGTAGATCATGATGTTGTCGCTGCAAAGCGATCCACGGCAGTATCAGCAACAGTTGTTGATTTCTAGGGTTTCACATGATGGTGATCTGAGAACCGATTCGTCTTTTCCGTTTTATACGGAGTCGGGGTTGTCATCGGTGAATATCAAGTCTGAGTTATCTCGAGAAGGTAAGAGTAATAGTAGTATATTTCGAGTTTTTTTTTTGATGAATTTGTTTAGTTAGATGTTTTTAGGTTTCGAATTGAGTTTTTTTGTGGTTAAAAATTCATATCTTTATGTTGGATTTCGATGTTAGAGGGTAAAGTGAAGTATATTTCGAGCTGTTTTTTTTTTGAATTTGTGTAGTTAGACGTGTTTAGGTTTGGAATTGAGGTGTTTTGTGGTTAAAAATTCTGCTATATGTTGAATTTTGATGTTAGAGGGTAAAGCAAAGTACATTTTGAGCTGTTTTTTTTTTATTGAATTTATTTAGTTAGATGTGTTTAGGTTTGGAATTGAGGTGTTTTGTGGTTAAAAATTCTGTCTTATGTTGAATTTCGATGTTACAGGGTAAAGTAAATATATTTCGAGCTGTTTTTTTTTTGAATTTGTGTAGTTAGATGTGTTTAGGTTTGCAATTTAGGTGTTTTTTGGTTAAAAATTCTGTCTTTATGTTGAATTGGGTTGTTGAGAGGGTTTAATGAATTAGGAAGATGATTTGAGTATTAGAGATTATGGATATATATTTTTTGAAGTGGGATTTTGTTTTTGATAACTGTGGTTGGTGTTCGGGCCAGCTTGTGTGCAACTAGAGTAATTGCACGGATACATGGTACCTCCTACTAGCAATAGAGTTCTTTGCCTAACAAGGCTAGGATAGATGAGAAGGAATCACCTAGAAGTGTGTGGAAATTGATTGGGAGGGATTATTTCTATTCTTTCGAAATAATGTTGTTGTGAATTTAGTATTTGACTTGTTTTTCTATCCTTCTGTTATTTTTTGGTATTATTATTTCGAGCTGTTTATTTATGTTTTTTTATTGGTTTATTTAGTTAGATGTGTTTAGGTTTGGAATTGAGGTGTTTTGAGGTTAAAAATTCCGTCTTTATGTTGAATTCGATGTTAGAGCTTTTAACGAATTAGGAAAGATGATTCGAGTATTAGAGACTATATATTTATATATATATTGAAGTGTGATTTTTTTCTGTTATAACCGTGCTTTGCGGGCTACCTTGTGTTCACCTCGACTAATTCCATGGTATACCTTCCACCTCCCACTAATAATATGTACTAGGTAACTTTGTCCACCAAAGCTAGCACAAATGAGAAGAGATTACCTAGATGTGTGGAAATTGATTGGGAGGGATTTTTTCTATTCTTTCAAAATAATAATGTTGTGAATTTATTATTTGACTTGTTTTTCTATCCTTCAATTTTTTGTGTGGTATTAGTGTATCTTTCAGGTGATTATCACGAGATTGATGCGATAAACCAATAGGCGCTACTTAACTTATACTAGCTATAATTTTATTCTAGTAACTTTCAGTGACATGTATAAGAATGCATAACTTTTAACCAATGCATTAAGTTTATGAAAATGGTCATAACACAGCTCTAACAGATAGGAAAAAGCCATGCCGATTTATGCAGCTCAATGGATGCAAAAGCATCCAAAGAACAGGGTAGAAGCTTAAGGAATTCATGATTTTTAACTGTTGAGACCTATTTTACAAGGACTCTAAATTTGCCCTCATACCTTTGTCAACTCGAAACTAACATTTAGTGTCAGACCTGTGCTGGATTCGTCCAACAAATTATGGTTACCAGTAAGGTTAAGAACATATAGGAAAAAAAATGAAGAAGATTGGAATGGAGGAGGGATAGCCCATGCTACTTGGTTTGCTTTTAATTCCAACTTATTATGCAGATAAGGGTAACAAGCATGGGCTTAGGGTGACTAATGTCATTATTAATGATATTAGTGTCCAACAATGGCAGATTGTATTGTTAAATATAACTATTAATAGCATAAAGTTGAGATCTTTGTAGTGTTATCTAAGGCGAAAAGCACAAAAAAGCTCTAAGGTCCATTGGGGCTTTAAGCGCAAAGTGAAAATAAAGCGTGGGCTTTAATGAAAAAAGGTGCAAAGGGAAAAAAATACAAATATATATATGTTTAGTCCAAAATTGATAATTATAAACACGAATGACAAATATATGACCAAAGAAATTGAAAAAAAATCATGATAAAGTGAAATATCAATTGTTTAGTGTCATTTTTTCAGCAGAGGCTCATTGGCAAAGAAAAGTTTGCCTTAACCTTGATGATGAAACTAACCTACATGCATATAGCGCTATCCTTGTATCTTATAGAACATATGGGAATATGAAAGTCGAAGCATAGATGAATTTGACAATTGAATACAAATAATATCCAGAAATGCGAAGTAGTCCAATAATATCCGGCTATGCCAAAGTTCCCATTCATCAATGCTAAAGGTGCAACTTCACATGTCTTGCATCTCCTCCATCTTCTATGAGCCCAGCTAAACATTGTTTCTTTCACTGTTCTCAGTACTATCCACTCAAAACCAAACCATCTCATCAGCTCCCCCCATAACGAAGATGCTACCCGGTTATGTTAGAGCACGTGATATACGTCTTCCCCTGTTTCTTTGCACTTGAATCACCAACTAACCCAAGTAAGCTTTCTGTTCCTCAAGTTCTCCGCTCTCTAAGATCACCCCCCCCCGTGGCTAGCCAAGTGAAGAAGCACATTGTTAGAATAGGAATAGGTGCACACAATCCTACTTAGAATAGGAATAGAAATAAGAATAGATTATAGTATCCTACTTAGAATAGGAATATAAATATGTATAGTTTATAATATTCTACTTGGAAAATGATTGTTTTATAGTATCTATAAATAGGGTCTTTGTGTAATATTGTTCTTACACAATTCAAAAATATTTTTCTCCTATATTTCTCACATGGTGTTAGAGCCTATACGATCTTGGTAAAGAATTAAAGAGCTTCCGCTGCCGGCGGGCAGCTATTATTCATATATGCCGCTTGTCTGGCCAATGATTATGTTAGCAAAAGTCTGGGTCACCGTATATCTTTTCGGTGACTATTTTCTCATATCTAATTTGCGTAGCACCTTGTGTCTTTTCAGTGACTACATTTTCATATTTAATTTGCATAGTACCGTGCATTTTTTCGGACTACTTTCTCATACCTATTTGTGTAGCACCGTGCATCATTCTGGTGACTACTTTTTCATGTTCGATTTATGTAGCACCGTGCCATTGTTTCGGTGGCTACTTTTTCATATCTGATTTGCATAGCACCATGCCATCTTTTCGGTGACTACTTTCTTATTTGTGTAAGGTCGTGCCATCATTCCGACCCTAACCATATAATTTCTATTTTTCAGTAGGATCGTGCCATCATTCCGACCCCATCCATATCATTCTTTTTCTCAGTAGGGTCATGCCATCATTCTGACCCTACCCATATAGTTTTATTTCTTAGATTGTGACCATTTTCAGCCATCAAATCTAATAATTTAGGGCATGAGCATGTTTCGGCCAGTTTTACGGTGAATTTCTTGTTTAAGATCTAATCATCTCTTGATTTCGAGATGTTCCATATATTTTATACCAGATTTCGAGCATTTTTCAGCGGCCATTGCATTGTTTCTGAGAGATCTGAGTTTTCCTACTTATTATAGGAATAGAAATATAAATAGTTTATAGTATTCTACTTGAAAAAGGATTGTAGTGTCTATAACTAGGGTCTTTGTGTAATATTGTTCTTACACAATTCAAAAATATTTTTCTCCTATATTTCTCACACACCTTTCTCCGTACTCTAGGGAACACAACCTCCTCTATCAAAAAAGGGAAAAGACCCCATTTCCCCCCGTTTCCCATTTCCAAGCATCCTGAGTACCCGTAGTATTTTTTGTTGGTGGAGCAAACCAATCAAGTTTGAAATAGGCTTGAAAGTTTCTGCTAAACCTCAAATCCCAAAAGATTCCATATTACATAAAATTATAGTATCACAAGATTGAAAGAAATTGAAACAAGTAACGTGAGAACTTGAATGCTATATAGCGCGTCGTTTACTTTTGGTTGGTTTTCCTTTTCTTGTGGTGATGACACCGTTAGTTGTGGTGGATCATATGTGATCATTTATTAGACTTGATTTCAAGGTTGGAGCTCCCTCTATTATGACATCTGTATTTCTCATTTTCTAGTGCCACAGTTGTTGAGGACACACTTTTAACTCTTGCTCATCAGAACTGCTTTATTAATGATAACATGCATTGCTGCTAGTACAACCCCCCCCCCCCCCCCCTCTCTCTCTCTCTCTATATATATATATATAGCTTTTGACATCTGTATTTCTTGTGTCACAGTTGATGAGGACACACTCTTAACTCTTGCTCATCAGAACTACAAAGCTGGAAACTATAAACAGGCTCTAGAACATAGCAAGTCAGTTTATGAGAGAAATCCCCAGCGCACTGATAATCTCCTTCTTTTGGGGGCTATATATTATCAGGTATGCTTTATGGGCAGTGTTTTATACTCACAGTGCCTACTGCCTCCTATATCGTGCATGTACTTATCCCCATATATCTAATGTAAAGAATTTTATTTTTCCTTGTTTTAGTTACATGATTTTGATACGTGCATTGCGAAAAATGAAGAAGCCCTCCGCGTTAACCCACAGTTTGCTGAATGCTATGGAAATATGGCAAATGCTTGGAAGGTATGGTTGCATTAGTTCTTCTAGTTGCTACCTTTCGCTTTTTGTGGTTGAATATTGATATGGTTTGTTTGCCTTTTATTATTTGCAGGAAAAGGACAATATCGATGTTGCAATACGCTATTATTTGATTGCAATTGAGGTTTGTATGCATCTTCATTTGCCTTTTTGGAATGTTATAATTTTCATTTATCCTACTTAGGTCGATGCAGTGGCGGACCCAGGAATTTTACGAAGGGGGTTCAAAAAAAATTAAACACGCTAATCAGGAAAAAAATGTGCTTATTCGGATTCGAACCCGCGAGCTGAGACAGGCTAAGGCGAAATATTGAACCCCATTTGCCACTGAGCTAATCCTTTGGCTTATGCTCAGAGGGTTCAATGTTAAATATATACACATAAATTGGATCAAAGAGCGTTAAATTTATTTTTGAGTATGTACCTCTTCATGGCTTTGTGTGGGCATACCAGGAGCGACAAGATTAGAAATGAGGCTATTTGAGACAAGGTAGGAGTGACCTCGGTGGAAGACAAGATGCGGGAAATGCGACTGATATGGTTTGGGCATGTGAAGAGGAGAGACACAGATGCCCTAGTGCGGAGGTGTGAGAGGTTGGCCATGGATGGTTTCAGAAGAGGTAGGGGTAGGCCGAAAAAATATTGGGGAGAAGTGATTAGACAGGACATGACGCAATTACAGCTTACCGAGGACATGGCCTTAGATAGGAGGGTGTGGAGGACCCACATTAGGGTAGAAGACTAGTACATAGCCTCGTTATTCTTCCTTATTAGTAGGCTCATTAGCGCACTATAATTTCTTGTGCTCTGATTTCTGTTATTATCTATTACTTTCTGTACTTTGATTACCCTATCTTATCTGTGTTGCTTTCGTTATTTGCTTTCCCATATCGCTTTGAACTTCTTAGCCGTATCTGACCTCTTTTTATGCTTTTATTGAGCCGAGGGTCTTTCGGAAACAGCCGTCCTACCTTGGTAAGAGTAAGGTCTGCGTACACTTTACCCTCCCCAGACCCCACATTGTGGGATTTCACTGGGTCGTTGTTGTTGTTTTACCTCTTCATGGCTTTTGTTAACTTGGAAGCTTTTGCGTTCTAAGTTTTCGTATCTCTTGATTTTCTTTGGTGCGAACTACAAGGAAGCAAATTTAAGGACTCTTCAAGTTTTGTTTTTTTATTGCTGGGTTGTTAGAGTTAAGAATTTTTTTTTGTCTCAGTAGAAATCACCATACCCTTGATGGCACTACACATTTTTAGGCCCACACATCCATCTAAGCATCCTCATCTACGCTACATTCATCTTTTGAACGTGAGAACACTCTGCCCCATACAATATAGTTGGTCTAAAAACCTCCGTGTGAATTAATACCATCCACAACTTATCCTTCCTCCTACATAAGTTCCTAAATAAGTTACACAGAGTGACAGACTGCTGGACTATTCCAGATTGAAATGTCCAGTACATTCAGTCCTCCTGCAGATTTTGGGCAGCATATCTTATCCCACAAGCCATTATGGCTTTGTGTGATAACTCCATGGTCCCTGTCCATAGAAATTTCCTGCATGTTGTAATAAAGTTGTTATTAGTCAAATACTTGCTTAATATACTTGCATTTTATATGGAAATATTTTCTATGTATATGCAAGGACTATTTTTTGGATAAAGAATAAAAGGAAAAGAAAGAAGAATCGTTGCCTGAAATATGCTAACGATACATTTCGGGTAATTCGTGTTATCCAAGGATTGCTCTAATGTCCTGAAGTTCTTAGTAACATTTTAAAGTTTGCTCAACTCTTTGGGCGGTTTCATAATGTTCCTCACCAACGATCCGAGGGTTGAAGCATGGTTGACGTTGAATCTAAAGGATCATATCGTATTCTCTCGACCAGGTCATCATAAGAAAATACTGAAAAATCTTTCCAAAGTGAGAAGAGGGAAGGCACGCAACACATAACAATCAGCTGAAAACTTGACGATTTCCGCTCATTAATACACAAAGTCCAATAAGAATATCTTGCGTTGGTTTGGAAATGGGTCTGCCTTGGATTGCTGCTGCACGGAATATGTTGCATAAGTTGGTCATCTCAATTCTCAGGCATGAAACATTTAGAAAAGGTGGTGCTAACAGAAATTAGGTTTTAGACAACTATTTTTAGATTGTTGAGGTCTTGTTGGCTGGGGTCGTGGACCCTTCATCTCTTTGTGCTAAAGCGCCACTATGGGAAACAACTAACAAGTCTTGTATCTAACGCAAAAAAGCTACAAGTCACTTGTTCGTTAAGTTATATTTTCTGGGGTTTTGGCTTTTTACAGTAAAAGTGACCTTTCTTTTTTTGGCTATGCTTAACAATTTGTTCAAAGAGGAATTTTCTGTCTGATAACAGGCTAATTCTTGGTGATCTAAAAAAACTCTTACCTTTTCAAATAGAGCTCACAAGGATATGTAAGGGGTATCTGGTTATCGAAAAACAATATATAATGGGCAATTTGGATAGGAAAAGAATATATACAGGTCAATTTGGGTCCTAGAAATTCTCTGTTCGCCTTTCTTCTTTCGAAAACCGAAAGAAGACCTTTCATTTTCCAACGTGATGGAAATGTCTCTTTCCCAAAAATTATGGAAACATGTTCCTCTACTATATATTTGCAAGTTTGGCTGTTGGTTTGGAATCTTGATATAGCAGCAAGGGTGTTTGCTATAATATAACTATGGTTCATTATTTTTGGACGACATAATAAAGGTAATATTTTGGTTGCAGCTGCGTCCCAATTTTGCTGATGCTTGGTCAAATTTAGCTGGTGCATATATGAGGAAAGGAAGGCTGAGCGACGCAGCCCAATGTTGCCGTCAGGCTCTAGCTTTGAATCCTCGTTTGGTATTCAAGATTACCTATTTATTTGGCTTCTTTTTAACAGTTCAGTTGATTTGCTTCTTGCTATGTTTCTTTCTTGACTTGCTTGTATTCTTTCTAGGTTGATGCACATAGCAATCTTGGGAATCTGATGAAAGCACAAGGTTTGGTGCAAGAGGTAGAAAACTGGGTCTTTCATAACTTATATTATGTTTTGTTCTGTCATCGATGGTGGGCCCTATATGTATTTAACGAGTCGCTGTAGTATGGTTGTGGACTTAAACTTTTTACAACGTCTACTCATATGTCTTGAGTGAGATATACTCTGCATTCTCCAATTTTGTTATTCTTTGACAGGTATTTGAGTCTTGAAGTGCAGTTCCTGTGCATTTCTGTTGGCTATAGATGCTTTGCTGGTTGATTTCTGTTGTCTTGATTATTAGTTTTCCGTTAGGCATACAACTGTTATGTGGAGGCACTACGCATACAACCTGCATTTGCTGTTGCATGGTCTAATCTTGCTAGCCTCTTCATGGATGCTGGCGATCTTAACAGGGCATTGCAGTACTACAAGGTATGGAGTGCCTTATATCGCAGTGTATATTACTTTATTAAATCAGAGATTTGGATTTATTTTGATTTTGCCTTCTTTGTTTGTTAATGGGCTATTAAGTTGACTCACTATTTTGTGGTTTGAACTTCTCATATCCAGGAAGCTGTCAAGCTAAAACCAAATTTTTCAGATGCATATTTGAACCTGGGAAATGTGTATAAGGTAAGCCCTTCTGCATTGTGCTAATATGGTCTGTTGTGCAAGTGCCTGGACAAGAATGTGGGAAATATGTGTATCTGCTTTGTATTTCCAGGCTCTGGGGATGCCACAGGAGGCCATTATGTGTTACCAGCGTGCTCTCCTTGTGCGACCAGACTATGCTATGGCTTTTGGTAAGTGTGCCTTTCTCGGTCTTAGCGTCATGTTCATTGCTATGAGGTTGCTTTCCATTGAGTGATTTTTATTTGTACAGTACTCATCTATACTTATGGACAACTTTCTTTTAGTAATTATATCCATATATGTCTTTGCACAGAATTATCACATCATATTTCTTCCCTTTTATTTTTCTTAGGGATAAATCATACTGCTTTTGTTTTTAGCATGGCAGTCATTTTGGCAATAGGTCAAAACTTCAAGTTTCCATTCTCTCATGAATTTAGTTTATGCTGTCGAAGATAAATTAGCATGGAAGACATGGCTTGATGTTAACCCCCCCCCCCCCCCCCCCCCCCAACACACACACACACAAAAAAAAAAAAAGGACGGGAAAGCCTCACAAATTCTCAGTCTATTGAAATGTTATTTCAGTTGTGTTGCTGCTCATGGTGCATATAAGCCTACTACTGAATTCCTCTTTATCTTTTTGGGAAAGAATCCATAGGATAGTAGTGCTTAATGATGATGATTAATCATTGTAAAGATCGTAAATATGTAAAAAATGTGCAGGCAACTTAGCTACTGTGTACTATGAACAAGGTAACCTGGAGATGGCCATGCTTAATTACAGGAGAGCTATAACCTGTGATGCTGGATTCTTGGAGGCATATAACAATCTGGTGGGCCTTTGTTTCATCTTCTACTGTGTAGTTGTCCAGTACAAAATTAGTTTCTTGGGGTGTTAATTATCTACTCTCCCCACACTCTTGCTTTTAGGGTAATGCTCTGAAAGATGCTGGTAGGGTTGAAGAGGCAATTCATTACTATCGTGTAAGCTATATTCACTTTTTGTGTGGATACATGCTTTCTTTTTTCTCTATCGTGCTATTTTGTTAATCTATCCGATTGGTGCTTGCAGCAATGCCTCTCACTTCAGCCTAACCATCCTCAAGCACTGACTAATCTTGGAAACATTTATATGGAGTGGTAGGGTTTACTTGATTGAATTAATTATTTTCTTTTGTTTTTACCCCCTTTTGGGAGGACTGGAGATGCTCAGATCAAGTAATCTTCAGAGTTGTCATTCCTGATTCTCTAGGAACATGATGAGTGCCGCTGCACAGTGTTACAAGACAACTTTAGCTGTGACAACTGGGCTTTCAGCTCCTTTTAACAATTTAGCCATAATATACAAGCAGCAGGTACATGTTTATATGCAATTTTGAAGAAACAATAATTTTCATGTCAGTGAAAGAAAAGCTGTTCGGAGGGCTGTATGCGGTTGCGAAGATAGCTAGAAGTTAATTGTTCTCTTGACAAATTAGTGCGCTCCCCTTGCAGGGTCTTGACCAGACAAATGATTATTTTCTTTTGGTTAACTTACAGGGTAACTATGCAGATGCCATATCTTGCTACAATGAGGTTCTCAGGATTGATCCCATGGCAGCTGATGGACTAGTCAATAGAGGTAACACATACAAGGAGATTGGCAGAGTTAATGAAGCTATACAGGACTATATGCGAGCTATTACCATAAGACCAAATATGGCAGAGGCTCATGCAAATTTGGCTTCATCTTATAAGGACAGGTTCATTATCGAGTTCGCAAGCTTCAAATAGTTGATGGTCCTTTCTCATGCATTTTGTTTATGTCCATTTTGCTCGTTGTAATGCTTTCATTCAATCTTCTGCAGTGGCAATGTGGAAGCAGCTATAAAAAGCTATAGACAAGCTTTGATGCTACGTCCCGACTTCCCAGAAGCAACTTGTAATCTTCTACACACGTTACAGGTAATCTTCACCCATCAGTTGCCAAAGTTCATGTATATTTTCTGCCTTTTTTTAATGTCAGCGTGATAAACCTTACCTGCAAATATAAGCTCATAAGATTATATTATCTGTTAATGGACTATATGGTTAAGATATGTTTCAAAAACTAAACTATTTTATTTAGATGACAGTTTCATGCTGTGCTCTTTTCTCCTCTGTTTTTAATAAGTTTTATGTTAAGACTTAGATTTGTCTTGTGCTCATTCTACCTCCGATGCCAGGTTACCAGTTTGGAAGGAAATACTTAATAGTATTTAGCTTAGGTCACATTTTCAAAAAAAGTGTTGTAAGGAACTTAGTAATTTTCATGTGCATGAGGAACAATAATCAGCTTCATATGACATTGCTTTTTCTTTGAACTGGTATTCTTAGGTAGGGATGGACACTAGAGTGATATATTGCTTTACAAGTGATTCTAGACTGAGGCTTAATTTGTACCTGCTGATTGGATATATGTTTGCTGGAATTCTTTTTTTCTAGCACACTCATTATGTTTGATTTTATACTTCCTAGTGTGTCTGTGATTGGGAGGATCGAGATCAGATGTTTATTGAAGTTGAGGGGATCCTGAGAAGACAGATTAAGGTATCTCAGCTTCTCATTCAACCATAACATGTCGGTATTGTAAGCTATATGTTGATTACAGTGATATTGATTCATATTTTAATTTTCCTTTAAATTATTTTCTCTACTGCAACTTTGTCGTAGATGTCAGTTATCCCGAGTGTGCAGCCTTTCCATGCAATTGCTTACCCTCTCGATCCACTGCTAGCTCTAGAAATCAGGTGAGGGATTTTCTTTTGGACCGATGGAAAAGAATGATGTGACTTTCTAACTAACCTTTCCTTTGATTATACAGTTGCAAGTATGCCCAGCACTGCTCTGTAATTGCAGCTCGCTTCTCACTTCCTTCTTTCAGCCATCCTCCTCCATTGCCAATAAAGGGTGGTGGCAGGAGTGGTCGGCTTAGGGTTGGGTAAGTCTCCGACCAGACGTCTACTTGCTTGCATCTTCCTCGGACATTACAGTTACTTACAAATATTACTGGTATAATGAGATCTTTTTATATGTGCCTAGATATGTGAGTAGTGATTTTGGCAACCACCCACTATCACATCTGATGGGTTCAGTGTTCGGCATGCACGATAGAGAGAATGTTGAGGTTTGAATAACATATTATTTTTAAGATGCATTGGTGCTGTTATGGTTTCCCCCTCCTCTTCTCCTCCCCCGCAGTTCCTATTAAACATACAAGGACTTCTATTGCCAGGTGTTCTGCTATGCTTTGAGTCCAAATGATGGCACTGAGTGGAGGCTTCGCATTCAGTCTGAAGCAGAGCATTTTGTTGATGTAGCGTCCTTGACATCTGATGTTATAGCTAGGATGATTAATGAGGATCAAATACAGATTCTGATCAATCTTAACGGTTATACTAAGGTAATATATTTTTTCCTAACCTTGTTAATCTTATATTCTTGTTTTGTAGTTGAATTCATTTGTTTGTGAATGCAACCCGCTAAAGAATAGAAGAGCAGAACAGGAAAAAAATGGAGCAATTATTGTTGGGGATGTTCCTCGGAAATATGGAGATGAGGATCAAACTTGGATAAGCATGACCTTAGGCTAATAAGTATTTGGAAAATGTCATCTTACATTTTTTCATTGCCCAACTACAGGATTCTGGACGGACTCATGAGCTTTACTACTTTATATTTGTAGCCATATGACCGCATATTTATTGTGCGAAGGCTTGCATTGGTAAGCTACTGTTCATCTTTAAACTGCTAATAACGTTTTGCAGGGAGCCCGAAATGAGATCTTTGCAATGCAGCCTGCTCCTATCCAGGTTTCATATATGGGGTTTCCTGGAACCACTGGAGCTAACTATATACATTATTTGGTTACGGATGAGGTATTTTAGTTATTTTCCATTTTCTTATGATCTTGACATACTTTTTTTTGAACACACGGCAGTTTGTTTATCCTACGCAGTACTATCATAGTTTGACTTCACATTATTTGCTCTTCTTTCTTGTCCTTGACATTGCTTCTCCTGTATACTTGGTAGTTTGTGTCACCTATGCGGTACTCACATATTTACTCAGAGAAGCTTGTCCATCTCCCTCATTGTTATTTTGTCAATGACTATAAGCAAGTGAGTTCTTGGGATCAAGCTTCTGAGATTCTTATTTTAAATTTTTTGTAATTGTTCTCTTTTCCCAAATGTTGATGGGTTTCATGCCACTGTCCAGAAAAACCGTGACGCGTTAGATCCAAGCTGCCAACCCAGGCGCTCGGATTATGGGCTGCCAGAGGACAAATTCATTTTTGCTTGTTTTAATCAGCTCTACAAGATGGATCCTGAGATATTTAAGACATGGTAGTGTTTGGATGGCTTTTATATTGGTATACTGTTCATTAAGACAAGTTGCATTATACTCTTTTGAGTTTGATATTGCAGGTGCAATATTCTTAAGCGTGTACCAAACAGTGCTCTTTGGCTGCTCAGATTTCCAGCTGCAGGGGAAATGAGGGTTCGCGCACGTATGTTTCTGTTTCACATTATTTCTGTTACTATAAGCTTGTGTGATGAGGCTTTTGAAATATTATTCTATGGAATCTGTTACAGGAGATATCCTTAATGTGATTTTATTTTTTTCCAGATGCTGCTGCACAAGGTGTTCAGCCGGACCAAATTATTTTCACAGATGTTGCGATGAAACAAGAGCACATCAGACGCAGCTCCTTGGCAGATCTTTGCCTCGACACGTTAGAATATTACAACCTTTCTTGCATTTTGCTTTTGCAATATCCTGTGTTGATTCAACTCATGCTGATGAATTTGGTTTCTTTTTCTCACAGACCACTGTGCAATGCACATACCACTGGAACAGATGTACTGTGGGCTGGTCTCCCGATGATCACCCTTCCCCTTGAGAAAATGGCCACTAGAGTTGCTGGTTCATTGTGTTTGGCCACAGGGGTTGGTGAGGAGATGGTTGTTAGCAGGTAGGTGTTTTCGACTTTGCAGGTTTCTATGTTGGCTTGGACCTGGCAAACATGTTTCTTTAAGTTGATATTTCCGTAGAATTGCACTTTAGAAGCTTTATTCAAGATACATGTGAACTCTTTTCTTGTATGGCTGGCGGTCTACTATTGGTATATATCTAGGAAATGTTTGGTACGAACTCAATCTGACAGTAAGACTGAACAGTCTATAGTATAATTTTATTCTGCTTGCAAAAATTGCGTTGTGAAAAGGGCATCTTACCTAGTTTAAACCATGTAAAGCTATAGTCTCAGATGGGGATGACGTGTAGAAACAAAGAAAAGGAGAGCATACTTTTCTTATCCGTGTATTTCTACCTTTTCGGGCTTTGTTCATTTTGATTTGCTGTATGTTTTACAGTATGAAAGAGTATGAAGAGAAGGCAGTGTCACTGGCACTGAATCGTCCCAAGCTCCAAGATCTCACCAACAGACTCAAGGCTGTGCGCCTGAGTTGCCCTCTGTTTGACACAGGGCGCTGGGTGAGTGATCCATTGCCATGATACATGACTCTTACTCAATGCTTATGACGTCAAGTACCTTAAGATTTGCTGAACCCCCGTTACAATTCTGTTGCTCTGAGTGCTATTCTTTTACTTAACAGTGCTTATTCTTTTCTATCCATCATTAGGTACGGAATCTGGAGCGGTCTTATTTTAAGATGTGGAATCTCTATTGCTCTGGCCAACATCCTCAGCCGTTTAAAGTGACAGAGAACGACATGCAATTTCCTTATGACCGGTAGATGTAAAAACAGTAATATAAACATGATTGTAGATAATACTTAGAATGTGAAGAGCTATTTATTGTCAAGGTTGATTCGGTGTCTTAACTGTTAGTGATGATATTTAACGGTGAGTTTTTCTATCTTATCTTGTACTATTTCCTTTAACTCCTCTCCAGGAGCTCCCCACTTTGCTTTCTTGGTGACTCGAACCGTAACCTCAAGTTTGGAGGTGGAGGGTGCTTACAGTTGCGCAACCCTCTCTTGTCCTATCTTATCTTGTGATGTTGAGTTATTAGTCGTAATTAGAATATCCATTCTAGCTGTCTAAAGACTCCAGTTTGCCCATTCTTCCAAGGCAAAAACTCTGTTACATCATACATGATGGCAAGTATGCTCTTTACCTAAAGACACCCATTGAAAGGAACAATCAGTTATATCCACTTGGGAGATTTAGATTGCATTTTCACGAGGCGCATGATTCATCTTGATTGTATTCGTTTAACAATAAGCATTTATTGACGTTTACATTTTGTCTTTGTGCAGGCTTTTTAGCTGATGGATGACCCTAGTAAAATCATTGAACAGTGATTAATTAGTTAGTGGGAATATGGTACAGAGGTTTTTGAATATATCCATGTTTTCTCGAGGAAATGAAAACTAGAGTGAGTGTGAAGCTTAAATAGCCCTGCGCATTGAGCTCCTTTCTTGCTACGTGCATTGTACTTGGTTTTACCCTACATTTCTGCAAAGATGTTTTCATAGCTGGAACCGTGACCTCTTGGTTACATGACTAAAAATTTACTAGTTACGTCAAAGCTCCCTTTGTTTGATGTAGTAATGGCTTAGATAAAATAGAACGATGGTTCGTCTTTGCTTGTCTTCGAAAAAGGCCTTGTAATGGCTGATCTCAGATTAAAGTTCTTGAATATTGAAGTGAGGGTGATGAGTAAGAAATAATCTTTGCACAAAAGTCTAAATGCATGTTTGCAAAGGTTTGAGGGAAGAAGAAAACCTTGAAAGGCTTCATTAGATGGAATGAGCACTGCATTCTTGTTCTTAAACAATAGAAAGTGCGTTACTTGAAAGACTGAAAATGCATAAAACATCTTGCTTTCATGTAAGGTTTGGGGAAGTGTCACTCTTTCCCCAAGGGTTGTGACGTAGATAACTTATTCCAATGTGAGAGTTGGTGGCTATTGCCACAATTTGAACTTATTTGAACTTAAACTTATAAGTCACATGGAAACAACCTTACATTTGCCTCACGACTTTATTTCAGTTAGTTGCACTGGCCAGTACTTGCCAATGTGGTGAAAAGTTGAGCAATTCCTTCTTTTTTTTTTTATGGATGGCGGTGGTGTCCGGGCCTGTGTGATAAATCAACTATTCCATTGAATACATGATTCCCGTAAACGGTATAGATGTAGGGTAACTTTGCCCACTAAGCGTTAGAACAAAGAAATCTTACAGTTTTTTTTACTTTCTTTAGGATTTGAACGTAAAGTATAAATTGTTTCCTTCCACTTTTTTTGAACCACTTGGCTGTACAATTCTCTAATAAGGAGGTCTACTAGGAGTTTCTTCATTTTCCGTGTTCGAATATGAAACCTCTGGTTAAATATGAAACCTCTAATTAAAGATGTTGTAGTGGTTTTGATACCACTTGGTGATAAATTGATTTAGAGGCCGTTTGGATTGGCTTATAAGCTGTTTTCAGTTTTTTTGGAGTGTTTGACTGGTCAACTTAAAGTCATTTTGTGCTTAAAATAAGCCCCAATAAATAGTTGAGTTTATTTGGATGAACTTATTTTAAGCAGTTTATAAGTTGAAAACAGCTTATAAGTTAAAAAAAAAGAAGTTGGTCTGCATCTACTTTTTTTTCTTTAAACTTATAAGCAATTTTTAACTTATAAGCTGCTTAAAAATAAGTCAATCCAAACATGCTATTAATTGTATGGGCTCACACATCGCTTGTCCTCTAATAATCCCACATATAAGGGAGAGTTTAACCATTTTCACCATCACTCCTTTTCTTCCCCACTCATCTGTATATCAACTTCAGAACTTCAAAACAATTCTAGTAGAATCATGCAAATTAAGAGTGTACATCCTACATAAAATCTTAGTATAAACAACATTCTTATGATTTATAACTCATCATGATGTTATTTGTTAAATCATAATGTTTCAGGTTCAACTTTACTCCATATGCTCAGCGTCCCTAGTTAACTCACCCTTGAGGCCTATTTGGCATGATAACAATATTTTGTTGTCAGTCTTTAATAAAATAATCATAACTTTTTATAAGAATGTAATAATGACAAACGGTTTGACTCGTTAAAAATTAGATGTATTCGAGTTGATATGATATGATACCCTATTCAAAACATAAATCATTACAAATGAGGAGTAGTGATCATTTGATTTTTTTTTTTGGGGTCAAATCTAATAAAAAATATGGCAGAAAATCATTATTATTTGTAGTATATACTTTTTTAGTCATAATAATAGAGTTTCAACTGTATATTTCTTTTTTTCCCCTTCTTTAAATGCAATAACTATTTATTTCTTTTCTTTTAGGCCAAATCTATTAATTATTTTTGCTAGAGCTCTATTATTTTTAGCCAGATAAATATTTTATATAAAATAGTGAAATCTTAACTGTATTTTTCTTCTTCTTTAGAAGCAATGAAAAATTATTGTAATTATATATTTCTTCTTTTTTCGAGCTAATACATGTAAAGGATTTGGTTGAAACCCCATTAGTTTTAGCTAAATAAAAAATTTCAGTCTAAATAATGAAAGTTTTAGCCAAATTTTGTTTTAACAATTTAAGTTATTGATTATGGTAATTTATTGATCACTTCTTTAAATGTCAATATCGTTATAGTAGGTCCACTGGCATAATTGGTGTGTAAATATCACACATGTTATATTCTTTTGGATAAAATATACAATTTTTTATTAAATATATGCTTTATTCGATATAAAAATCGACTTTCAAGAAATAATAAATAATTCTATAAATATATTTAGAAATAACTTTTCAGAAAAAAAAAGATATCTCTCCACTTATTGTTCATAGTCCTTTTTTAGAATTATCACGTCATTCACACGAACGTCCTTATTTTAGGGTGGTGTTTAATTAATTTGTTTTTAGATTTGTGGCTTTTAATTTTTGCATTTAAAAATGAGAAAAAAATACATCTGACATCTGAAAAACAAACAAAAAAAAGACTTAACTTAGATTCTACAAAATTTGTGCCGACAAAGGCGTAAGTTCAGTTTCAGATGTCACAAAGTTATGTCGTAAAAGGCAACTTATTTCTACAGAACATTTTTCGAACAAATTAAATGGATGGTTTCAGAAGAGGTAGGGATAGATCGAAAAGATATTGGGGAGAGGTGATTAGACAGGACATGGCGCAGCTACAGCTGACCGAGGATATGACCTTAGATAGGATGGTGTGGAGGACCCACATTAGGATAGAAGGCTAGTACATAGTCACGGTGGTCTATCGTATTAGTAGACGCTTTAGCACACTATAATTTCTTGTTCTCTGATGTCTGCTATTATATATTACTTTCCGTACTTCCGTCCTTTGATTACTCTATTTTATTTGTAGCGTTCCCGTTATGTGCCTTATCATATAGCTTTGAACTTATTGACCTCTTCACTTTTTAGCCTTATCTAACGTCTTTTATGCTTTATTGAGTCGAGGGTCTCTCGGATACAACCGTCCTACTTTGATGGGAGTAAGGTCTGCATACAATTTACCCTCCCCAGACACCACGTTGTGGGATTACACTATGTTGTTGTTGTTGTATTTTTCTAACAAAACAAAAATTCTCTAAACTTATGCCTTGCACATATATATATATATATATATATATATATATAAATGACCAATTTGTGATCCAAGAACATTGTAAGTCAACAGGTCCACTAAATTATTTTTTTATTTTATAGCCTCATTAAAACTCAAGAGGATATCCTGTAAATTCTTTATGGCCAAAATAATAATAATAATAATAATAATAATAATAATAATAATAATAATAATAATAATAATAATTAAATAAACACTTCCTGTCCTGATGACCGTTAATTCTTAGGTTTCCAAAGGGATAACAAAGCTTAGTAGTTATATTCTTTCTTTCCTTATCTGTACATCTCACAATTGATTGTGCCCTGCACTAAAAAATAATATATATATTTATATTTATATATATTGAAAAGGATAAAAAAAGCTCAGTAGTAATATTCTCTTTCCTTATCTGTACATCTCACAATTGATTGTGCCATGCACTAAAAAATAATATATATATATATATATATTGAAACTTTCGAAAAAAATTGTGGTAGTTATTCTAATTCGGGGACGTATTGAGTGAATTTGCTCTTGTGTAGTAATTTACAAATTACAAATAATATGTCAAATTTGCAAAGTAATATATTAACCGGACTAAGCAAGCACGATGCGAGGTGAATTGATTCTTTGTCACCTTTACAAAATATCACCTGTAGCACCAATTCAATCACTGTTACGGACTATTAGTGGCCGATAATCATACCGTTGTGACAAATACTTTCATAACTAAATGTTATTTGTGATGACAATAGATTGTCGCTTCTAAAAGTGATATATTGTAGCGACTTAACCCGCCACAAAACGCGAACAACTATGCTACAAAAAGATAAAAAGAATTGATGTTAATTGATTGCCACTAAAAATTAGTTTTAGTGGTGATAAGAGCCGCAACAAAAGGAATTATACCTTTTTCTTTTGTTGCGACTCTTCTCACCACAATTCCTTGAGATTTAGTGACAGCCTTGGTCGCCACAAATAGTAATTGTTTTTGTAACAAAGATTTTAACATCTACAATAGCCAAAGTTCTACTAATATATTTTCATTGTTGACCTAAATTTCTAATATTAATATACTTGGACATTTCTATAAATTGCTATCATTATCATAATAATACAATACTATTCAATAAATATCAAAAATATTTCTCAAGCATAATATCATAATTAATAAATACTTTGATTACTAAAATATTCCATTTAGCTACAGACTAGCAATATATTATAAGAAAATTCAATTAACTATGAGCTATTTAATTAGGAATTATCGAGAAATTCCATCGCTGATAGTGATTACTACCAATCACTTTCCATGTCTCCACATTTCCTAAACCCTACTTGTTGATGTAATATACCACAAATATAGTAAATTACAATTGAAAATAAAATGACAAAAGTGAATAAAAAATATTCAGGTTGAGGTGCGGATATCTCGCTCTCTTTAAGGAGATTCATGCCCACTGTGGTATAATCTACATTGATCCAACAATAATACTCTTGACTTTCCTCCTCTAGGATACAACAACCCAACAACGTCGTATAGCTCAAACAACTCCGGATTAGTTGAAAAGTCCAAAACTCCACAAAAAAAAATACCTCCCTTCAACATATAATTACTCTCTTTTATATAGTGAATATAGTTGAAGACTTATAATATTTTCTTTTTCTCAACTCTTTCTTTCATTACTACACACTATAATATTTTATTACACTTAACATATTTCATCTCATCTTAAACACAAAGGAAGATGCACCATTATTTATAGGTGAAGAAATCTTCCATGTAATCAATGGGTAGAATGAGGGATAGTAATGTGGGTAGATGAATGTGATAGATGTTACATAAGTTACAAAAAAATTAATGACCATGAGAGTTACAAGAACTAATGGTCATATACGTTATAAGAACTAATAGCCATCTTCTACCACAATTTATACCCACTAACATATGTACTTAAATATTTTATTTTAATAATAAAATGCATATACACCAACATTCCCCCACTCATTTTAATATAAAATAAGAGAGTTCACCAATTTAGTTGAAGGTAGACTATTATGCATAATGAAGGTGTGCTTTGCACTGAACCTTCACTTAGTAAAACAGTAACCTTTACTCCAGAGTCAGTAGTGGTCTTAGATTTGAACTAAGACCTACTTTCACACTCACATAGGTGAAATCTATCAAGAGTGCTCTTTTAATTCCGACACCCCACTCATACAAGATACATACTTTCATTAAGAGTTCTTAGACTCAACCTCCACAAATCATTACATGATAAATGCACTCACATCATAGGGATTGAATAAAATAAATATTATTGCATTTCACAACAAGTCATCATATGATTCGTTTTTTCCATTGAACCTGGTTATAGTATCTCTAGTCCCCAAGTTGGGTTTCATCATATATGACTCATAAATTTATGATCTTTAATTTCATCCCCCTCGATGTGCTTCAGACCCTTTATCTTGCTAAGGCCTTAGTTTATAAATCTGCAAGATCATCACAAGTTTTAACAAAATTAAATCGATGGTATATGAATGATCAATATGATATCACAATATTGTGCTTTCTCCCCGTGAGTCTGAATTATCGTTATAATAATGATTTTGTATTTTACCAATAATATTGGTGCTATCACAATTAATCAAAATTAGAGAAATTGATTTTCTCAAAATAAAGTGATTGATATAAATAAAATCTCTAAATCAATTCACTTTTTCACTAGTTGAAGCTTAAATTTTTTTACTTCAATCTCCACCATAGATTTAACAAATAATAATTTCCTTTTCTCATTTTCATCAAATAGCACCAAGTTTTCTCATCTGCACCAACAAAATTTTTTAGTATAGCATAAATTTTTTCTCATAAAACAAGCCATCAATTTCGTACCAAGTAAAGATACCTGATGCTATACTATATACACAATATCACATGATCAAGTGCAATTAGTCATATCTCTAGCTCATATCTTTGATTAGGCTAGCAAACACCTTTTTTATTTGCCACACATTTTTCACATATTTGAATAAAAAGGAGCTGCAAGGCTCATATAATTAACAAAATATGTATATCATAATTTTTTCAAAATAATGTGATTTGACAAGGAAAAATCCCATCACATATTTTATGGTATTTTTCATTTCAAGAATGAAATTTATCTCCACCGAATATTTCGTATCAAAATGGCTATCCAACATATTTTTCATAGTTTCTTTGATAGCACTCATGTTAGAGCCAAAATTCATAAAATCATATCCAAACAACAACATGTGATTTTTTTCAAGACTAATAAATTCACTTGTAATACTCTTTTTGAAAGCATTTCTCAAAGATGCAAAAACACGTTTTTTATAATGATTAGTTTTCTCATTTCATGAACCTCCACTATTTTAAGAATAATTCTTTTTTTCAAGAAAGGTAGTAACACTTAATTTGTTCCTGAAAAATATTAGGTACAAAGTTTTTTTTCTTTAGCTTTCCTCCATTTGAATTGAGCAAGTAGAAAAATACCTTACTTATACATATCTTCTCATCCATCTCTTGAAGAGAGCGACGTTGAGCGAAATGATGTTGAGATCTCCTATCTTGATATCCGCACTTTTTCAAACTATAACAAAAATATGAATTTCCTTAAAATTGTTGGTGTAATATACCACAAATATAAGTTACAAGAGAAACTAATGACCATAAAAGTTACAAGAACTAATGGTCATATAAATTACAAAAACTAATGATTATCTTCTACCACAATTTATATACCGACTAACATATACACTTATATATTTTATTTTAATAATAAAATACATATACACTAACGTTACTTTTATTGAACGTCTCGTACATGATCATCAGCCCTTTTCATCTAGAGATGACATTCCTTACTTGTAGTTTTAACCTTCTTTATTACTCCCAAAAATAATAATAAAAAATTTCCATCACTGTTTTCAATTGGAATATAGAGATTCTTATAAGGAATGTGTGGTGATAAAAATATCATATAAGCATCAAGTTTTCTTCTGTAACTAAAGCCTCATACAACAAGATATATGTTACTTAAAATCACAAGTTAAAGGGCATCTTTGATGTATCTTTATTTTCTTTATCAAACTCCATATCTATTCCTGCATCAAAATGGATGGTAGTCTGATGCATAAAGTATTTGGTTATATTTACTCTGTAAGATTCGGGAAGAGTCGAAGTCCATCTAAGAGATATAACATAGATAATCTATCTTAATCAGGGGTGGCTTTATATGCTAAAAAGGAAAAATTACTGAATACTTTTTAATAAATAATTACTGATTTTAGCGATATTTTTTATTTATTATTATCTATAGCAATACTATGATAAATATGTTATGTATTAAAAGTGAATTATGCATGCAATATAAATGTATTATAAGTCTTTTAAAATATATTATGCTTGTTTGGTAAGAAATTGACAAAATGTATTATAAGTATGATAAATGTATTAACCATGAGTAAAATTTGTATTATATATGTTTTATAAATTATTCTCAATAATATGTATTAAAAATGTATTATAAGTGTCCAGTAAAAAAAATGTTATTGCTATAAATCGTAAATATTTTCTTAATATAATATATCTATGTAAATTTTCGGCTAAAAAATAAGGCAATTGTCTTAGGCCCCCATATTTGAAGGACCTCAGTTTTTTAAAAGCAATAATAGTAGGTTAAAACTACTGAGTACTAATTGTAGACAATATAAAGATTTTATATAAGAGAAAAGAATTAACACAAGTTTGACAAATCTATTATAGCATGTATTAGAAAAAGATTAAAGGGATTGACTATCTAATAAATTTCATAAATAATATTAAAAATTGATGAAGCGTCCATTTAAATTTGGGTTTAGACCATTGATGTATTTGAGCTGCCTTTGGTCTTAATGCAAGTACTATTGTTATTTACTCAATCATGATTATATATAAAGTGAAGTACAATTTAATGGAGTGTAACATTATTCAACTTACATGAATAATGTTATGGCCCTAATGATCATCCTATTCAAAAACTTTAAACGATTAATTAGTAAAAGAAAATAAAGAAAAATAAATAATAATATGGATTAGGAAAATATCTTAGTACATAATTTTAAGTAAAAAAATATTGGAAAAACTATATAAAATAGACCTAATTGTGAAATTATTTATCTAAATTAGACTAATCCAAACTATTTATCTTTAATGGACCATGACCCAAACTATTTACCCTCTTACCCCACTTTCTCCTTTCTTATTTCGTGCATGATGTCAACATCATTGCTATGAATTAATCTTCTGTGATACTCCATTGGTATATTGATACCATATCGGTATCATATAAGACTGAACTTAATTCTCTGTGATACACCATCTGTATATTGATACCCTATCGGTATCATATAGGATTGAGCTCTGTTTTTAAGAAATAAAAATAAAATAATTAAGAGAAAATTATTAAATTCACAATCTCATTTATTAAACTGTAAATTAGTAAAAAATATATACATTGTGATACTCTGTCGGTATATTGATACCATATCGGTATCATATAGAACCGAGCTTAATTCTCTGTGATACTCCGTCGATATATTGATATCCTATTAGTATCATATAAGATATGCGCTAATGTCAGTGCGTGAATTTTAAAATAAATTTATATCATTTTAAAATAAAAAGAAATGTACGAAAACAACGAGGCATTTAAGAATAAATATATTTCATTTTTTTTGGGTATAAGTGTTCAGGGTCTGTTGATCCATCAGAATCTTTCCTAGATTCTCCTCTTTACAGCTCAACAATTAGGATATATGGTTTCCTTTAAAGAGAAGCTTAAAAAAAACATATAGATTCCTATGATGGTATAGTTGCCATAGAATAAATTATTTTAAAAAAATTAAGTCAAAATTTTTCATGGTTTTCATTTCTCTTGAGATGAGGGTTTACCGAAAAATAATTTTTCTATTCCATAAAGGCTGGAGTAAGGTGTGCGTACACCTTACCCTTCGCATTCCGCACTTGTTGGATTACACTGAATATATTGTTGTTTGTGGTGTTGTTGGAGTTGAAGATGAATTTATGTTTGGTATATTTTTTCCAAAGAAGAGAAAACATTTTATTTGGAATCATAAAGCCAGAGTTGAAAAACAAGTTATAAATTCGGAATCCAACTATAAGTGGAATTTAAAATTTTCATGGCTAGCCAAACATTGATTCTCAAATAAAGTGAAAGATTTATTCCGAAAAGATTGAATAATTTTTATGACCAAACGTGTCGTAAGGACGAGAGCTCTCCACTCATGAATATAAATAACAAGAGCTAGCTAGCTCCTCTACTCATAAAATTGTAAGAAACAAAAAATCAGCTTATTAATTTGGAGATCCACTAAATTCAAGAAGAAAAAAACATGTCAAGAGATCCACTAATAGTTTCTGGAGTTGTAGGAGATGTTGTGGATCCATTCACAAGGTGTGTAGACTTTGGTGTAGTTTACAACAATAGGGCCGTCTACAATGGATGTGCCTTGAAGCCTTCACAAGTTGTCAACCAACCTAGGGTTGACATTGGTGGAGGCGCCATTCACACTTTTTACACTCTGGTAAACTTATATCGTTTTATTTTATATGATACTTTTTTTAAAAAAAAATATTTACTTTCAAACTTCATTCATTTGAAACTGATTGAGATTGTTTAAGCATACAATTTCACGTAATTGTTGATCTCCTATCAATTGATTATGAGTAATAGGAGATTAGAAGCAACATGAGCAAAAATATCTAATTATGTGAATTGTGTTAGTTTTAATTTTAATTCACCAGCTAATTAAATACCTATTTTATGGCTTTTATTTGAAGTTGCGGACCTCATATGAGCGAAAACGGAGATGCCTACATTAATATAACATACTATATATTTATAGTAATAAAAATATTTTTTTTCTTTGATTTTCCATTTGGTATCCGGAGCCCATGGAACCCCGACTAAATCTGGATCGCGTACAGTAGGGCCCATTCGGAGGTGACACTCACAACATAATTTTTTTCATACCCAAGGCTCGAACCCGAAATTTCTGATTAATGGTGAAACAGTTCCACCATTGCACTACAACCCATGTTGATTTGTAATTAAAATGTTAATAACATGCATGTTTAATACTGCAAGTTAGAAGATATATATTTTTGATATGTTTTGAAATTAATCTTTAATTCTTTTCTTTTTATAGTACAATATGTCTAATCAAACAACGTCATGTTTAGTGTCATGTAATACATTTGGATAGACAACATGCATGGTATATGTTTAGGTTATGCTCTTTAATTTTTTTAATCTTTTATTTCAAGATATTTGAAATATTATTCTCTTGTTGAAAGATTATGGTGGATCCTGATGCTCCAAACCCTAGTAATCCAAACTTGAGGGAATATCTGCACTGGTATGTCTAACTTATATTATAAATTGATATAAATATAGATATTTCACTTTGTTTCTCTATATATAGTTATTTTATGAGAGGATGACATCAATGAAACAACTATCAAATATACCTTTTGATATAAATTCAAATTAATTAAGTATCAAACATCGAATGAAACAAAAAAATTAGGATCGATTGCTTAGTCCCCTAACAACTAAAGTACCTAAACACATAATTCATAAATAACAAATATTATAGTATCTATCTCCACCCCCACCTTTTCTTTTTATTTTTAATAATGTTAACACATTATTTTTTTGATAGGCTGGTCACAGATATCCCAGCAGCCACAGGGGCAACCTTTGGTAAGTGTTCTTACATTATTGCTTAATGGCTCAGACTTATGCAATGGCGAAGTAAGAAATTCAAATATATATTGTATTTACGCTAATATAATTTGTATCATCACCATAAACAACCACAACCCCCCCCCCCCTCTCACCCCCACCCCAACCACCAACACCACCAAAACTCACTTGTATGTCATTGTACGTGCTCATGTTGTGTATTTGAATCACTATTTTTTCTTTATTGTCCTGAGCGGTCTATCCTCCTCCTAGAAATCATAGCATTTCATGAAAATACATCTTTATCTTTTCACCTTAGTATAGTCCCATGCATGACTACTAATTAAAAAAAAATCAAAAATCAAATAAAATAATTAGTATAAAATAAATTGTGTGCATAATGTTTTCAAATTAGTCCAACTTTATATTTCGTGCTTGAAATAAGGAAATACACATATAAATGAGTCGATTTGGTACTAAACTCGAACTCTCGTTGTGTAGGCAATGAAGTCGTACGCTACGAGAGCCCACGTCCATTGATGGGTATCCATCGCTATATTTTCGTGTTGTTCCGGCAATTGGGACGAGAGGTCATCAATGCGCCAGACATAATTGATTCTCGTCAAAATTTTAACACAAGAGACTTTGCGAGGTTTCATAATCTTGGTTCGCCTGTTGCTGCTATTTACTTCAATTGCAATAGGGAGAGTGGTACCGGTGGCCGTCGCCTATAAATTTCATTTATACATTTGAATTAAGTCTTGTTACAATTGAAAATCTCAGCTCCTAATAAGGTGTTACAGTTAGATATTTTTGATTCAAATTTTTAAGAAAAAAATTGCGCGTATTTTCATTCGTTCATTAGATAGTTATGTTAATCACAAAAAATATGTCATCTCTTTTAATTATATATATGCATTCACCCTCAAATAGAAAATGTCTAGGCTTTTACAACTTATTGAGGCGAATGCGTGTAATTAAAAAAAAGGACATATTTTATGTGGTTAATTTAACTACCTAATAAAACAAATGAGAACACAAACAAAAAGAAATTCTAAAATTTGAATTAAAAGTTTCTAATTGAAATATTTTATTAGGAATTGATATATGTAATTGAAACTTGGCTTAGTTTGAATGTTGAAATATGATATTATGACAAGTTTAAGGATTAATTATTATTAAAACCTACCTAAAAAATAAACTGTGTCTTCTAAATTTTATTACTGATCAAATGGAGGAGTCTACCTGTAAAAGTTTAGATACTCATATTATATCTACTGCTAAGGTTTGGGCTTGTTATTATTAAATTATTATAGTTCAATTCAATTCTATTTAATATAGTCATTCATGCATAATTGGCATTTTTTGGGCCGTATAAAAATATTATTGCTAATAATGATAAATATTTTCTTAATATAACATATCTATGTAAGTTTTTCGGCTAAAAAATAAGACAGTTGTCTTAGGCCCCCATATTTGAAGACCTCATTTTTTTTAAAACAATAATAGTAGGTTATCAGTACATTTCTAAAAAAAATATTGAGTATTATTTCTAGAAAATATAAGAATTTTATATAAGAGAAAAGAATGAATAGAAGTTTGACAAATCTATGTACTATGCATCAAAAATAAATAAATAAATTGACTATATAATAAATTTCATAAATAATATTAAAAGTTGATGAAGCCTCCATTCAAATTTGGATTTAGGCCATTAATGTATTTGAGCCGTCTCTTTTAAGTACTAGTGTTATCTACTCAGTCATGATTATATAAAATGAAGTAATGGAGTGTAATGCCAACTTACATGATCTAGAGAGACCACTTAAGTAGCTATGAATATCTGTGTACATAATTTTAAGTAAAAAAATATTGGGGTCTGTTGATCCATCAAAATCTTTCCTAGATTCTCCTCTTTACAGCTCAACAATTAGGATATATCATTTCCCCTTAAAGAAAAGCTGCAATATATATATATATATATATATATATAGATTCCTATGATGGTATAGTTGCCATAGAAATCAATCATTTTTCATTTTATTTTTAAAAAATTAAGTCGAATTTTATCATTTTATATGTTTTTTATTTCTCTTGAGATGAGGGTTTATCGAAAACAATCTCTCTATTCCATAAATGTAGGAGTAAGATATGCATACATCTTACCCTTCGCATCGCAGATTCCACTGAATATGTTGTTGTTGTTGTTTTTGTTGAAGATGAAGTTGTGTATGGTATACTTTTTCCAAAGAAGAAAAAAATATTTTATTTGGAATCATGAAAACAGAGTTGGAAAACAAGTTATAAATTCGGAATCCAACTATAAGTGGAATTTAAAATTTTCATGGCTAGCCAAACACCTATTCTCAAATAAAGTAAAAATTTATTCTGAAACAAGTGAATAATTTTTATGACCAGAATGTCCTATAGAGCTCTCGACTTATGAATATAAATAACAAGAGCTAGCTAGATCCTATACTCATAAAATAGTAAGAAACAAAAATTCAGAAAAAAATATGCCAAGAGAGACGATCTACGCATTTTTTACACTTTGATAAACTTATATGGCTCTATTTTATATGATACAATTTTTTAAATACATTTTAAAATCTTTAGCTTCAAACATCTTTCATTTGGAGCTGATTGAGATTGTTTAAGCATGCAATTCACGTAATTGTTGATCTCCTGTCAATTGATTATGAGTAGTAAGAGATTGGAAACAACATGTGCAAAAATTTCTAATTATGTGAATTGTGTTAGTTCTAATTTTAATTCACCAGCTAATTAAGTATCTATTTTATGGCTTTTATTAGAAGTGGCGGACCTCACATGAGCCAAAATGGAGATGCCCACATTATTATAAAATACTATATATTAATAGTAATAAAAAGGTTTTTTTTTGGCTTCCCACCCGGTGTTCGAAGTCCGTGGAGTCCAAATTAAATTCAGATCGTGCACTGCAGGGCCTATTCGGCGGTTGCGCTTCCACCAAATAGGAAAATCATTAAAAGTCACGAAATAAGGATCGTTACATTATTCACCACTAAAAATCATGTTCGTCCTCGAACATAAAGAAGGAGAAGGGAGAATAACTGACGTTACCAAAAGCCTGAATTATGATCTTCAAAAGTCGGTGTTCATTCCTACAAGTGAGCTCCTCGTTAAGACTATTTGTAATGACCCTAAGGTCATTTTTTGACATTTTCGATAAAATTATCATTTTACCCCTCTCGTTAGTTCTCCTAAGTCACTTTTGTTTGGGTTTGAAAGTTAGTTTTTGGAAATCTCGTGAAAAATTGAGTTTTTTGCTTGACGAATGGATTTTAAAGGCCTAAATTGACAAAATTCAAATTTCAGAGTCATTCGGAGTTTCGAATCTCGGAATGGAATTCCATCGATTCCATCAGCTCCGGAATGTGGAAATTGGTGTAGGAGAGTTATCGGAATCAGATTTGGAATTAAAATGTTAAATTTAGATCCGAAGTTGGAAATTGAGTTAAAGTTGGTTCACGTTTGACTTTGGTCAACATTTAAATTTCGGGTGCTCGGATTGTATTTCTGATGGTTCCAATGGTTTCGGGAGGTGAAACTAACGCTAAAAATGGCTTTGTTATAATTGTTTTAGGTCCAGAGAGTATTTTGGGTATGTCAAGTGCCGAAACTAATTTAGTTGCGACTTATTGGGTTTTGGGCCAATGAGGCCTCAAATTCGAATTTCGATGGTTCCATTGAGTCCGGAACGTCGAATTTAGTAGGGTGTGACTTCCCAGAAGCAACTTGTAATCTTCTTCACAAGTTACAGGTAATCTTCACCCATCAGTTGCCAATGTTTTCTCGGGTGGGGTTATCAAAGAGTTCATGTATATTTTCTGCCTTTTTTTTAATGTCAGCGTGATAAACCTTACCTGCAAATATAAGCTCATAAGATTATATTATCTGTTAATGGACTATATGGTTAAGATATGTTTCAAAAACTAAACTATTTTATTTAGATGACAGTTTCATGCTGTGCTCTTTTCTCCTCTGTTTTTAATAAGTTTTATGTTAAGACTTAGATTTGTCTTGTGCTCATTCTACCTCCGATGCCAGGTTACCAGTTTGGAAGGAAATACTTAAGTTTAGTATTTAGCTTAGGTCACATTTTCAAAAAAAGTGTTGTAAGGAACTTAGTAATTTTCATGTGCATGAGGAACAATAATCAGCTTCATATGACATTGCTTTTTCTTTGAACTGGTATTCTTAGGTAGGGATGGACACTAGAGTGATATATTGCTTTACAAGTGATTCTAGACTGAGGCTTAATTTGTACCTGCTGATTGGATATATGTTTGCTGGAATTCTTTTTTTCTAGCACACTCATTATGTTTGATTTTATACTTCCTAGTGTGTCTGTGATTGGGAGGATCGAGATCAGATGTTTATTGAAGTTGAGGGGATCCTGAGAAGACAGATTAAGGTATCTCAGCTTCTCATTCAACCATAACATGTCGGTATTGTAAGCTATATGTTGATTACAGTGATATTGATTCATATTTTAATTTTCCTTTAAATTATTTTCTCTACTGCAACTTTGTCGTAGATGTCAGTTATCCCGAGTGTGCAGCCTTTCCATGCAATTGCTTACCCTCTCGATCCACTGCTAGCTCTAGAAATCAGGTGAGGGATTTTCTTTTGGACCGATGGAAAAGAATGATGTGACTTTCTAACTAACCTTTCCTTTGATTATACAGTTGCAAGTATGCCCAGCACTGCTCTGTAATTGCAGCTCGCTTCTCACTTCCTTCTTTCAGCCATCCTCCTCCATTGCCAATAAAGGGTGGTGGCAGGAATGGTCGGCTTAGGGTTGGGTAAGTCTCCGACCAGACGTCTACTTGCTTGCATCTTCCTCGGACATTACAGTTACTTACAAATATTACTGGTATAATGAGATCTTTTTAAATGTGCCTAGATATGTGAGTAGTGATTTTGGCAACCACCCACTATCACATCTGATGGGTTCAGTGTTCGGCATGCACGATATAGAGAATGTTGAGGTTTGAATAACATATCATTTTTAAGATGCATTGGTGCTGTTATGGTTTCCCCCTCCTCTTCTCCTCCCCCGCAGTTCCTATTAAACATACAAGGACTTCTATTGCCTGGTGTTCTGCGATGCTTTGAGTCCAAATGATGGCACTGGGTGGAGGCTCCGCATTCTGTCTGAAGCAGAGCATTTTGTTGATGTAGCGTCCTTGACATCTGATGTTATAGCTAGGATGATTAATGAGGATCAAATACAGATTCTGATCAATCTTAACGGTTATACTAAGGTAATATATTTTTTCCTAACCTTGTTAATCTTAAATTCTTGTTTTGTAGTTGAATTCATTTGTTTGTGAATGCAAGGCTAAAGAATAGAAGAGCAGAACAGGAAAAAAATGGAGCAATTATTGTTGGGGATGTTCCTCGGAAATATGGAGATCAGGATCAAACTTGGATAAGCATGACCTTAGGCTAATAAGTATTTGGAAAATGTCATCTTACATTTTTTCATTGACCAACTACAGGATTCTGGACGGACTCATGAGCTTTACTACTTTGTATTTGTAGCCATATGACCGCATATTTATTGTGCGAAGGCTTGCATTGGTAAGCTACTGTTCATCTTTAAACTGCTAATAACGTTTTGCAGGGAGCCCGAAATGAGATCTTTGCAATGCAGCCTGCTCCTATCCAGGTTTCATATATGGGGTTTCCTGGAACCACTGGAGCTAACTATATACATTATTTGGTTACGGATGAGGTATTTTAGTTATTTTCCATTTTCTTATGATCTTGACATACTTTTTTTTGAACACACGGCAGTTTGTTTATCCTACGCAGTACTATCATAGTTTGACTTCACATTATTTGCTCTTCTTTCTTGTCCTTGACATTGCTTCTCCTGTATACTTGGTAGTTTGTGTCACCTATGCGGTACTCACATATTTACTCAGAGAAGCTTGTCCATCTCCCTCATTGTTATTTTGTCAATGACTATAAGCACGTGAGTTCTTGGGATCAAGCTTCTGAGATTCTTATTTTAAATTTTTTGTAATTGTTCTCTTTTGCCAAATGTTGATGGGTTTCATGCCACTGTCCAGAAAAACCGTGATGCGTTAGATCCAAGCTGCCAACCCAGGCGCTCGGATTATGGGCTGCCAGAGGACAAATTCATTTTTGCTTGTTCTAATCAGCTCTACAAGATGGATCCTAAGATATTTAAGACATGGTAGTGTTTGGATGGCTTTTATATTGGTATACTGTTCATTAAGACAAGTTGCATTATACTCTTTGAGTTTGATATTGCAGGTGCAATATTCTTAAGCGTGTACCAAACAGTGCTCTTTGGCTGCTCAGATTTCCAGCTGCAGGGGAAATGAGGGTTCGCGCACGTATGTTTCTGTTTCACATTATTTCTGTTACTATAAGCTTGTGTGATGAGGCTTTTGAAATATTATTCTATGGAATCTGTTACAGGAGATATCCTGAATGTGATTTTATTTTTTTCCAGATGCTGCTGCACAAGGTGTTCAGCCGGACCAAATTATTTTCATAGATGTTGCGATGAAACAAGAGCACATCAGACGCAGCTCCTTGGCAGATCTTTGCTTCGACACGTTAGAATATTACAACCTTTCTTGCATCTTGCTTTTGCAATATCCTGTGTTGATTCAATTCATGCTGATGAATTTGGTTTCTTTTTCTCACAGACCACTGTGCAATGCACATACTACTGGAACAGATGTACTTGCAAGTTTGTCAAAGTCAAAAAGCAAACAGTAAAAAGAAAGAAAACAAAAATACGCATTAATTTTTGAAAAGCAACTTTCAAAAGTTGACAGAAATTATGCGTTGCCTCTTTTGACAAAAAAAAAAAAGGGTTTGACAGAAAAATGCGTAGAAATTTAACGCGTTTTTGTTTTCTATAAATAAAGGGCCTTGAGCCCTCATTTAATTCATTCAGAAAAAGAAAGAGTAAGAAAACAAAAAGAGTTATACACCAAGATAAATATTATAGTCATGAGTGTCCTCTTTAGTAGTTGTTCATTTTACAAGAGAAAAGTGTTAATTGTTGTTTTCTCATTGTATTTGAGAGCAGTCTACTCCCATATTATCATAGTATGATCCTTCTACCCCGTGATTTTTCCCCTCTATCTGTTTGAGGGGTTTCCACGTAAAATTCTCGTGTCTAATTTATTTTCATTATTTATTATCATATCAAATTTTTAGTTGTGGTGCTTCATCCCCCAACAGTGGTATCAGATCCCTCGGTTATTCTGTCTATTTTATGCTAAGGTACTATCTGTGAATAGTAAATTTTCGTGAATAGTAAAATTCGTTGAAAAGTACTATTTACATGAATAGTAAATTTTGGTGACGGTATTTTTTGTCACGATTGTTCGCAAAAATATTCAGAAATGATCGAGAAGGGTGTGAAGCAAATAACAATGTCGAATACAACAAAGTTTGACGTTGAGAAATTCAATTGGATTAATTTCTCATTGTGGAAAATGAAAATAAAATCAATATTGAGAAAGGACAATTGCTTAACTGCAATTGAAGACAGATCCACAGACTTCACTGATGATAGCAAGTGGAACGACATAGACAACAATGCAGTTGCTGATCTATACTTGGCACTAGCTGATCAAGTGTTATCTAGTGTGGCTGAAAAACAGACTGCGAAAGAAATATGAGATACTCTTACGAGATTTTATGAGGCCAAGTCTATGCATAATAAAATCTTCTTAAAAAAAGATTGTATACTCTTCGAATGGCAGAGTCCATGTCAGTTACTGAGCACATCAATACTTTGAATACTCTGTTTTCGCAACTTACAATAATAGGTTGCAAAATAGAGGAGACTAAACGTGCGGAGCTTCTACTTCAAAGTCTGCCTAACTCTTATGATCAACTCATCATCAACCTGACGAACAATACAGACAGTCTAGTTTTCGATGAAATTGCAGCTGCTGTCTTAGAAAAAGAAAATCGGCGCAAAAATAAGGAAGACAGACAAGCAAGTTCGCAGCAAGTTGAAGCTTTGATGATGGTGAGAGGAAGACCAACGGAACGTGGCCCCAGTGGGAGTCACAATCATGGTAGATCTCAATCAAGAAGTAACAAGAATATCAAGTGTTATAACTGTGGCAAGAAAGGACTCTTCAAGTAAGATTGTCGGTTCAAGAAGAAGAGTGAACACCATAAGTCATTAAATGCTCAAGGGAATGTTGCAAGTACCTCAGATGATGGCGATATTTTATGTAGTGAAGCAATATCAAATAATGAAGGCAGAAAACATTTCACTGATGTCTGGATTATGGACAAAGGAGCAACATGACACATGACTTCCTGGAGAGAATGGTTCCATCAATATAATCCTATCTCAAGAGGGTCTGTGTTCATGGGAGACGATCATGCTTTGAATGTTATTGGTATTGGGTCCATCAAAATAAAGATGTATGATGGCACGGTACGCACCATGCAGGAGGTACGACATGCAAAAGACTTGAGGAAGAATCTATTGTCTTTGAGATAATTAGATGATTATGGATGTTCATATAAGACTCATGTGGAGTCATGAAAATATCCAAAGGAGCGCTTGTAGTGAAACAGAAAAACTTGCTGCAAATCTATATGTGCTTAAAGGTGAAACACACCAAGAAGGAGAAACATCAACCGCGTCAACAAGTTTATTTAAAGAATCAATGATGATATGACATCGTAAACTTGACCATATGTCGAAACAAGGTTTGAAGATTCTTGCTGAGCAAAAGCTTCTTCTAGGGCTCAAAAATGTTTCACTACCCTTTTGTGAGCATTGTGTTACCAGTAGCAAAATAGACTGAAGTTTAGTAGTTCATCTGCTAAAAGCAGGGAAATATTAGATCTGGTCCACTCTGATGTCTGGTAAGCACCGGTGGAGTCCTTAAGAGGAGCAAAATATTTCATGTCATTTATCGACAATTACTCCAGGAGAAGTTGGGTGTATTCAATCAAGAGAAAAACAGATATTTTTTCAATCTTCAAAGAGTTCAAAGCGCGGGATGAACTTGAATCTGATAAAAAGATCAAGTATTTAAGGACATATAATGGAGGGGAATACACTAGTGATGAATTTGATAATTTCTGTAAATAAGAAGGTATTAAAAGGCAGTTCACGATTGCATATACTCCACAACAAAGTGGAGTAGCAGAGCGGATGAACAAAACCTTATTGGAATGGACAAGAGCTATTTTGGCAACTGCAGGGTTTGAAAAACCATTCTGGGCAGAAGCAGTCAAAATCGCCTATTATGTGATCAATCGGTCACCATCAACCGTAATTGATCTGAAAACGCCAATGGAGATGTGGATAGGAAAACCAACTGATTATTCTCGCTTACATATATTCGGAAGTCCTGCTTATGTTATGTACAACACCCAAGAAAAATCGAAGTTGAATCCAAAATTCAGGGAATGCATTTTCTTTAGGTATGCTGATGGAGTCAAGGGGTATCGCTTGTGGAATCCCACTGCCCGCAAGGTGGTAATCAGCAAGAATGTTGTGTTTGTTGAAAACAAGATACAAGCAAAAGAAGGTAGCACTTCGAAAGAAAAATCAGAGACTACTATAGTTGAAGTTGAAGAAATAAAAGAAGTTTCAGTTTCTTCTGAAGCAGCACCAGAGCACGAAGAACAAGATCAAGCTGAGATCGAAACTCCATAAGTTCGACGGTCAACTAGGGAGAGAAGAGAACCAGCTTGGCACTCAGATTATTCTATGGAGAGCAATGTTGCATACCGTCTATTAACAGAAGATGGAGAGCCTTCAACTTTTCACGAGGCTATGAAAGGCCAAGAATCATCTCTTTGGATGGCAGCAATGCAAGAAGAAATTGAAGCTCTTCATAAAAATAAAACATGAGATCTTGTTCAATTACCACAAGAAAGGAAGACCATTGGAAACAAATGGGTCTACAAGATCAAACGCAATGATAATGATCAAGTGGAGAAATATCGTGTAAGATTGGTGGTGAAAGGATTCACTCAGAAAAAAGGTATAGACTTTAATGAGATATTTTCTCCGGTAGTTCGACTCCCAACAATTCGAGTGGTCCTGGCGATGTGTGCTACATTTGGCTTGTACTTGGAGCAGTTAGATGTCAAAACTGCATTTCTTCCTGGAGAACTTGAAGAAGAAATTTACATTCTCCAACCAGAAGGTTTTGAAGAACAGGGAAAAGAGAACTTGGTTTGTAGGTTGAACAAATCTCTATATGGTCTCAAACAGGTGCCGAGGTGTTGGTATAAGAGATTTGATTCCTTCATTATAGGCCTTGGATACAATAGACATAGTTCAGATCCTTGTGTTTATTACAAGAGATTTAGTGATTGTTATTTTGCTGTTGTATGTTGATGACATGTTGGTAGCAGGCCCCAACAAAGATCGTCTCACAAATTTAAAGGCACAGTTGGCTAGGGAGTTTGAAATGAAGGACTTGGGATCAACAAACAAGATTCTAGGGATGCAAATTCACCAAGACAGAATTAATAGGAAGATTTGACTTTCTCAAAAGAACTACTTGAAGAAAATCTTACGACGCTTTAAGATGCAAGACTGTAAGTCAATTTCTACCCCACTTCCTATTAATTTCAAGTTATCCTCAAGAATGAGTCCTAGCAATGAATCAGAGAGGATGGAGATGTCTCGAGTACCGTATGCATCAGCAGTGGGAAGTTTAATGTTCGCCATGATATGTACAAGACCTGACATTGCACAAGCAGTGAGAATGGTTAGTCGATACATGGCTAATCCTGGTAGAGAGTATTGGAATATTGTTAAGAGGATCCTGAGATATATCAAGGGTACCTCAGATGTTGCAATGTATTATGGAGGATCAGACTTTACTGTTAAATTGTTAGTGATGATATTTAACGGTGAGTTTTTCTATCTTATCTTGTACTATTTCCTTTAACTCCTCTCCAGGAGCTCCCCACTTTGCTTTCTTGGTGACTCGAACCGTAACCTCAAGTTTGGAGGTGGAGGGTGCTTACAGTTGCGCAACCCTCTCTTGTCCTATCTTATCTTGTGATGTTGAGTTATTAGTCGTAATTAGAATATCCATTCTAGCTGTCTAAAGACTCCAGTTTGCCCATTCTTCCAAGGCAAAAACTCTGTTACATCATACATGATGGCAAGTATGCTCTTTACCTAAAGACACACATTGACTGGAACAGTCAGTTATATCCACTTGGGAGATTTAGATTGCATTTTTCACGAGGCGAATGATTCATCTTGATTGTATTCGTTTAACAATAAGCATTTATTGACGTTTACATTTTGTCTTTGTGCAGGCTTTTTAGCTGATGGATGACCCTAGTAAAATCATTGAACAGTGATTAATTAGTTAGTGGGAATATGGTACAGAGGTTTTTGAATATATCCATGTTTTCTCGAGAAAATGAAAACTAGAGTGAGTGTGAAGCTTAAATAGCCCTGTGCATTGAGCTACTGTCTACTAGCATTGTACTTGGTTTTATCCTACATTTCTGCAAAGATGTTTTCATAGTTGGAATCGTGATCTCTTGATTACATGACTAAAAATTTACTAGTTACGTCAAAATTTTCTTATATAAATGACCAATTTTTAATTTGTGATCCAATAATATTGTAAGTCAACAAGTCCACTAAATTTTTTATTTATTTTATAGCCTCATTAAAACTCAACAGGATATCCTGCAAATTCTTTATGGCCAATAATAATAATAATAATAATAATAATTAAATGAACACTTCATGTTCTGCTGACCGTTAATTCTTAGGTTTCCAAAGGGAAAAAAAAAAGAAAAATAGGATAAAAAAGCTTCGTAGTAATATTTTTTCTTTCCTTATCCGTACATCTCACAATTGATTGTGTCATGCACTAAAAAATAATATATATATATTGAAACTTCCGAAAACATTTGTGGAGGTAATTGTAATTCAGGGACGTATTGAGTAAATCTGCTCTTTTATAGTAATTTGCAAATTAGAAGTAATATGTCATATTTGCAAAGTAATATATTAACCGGATTAAGAGAGCACGGTGAGACCAACTCAACTCAAAAGGTGAATTGATTCTTTGCAACCTTTATAAAATATCACCTGTAGCACAAATTCAATTACTCTTACGGACTATTAGTGGCCGATAACCATATTGTTGTGACAAATACTTTCATAACTAAATGTTATTTGTCATCACAATAGATTGTCGCTTCTAATATATTTTCATTGTTGACCTAAATTTCTAATATTAATATACTTGGACATTTCTATAAATTGCTATCATTATTTATAGATGAAGAAATCTTCCATGTAATCAATGGGTAGAATGAGGGATAGTAATGTGGGTAGATGAATGTGATAGATGTTACATAAGTTATAAGAAATTAATGACCATGAGAGTTACAAGAACTAATGGTCATATACGTTACAAGAACTAATAGTCATCTTCTACCACAATTTATACCCACTAGCACATGTACTTAAATATTTTATTTTAATTATAAAATGCATATACACTAACATTCCCCCACTCATTTTAATATTAAAATAAGAGAGTTCACCAATTTAGTTGAAGGTAAACTATTATGCATAATGAAGGTGTGTTTTGCATTGAACCTTCACTTAGTAAAATGAGAACCTTTACTCCAGAGTCAGTAGTGGTCTCAGATTTGAACTATGACTATTTAAGAAAAATAAAATATCACTGCTTACACATAACAATCAAGGTATTGACATAAGCTTTCATAGCCAGCACATTACGACCTTGTGCTATCCCGATTTTCATGAGTGTTTTTGAGAACAAGCCCATTCTCATAGAAAGCGGCCTACTTTCACACTCACATAGGTGAAATCTATCAAGAGTGTTCTTTTAATTCCGACAACCCACTCATACAAGATACATACTTTCATTAAGAGTTTTTAGACTCAATCTCCATAAATCATTACATGATAAATGCACTTACATCATAGGGATTGAATAAAATAAATATTAGTGCATTTCACAACAAGTCATCATATGATTCATTTTTCCCATTAAACCTGGTTATAGTATCTCTAGTCCCCAAGTTGGGTTTCTTCATATAAGAATCATAAATTTATGATCTTTAATTTCATCCCCCTTGATGTGCTTCAGACCCTTTATCTTGCTAAGGCCTTAGTTTATAAATCTACAAGATCATCACAAGTTTTAACACAATTAAATCGATGGTATACGAATGATCAATATGATCTCACAATATTGTGCTTTCTCCCCGTGAGTCTGAATTATCGTTATAATAATAATTTTGTATTTTACCAATAATATTGATGCTATCACAATTAATCAAAATTAGAGAAATTGATTTTCTCAAAATAAAGTGATTGATATAAATAAAATCTCTAAATCAATTCACTTTTTCACTAGTTGAAGCTTAAATTTTTTACTTCAACCTCCACCATAGATTTAGCAAATAATGATTTCCTTTTCTCATTTCCATCAAATAGCACCAAGTTTTCTCATCTGCACCAACAAAACTTTTTAGTATAGCATACAATTTTTTCTCATAAAACAAGTCATCAAATTTCGTACCAAGTAAATATACCTGATTTGCTTGCACATGCTATAATATTTACACAATATCACATGATCAAGTGCATTTAGTTACATCTCTAGCTCATATCTTTGATTTGGCAAGCAAACACCTTTTTTATTTGCCACATAGTTTTCACATATTTGAATCAAAAGGAGCTGCAAGGCTCATATAATCAACAAAATATGTATTTCACAATTTTTTTAAAATAATGTGATTTGACAAGGAAAAATTCCATCACATGTTTTATGGTATTTTTCATTCCAAGAATGAAATTTATCTCAACCGAATATTTCGTATCAAAATGGCTATCCAACATCTTTTTCATAGTTTCTTTGGTAACACTCATGTTATATCCAACATTCATAAAATCATATCCAAACAATAACATGTGATTTTTTCAAGACTAATAAATTCACTTGTAATACTCTTTTTTAAGAGCATTGCTCAAAGATGCAAAAATCACATTTTTCATAATGATTAGTTTTCTCATTTCATGAACCTCCACTATTTTAAGAATTAAATTTTTTTTCAAGAGAGGTAGTAACACTTAATTTGTTCATGAAAAATATTAGGTACAAAGTTTTTTTTCTTTAGCTTTCCTCCATTTGAATTGACCAAGTAGAAAAATACTTTACCCATACATATCTTCTCTTTCATCTCTTAAAGAGAGCGACGTTGAGCGAAATGATGTTGAGATTTCCTATCTTGATATCCACACTTTTTCAAATTGTAACAAAAATATGAATCTCCTTAAAATTATTGGTGTAATATACCACAAATATAAGTTACAAGAAACTAATGACCATGAGAGTTACAAGAATTAATGATCATATAAGTTACAAGAACTAATAGCCATCTTCTACCACAAGAACTTGGTCAGGCACACACCACAATAGAATGGAGTTGCCGAGAGAATAACCTGCTGCTCATATTGTAAATCAATCTCCAAAATATGCGATTGACTTTAAGACTCCGAATGAGGTATGGTCAGGTGAACCCTCTAACTATTCATACCTGCGAATATTTGGATGTCCGGCTTATTATCATGTTAATGAAGGAAAGCTTGAACCAAAGGCTAAAAAGACTATATTCGTACGGTATGTAGATGGACTAAAAGGGTACAAACTTTGGTGTTTATCTTTACTCAAATTTGTAGTTAGTAGAGGTGTTACCTTTGATAAATCCTCTATATTTAATCCTCGTAAAGTTTCTATGGAGTTATCAAGAAACAAAAACAACGAGCAGGTTGAGCTACCGGTAGAGCGTACCAAGGAAAAGGATCAAGAGACTTAAGTTGATGAGTCAAAAGATGCAGATCTTGAAGAACATGTTGTCAATGAACCATACACAATTGCGAAGGGAAGGGACAAAAGGCATAAACGGAAATCGAAATATCTTATAGAGCAAGCAAATCTGATTGCATACGCGTTCGTAGCTGCAGAAGAAAAGATTAAAGACCTCGAGCCCTCTTCGTATGTTGAAGCAACATCTTCCAAGGATGCTGCACAATGGCGGTTAGCCATGATAGAATAGATAGAGTCTTTTCACAAAAATGAGACATGGGTCTGAGTTGAAGGGCCAAAGAGGAAGAAGACAGTTGGGTGCAAATGGATTTACTAAAAGAAATAAGGTATTCTAGAAGTGGAAGATACTAGGTTCAAGGCTTGCAAAGGGTTTCAGTCAAAATGAGGGAATTGACTATAATGAGATCTTCTCTCGAGTCGTGAAATATAGCTCAATTTGCATGCTACTAGCATTGGTTGCACAATTTGATTTGGAGCTTCAACAACTTGATGTCAAAACTGCTGTCTTACACAGTGATCTAGAAGATACAATCTATATGGAATAGCCTGAAGGTTTTCTAGCTGAGGAAAAAGAAGATCATGTATGCCAACTGAAGAAGTCTTTTATCGCACCCCGAGAGGGTACCCTAGGCGTGACCGGCACTCAGGAGCCATTGCTGTCTCCCAAGAGAAATACTTGGCCTGATCACATATTTATTCATTCAACGAAAGACTTAGTTTAAGAGAAAAACAAATCTTAGTGGGCTAAATCAATCATCAATCTCCATTATTCAAATCGGAAACATAGTTTGAAAAACAACTAATCAAGAGTTAAAGACATCAAAATAAATCCATCACTATTTAGTCTATGAAGCCTCTATCTCTACTACCTAAATGGTGCCCATGACAGGTTCATGGCTACCTCAATAAAAACTACTCATAAGCAATGGAAAGAATAAATATGATCCCTCCGAAGGCAAGAATGTCTCACCACTATCAGAAAAGAAATAGATCTTCAACGAAGCGCCTGATGATGATCTCTAATACTTTTCGCTGCATCATAAAATGATGCAAGCCCAAATGGACGTCAGTATGTGAAATGTATGAGTATGTAATATGGAAGAATGAAATTACAATACATCAAAGGTAATCAAGATAGAATGAAACTCACCCAACTCAGTATGATATGCAAGTATAAAATATAACAATACTTTAATAAGGACTCAGGAATATGCAACTTGTTCCAAACATGTCATATACTTTCATGCACAATCTGGAAGTCTCTCTTAACCGACAACAATCACACCACCTATAAGTAGGTGATGTACAATGAATCGATGTCGTTTCCACGTTCGTCCAATACTTGCCAAGGTAAAGGACAAATCTACCAATCTGGATCAACCAATCAATTAAGTCCTATCTTTTGAGGACAATGAAATAGGGAAACATCCTATTTTAATGGTTCAATCCTCTCCTACGCTGGTTACGTAGTTATTGAGTTTTACTCTCGCTCAATTCGGTGCTCGATACTACTCCCAAAACTCAATATGCTCTTGCAACTTAAACAAATCAGTTCAATCAAAACTTTCGACTAGTCTCATTGGACTCCCATCGAAACTCAATCTCATCTCAATCATTATGCTCTTTCAAATCAACTTAAACCAATCCACTTGTTGAGATTAAATACTCAACTCTTTTAAATTTATTTAAAACATGCAATTTTGACTCAAAATAATGCATAGTGAAATCAAGATCAAAACAGTTAAAATCTTAAAGACTCTTTTAATTCAACTCGAGCTCGACTCATGCTCAAATCATCAAGTTTTTTCAGAAATATATTTTTGAAAATCAATCACAACACATTAAAATTTTGTCTCAAAACCATCATTTATGCTCAAGATATCCATGTTCAAATTAATGAAAAGAATCAATTTATGTGAAAACTCAAACTCTTGTACAATCAATGCTCAAAATTAAATATAAAATTCAATTAGGGTTCATGTGAATGAAGGCATGAACATGCATCCAAATCAAATACTCAACCCATGAACAACATCAATGCATATTTTAAATATGTACAAGGAACCCAAAAGACAATAGATAACTCAAGAATTCAATTCAAGAAACTCAAAAACTCCAACTCAACTCAACTTGAATCAATAAAGATGACGGGACATGTGGACGAACTCAGTCTAATGTTGTGTTAACCTTACATATCTGACTTGAAGAACCAATCAAGGATTTGATGGTCTTACTTGAAGAACTTGAGCTTTAGCCCTCCTTCTCTTCTCCACTTCTTGTTCTCAATGTTCTTAGGTGTTTTTGGAAAGAAAACTCCTTAGAAACTGATATGGGGGCGGAATTTAGCTTTAAAACATAGAGGAGAAAAGTGGGGAAAATACCGAAAAGCCCCTCCCAAAAATTAAAAATGGGCGGAAATTTTAACTAACGTGGAACAAGTCCATGTCGCGGAGTTGTTCCCCTATAGTTCATTTTTTTCCGAAATTTTAAGTTGAAGTAAAATTTCTATCGGCTAAGTTTTTGGATGAGTTCTTATAAGAGTCAGCTTCAAATGACTATATCTCCTATAATATAACGAATTGTGTGGCTAATGACCTATCAAATTAAAAGTCTTTGAGTCTTCTTTCCAACGCCACCAAGATTGCGAAGGGAAATGAGAAAAGACATATACAAAAACCAGAATATCTTATTGAGCAAGCAAATCTGATTGCATACGCGTTCGTAGCTGCAGAAGAAGAGATTAAATACCTCGAGCCCTCTTCGTATGTTGAAGCAACTTTTTGCAAATATGCTGCACAATGGCGGTTAGCCATGATGGAAGAGATGGTGTCTCTGAACAAAAATGAGACCTGGGTCTTAGTTGAAAGGACAAAGGGGAAGAAGACAGTTGGATGCAAATGGATCGACAGAAAGAAAGAAGGTATTTCAGAAGTGGAAGATGCTAGGTTCAAAGCGAGATTGGTTGTCAGAAGGGGGGAATTAACTATAATGAGATCTTCTCTCCAGTCGTGAAACATAGCTGAATTCGCATGCTACTAGCATTGATTGCACAATTTGATTTGGAGCTTCAACAACTTGATGTCAAAACTACTTTCTTACATGTTAATCTAGAAGAGACAATCTATATGGAACAGCCTGAAGGTTTCCTAGCTAAGGGAAAAGAAGATCATGTATGCCAATTGAAGAAGTCTTTGTATGGTTTGAAGTAATCCCCTAGACAGTGGTACAAATGGTTTATTGCATTCATGACTACACATGAATTCTCGAGGAGTGCATTTGATATCTATGTTTATCACAAGAAAACGTCTAGTAACTATATGATTTATTTACTGTTGTATGTTGATGATATGGTTATTACTGCTAACAAATCACAGAGATAAATATTTTGAAGAAACTATTGAGCAAGGAATTTGCCATGAAGGATTTAGGAGCTGCAAAGAAAATTCTTGGAATGGAGATTTCAAGATAAGATAGTGTTGTACATCTTTCTCAGAAGAGGTACATCGAAAAGATTCTTGAGAGATTCAATATGCAGATGAGCAAGCCTGTAAGTATACCGTTAGCTTCTCATTTTAAGATTTCAGAGTTATAATTGCCTTAGTCTGTGGATGAGGTGGAGCATATGTCAAAAGTTCCTTATGCTAGCGCAGTTGGTAGCATTATGTATGCTATGGTGTGCACACGTCCAAATATTGCTCAATCTGTAAGTGTGGTAAGTAGGTACATGGCCAATCTAGAAAAAAGGCATTTGGAAGCTGTCAAGTAGATATTGAGATATCTCAAAGGAGCTTCTGATGTTGGCCTAACCTTTCAAAAAAGTGAAGGTATTTTAGTTCTCAGTTATGTGGATGCAGGGGATATTGATAGAAGAAAGTCCACAACTGGATACATCTTTGCTCTCGTTGGCAGTGCTGTTAGTTGGAAATCAACTTTACAATCGATTGTCGCTTTGTCAACAACAGAGGTAGAATATATGGCAGCAATAGAGGCAGTGAAAAAAGCTATCTGGTTGAAAGGTTTAGTGGCAGAATTGAGTTTGGTTCAGCTGGAATCAACTCTAAGATGTGATAGTCAAAGTGCTATTCATTTGATTAAAAATCAAAAATTTCATGAGCTCACCAAACATATTGATGTCAGATTCCATTTCATTTGAGATGTCGTTGAATAGGGAGCTATCAAGGTCGAGAAGGTTATCACAGATGATAACGCTGCAGACATGCTGACCTAAATAGTCCCGCTTGCCAAATTTGCACACTGCAAAGACTTGGCGGGAGTATGCATCAACTGATGCAAACTTTGGGAGAACAACTGCTAGATGGAGCTAGTGTGCTCAACAAAGATTTGATTCTTCTTGTTTCTTACAACGGAATTGCCCAGTAAGCTTAGAAGTTTTGGGTGGAGTTGTTCATACCCATGCTCGAAATGCAAACCATGGTGGAGATTGAAAGAGTTGAGGTTTAAGACACAATCAAAAGTTGTTGAAAGAAAGTTGAAAATGGAGAATCTTGTCAAGGTGGAGATTTCTTAAAATTGACAAGATTCTAAATAGTCTTAATGTAGCTACTTGGTACGTGAAAGTTATGTGAAAGTTTGATAAACTTGATAGTGAAAGTTTGGTAAACTTTGACATCTTGACAAAATGTGATGTCATGGATGACATCAAGAGAAAAAATTTATTCCTATAAATAGGTAGCTATTAATTCATTAGAAACATGCCTCAAAAACATTTCTCTCTTGTCTTCTCAAATTCTAAGGCATTTGCAAAATATATTAGAAGAGTAGAGAATTGATAGAGCAATTCTCTTAGTTGTATTTGGGATCTCTACCCTTTCTTTATTAATATAAAGACAGTTGTTCTCTGGTGGACGTAACATCATTCTGATCCGAACCACGTTAAATATTATTTTTCTTCCTCGTTCTTTATATTTTCACGTTTCCGCTAATAGAGAGTTTAACCATTTTCACCATCACTCCTTTTCTTTCCCACTCATCTGTAAATCAACTTCAGAACTTCAAAACAATTCTAGGAGAATCATGCAAATTACGAGTGTAAATCCTACATAAAATCTTAGTATAAACAATGTTATTATGATTTGTAACACATCATGATGTTATTTGTTAAATCATGATTTTTCAGATTCAACTCTACTTCATATGCTCCGCGTCCCTAGTTAACTCCCCCTTTAGGCCTATTTGGCGTGATAACAACATTTGTTGACAGTCTTTAATAAAATAATCATAACTTTTTATAAGAATATAATAATGACAAACGATTTGAATTGTTGAAAACTAGATGTATTCGAATTGATATGATATGATACCCTATTCAAAACATAAATCATTACAAATGAGGAGTAGTGGTCATTTGAATTATTTTTTTGGTCAAATCTACTAAAAAATATGGCAGAAAATCATTATTATTTGTAGTATATACTTTTTTAGTCATAATAATCGAGTTTCAACTGTATATTTCTTTTTTTTCCCCCTTCTTTAAATGCAATAACTATTATTTCTTTTCTTTTTGGCCAAATCTATAAATTATTTTTGCTAGAGCTCTATTATTTTTAGCCAGATAAATATTTTATATAAAATAGTGAAATCTTAACTGTATTTTTTTTCTTCTTTAGAAGCAATGAAAAATTATTGCAATTATATATTTCTTCTTTTTCGAGCTAATACATGTAAAGGATTTGGTTGAAACCCCATTAGTTTTAGCTAAATAAAAAATTTCAGTCTAAGTAATGAAAGTTTTAGCCAAATTTTGTTTTAACAATTTAATTTACTGATTATGCTAATTTATTGATCACTTCGTTAAATGTCAATATCGTTATAGTAGGTCCACTGGCATAATTGGCGTGTAAATATCACACATGTTATATTCTTTTGGATAAAATATACAAAAAATTCTTAGACAGTGATGGGTTTATGTTTGCCACCTTTTAAAATATATGCTTTATTCGATATAAAAATCGACTTTCAACAAATAATAAATGATTCTATAAGTATATTTAGAAATAACTTTTCGAGAAAAAAAGAAAATATCTCTCCACTTGTCGTTCATAGTCCTTTTTTAGAATTATCACGTGATTCACACGAACGTCCTTATTTTAGGATGGTGTTTAATTAATTTCGGTTTTTAGATTTGTGGCTTTTAATTATTGCACTTAAAAATGATCAAAAATACATATGACATCTGAAAAACAAAATAAAATTTTTTTTGGAACACTTAAATTAGATTCTATAAAATTTATGCCGACAATGACATAAGTTTAGTTTCAGATGTCGTCACAAAGTTATGTTGTAAAAGACAACTTATTTCTACAGAACATTTTTCAAACAAAACAAAAGTTCACTATTCGTATACCTTACTTACCTCGATCTAGCGAAGCACAACAAAAAAAGGGAGCCTTCTTTTTCTGTATTCAACCAAGAAAAACCCCTCCACCTGGATTCGAATCCCAATACTATTATTAAATAGTAATAAAAGAAATATGCCAATACAAGATCTTCTAAATCTTGAGATGGAAATTCCAATAGGACCATAAAAAATCCAAATGGAAAAAAAGATAGCAAAAGCTACCCAACCTACTAGATCCTTTACCTAAAAATAAGGGTAAGAAGCAATTTTATCCATCTCTGAATGTACACCCAATGAATTTTCGGATCCATATTGATGCAATGCGGCCAGATGAAGAAGAGTGAAACTTAAATTAAAGTAAAAAGAAAAAGTTTTCTATTTTTATAAGTTTTCGCTTTAAAATAGAAAATGAATTCGATACAATTCAACAAAATCTAGAAAATGATCAAAATAGACATGATTTTCGAATTTGATTCTATAAAAATTTCATTCATTTTTGAATGAAGTTAGACGATACAACTCTTATTAGTTTATAGTTTACCCAAGAGTTACTCAATGAATCGATTGATTGGAAATGCGGGATGGATAGATGTTACGATGATGAATTAAATTTTTTTATGTCTGTCACTTTCTCTTTGTTAGTGTTGTCTGCCTATAATGATAGATGAATCAAATTTCATTCAACTTCTTCTTTCAATTGAAATTGAGATTTTTGCCTATCCTCCTATTTTGCAAAAATGGAAACTTAGGTAAGTGCTTTCTAAACATATGTATAAAAAGAACGATATGTTGTTTGGAGAAGCGAGCGAGTTAATGGTGGCATTGTGTTACCATTTGCTGTGACCGAAGCTTTTAATGTTTTCTTCGGGTTACCATTCTCTTTCGATGCAATAACAAGATCTTTTTAGTAACAAGTGGTTTTCTTAGTTGGTTAATTGGTCACATTTTATTCATGAAATTGCTTGGACATGAAAGGAATTCCCTTTGTGTATGCGCACCTCAAAAAAGTGTAGTATTCGATTCCATTATATGTATCGGGGGTAATCGAAAAAACCAATATTTCTTAGAATACTGACTATAATGCTACTAATAATTGTACTAATGCAACCACATATGTCTTTCTTCTACCAAAAGGAAAGGAAAAAGAAATAAGGATTTCAGCTTTGCTTTGACAATGGAATCCTTCCCCTTGTCTCTTTCATAAAAAGGTAGAGGCTTTTTGATATATTTATTGGATCCGTTGGGACTGACAGAGCTCGAACCTGCAGCTTCCACCTTGACGCTGAGGAAAAAAAGACTCTCATTGAGGCGCTACTTGGCCATCCAAATCTGAATCTGTAGAATCTATTGGGGAATCCCCATCTGCACCCGAATTGGCTAAAGTACTCCCAAATATACAAGACATAAGAGAGTATATAACACTCAATATCCAACGGTCTATTGCTGATTTTATGTCAAAGAAAAATGTCTTACGTTTTCTCTTTGATTTAAATCTCAACAATGGACGCTCTTGGTCGAAAGTTCCATCTGTTGGAATACTAGATAGAACCTTCATTTCCCATTTATGGACAAGAAACTTAATCTTTGTTTTATGTAGTTATGTATTGCAAAGATATCTCTTACCACCTCCCTCGATCACCTGACCTAACTGACCAGTCTCTAATGGAACCCCTATGTAGGCCCCAAGTAACTTTGAAAGTATTACCTAAAATCTTCCGACTGAATATGTTAAAGCCTTTCGATTAATAGTTCTCACCTTTTTGAGCTTAGGTCAGCAAGAAGTCATCCCCGAGGAAAGTCTGAGTCTTCGTGTTATACCCCGTATATTTGTACTTCAGAACGTCTTCTTAAGCTTCTTAAAGGTTGCCCTGTGACCCAGATTATCTATAACATTATCAAATAACTCTAAGGAAGGGAGGACGTATTATTCCATAAGAGTGAAGGTTGGAAATAGGGCTATAAGGGTTTGAAATGAGTTGGGGGCCAAAATAACAAGTTGTGGGACTTGACTTACTTATGTAAGCTACCAACTTGGACGTCTTACAAACTTAAGCTATTGGTGTACATGTTGAGATTGTGTAGCAAGAATTACATAGGTTCTTAAAGTGAGATGAGATTACGAACCCACGAAAGAGGCAGAAGAAGGCGTAGCACCTACTCGGAAGCAAGCAGGTGATGCACCTACTTCGGGGTGGATCCTACTGCCACGTGGTAGCCTAGGGGTGGTTGCATAGATACGGTGACCCAAAGTTTGACATGTGTCACCCTTAGGGGCTGACATGTGTCACTTCTAAGGGAGGATATATATGTACATAAAATGAGTAAGTCATCACTTTGGTTTCTTTTAACTTAGAAAAATAAGTGAGAGTTGAGAGAAACCTAAGGGAAAGAAGAAGGAGAGCTACGGGTTTGAGAGGCTGCCAAGGTAAGGCCCAATTTCCTTCCGTGAATTAATTATTTAAGGTATCCTACAGTGATGTGACGATGTTTAATAATAAAAAATTTCTATTTGGGGCAGCAAAAATGTGACCCAAATAGTCCATTACATTTTAGGACGTTAGGAGGACTTCCGAGGCAAACTTTGTCAAGTTTTAGATAAGATACGGTCTTCCATTTTAAAGTGGAGTTAATAATGTTATTATGTATGTTTAAATATGAGTTGGAGAGGTGAAAATATGTATGTCACTACTGAAGGAGGCTGCAAGTTGTGTAGGGACTATTTTGGTGTATTCTAGTCGGCTTAAAGTTTAACTAGTGTTATCGTTAGCATGGTGTTGTGTTTGGAGGGGATTTATTTATGTTGAAGGGATGGAAAAATGTCTAAATATAGGTATAAGTACTGCTAGTTTCAGCCACATCACGTCCCATTTTGTGTGGTTAAGATATTATGAAATAAAGCTTGAAAATCGTATTTTGGAGTCGTAGTTTGAGCGGGCTGTTTGGGACTTGTTTGGTGTAATGTTGAAATGGTATAATTGTGTATTGGCTGCTGGTTATTGTGTTTATTATGGCTCTAGGGTTTGGGGGTTAATTGGAAGTTCGGATAGGGCGAGTTATAAAGGAGATGCTGCCCGAATTCCGTTAACTTCTTAACTAACTAATAGACTAGTCGAGACTAGTCAAGAAAGGCGATTAAGGAATTGATTCCTATGGGTGCTTAGTTGTGGATTTAGTAGCTGGAAAGTTAGAGGTTATTAATATTAGTATTACCTTCGTGTTAAATAGGTTCAGAAGGCAACGAAGCAAGAGTGGTTACTATTACTTGATAAAAGGTATGTAAAGCCCGTCTCTCTTTTCTTTTGGGCATGTCTTAGATTTAACAGACAAATGATATGTGTATGAAGCTTGGGGTAATTCTATTCATGAGCTCTGAACATGATTCATAATTCATAATTCGTGTTCACTTCTGAATGTTAAGACTCTTAAAGTAGTTAAGCTCTTATTCCTCAAGTCTTCTATATGCTGAAAAGTAATGTATGTAAAGCCTATCTTTCCTTTCACGACCCAACCCCATAGGCCGCGACTGGAGTCCGACCTAGACCCCCGTTTACATATTTATCAGCTGTGGTCAAGTCAAACTGTAAATAACATAACACCATGTAACAAAACCCTATTGGGTGATAATATTTTCATAAACCTGTAGCCTCTTCCATTTGTATCACATCATGAAAGGGCACACAAGCCGACAAGGCTGTCATAACATAGTAATATATATTATACATTATGTAGACCCAGCTGAACCAAACTGGCATACACAACCCACATATACATGTATGCAGACCTCTAAAAATATTAACGACAACATATGGCGGGATAGGGGCCCCACTGTACCCCTAAATAGATAAAACAATTTTATACATCAGTGATCAGTACCAAAAACTAGGCTCCGATACAATGGAGCCTCTTCCAGCTGAGCTGAGCGGAATCCTAAGCTGACGGACTCCCAAAACCTGTATCTGTACCTGCGGGCATAAAACGCAGCCTCCCGAGGAAAGGGGGTCAGTACGACATATGTACTGAGTATGCAAAATATAATATAGCATAACTGGAACAAAGAAGTAAGGGATAAATATATCGTAAAAGAAACCTCGATACCTGTACTCTATAAATTATAAAAGCATGCATGATCAAATTATACTATATAGCCAGCTCTATCAGGGATCCGGTGAATACATCTGTAAAACCATCATAGACCCAGTGCCATCACCACCTTATTACAACACATCATTATATATATACATACATAACCCGATCCTCTAGTGAGGGGCGATGGATAATGCAGTGAAATTGAGCACGAATCTGATAACTGGCCTGGGACTCAGAGAAGAAGGGTTATAGTATACACGAGTAGAGTAGTGAGTAACTATATGCAATTTAAATCATTATCAGAGACTCGACCGAATAAGAAAGTTAAGCTGTTTCCTAAGGACTCGAGTAGCAGTGTAGTCATCTCGAATGTCCTCTAAATGCCATTATGGTCTATATCAATTGTAACCTCGGGGACCCTAGACATGTACCAACGTAAGGCCAAGTCACTTATGAAATCAAAAACACTTGGTATCATATAGTCTTTAAGACTTGGGGCCTGTACATTTGGTACCTTTTTAACATATAGAAGTTTCCAGGGAAATAACTCAACTACTATAGGAGTTCAATATTCAAAAGTAAATAAGAGATGCTTAAGAGTGGAATTACCCTGGAGCTCATATCATATTTAACTTACAACTAAGACATGCCAAAAAAGAGAAAGAGAATAAGCTCTATTTAGTCTGTACTTTCCTTCGTGTGGTCATCATGTACATAATTGTACCCGGCCCATTCTCGGCTTGGTGAAAAACTATGGCATCATAATATTATTTTCATACCAAGTACATATCAAGAGAAAGGAGAGATAGCTTTCCACACACTACTTTTTAACACATAGAAGCCTTAACATGCAATACTCAATTCTTGCAGGAGTTCCAATACCAAGCAGTGGATAGGGATTATGAGGTGTACTTGGAGTTCTGGGAATGGAATTATCCCCTCATTTCACATACAATTCATTTATGGCTGAGACAGGCCAAAAGAAATGAAAGATAACTTTACGTATTTATGCCAAAAACATGCCAAGAGAAAGCTTCACATACCTCGTACGGGTTACTCTTTATCACATTCGCCTCGTCGTCCTTTGAACCTATTCAACATGGAAGTAATACGAATATCAACCATTCTTGACTTTCCAGCATCTTTAGTTGCACCTTAGTATTCATAGAACCTATTTCCTTGTTCATCTTCTCGACTAGTTCTTTAATTAGTTAAAGCGTTAACAAAAATTGGGCAGCATCTCCCCTATAATGTGCCCTATCCGAATTTCCAATTACACTCCTAATACCTACATACAACCAACAACAATAACCTGCAACATATTTTTAGGCAATTCACACCAACAATATACAACATAAACTCCAAACGACTCGCTCGAAACTACGATACCAAAATAGAGTTTCTAGTCTTTGTTTCGCAAAACCTTTAATTATATGAAATGAGGGGTCGTGTGGCTGAAACCAGAAGAAACCACACCCCTTTTAGAATACATTTAGGCCCTGAAACAAACCCCCACACACCTGCAGCAGCACACCACAAGCACAACACTTTACTTCAACGACAATTCAACTATAACGACTTCAATTTAGATTGTCTTCAATGTCAAGTATTTCTACTCCAATTTTATACTTCCAGACACCTATAGGGCATTTAAAATATCCCATAAAAACACCATAAATTCCAAATTAAAAGGAGAAACCTTACCTTACCCGAAATTGGCCAAAACTCACCAAAACTGCACCTCGGAAACTTCTTGATGTGCTGAAATGGGGCGGACTGTTTGTGTCACTTTTCCGTTTCTCCAAATTAGAATTTTATGTTATTAAACACCATTATATAACCGTGGGACATCTAAAATAATTAATTCACAGAATAAAACTCAGAGACTTACCTTGGCAGCCTCAAACCCGTAGCCCTCCTTCTTTGGCTTTCTAGGTTTTCCTTTAACTTTCTCCTATCTTTTCCAAGTGTAGGGCTGAAGAAATAGTTCCGTAGGCATCCTAAGATACATATATATATCTCTACGTGATTAAGAAATACCTTAGATAATTAATTCCCAGAGAAAAATTGAAGAACTTACCTTTAATTCTTCACAACCGTGGCTGCCTTTCTTTTTTGTTCTTCACATTTTTTTCCTCTCTTTGGCTGAAGTTTTGGATAAAAAATGAGGTCCTTAGTCATAATACATGTAGATATATGTTGCCTTAGGGGTGACACGTGTCTAGCCCCTATTGGGCCAACACATACATGCTGCCAATTAGGGGCTGCCACGTGGCAGTGGGGTCCACCCCCCAAGCAGGCAGGTGGGTCAGTTGCTGCCATATGGCACCTCCTCCTTCTGCCACGTGGCATTTTCCTCTTGCTGCCACGTGTCATCTTCCCCTCTTCCTCGTGGGTTCGTAATCTCGTCTTGTTTTAAGAACCCGTGTAATCCTTGCTACGTAAGTTTGGTATGTACTCAAGTGGTTCAAGTATGCAAGACTTCTAAGTTGGTAGTTTACGTAGGTAAATCAAGTCCTACGACTCATTACTTGGCCTCCAACTCTTTCCGACTTCTCATGACCCTATTTCCAACCTTCCCTACCAAGGGGTATCACATTCTCCCGTCCTTAGAGTTGTGTGATAGTGTAGTAGATTATCCGACTCACTTGATAACTTCTAAGAAGCTTAAGAGACCTTACGATCTCAAGTGTGTGGGGTGTAACATTTCCTTTCTTTTTATGTTTGCAAGTTAAGTAATGAATGATAGGAGATGGAGGTAAATCTACTCATAAATGCCAAGCGTAATTTACAGTCCTCATTTACTTCTTAATGAAAGCACTCTTACAGTAATTGAACTAGGGCTTCTCAAGCCTTCCATACGTTGAGAAGGGACGAGTATGTAAAGCTTAACTCTTCTTTTCTCTTGGCATGTCTTAGCCATAAGTGGTCAATATATATAATGTGGAGATAGTTCCATTCTTAGAACCCCGAGCATGACTCGTTAATCTTATTCACTTCTTGATGTTAGAATTCTCGCGATGGTTGAGTTATGGTCTTGTAAGCCTTCTACATGATAAAAAGTTATACACGGGAAGCCTATCTCTTCCTTTTCTTGAAATGACTTAATGTAAGTAAAACGATGTATGATATGAGTTAGAGACAATTCCATTTATAGGTTCTGGATGTGACTCATGACTTGTACTCACTTTTGAATGATAAGGGTCTTAAAGTAGTTGAACTACGACCCTCGAGCCTTCTATAGGCTCAATAGTGATGGAATATGTAAGCTCCTATACCTAGGGGCTCTTGAACATACTTTATGGTGATACCTGAGGGATGTTTGACATGTTACTAAGTCTTACATGCATGTATATGCATTTTTATGTGATATGTGGATCGGGCCGTCATTCCTCGGCACTATTAAATGATATGTATGCATACGAATTGGGCCATCGTACCTCGGTATTATTATACGATATACGGATTGGGCCATCGTACCTCGGCATTATTATATGAGACACGGATCAAGCCGTCGTTCCTCGGCATTATTACACGATATGGGGATCAGGCCGTCGTTCCTCGGCAGGTACTTGCTATATACATGGGTCGGGCTGTACGTTCCACAACGCTAATGGTATATATATGCCTATCATGATAGATGATATATTTGTAACACCGAGTCTCCGAGTGGGCCGAATATGGTACGTGATAATGGTATACATGACTTTATTTTGTGAGGTGCAGGTACAATACCCTATTAAATGTTATACTTGGTTTCCTACATCTCTATTTCAGTTTTTATCTCAGTTATATTATGCTTATATACTCAGTACATATATCGTACTGACCCCCCGTTCTCTGGAGGGCTGCATTTCATGCCCGCAGGTACAGACATAGGTTTTGGGAGTCCGCCAGCTTAGGATTCCACTCAGCAAGTTTGGAAGAAGCTCCATTGATTCGGAGTCGAGTTGTGGTATCAAACCTCCTACGTATATATTTGTTTATTCAGGGGTACGGGGGGGCCCCCTGTCCCGCCATATGTTACTGTTAATGTTCTTAGAGGTCTGTGGACATGTGTATGGGTTATACGCGTAAGTTCTGTTCAGTTATGTCTACATGATATATTGTAAATATTAAGATACTATGGCAGCCTTGTCGGCTTGCACGCCCTTTCATGATAAGATACAAATGAAAGAGGCTATAGGTATATGAAAATGCTATGACCCATTGAGGTTCTCGTGTACGTTATCATATTGTTTGTAGTCCGATTTGACTACCCCAGTCACGGCCTACAGGGTTGGATCGTGACACTTCGATGAGCCGGTACCCACTACCTGTTCCAAAAACCTCTTTTCTCATAGCTCATAGGTAAGTGTGAAATTCGCTAGTTGTTCCTGTCTCGTTGGTCGAGCTCCATTCTTTATGGAGAAGATCATTTGTCCTTTCAGTTGTTCGAGATCTGATGGATCGGGGTGAATCCTATCCTGACTTTTTTCTTTTTTATTTGGAATGACGATATTCTTTACTTTGATTTTTGATGCATTTAGTGGGGAAATAATCTCTTCCCATGAGGGTTCCGGTCCATCACGCTCGACCTCATTGGCATCGGAAGATTCATTCGAGATGCAGGTCCTGTCGGAGCCTTGGTCGCCACAAAAATTAATTGTTTTTGTAACAAAGATTTTAACATCTACAATAGCCAAAGTTCTACTAATATATTTTCATTGTTGACCTAAATTTCTAATATTAATATACTTGGACATTTCTATAAATTGCTATCATTATCAAAATAATACAATATTATTCAATAAATATCAAAAATATTTCTCAAGCAGAATATCATAATTAATAAATACTTTGATTACTAAAATATTCCATTTAGCTACAGATTAACAACATATTATAAGAAAATTCAATTAACTACAAGCTATTTAATTAGAAATTATCGAGAAATTCCATCGCTGATAGTGATTACTACCAATCACTTTCCATGTCCCCACACTTCCTAAACCCTATTTGTTGGTGTAATGTACCACAAATATAATAAATTACAATTGAAAATAAAATGACAAAAGTGAATAAAAAATATTCAAGCTGAGGCGCGGATATCTCGCTCTCTTTAAGGAGATTCATGCCCACTGCGGTATAATCTACATCGATCCAACAATAATGCTCTTGACTTTCCTCCTCTAGGATACAACAGCCCAACAACGTCGTATAACTCAAACAACTCCGGATTAGTTGAAAAGTCCAAAGCTCCACTAAAAAAAACACCTCCCTTCAACATATAATTACTCTCTTTTATATAGTGAATATAGTTGAAGACTTAGAATATTTTCTTTTTCTCAACTCTTTCTTTCATTACTACACACTATAATATTTTATTACACTAAACATATTTCATCTCATCTTAAACACAAAGATGCACCATTATTTATAGATGAAGAAATCTTTCATGTAATCAATGGGTAGAATGAGGGATAGTAATGTGGGTAGATGAATGTGATAGATATTACATAAGTTACAAGAAATTAATGACCATGAGGGTTACAAGAACTAATGGCCATATACGTTATAAGAATTAATAGTCATCTTCTACCACAATTTATACCTACTAACATATGTACTTAAATATTTTATTTTAATAATAAAAAGCATATACACCAACATTCATCCACTCATTTTAATATTAAAATAAGAGAGTTTACCAATTTAGTTGAAGGTAGACTATTATACATAATGAAGGTGCGCTTTGCACTGAACCTTCACTTAGTAAAACAGTAACCTTTACTCCAGAGTCAGTAGTGGTCTTAGATTTGAACGATGACTATTTAAGAAAAATAAAGTATTAGTGTTTACACATAACAATCAAGGTATTGACATAAGCTTTAATAGCCAGCACATTACAACCTTATGCTATCCCGATTTTCATGAATGTTTTTGAGAACAAGTCCATTCTCATAGAAAACGGCCTACTTTCACACTCACATAGGTGAAATCTATCAAGAGTACTCTTTTAATTCCGACACCCCACTCATACAAGATACATACTTTCATTAAGAGTTTTTAGACTCAACCTCCACAAATCATTACATGATAAATGCACTCACATCATAGGAATTGAATAAAATAAATATTAGTGCATTTCACAACAAGTCATCATATGATTCATTTTTTTCATTGAACCTGGTTGTAGTATCTCTAGTCCCCAAATTGGGTTTCTTCATATATGACTCATAAGTTTATGATCTTTAATTTCATCCCCCTCTATGAGCTTCAGACCCTTTATCTTGCTAAGGCGTTAGTTTATAAATCTGCAAGATCATCACAAGTTTTAACACAATTAAATCGATGGTATACGAATGATCAATATGATCTCACAATATTGTGCTTTCTCCCCTTGAGTCTGAATTATCGTTATAATAACGATTTTGTATTTTACCAATAATATTGGTGCTATCACAATTAATCAAAATTAGAGAAATTGATTTTCTCAAAATAAAGTGATTGGTATACTTTTTTTCAAAGAAGAGAAAAACATTTTATTTGGAATCATGAAGCCAGAGTTGAAAAACTGATTATAAATTCGGAATCCAACTATAAGTGGAATTTAAAATTTTTATGGCTAGCCAAACATCGATTCTCAAATAAAGTGAAAGATTTATTCCGAAAAAAGTGAATAATTTTTATGACCAAACGTGTCCTAAGGACGAGAGCTCTCCACTCATGAATATAAATAACAAGAGCTAGCTAGCTCCTCTACTCATAAAATTGTAAGAAACAAAAAAATCAGCTTATTAATTTGGAGATCCACTAAATTCAAGAGAAAAAAAACATGCCAAGAGATCCACTAATAGTTTCTGGAGTTATAGGAGATGTTGTGGATCCATTCACAAGGTGTGTAGACTTTGGTGTAGTTTACAACAATAGGGTGGTCTACAATGGATGTGCCTTGAGGCCTTCACAAGTTGTCAACCAACCCAGGGTTGATATTGGTGGAGACGATCTTCGCACTTTTTACACTCTGGTAAATTTATATCGTTCTATTTTATATGATACTTTTTTTTAAAAAAAAATATTTAGCATCAAACTTCTTTCATTTGGAGCTGATTGAGATCGTTTAAGCATGCAATTTCACGTAACCGTTGATCTCCTGTCAATTGATTATGAGTAATAGGAGATTAGAAGCAACATGCGCAAAAATATCTAATTATGTGAATTGTGTTAGTTTTAATTTTAATTCACCAGCTAATTAAGTACCTATTTTATGGCTTTTATTTGAAGTTGTGTACCTCATATGAGCGAAAACGGAGATGCCTACATTAATATAACATACTATATATTTATAGTAATAAAAATGTTTTTTTTTTTATTTGCCGCTCGGTGTCTAGTTGGTTAGTAATATAAATGTTAATAACATGCATGTTTAATACTGCAAGTTAGAAGATATATATTTTTGATATGTTTTGAAATTAGTCTTTAATTATTTTACTCTATATGTCTAATCAAACACATGTTTAGTGCCATATAATACATTTGGATAGACAACATGGTATATGTTTAGGATATGCTCTTTAATTTTCTTAATCTTGTATTTCAAGATATTTGAAATATTATTCTCTTGTTGAAAGATTATGGTGGATCCTGATGCTCCAAACCCTAGTAATCCTAACCTGAGGGAATATTTGCACTGGTAAGTCTAACTTATATTATATATTGTTATAAATATAGATATTTCACTTTGTTTCTCCGTATATAGTTCTTTCATGAGAGGATGACGTCAATGAAAACTATCAAATATATTTTTTGATATAAATTCAAATTAATTAAGTATCAAATATCGAATGAAAAAAAAAAACTAGGATCGATTGCTTAGTCCCTTTACAACTAAAGTACCTAAACACATAATTCATAAATATAATAACAAAAATTATATTATCTATCCCCACCCCCACCTTTTCTTTTTATTTTTAATAATGTTAACACATTATTTTTTTGATAGGCTGGTCACAGATATCCCAGCAACCACAGGGGCAACCTTTGGTAAGTGTTCTTACATTATTGCTTAATGGCTCAGACTTAGGCAATGGCGAAGCAACAAATTCAAATATATATTGTATTTATGCTAATATAATTTGTATCATCACCATAAACAACCACACACACACCCACACTCCAACACCACCACCAAAACTCACTTGAAATCTCCATAGCAGGTGAAATTCTTCATTTTAATAGCTCAGTTGGTTAGTTATCTAAACTTTTACCTTCCTCAACCCCCATATCTTTAAAAAAAAGAAAGTGCAATTCTTCTGAAAAAGTAGTGTGATTCATCATTTCTTGCAACTTGCATGACTTGGCTGTTACATTGACTTTGCTGGTATTCTTGCAAAATAGTTTTCATCCTTAATCTTAATTTATCTTAATTTGAGCCTATCTTGAATCTGATTCTTAGAGCAATGGTAAATTTATTTTCATGTGATTTATAGATTATGTGTTCGAGTTGTGAAATCAGCCCTTGATGTAAGGATTAAGTAAAATGATGGCCTTTTTATTGATTTTGACGATTGAATTCCGCTTCGACATCACCTGGTAGAAATTTCTCCTTAAACTTCAGAACTTCTTGTTCTTCGTAGCGCTTCTCCTCCAGCTCCCTCTTCTGTCGTACATGTGCTCACCATATCTTTAAAAAAAAGAAAGTGCAATTCTTCTGAAAAAGTAGTGTGATTCATCATTTCTTGCAACTTGCATGACTTGGCTGTTACATTGACTTTGCTGGTATTCTTGCAAAATAGTTTTCATCCTTAATCTTAATTTATCTTAATTTGAGCCTATCTTGAATCTGATTCTTAGAGCAATGGTAAATTTGTTTTCATGTGATTTATAGATTATGTGTTCGAGTTGTGAAATCAGCCCTTGATGTAAGGATTAAGTAAAATGAATCTATTTAGTCCATATTTATTTAAATGGATCACTCATATTTTTTAAAGGGTAAATATGAATTGACCTATTTCAAAAGCTCATACAAATATGAGTATTCATATAGATCCTTAGATCACCCAAAATTTCTAATTGCATTAAAATTATTTTTTTAAAAAGAAAAATTTGGGTGGGGTTGTGGTAGGGTAGAGGGTGGGCGGGTGTGGGGGGATGTGGGTGGGGGTCCAGTGGGGGTGGGTGGAGGGGCCCAAAAATTATTTTTTTTTTTGAATTTTTTGGAATTTGTTTTAAAAAATTGGGGAGTGGGGGTGGGGTTAAAAAATTTAATTTTTTAAAAAAAAAAAAAAATTGGGGTGGGGTGAGGGTAAGGGGTGGTGGGAATGGAGTAGGTAGTTCGAGTGGAGGGTGGGTGGGAGCGGAGTTGGGGTGGGCAAAAATTTTTTTGATATTTTTTAAAAAAAAATAGGGGTGATGGAGATAGGGGGTGGGCGAAAAATTTGGTTGATGGGTGGGTGGGTGGATGGGAGGGTGTGGGGTGGGTTGGGGGGTTACGGAGTAGAAGAAAAATTAAATTTCATTTTATATGAAAAATTAATTGTTTAAAAAATAATAATTTAGGGGTGGGTTGGGGGTTGTAGGGTTTAGAGAATTAACAATTTTGCTTTGATTTAATGTCTTTTGTCTTTAGGAAATTAAAGTGGGTTAGAACCATTTTACCCAAATCATATTTGATCAAATTCATATTTATCCATATTTTATATGGGTGAATTGTAATCCAATCCATTTTGACTTAATCCATATTCAATCCATCCAAATTCGATCCAATCCAACCATTTGTCAATGCGAGTTGTTTTATGGACTCGTCCTTAACTTGAGCCTATGTTCGTGCACCTTAATTACTCTTCACCCTCACCCCACCCCAACCACCAACACCACCAAAACTCACTTGTATGTCATTGTACGTGCTCATGTTGTGGATTTGAATCACTACTTTTTGGGTCTATCATCCTCCTAGAAATCATAGCATTTCATCAAAATACATCTTTATCTTTTCACCTAAGTATAGTCCCATGCATATTCAGTACTATAGGCCTAACCATGACTATTAATAAAATAAAATTTAAAAAATCAAAAATCAAATAAAATAGTAAGTATAAAATAAATTGTGTGCCTAATGTTTCAAATTAGTCCAACTTTATATTTCATGCTTGAAATAAGGAAATACACACATAATTGAGTCTATTTGGTACTAAACTCGAACTCTCGTTGTGTAGGCAATGAAGTCGTACGCTACGAGAGCCCATGTCCATCGATGGGTATCCATCGCTATATTTTCGTGTTGTTCCGGCAATTGGGCCGAGAGGCCATCAATGCGCCGGACATAATTGATTCTCGTCAAAATTTTAACACAAGAGACTTTGCGAGGTTTCATAATCTCGGTTCGCCTGTTGCTGCTATTTACTTCAATTGCAATAGGGAGGGTGGTATCGGTGGCCGTCGCCTATAAATTTCATTTATACATTTGAATTAAGTCTTGTTACAATTGAATATTTCGGCTCCTAATAAGTTGTTACAATTAGATATTTTTTATTCAAATTTTTAAGAAAAAAATGCGCATGTTTTCATTCGTTCATTAGATAGTTACGTTAATCACAAAAAATATGTCATCACTTTTAATTATATATATGCATTCACCCTCAAATAGAAAATATCTTGGCTTTTACAGCTTATTGAGGCGAATGCGTGTAATTAAAAAAAAGACATATTTTATGTGGTTAATTTAATTATCTAATAAAACAAATGAGAACACAAGAAAAAAGAAATTCTAAAATTTGAATTAAAAGTCTCTAGTTGAAATATTTTATTAGGAATTGATATATGTAATTGAAACTTGACTTAGTTTGAATGTTAGAAATGAGATATTGTGATAGGATGATTGATATTGTGATAGGATGATTGATAGTACAAATCTATGTACTATGTATCAAAAAAGATTAAAGAAATTGACTATATAATAAATATCATAAATAATATTAAAAGTTGACGAGGCTTCATTTCAAATTTGAATTTTGGCCATTGATGTATTTGAGGCGCCTCTTATCTTAATGCAAGTACTAGTGTTATCTAATCAATCATGATTATATAAAATGAATACCACAATTTAATGGAGTGTAAAGCCAACTTACATGATCTAGAGAGACCACTTAAGTAGCTATGAATATCGTTATGGTCATAGTAATTCTCCTATTCAAAAAATTTAAACGATTAATTAGTAAAAGCAAAATGAAGAAAAACAAATGATAATATGGATTAGGAAAATATCTGTGTATATAATTTTAAGTAAAAAAATATTGGGGTCTGTTGATCCATCAAAATCTTTCCTAGATTCTCCTCTTTACAGCTCAAAAATTAGGATATATGGTTTCCCCTTAAAAAAAGGCATAATACATAAAGACGTTTTTTAACTTGGCTTCAACTAATTTCTACGCTTTTTAATTTTGGATGTGCACAAGTAGACACTTAAACTTATATAAAATTGAACAAGTAGACACACATGTCTTACATGACATAATACAAGTAGGACACCACGTAGGACACAAAATTGCCATGTAGGACGCAACGTAGAACGAATGTGTCTATTTGTTCAAATTTTGGTTAGTAAAAGTGTCTACTTGTGTACTAGTAAAGTTAGAGGTCAAAGTTGCCAATTGAAACCAAGTTAAGATCATATTTATGTATTATGCCTAAAGAAAAGCTATATATATATATATATATATATATATATATATATATATATATATACTTTTTCCTAAGAAGAGAAAAACATTTTATTTGGAATCATGAAGCCAGAGTTGAAAAACTGGTTATAAATTCGGAATCCAACTATAAGTGGAATTTAAAATTTTCATGGCTAGCCAAACATCGATTCTCAAATAAAGTGAAAAATTTATTCCGAAAAAATTGAATAATTTTTATGACCAAACGTGTCCTAAGGACGAGAGCTCTCCACTCATGAATATAAATAACAAGAGCTAGCTAGCTCCTCTACTCATAAAATTGTAAGAAACAAAAAATCAGCTTATTAATTTGGAGATCCACTAAATTCAAGAAGAAAAAAACATGCCAAGAGATCCACTAATAGTTTCTGGAGTTATAGGAGATGTTGTGGATCCATTCACAAGGTGTGTAGACTTTGGTGTAGTTTATATTGGTGGAGACGATACAATGGATGTGCCTTGAAGCCTTCACAAGTTGTCAACCAACCCAGGGTTGATATTGGTGGAGACGATCTTCGCACTTTTTACACTCTGATAAATTTATATTATTTTATTTTATATGATGCTTTTTTTTTGTAAATACATTTTAAAATTTTTAGCTTTAAACTTCTTTCATTTGGAGCTGATTGAGATTGTTTAAGCATGCAATTCACGTAATTGCTGGTCCTGTCAATTGATTGTGAGTAGTAGGAGATTAGAAGCAACATGAGCAAAAATATCTAATTATGTGAATTGTGTTAGTTTTAATTTTAATTCACCAGCTAATTAAGTATCTATTTTATGGCTTTTATTTGAAGTCGCGGACCTCACTTGAGCAAAAATGGAGATGCCCACATTAATATAACATACTATATATTTATAGTAATAAGAATATTTTGTTTTGGGTTTCCATCCGGTATCCGAAGTCCGTGGAGCCCCGATTAAATTTGGTTCGCTCATTGCAGGGCTCATTCGGGGGTGACACTCCCAAGTCCCAACATGATATTTTTCCATACTTAGGACTCAAATCCGAGATATCTAGTTAAGAGTGAAGTAGTCCCACCACTGCACCACAACCCATGTTGATATGTAATAAAAATGTTAATAGGGTTAAGGGTCAAAAATACCCCTTAACTTTTATTTATTAGTTGACTTTACCCTTACCGTTAAAATAAAGTTGTTCTTACCCTCGTCGTCTACAAACTTGTCACCTGTACCCTTCAATTCAATGGAAAGTCCCAAATCAACTAAAATTATCCAATTTTAATTAAAACTACCCAATTTTCTCTTTTAATCCAAACTCGACCCAAAAAAACTAATATTTTCAGATCTTATATATTAAAATATATTATTATTTTTTATAAAAAAATATAAAACTATTTGTTTTGTAAATGACTAAAAAAAATCATTTCTCCTTAATAGTACTAGTACACAGGTGAACAACGGTTGAAAATGCAGTAGCAACAACATGCGAGGATATACTTTCAATGAAATTTTTCTTCAAAAATTAGTTAAATAAATGAATTAAATTTGAAAACCATTATTGTAACAAAAAAAATAATTGAAAGTGTAATAAATTGGTTCATTAGAAAATAGTTACTCCACTCATTCACACTTTCAATTTAGACTTTGCAGAACCCTTAAAAAATAATGACTAGTATAAATAACTTATCATAATATTCATATTCATTGATGTTTAGTCTTAAATTTTATAAAATAATTTGGTGAATAATTAGTTACTGTTATTTTTTAATATGATAAAAGTGATAAATAGAGTGAAAATTTATTTTTAAAATATTAGATAATTAAAAGTGAAGGAAGGAAGAAGAGGGATAATATAGAATAGAATACATATAAATAAAAAAGGGAGAGAAAAATGATTAACGTTACTGTTCAAATTAAAAGAGAAAATCGAGTAATTTTAATTGAAATTGAGTAATTTTAATTGATTTGGAGCTTTCCATTCAATTGAAGGGTACGGTTATTAGTTTGTAAACGGCGAGGGTAAGAATAATTTTATTTTAACAGTAAGGGTAAAACCAACTAATAAATAAAAATTGATAATTTAATAACATGCATGTTTAATACTGCAAGTTAGAAGATATATAAATTCTCAACTATTAGCCAATTCTCAACTACACATCTATACTTTACGGGGGTCCTATTACCCTTTTAAATATTTTAAAAGAGCAATATATACCCCCTTAAAAAGTCATACCCAAATTTGTATTGCACAGTAATTTATACACGCCTGCTACGTAATATTTTTTTTCTTTTAATAAAATAATTATTACTCTTTTTGTTTTATCCTATTTCTCTTTCATTTTATTTTTTTGCTTTTCTTTTTCAGCCTTTTCTTCTTTTCTTTGACATTTCAAAGGTTTTCATTACAGTGAAATTTCAAGTTTCATTTGTGACTTCCCTTCTTTCTTTTTTTTTCTCAATCTTGGGGTGAATTATCTTTTCCGATAATTTCTAATTTTTGTATACTATTGTTTTAATCTAAAGCATTTGGACCTTTCACATAATTACTTTGTGGGTGTCATATTATTGGATATTCACAGGCTTCAAAAATTTCAGTTTCTTAATCTGGGTGAAATAAATTTCACCAAGATATTTCATCAGTAATCAAAAAATTAATGGAGCTGTAGAACTTGTACCTGCATATAAACTTATTTTTCCGACATAAATTGATAACTTAGCCAATCTTGAGCATTCAAATCTTGCTTTAATAGATTTTCTCCGATGAAAATATCGCCGAAGTTTGAAAAACTGAAAAAATATGAAGTATATTTGGATGAGGGATACAAATTTGATCGATGAAATTCTTGGAAGTTTCGAGGATTTTTAAACTTTTGAGCATATTGATTTGGCTTAAGAAATTTCATATGAATTGTTTAAGTTGAAGAATTTGATATTGATGTATTATTGTATTTGTACATTACTCAATTTTTGGATCTGTTTTGAATTTGGGTCTCTTCAATTTTGTGCATTTTTGCTTCTTGTAGTTGAAATAGTGAAAATTTAATTGTAAAAAGTGCTAAATTTTAGTTTGATAATTTCTTACTTTCGTTTTCTCAACTGGGTTTCCTCTATATTGTTTCTTTTGTGTTTTTCGGATTTATGAACATGTAGCAATGAAAAAGTGTTAATTTTAATTTGATTCCATGTTACTTTGTAATTTTCACAAATGAAGTAGGTATTTTTTTAAAAAAGAAAAAATGGAGATAGTATTAGAGGTAACTGAATAGTGAGGTGAATCCATGCTATTTTCCGGTATCTTAAATCCCTCAAAGTGTTGAAGAGAAGAAGAAAGAAGAGAAACAAAGTAAAATAAAAAAAGATAAATAAGAGTAAAAGGTAGTATAAATAAATTTAGAAAATTAAAAAAAAAATGGAATACTTATAAAATTAAAATTTTAATAATTTTTTTGGGTCTCTCACTCTCTTTGAGAAGGTGAAATACACTTTCTTTGCCACCTCAACATGTAGAGAGCAAATGATTTTGCTACAAAATCTTCCAAGGGGGAATAGGACTCATGTGGAGTATAAGTGTATAGTTGAGAATTAACTAATAGATTAGGTGTCACACCCCTAGAGGGTACTCTAGGCGTGACCAACACTCAGAAACCATCTCTGGCCTCCGAGAGAATCACTTGGTCTCATCACTCATTCATTCATCAGCGAAAGACTTAAGTGAAAATAAGAATACTTATGTGGGCTCGCCATCATCAACATCAAATGAAAGAAATAATCCTTAGAAGAAGTAGTTCCAAAGGAGAACTACTCTAATTACATCATCAAATTCTGTCTATGAAGCCTCTAACATTATTAGACGGTGTCAATGACATGTCTATGACTACCTCAAAAGAAACATAATACTCAACAATAATAAAAGGATAAAGAGTTCTTACGAATACAAAAAGGACTCACTAAATAGCTGAAAAGTAATGATCTTCAACGATGCACCTATTGAGGATCTCTAACACTTGTATTTGCATTATAAAACGATGCAGGTCGAATGACGTCAGTACATGAAATGTACGAGTATGTAAAATGGCAGAAAAGTAAGGACAAATATCAAGAAACACCTCTCAGGAAGACTCGGCTCAGATGCCAACATCATCTCAACATCAATGTGTAATGCAAGTTTAAAAATAATAATAATAAGCAATGCTTACTCAGTTGGGAGTTTCTCTAACCGACAACCATCACTTATGAGCTAGTGATGATACAACGAAGCGATGTCGTTGCCACATCCATCCAATACCTTGCTAGGGTAAAGGACATCATCATCTTGGATCCAATCATCAAAGTCCTATTTTTGGGACTTAAGAGTCATAGCCTCCATCCTACGTTAGCTATGTAGTTCTGAGGTTTGAGTCAATTAAACTCTTACCCAACTCGGTGCTCAAACTACTCTCAAAATATGTGCTCATATTAACCTCATCATCTAGTCTTATTGGACTTTTATTTAAAATGTCAAACTTATCTCATTACCTCTTCATTAATTATTATACTTTAAAACATCATTTACATCTCATCAAAACATCTTGCTCAAAACATCATTTAATCCAAAGAATAAAATTTATTTAAACTCAATTATTTTGCTGTCAAAACTTAATAAAATACATATATAGTATTAATTCAAATCACTCTTTTTGTCAATGAATGTTAAAAACCAACATCGTTACTCAAAACACGCGTAAAAATATTTATGAACATTAAATCAATTTGGGTTCATGAAAAAGTAGCCACGAACAATAATTTCAATAATATGAGAGATAAAAATAATAATAATCTTAATGCATAAATATATCTAATTCAATAGAAGAATAATTAACTCAGTTAGAATTCAATAATTACGGTAAAACTCAATTATAACTCAATTACGATGAATTTAAATATTAGGCGCACGAACGAACTCAATCCAATGCTATGAATAGCCTTACATACCTGGAATTCGAAGTTTTACTCTGAATTGAAGAACTCAATGACCACTCTTGAACCCACCCCTAGCCTTTTCTCCTCGTCGGAGCGTTTTGTGTACTACCCGAAGTATAAGAATCACCGGAATAGTATTTCTACACTACTAAAAACTAAAACTATATTTGAGAATGAGTAAAGAAGTGTATAAAGGGAAGAGTTGCTTGAGAAAACTTGATGAATAAAATGAGGAAATAAGATGGTATTTATAGGTGTGGAGGAGGGACCTAACAATAAATAAAAATAATTACAAAGGATGATCTTGAAAATTCAATGGAGGATTGCGATCTCATGGATGATGTAAAATGGAGGACTATTGATGTCATTGGTGATGTCAAATGGATTTAGATTTTTCCATGGTTGGTGAGATGAACCTTCTTATAACGGAATACTCCTTTTCGGAGCTTCGTTTGAACAAGATAACTTCCTAATTAAAATTTGGTGTCTCATATGAATTGTAGATCTAGAATTATACTTTCATGTCATTCAAGAATCAATCAATTTGGAGCATCCTACGGTGAGATATGATTTTTCTTCTACAAACACTCCATTTCTTCATAGCACCATGTCTTGCAAAAAATAATTTATTTGACCTATGTATCCTCCAAATATTAAGATATGGTCTCATGAAAATTGTAGGTAATGCCGTTGGGGTTGTTCAGAAATTTGAATCACCTAATTTGGACTATTCTATGAATAGTTATGCCAAAATACAGAAGCAATATCATTTTTGTTGAGAATTGAAACACCACATACAACATTTTAGGGGGTGTTACATTAGGTGGGCATTTGGCTATTTTCTCTTTTTTAAAGTCTTTCTTTTCTTTTTAAAGTAATATATATCTAATCAAACAACGTCATGTTTAGTGCCATACAATGCATTTGGATTGACCAGATGGTGTTTAGGTTATGGTCTTTGTTTACTAAATCTTGTATTTCAAGATATTTAATATATTCTTCTCTTTTTGAAAGATTTTGGTGGATTCTGATGCTCCAAACCCTAGTAACCCAAATCTGAGGGAATATTTGCACTGGTAAGTCTAACTTATATTATATATTGATATAATTATAGATATGGATATTTCACTTTGTTTCTCTATATAGTTCTTTCACGAGAGGATGACGTCAATGAAATAACTATCAAATATACTTCTTAATTATCTCTCCCAAATCAATCGTCGATAGAGAAGACATAAAATATGAATGACCTTATATAAGAACGAAAATGGGACCTAATTGATCATATGATGAAATTATCTTTGATAAGGAAAGTGTTATTTTTTAAGTTGATACTTTCTGATATAAATTCAAATTAATTAAATTTTAATTAAATATCAAACATCGAATGAAACAAAAAAATAACTAGGATAGATTGCTTAGTCCCCTTACAACTAAAGAATCTAAACACATAATTCATAAATAAAAAAAAAGGGGCAGCCCGTTGCACTAAAGCTCCCGCTATGCGCAGGGTTTGGAGAAGGGTCCGACCACAAGGGTATATTGTACGCAGCCTTACCTTGCAATTCTGCCAGAGGCTGTTTGCAACCCTAAACACATAATTCATAAATAACAAAAATTATACTATCTATCCCCACCCCCACCCCCACCTTCACCTTTTCTTTTTATTTTTAATAATGTTAAGATATTATATTTTTGATAGGCTGGTCACAGATATCCCAGCAGCCACAGGGGCAACCTTTGGTAAGTGTTCTTATATTATTGCTTAATTGCTCAGACTTAGGCAATGACGAAGCAAGAAATTGTAGCGAAGTATTCTGTGTGGAAGCGACTGTCTCGCTCCAATGAAGCACGAGCGGAGAGCTTCTGCTCGCAGGGAAAAGGTCCTGACGAGCAGCTTAACTTTCGATCTTAGCCAGGTGAACATGAAAAAACAAAAAAAAAAAAGAAGAAGATAGGATGAGTTGCTAAAACAAACGAGATGGGAGGATCAACCCGTTCAGATAATTCCGAAGAAAGACTGTTGGCCGAATTTTATGGTAGAGAACCTGTAATAATAATTGGGCCATGAGAGAATCTGTTAAGTATTGCAAAAGAAAGGGCCCGCAGATAGAGATAACCTTTAGTAAGAGGCCCAACCGATAGTCCAAAGGTTATAGTTGTTGTAATACTTAACAAACTCGGATACCTTTTTTTTCCTACCCCTTTCTCATTTTTATTTCCCTTTAAATTCTCCTCGAAAAAGGAGAAAGGATAAGTGGAAAAATGCTCAAAAAATCCTTTCATTTCTCTTTGAAGGCCTTTGTCTCATCAAAATAATCTTTATCTTTTCACTTTAGTATAGTCTCATACATAGTCAGTACTATAACCCCATTCATAAATACTAATAAAATAAAATCAAAAAATCAAAAATCAAATAAAATAGTAAGTATAAAATAAATTGTGTGCCTAATGTTTCCAAATTAGTTCAACTTTATATTTCATGCTTGAAATAAGGAAATACACATATAAATGAGTCGATTTGGTACTAAACTCAAATTCTCGTTGTGTAGGCAATGAAGTTGTACGCTACGAGAGCCCACGTCCATCGATGGGAATCCATCGCTATATTTTCGTGTTGTTCCGCCAATTGGGCCGAGAGGCCATTAAGGCGCCGGAAATAATTGATTTTCGTCAAAATTTTAACACAAGAGACTTTGTAAGGTTTCACAATCTTGATTCACCTGTTACTGCTATTTAGGCCGTCGCCTATAAATTTCATTTATACATTTGAATTAAGTCCGGTTACAATTGAACATCTCAGCTTCTGATAAAGTGTTCCGATTAGATATTTTTTATTCAAATTTTGAAGAAAAAAATTGCGCGTGTTTTTATTCGTCATTAGATAGTTACGTTAATCACAAAAAATATGTCATCTCTTTTAATTATATATATGCATTCCCTCAAGTAGTAAATGTCTAGGCTTTTATAGCTTATTGAGGCGAATGTGTGTAATTAAAGAAAATGATATATTTTATGGAGTTAATTTAATTACCTAATAAAACGAATAAGAACACATGCAAAAAGAAATTCTAAAATTTGAATTAAAAGTGTCTAGTTGAAATACTTTATTAGGAATTGATATATTTAATTGAAACTTGGCTTAGTTTAATTTGAATGTTGAAATGAGATATTGTGACAAGTTTAAGGGACTGAATATGATTAAAATCTACCTAAAAAATAAACTCTGGTTTGTTAGTATATATATATATATATATATATATATTGTCTTCTAAATTTTATTACTGATCAAATGGAGGAGTCTACATGTAAAAGTTTAGATACTCATATTATATCTACTGCTAAAGTTTGGGCTTGTTATTATAAAATTATTATAGTTCAATTCAATTCTATATAATATAGTTATTCATGCATAATTGACATTTTTGTGCTATATGTTAGGCATCTATTTGATCCCCCCACCCCCACCCCCACCCCCACCCCCGGTTATCAATTTAAAGGGTTAAATTAATGTTTTTAGGAGGTTAATTTCAAGGTGTTATATATGTCGAAAATAGGCAAATCCAAAAATAACCTAAAAAAGTATATCAAATTTTGCTTTGATGTTTGTTACTTGAGCCCATCGAAATTCTTTAGGAAAGAGCTTCTCTACCTCCACGGAAATAAAGATAAGGTCTACATACACTCTATTCTTTTCAGACTTCATCACTGAAATTTCACTAGATATATATGTTGTTGTTGTTAAAAGATATATCATATTTTAATGTGAAAAGTCCTCTAAATTGAAAGTAAAAAAAAAAACATGAGATCACCAAGATCCAAACATCCTCACTATAACAATAAGATGGTAACAAAAGTTCTCTAAAATGGCTATACAACAAATTTATGATTTCTTGTTCTAGAGTTATGGGGAATTAACTTGATATGAATGTTATGATTCTTATTTTTTGTTAATGAACTGAATTTGGGTTTACAATAGACATATTCAATCTTTATGCCTAATAATTACACTTTTATGTTTTTTTTGTTTTTCATCCGATGTTCCAACAAGATATTCTTTTATTCTCTCAAAATTTGAAATTGAGATATCTGATTAAAAGTAAAGAAATTTCAATCATCCTATCACAATCCATGTTGGTCCTAATAATTTCAATTGCTTGATTATCAATTTAACTATTTGTGTATCCCTTTAATTTATTCAGTCTAAAAAAAAGAATTATATGTAGATTCTAGAACAAACTAGAGAAGGAGGATTTACATAGTCATTTGAGATGAATAGTGTTAAGTTCATCTTTGTCTTAATCTTTCTCAATTTATGTAACATATTTTTTTTAGTCGGTTTAATAAAAATGACACATTTTTATATTTAGTAACAAAAAAATTTTAAATTCACATTTTATCTTTAATTAGATGATTTGTAGTCACACAAACATCTATGATTTATTTTAGACCACAATTTTTTTTAAAAAAATTCTTAAACTATCTGGTGAAATCCCACAAAGTGGGTTTGAAGAAAGTAGAGTGTACGCAGCCCTTATCACTATCTCTCTGAATTAGAGAGGTTGTTTCCGAAAGGCTCTTGCCTCAAGCAAATCAAAATAATAATTAAAATAAAAATAATAGTGGAGAAAAACACAATAACTAGTAGCAAAACAATACAGAGCAAATATATAAAAAATCATAATAACAACAAAATGCGATTACTTAAATACACAATATATGATTCATATCAAATGAAACAATATCACTTAAATTAAGACGGTGAAAATAACCAATACAAACATGTGGAATATAATTGGAGTGCTTGCAGTCTTAATTGACTAATTATTTATTATATTATCTCAGCCAACAACAAAATAAAAAGGCCAAATATGCCAACTCAATCCTAGTGTACAACTAGCTTAATTAAAATCTCTTGATTTGATAGTTTTATTTTTCATCAAAACTACGGTAAGGGAGAAAAACAGGGGCAGATTCAACATGTTACGAAAACTTAATAGCTAGCACCCTACCTATTTTATTTTTCCCTTAATCTCGTTTGGTAGAGTCAGTGACGGACCGAGAATTTAAAATAAAAAATATCAAAATATATATATATATATATATATATATATATATATATATAAAAATATTTTTATCTAACTATAATTAGGAGTGTTCACGAGCCGGTTTTGATCGATTATTGGTCAAAATTAAAATCAAATCAATATAATCAATTTTAAAATTATTAAAACCAAACCAAATAAATAAAATTATACATCCATCGATTTTGTTGTTATCGGTTTCGGTTTGATTTGGTTCGGTTATTCGGTTATTAACCATACACAGAAATAAACGAAATGATTCATTCAAACTAGAAGAAAAGATAATAATTCATTCAAAAAAAATAAATTATCTTCGTGCCATTTTAGATCTTATAATTCTTATACTAGAACTTTAATTATGTTTAATTTTCTGCTTTTATTGTCAGCTAATCTAATGTACTAAACAACATAAACTTATTGAATAATGCATAAGCTAATGATATGGTTGTACAAGTAAAAGACGTATCATACCTTACTATTTTAAATTAGTGTGTTGTCTTTTTTTGCATAAAAAGTGTTCATAAAAAATACTATATTATGTATATATAATTATAAAAAATATGTATATAATTTGTCGGTTCAATTCGGTTATTTCTTTAGTTTTTTTGAACAAAATCAAAATCAAACCAAATATTATCGGTTTTTAAAAATGGAAAACCAAACATACTAAACCAAATAAAAAATTGTTTAATTTAATCGGTTTGGTTTGATTTTTCGGTTTGGATCGGTTTTTATCAAAACCGTGAACACCCCTAGCTACAGCCTACACACTGTAATTTTTCGACGAAGAAGTGTCGGTCGACACCCCTCAAGCATATGTGATTCTGCCACGATAGAGTGTAGTAGAAAACAATAATGCATGCATTAGTTGTGTATTAGTAGTATCTTGTTTGACACACTTTTTCAGTATAATTAATACTTGCATTAGTTATATACTCTATTATATATTGAGGTGTGTATTATTAGTACATAGATATTTATGGATTAGAGTTTAATTAAATTTAAATTTGCGCTGAAAAAATCTATATTGAAAGTGAAGCGCTTGTTAAAATAAAGACGTTTTGATACATTTTATTTATCTTTAACTTAAGACCACATGATTCAAAAGTCTTTTTTAATTTTTTAAACTTCGTGTTAAGTCAAAATCAAAATCAAATAAATAAATTAAAATTGAGGGAGTAATTAATGATAATTGATATAATATAGAATAATGTTATTCAAAGAAAAGAGAATGTCAAAATTGCCCTCCATTAACACTTTGGTTTTTTGATCTCACCCGAATCGCCCCATCTATCCTCCCCAGGAGGAGTTTGGTTTTAAATCCCCTCTATTATTACTTTTGAATAAAAAATACCCCTTTTCTAATAAATGTATTGTTTCTTTTCCTTTTAAAACACATAATTTTTCTAATAAAATATTATTCTTGAAGAATCTTTTCCTTATATTTTTTTTTAAAAAAAATCCCTTTAACTAATATAAAAATAAAAAGTAATCCATTTTTTTTCTTAATATTCTTTTATCAATTAAAATAAAATTACCTCATATATATATATCACAACTGTCTCATCATTAATTTTCATTTAGATAATCATCTCCAATCAGATCCTTGTCATTCACACATATGATATGAATATGAATATGATATGATCAAGAATATTAATTATTTATTTATGAAATATCAAATGTTGAATACCAGCAAATGATAATACAACTTGTAAATGGTATTGTACACTCTGGCCCAATTTGTGGGATCTTAAGGTTTTGTCTCTTGTACAACACTAGCACTAGTAGACCAACAACTTGAATGAAAAAATAAAATGTCCCATAGTTTTTTAGATTATTTTTTCCCATATATAAATGAACTTCTCAAGGTTCAAAATCCCCACACACTTTTAATTTGTATACACAAATTCAAAAATAAAATAAAAATGAGTGAGCAATCATACGAACCATTATTATTAAATCGAAAAAATGCATCGAAAACGCTGGATGAAACGATAGAAAGGTGCATTGGTGAATTTGGATGGGCACAATTATTACAATCGATCATCGTATCCCTATCTTGGATTTTCGATGCTCAACAAACATTCATTAGTGTTTTCACTGACACATCTGCAATTAATGAATGGTCATTACAACAAGAGCAGGGTCATGAGAATTCAATTCTTACTGGATTACCAGCGTCTTCATTTTTCATAGGTTGTCTTATTGGAGGTTTAATTCTCTCAACTTTGGCTGACACAAAACTTGGTCGAAAAAACATGTTGGTTTTTTCATGTCTTGTCATGTCAATTGCTGGAGCCATGACATCAATTTCAACAAACATTTGGATTTACTCATTTTTAAGGTTTTTGAGTGGATTTGGAAGGGCCACTATTGGGACTTGTGCACTTGTTTTGTCAACAGAGTTAGTAGGAAATCAATGGCGTGGACAAGTTGGTATAATTGGTTTTGTTTGTTTCACTATTGGTTTTCTTTCATTGCCAATCATTGCTTTTATGAATAAGGAGTCTTCATGGAGAGTGTTGTATTTGTGGACATGTCTTCCAACAATAATGTACTCAATTTTGGTACATTTTTTTGTTTGTGAATCACCAAGATGGCTTTATGTAAGAGGGAACAAAGAGGAATTTGTCTCAACTTTGAAAAGTATTACAACAAGGAGTAGCTTGACTTTGAGCTTCTTTGGTTCCTTCTTTGAATTTGAAGATCAACAACACAATGTAAGTTGTTACTCCTCACACTTTAATTGTTTTACTTTCCGTCTTTTTAAAAAAATATATCACTCTTTACGTTCAATATCCTACTTGACATATTTAAAACCACATGATTCAAATAATGATATTTTGATGTATTACATGCATCTTTAGTTTAAGACTAGAAATTCAAAAGTTTTCTTTATTTTCTTAAGAGTTAATGATTAAAAAAAATATGCCTAAAATATCTCAGTTTTCGAGTTTCAAACCTTAACTATCTGGTGTGTGAGTTTTCAACCTGAACTATCAATGTTTATCGAAACACACCTCAAACTATCAGCTATTCCTATTTCCTACATGAACAATGGTGATATTTCTAGTAGGAAAAGGGAACAACTTATAGTTGAGGACTTGAGGTATGTTTCGATAAACATTTAATGATAGTTCAATTATGAAACTCGAAATACTTTAGGTGTGTTTTTGACCCTTCACTGTTTTCTTAAAATTTGTATCGAATCAAACTAATCAATACAAACAAATTAAATTAATGGAGAGTGTACTTCTTCATTAATGTGTTCAAAACCGCTCTATATTTTTTTGAGTTTTTCTTCTTCTTTTTTGCTCTTACAAGTACTAAATTTGAGGTTATGTTATATATACATCGTCGTTATAAGGAACTTTTACCTGTTATAGTAAGTAACTTATCTTATTTTCTAATACAGAATTCGGATGAGTCAACAATCAATCCCTACTCGGCTATCAAGATGTTGGTAGAAAAAAATTGGGCTTGTAGACGGCTTATATTGGTAATGTTGGTTGGTTTTGGTACAGGAATGATATATTATGGGATGCCATTAGGGGTTGGAAATTTACCTTTCAATCTTTACCTAAGTGTTACACTTAATGCATTATCAGAATTACCAGCATCTATTGTAACATTCTTCCTAATTGGAAAATTAACTAGGAAAAAATCACTATTAGTATTTGCTATGCTAAGTGGAATATGTAGCATAGGTTGTGTAATAGTAGAAAATGATGATTTTAAAGTGTTACAAATGGGGTTTGAACTTTTTTCATTTTTTAGTGCATGTACTTGTTTTAATATTTTGTTAATTTACACTGTGGAATTGTTCCCAACATGTGTTAGAAATTCAGCAGTGTCATTGGTGAGACAAGCATTGGTTCTTGGTGGTGCAATTAGTCCAATGTTAGTAGCTTTGGGGAGGAAAAATAGATGGTTTTCTTATGGAGTTTTTGGGATTTGTATAGCAATTTGTGGATTATTTGTCTTGTGTTTACCAGAAACTAAAGGAAAGACATTGAGTGATACTATGGCTGAAGAGGAGTACAAGGAAAATGTATTTGTTTGCTAATCAATATTGTAAACTATGACATTTTTTTTTCTAATAAAATTTTGAGTCGAGTATTTATCAGAAACAATCTTTCTATTCAACGAAGATAGAGGTTAAGTCTGCGTATAGTATTGGAGCCAAGATTTTCATTAAGACGGTTACGTTCAAAATATGAAGAAGTAAACATACGAACTATCCGAAAGAGTTCAACATCCATTATATATACATAAAAATTAATTTAAATCATATATAAATAGTATAATTTTTTTACAAAAGAGAGTTCAGATGAACCCCCTACCATCATGCTAGCTCCACCCCTATTTGCATACACCTCGTTCACCCCGGACTCCACTTATAGAATCACATTTGGTTTGATCTTGTTGTTGACATTTTTCAATAATAAAAACTTATAGCATGATTAGAAAATGACAAGATTGTTGCTTTGTTTTTAGAGGTGCTTTGCTGGTTTAGAAGGTGGACTAATGTTTTACTATAATTAGAATCAATAAAGCGATTTTTTGTGGTCCGACATTTCTCAGAACTTTCACGCACAAAGGGGCCTTAGTATACCAGCTTGACGCCCTTTTAAAATCAATAAAACATTGTTTTACGTGTTACTTTTTCTGTTTTTTGTTCGTTCCAAAAAAAGACATCTTTTTAAAAATTGAAAACTTTAGAATTTTTTTCTTTTTTCTACTCTTAATAAAATATATTTACGCCTAAGTTAAACACAATCAAGAAGTATAATTTTTATTTGAAGACTAACGCAAATTAATTGTGTGAAATTAAATGGAATATGCAATCAAACTACCAGTATAAATAAATGTTTAGATCTCTGATACAGCTTTATGTAATAATCCTGTCTAAAAGTCGTTAATAACAATATTTTATATTATTAAATGTGAAGCCTTCTTAGCTCAGTGGTGGAGTGTGCGGCTTTTAACCATGTGGTCGTGGGTTTGATCTCCACAGTTTTAACTTATATATTTCTTTTTTCTTTTTTTTCACTGTGATAATAGAGTTTTAGCTTATATATACCAACAATGAACAAAAGTTTTTACACTAATTTTAAAATTAAGGTAACCTACTACAATAAGTAAAAGTGACGTGATAATGTAAAAATTCTTAACATTATCAACATATATACAAAGTTAAAACTCGAGAAATATACACATATTTATATACACCAGTCATTGAGGTTGCTATTTCAAGTGTATAAACGGATACGACTAGTTATTCGTCGACGACAAATGGGACAATCGGACACTTTTGGACCACATTCTCTACAAGTCTGCATTAAATTGATTATCAAATTCATTAAAACCGTATAAATGGAGAGTTGATTTCTCAAGATGTCCCTCGACTTATAGTTATTATCTCAAAAAGTCACTTTCTAAGATGAAGAAAATTGGAATCAAGAAGAAACGCGACTTCCTGAGATAATAATTGTTAGTCGAGCGACCATATGAGAAATCAACGGAAGAGAAAGGAAAATCGTCTTATAAATTGAATAGTAGACAAAAGGAACTCACCATGTGTCCACAACCAAAAGCCATATCCTTAGTATTAGTTAGACAAACTGGACAAACCTTCATTTTGAACAAGAAAAAAAAGAGGAGATCAATTGTCCAAACACTAAGGTTCGTTAATGTGAAGCTTGTCGTTTTCTATCACTCGATTAACAACAACAACATATTCAGTGTAATCTCATAAGTGAGGTATGGGGAGGAAAGTATATGCGCAAACCTTACCCCTACCTTGGAAGGTAGAGAGGTTGTTTCTGGTAGACCCTCGGTTCAAGGAGAAGCACTTCAACAACAACAACAACATGTCCAGTGAAATTCCACTAAGTGGTATCTGGGGAGGGTAACATTTCAAAAAAAGAAAATAACGGGAGTAAAGTAGTCATATACTAAAGAAAGCATGACAAAACGTTCTTAAAAGGAACAGTAAATACAACAAAATAAGACAATAAGGAACTACAAGGGTCATACTACAACTACTAGTATGAAAAGATAACACTTAACTAACTATTTCCCTTCTAACCCAATCTGTGTCTAAGGTCTCTATCACTCAATTACCTCACAAAAAGAGAAATGACATGTTCAACATGAGAAGTACCAAAGGCAGTGTAAAAATCTCAATGTTCTTATTATTAAGTGGAAACATGAATAAAAAATTCCGCGTATGATTTCAAAACCAAGAAATAGTTAAGGTCTTACTTGATTCTGTTCATTTTGCGGGGATCCTGAAAGACTACTTTGATCTCGAGTTGGGATTGCCATATGGCGACGGTAAGGAATTGGTGGTGGCCTTGGAACTACCTTCTTCGCCTTACCTGTTCTTTTTCTATACAAGAAAATGACAAGATAAGTGACAAGTACAACAAAGACAGTATTTGAGTGTAACGATTAATTTCAAGAGCAGTAACGATATTGCAGCAAATATTTCATTAACTTGATAAGTAACAAGTACAACCAAGACAGTATGTAAAGTCTGCGTACATCCTATCCTCCCCAGATCCCACTTGTGGGATTACGTACACTGGGTATGTTGTTAAATTTGCTACTATTACATATTTTAACTTCTCTCATCATCTTAACTGTAGTCAAACACATATATAAGAGACTACTGTTTGCTTTTTACTTTTACATAGTAATGAGTTAGTATTCTGTATTTTTTTTCAGTTTAGTGTTCTGTGGTTTAGTTTTAAATTTTTATTATACATAAGGCAGGTTGGGAGGAGAAAAGGGAAGGAGACTACAAGGTGAGATACTGAACCACCATGAATAAGGTGAAAGTTCGGGTAACCAACTAACTGGCTTACCATGATTCCCCGTGTTCTATGGTTTAAGATCATATATTTAGGACTTCAACTAAGGAAGAGGAAAAAGTCTAATTCATAATATAAGGTATTTTGTTCAATAACATGTATAAATTGATGTAAGGTGCCAATAGTAATGTGCTTCATACCCAAGCAGACCAAGTTCTCTAGCTGCTTTATATTGGATAGGGATCTCCATGAGTGCAGCAAGAGCAAATGCAGCTTCTTTTTCCGAATCGGTTGCATGTTTTTTCATGATAGCAGTAAAATTCACAAACTGCACATAAAAAAGATTGTAAAAACCATTGTCTGCTTCTATAGACGACTACGTATGTAACTTAAAAGATACTAGAATTATATACACCTGAAAATTATCAAACTCGCGAGCAGGTATACGGTCATCAAATTTTTGCATGTCTTCCCAAGGTCCATCACCAACTCCAACAAGAACAATAGAGAGAGGATACATGCTGGGAACAAATGCTAGATGCTTGAGAAACTTTTTTTTGTTAATAAAAGACAGAAGATATCTAGCTCAAAACTAACTCATATATCAGGCCTTACAATTTTGCTAAGGTTTGTTTCAAGCAACAAATTCAAAAGTATTCCTGTTCTCCTTGGGACAGAGGGAGTAGTATTTAAGATCTGACGAAACCTGATCAAGAGTAATCTCTAACCAAAACTCCTAAACCAGTTTCCAAATAGAAAGCTTAGTCACTATTAATGAAAATCCTCAAAGGCAAATGCTCATAAATCAGAAATTTTCCTCGCAACGAAGTCTATACTCAAAACCCTGTGTAGCTAAGGAAAATGATCTTTTATACTCTATAGAGAACCTGTTTTTGCACATTTTCAAGTTGCATTAACCTCTATGACCAATGAACAGCCATGGCAAATTAGGTGAAATGGAGAGCCAGAGGTAACATGCAGATGAAACTAGCTAGCTGAAGTTAGAAAGTGAGTTATCAGAAAATATTTTAGGATAATGTCCACAAAACAATTTTACAATAGTGCTTATAGGATGTCTCTTGCTAAGATCAAATATATTACTTCGCTCCAGAACATGCAACAAGTAGTATTTTTCTACACGTCATTGGTTTATTGTTGCTACTTCACAACACATTGTTCCACCGTAACCTTATATTTTATAAAGCTGAAGGTTTGGACAGCCCAAGGGAATCTGACTGATCTGTATTGAGTGGTTTGAAAAATGAATTACAGCAACAAGAAAATACATCTATACCATCATACCTGGCAGTAACAATAGAATTAATTGTGTTCTCTTCTTGTGGGCTGAGTTCCGAATCACTGGTATTGACACTCCTGGTAACCTACAGGGACAAGCAAGAGTGTCAACAATTTACAGCGAGAAGTGTATGACTATCATTAGAGATAGAAGCATTTAAGAACCTGGCCATCAGCAATGATAACCAAAACATGGTATTGTCCACCAGTTCTCTCCACTATATCTACTGCAGCATCTACTACTGGCCCGTACGACGTTGGCCCTTGAACATAAAAGGACATAATCAGGACGATCCCATTGACGTGGTTTAGACAATAGATTGCTACGTTAAAAAGAAAAGATGAAATGAAGGAAGTGATTTGCATAACTTTGCAAATTAGAACAGAAGGATACCAGATAATTGCAGATTTGGAACTATTTTCTTGTAGCAAGCTAGGACTTCTTCAAAGCCATGGCAAGGAGAGTGATCAGTGTGAAAACTAAACACGTCTTGATCATGCGTGGTCACTAGAACCCAAAAATGAAAAAAAATGAGTCTGATGGCAAAACAAAAGGCTAACAGAAGATCAAAAAGACAAACATGATAGTGAACGTCGAAACACCAGAGTAAGTATTGTCTGCACGCAGATATTTTAAGAATGGAACGTACCATCACCAAACCCAAAACAAGGAATTAAATTGTCTTCATCAAACGGAGACAATGTCTTTCCAATGATAGATATGGCTTTCTCATATGGATTGACTGTGTTCCCTATTTCATGCAAGCACTTGTTGTTGAACGAAACTTTACCTTCAGAAAGAAAACAAATAATTTTACCTTCAGAGTAAACAATCCAAAGAACATCTAATCACAAAATAAGAAGAAGTTGAAAACAGTACAGTCGAATTGGTGAGCTAGCAAAACTATGATGAAAGCTTGATAAATCAATTCTCATTGTATTTGTACTCGGGTATTAGACTTCGCACAATCTGTTTGCCATTGCCACAAGCATCAGGAAGATCAAAATTACAAAGTAATTCAACTGTTCCACTAACCTGTCCATTCGTTACTTTTCGTGAAATCAATCCCAATAATCAAATTTGATGACTCCAAACCTGATTCTCTCAGGGCTACAGTGACCTGAAAGTGAAGTAGTGATTCAGAAATATTAGATTTACGGAGAGCAACAATATATTAATAAACGGACACTTATACCTAACAGTAAATAGGTGCGGTATAATAGATAACTAGCTAAATGAAACGTTGTTGTCCTTCCTCAGATTTAGTCCTTTGACATTTTCTGAATTTGGCATTGAATATACAGAAGCCTAGTGTTGCCATGAGCTTTAGACTGCTCTAATTTACATTCTACAACTAAGCATTTTGTAAAATGATCTTTAGATTGCAGCCTCCCGAAATGTTCATCAAGAAAAAGGAAGTACACATAAATTCTATGTGAGATCTCCTAATACACCTAATCTTGCTCTTTTTACCTGTCTCTAAATAATTAGAAGCAGAATGAATGCTAAGTTTCATCCTTAACCACAATTTTGACCCCTGACTAATCGTTTCGACTATCCAACTTTACATCAAGCAATACACTGCATAAAATGCTCCATACACCATAGATTTATAGAGATATGATCATGTGCATGGTACATTAGAATTTTTCCATCAAGCTTTTTTAACTTGTATTAATAGAGATAGATTGTCTTATAAACTATCAAATATGAGTCTAGAAAGAAATTGCCAACTTATGACTCCCTCTATTATTCCATAGTTTTAGCCTGATAACAAAAAAATACTCCCTCTGTTTCAACTTGTTTGTCTGATTTTGACTTAGCACGAAGTTTAAGAAACTTTTGAATCTTGTGGTCTTAAACTAAGGGCACGTAGAATGTACCAAATGTCTTTTAATCTTGTGGTCTTTTGTCATTTAATCTTGTGGTCTTAAATATGTCACGTGGAAAGTTGAAATTATAGAATTGCCATAAAAAGAAAGAGATATTCTTTTTAAAACGGACTAAAAAAAGTAAACAAACAAATTGAAACGGAGGGAATGATATTGTGGTCTTAAACATGTCGTATGAAAAGTTGAAATTAAAGAATTGTTAAGAAAATGAGACTTTTTTTTATAACGGACTAAGAATAAAACATGTCATGTGGAAAGTTGAAACTAAAGATTTGTCAAAAAAGGGAAGAGACATTATTTTTAAACGGATTAAAAAGAAAAATAAGACAAATAAATTGAAACAAAAGGAGTAATACATTATGGGAGGAGAACTATTAGGTCTCAAGTTCTAATCTCAAGACAAAAACACTATGTACGTATTACTAATGAAAAGTAGCAAATATCCATAAAATTAGTCGAGTTGCCAATAAGCTAGCCTGAACATCAAGGTTATTAACTTTAAAATATTTATTTTACACTAAATAACATGCTCTAATAGGTATAGAAAGAGATAAGACGTTTCAAGACAAAACCTCTCTAAATTAATACTCGATAAATTAATAAACTATCTAAGATAATATTTTTTCTGTTCCCGACTTGGGCCAGTGGAAAAATTATCGATAAGATAAGATAATAAGATAATATATTATCAAAAGATCTTTATATAAATATATGGTCTAATTAATATTATAAATTAATAATTCTTTAAAATTACAAAAATATCTAAGATAATATAGTGAAATATGATTCTATTATTTTTTTTGTTTGTTGTTAAAATTTAAATCTAGTAAAAGCTCATCTCTAACTTTTTTATTGCATTTAAAAGTTCCTTAGTTGTTTCTCGAATTGCACCAAAAAATTGTGAAGAGTTTTAGACACGATAAGTGTTTTCTTCTACGTAACTGGTTCCAAAAGTATTGCATCTCGTCTTCAATTTCATCATCAACATTGTTTTCTCCGATGATATCCACAATTTCTTCTGAGTTCTAGACCTCTGAACATATATAATTTTCATCCAAGTAATCTAATAGGCTACTGATATCCATTTTATTGTGGCAACCACGATTATTAATCATGACCTCAAATTCATGAATGTCATTTTCACAAGATGGTTCATTTAAATTCCTTGAGGAATGTAATCAAAATTAACCCTTCGTTGAATCTCGAAAACACTCTTTGAATTAATAAATATTAATTTATTAATTAATTAATATCTCTACAAAATAATAATATTTTATAGTCCCGACAATATTATTTTAGAGAGGTTTTACCATACTTTTATTTGGTGTCAAACACAAAACTCATCGCAATGCACAAAACATTTGGTATTACTGCTTCCACGGCTCGAACATATAGCATAAATGAAAAAGTGTAAGAAGAAAAACCTGATCAATTGATTTGAAATTATCCGGAATATAGTAATACTTGTTCTTCTTCTTATCCTTCATCATATTTTCCGTTTCCTTTTTACTGCAATTACTCGAATCCTTCTTCGGCTTCCCAAAATCCGAATCGGAAGACGAATTCCTCACCGGAATTGAACTAAAATCATCACTTATTGAGGATGAAATCGTCGGACTCCTAGAAGAACTAGAATTATCTTTACGAAATGTGGAACTGAAAATGTTACCCATTTTACTTTATTTGAGTGAGAATATATGGAATTTGGGGCTGTTTAAAGGAGATAAGGAAAGAAAGAAAGGAATTTGATTCCTGTTGGATAAGTGCAAAGTGGAAGCCATTGAATTGGATTGGTGGAGCCAAAGCTCAAAGGAGTACGTACGCCATTAATAAATGCCTTTTGAGAATTGTATTGTTGAAAGGAAAAGTGATTCCTCCATAACAGTTTCCTCGAAACTACAGTGTTTAAAGTCTGATAAATGCTCATGTCATGGAGGGAAATGGTCCAAAATAAACATCTCCTTACTTCTGAGTACGTAAATTTGAAAAAGAATAATACATTTTTATATTTAGTAAAAAATATATTTTACCTCTATTAAAATAATTTGTAACTGCACAAATATTTTTAACTTATTTTAATCTACATCTTTCTTAAAGTTTATGTCAAGTTAAATTATATCATATAAATAAAAACGAAGATTATATCGTTTTACTTTATTATTTGTCTTCAACTCCTATGATTATTTCAGATGGACACCTAATAAAGTAAAATAATATAATCTTCGTTCCTATTTATAGGACTGTTCATGGTTATGGTTAAAAAATCAAATCAAACTGCAATCCGAACCAAATCGATATTTGGTTAGATTTGGTTTTAAAATTTTGAAAATCAATACTATTTGTTTTTTTTTTTACTAAAAATAACCAAACTAAATCGAGAAATTATATATATAAATTTCATAATTATTTATATATTACTCATATATAAAATATAAATATTTTATTAAATTTTAATTAACTTAAGTCTTTAACTTTATAATTTTCTCAAGTCCAACAATTAAATTTTGGTATATAAGTTTCTTGTACCCCTCCCCCGGGTGATTCCTCAATTGTTGAGCTTGACGTTATTTTTTTTATAAAGATTTGATCTTTTGATCTTTAGTGTATAATGACTTTAGTATTGCTTAACTAAATCACTTTTTTCGTGTAATAATAATTCTACTAATTATTAATTGCTTAATTGAATTCACAGTAACTTTTCTGTAGATTGTTCATGTACTAGGTGTTTATGTCTATTAGAATGGGATTAACTTCAACAAATTTATTATTTTCAAAGCGAAAAAATTTAAAAAATTGAACCAAACTGACGGTTATTTTTTTCGTTTGGTTTTAGAAATTTGAAAACCAATTAAATTGATTTTAGCTTTGGTTTTAACTAATAACCGATCCAAACCAAATCATGAACACCCCTACCTATTTATATGATATAGTTTTACTTGACATGACGTTTAGAAAAAATATGATCCAAAATAAATCATAAATATTTATATGATTATAAATCACATATTTGAAATGGTAATTAAAATTTCTCATAATTTATGCGGTAAATAATTCTAAAAATACATATTTGAAATATGTATTTAATAAAATATATCAAATTAAAAAAAAACTTTTAAATTATTAATTCATAAAATAAAAGTTCACATACTCAATCAACTAAACTAATGTGTTGGAATATGATAATTAAAAAGAGAAGAAGTTTATAATAAAAAATATATGTATTATTCTCTTTTCAAACCTAGCAAAGCAGAGGAGGCACCAAAAATGGGTAGCGGCAAGGAGCAGAAGCAGCACAAGAAGAAACGATTTCCGTTACGACCCAAAAAAGTGAAGAAGAAGGAAAAGTTGAAGCAGAAGAGAAGCAGCAGCAACAGCAACAGCAACAATGGCAAATCTACAGAAAATGCGAAATCCAAAAGCAAAGTGAAAGACAAATCGTTAAACGACGTCGTTCGTTTCCCTACAGCGGAACAACAGCTGGAGTTTTTCCATGAAAAGTATCAATCGGCCAATAGGGTTCAGCTTTCTTCCCTCGAACTCGATTCCTTTACAGGTTATTCATGTATTAATTTCTGTATAAGTTATACAATGTTTGATTCCTAGTCAGGAGATAAGTTATTCATGTATAAAATTAATTTATAATTTAGAAATTCGCGTAACTAATACATGTATGAGTTGTGAGTTGTGAGTTATGAGATAACTCGATTCCTTTACAGGTTATCCATGTATTAATTTTTGTATAAGTTATACAGTGTTTGATTCCTAGTTAGGAAATAAGTTATTCATGTATAAAATTAATTTGTAATTTAGAAAACCGCTTAACTAATACATGTATGAGTTGTGAGTTATGAGACAACTCGATTCCTTTACAGGTTGTTCGTGTATTACTTTCTGTATGAGTTATACAATGTTTGATTCATAGTTAGGATATAAGTTATTCATGTATAAAATTAATATGTTTAATTTGCAATTTAGAAATACGCATAATTAATACATGTATGAGTTGTAAGAGAACTTGATTCCTCACTCATATACTCGAATATATATACCCTAAGTTCCTTTAGTACCAGAGTCCATGCCAGGATTTTTATGCAGTTAGGCTATGGTTAGGAGTAAGTAATAAGCATACTAGTATTTTATTGGGGTTTTGATGGTCTGTGGCTTCAATCAGAAGACTATATGAACCGCCAAGGTGGGAGTAAGCTGCTCTTTTGTTTACAGAGATGCTTGGGAGGTTGCTTATAAGTGAGAATTTTCATAGGATGAGAAGATTAATTAAGTTTGTCCAGTTGTAATACCTAAGTAGCATTGACACAAACTATAGTAGGACATGGACATAACAATAACATACCCAGTGTAATTCCACAAAAGTGGGGTTTTGGGAGTCTAAAGTGTACATAGACCTTACTACTACCTTGGAGGTAGAGAGGTCTCCGATAGACCCTCAGCTCAAGGAAAATATAGGCCAAAGCTGTATAGAGAAAGAAATGCGGAAATGGAGAAAGTCCTGGCAAAATACTATAGAGTACCTATCAAATCATCCTAAACAATAGTCATAATAAGATAAAAATAATAATAGAAGATCAAGGGGGATAGGTTGATTAGGGCATATATACAATTTCTTATATAGCCATAATATAACAAAATAACAAACAACTCTCAAGCACCCAAGAGTGTGGCATAGTGGTCAATGAAATGTGTTGAGAACGGCGAGGTCTCACGTTCAAATCTCAATGGAAGGAATCGTACTAAAAGATTTAGAACATCTCGGAATCAAGGTAGATCTAGCAAAAGATAGAAAACAATGGAGGTTGAAAAATCCATATAAGTGATCCAACTAGAAGACTAGTGCTTACTAGAAGACTCTTACTATAACAGAAATAAACAGTAGAGTATATTCGAACTCCTAGTGTTAGATAACCCTTGAGTACGAAGTATTAAAATATTATGGACCCAAACAGAACATTTATGATATTGAGGATTGATACGGCCGATCCCAACTCATGGGATTTTGGCGTAGTAGTAGTTGTTTTACTATTTGTTTTCTCGGCTAGAAAAAAAGGTTTCGGCAGTTAGTTGGAACAGGTAAAATTTAATAAACTGTAAAAAACAAGAAAGAAGAGGAATTTTTAATGACTGGATAGAGAAGTGTAATTTTAGAGGACAAGTACTTGATGCATTTAAACTCATACATTCATTCATTTTCTACGCATGAATCTACGTTATGAATCTTACTTTGTACTGTAATGATTCAGAGACATGCATGCTTGAGCTCAACCCTGATCAAGCTCAAATTAGTAATGCATTGGCTGACCATATGAAGGTTGCTTTTGGACCATCATGGAAAGAGACTCTATGTGCAAAGGAGCTTGATGAGAAAATCGATCCAGGGCAACCTGCACTTCTGGTTATTAGCTTATCTGCCTTGCGTTCGTTGGACCTTCTCAGGTTGCTGTCTTTTGTTAGAGTGGGAGCTTATTCTTTCTTTGAGTAGTTCCGCATGCATAGCTGAATTCTGTAACAGAACTCTTATTTACATATACACAGAGTAATGTAGCTCAACTATCATAATTCTTCTCTTAGTATGACCTGTAAATATATTTTCTCTGGCAGAGAATTGCAGCCTTTGACAAGTGAATGCCGTGCTGCAAAGCTTTTCTCAAAGCATATGAAGATTGAGGAGCAGGTATCCATATACTACTTATATTTATATAATAATTCCATATACTACTTGCAAGCCTTATTAACTTTGAAGTATAATTTTGGATCGCTGACGAAAAAGCTCTCTGCTATTCGTGCATCCTTTTCGTTCATGTTCAATAAAGTTCATCTTCGTAACACATCATAAACAATATTAACACAACCTTATTTTCATTCCATTCAATAAATTCAACTTGCTAACACATCATAAGCTACAAAGAAATTTTAAAAAGCTAGGGATGATTTTTGCTATTATTCATCACAGGCGTCTTCTCTCAAGAATCGTGTTAATATTGCAAGTGGGACACCAAGCAGGTATGTGTAGTATTTCCTTGCAAGTGGACTCATTTCGACTAACTTCAAAAAATACTGTTTATGTACAGTGACATTGAATTATTTTTCTATTGTTATGTCTGTTTTTGCAACTACAATACAATGAGACATTTGGATGAAATGAAAATGACTATTTATATAAAGCTCAGTTGATTTATAAAGACTTTTCTATAAACTTTTTTGAATATATTTCCCAAAGATGATGAAGCCTCGTGATCCAAGGAATGATCATGCACAATGGTGTTTCAAAATTGCTTTTATTCTCTTGCAAGCATGCATGATTTAGTGGGACTTGTTTGTGGCCGCAAGATGTGTATTATAGCAATGAAGATGTTCGTTCATATGGATACACCATCATACAAGAGTAGAATAAAGATTAAAAATTAATACTTCAACGAGACAGTGCAAGCAGCACACACAAAAAGATAAAATAAGATGTTGCATAAAATGACTTGGTGATGTCCTAGGTTATCTCCAAATTCATTAATTTGCAATTTGATACTTTTTTGGTTGAGTGCGCTATCATATACCATTAAAAGTTTGGTTGGTTGATTCTTTCAAAATGTGACAGGATTAAGAAGTTGATAGACGTGGAGGCACTTGGCCTGTCTCGATTAGCTGTGATTGTGCTGGATATGAAAACTGATGCGAAGGGCTATTCACTGTTGACTCTGCCTCAAGTCAGGTTATATTCTGTTTACCTATGAATTAGTTACACACTTGTCCCGATCTAAAGTTACGAGTAATACTTAAATCCGTCTCAAGTGTTGGATTAACCTGCCTGTTTTTCTTCATTGTTCAACTTGCTCATTTCCCATTGTTTGCCTCATAATGTATTCTAAAATGCACTTTATGTTCACTGTCTCCCTTAACATTTCTACCTACTATTTCTGGTCTCTTTGCAGAGATGAGTTCTGGGACTTGTATAGGAACTACTTTCACCACCGAGTACTGGAAGGTGCATTGCGGATATGTCTTTATGACGAAATACCAGCTAACATTAAGAAAAAGAAGAGCAATCAGGATGAGTAACCTCTTCAAGACTGATACGAGGATACTGTACTATCGTCATCCAATCCATTTTGACATTTTTGTATCGCAAAATTGTGGTAGAGGATATACAGAACTAGTATTTAGGAATCTCTGTAGGTTGTGTTGTTTAGCTAGGTAAATTTGTCGGGTAAAAAATGATTCGAGTTCCAGTGGATGTCTTTCGGAGAGATTTATGACGGGATTTTTTTCTTTTTGTGAGCTCTTTCTGTAAAAGGAAACTAGTGTACTCACTCAAGTGAGACAATTTTCATGAAATGTGATGGTTGAGTTGAAAAACAATGTCTAAACTTTTGTTCTCTTGCAAAGTTTTAGAGTGCTTGTTTTTTTACCCCTTCCTGGGAGCTCCTTTTTCTTTCCCGCTCATTTGATGACTCAAACTCACAATCTTTGAGTTTTGAGGCGGAGGGTGTTTATCACCCGAGCAACCCCTCTTGTCGTGCTTGTTGCTTATAAGTACTCGATTCAATTCATTTCATGTGTTTTTGAGGGTTTGTACAACATTCTACCAATTAGAACAATTAGGGTAGATCAAATTATTATAAAACAAACTTAATTTGTCAAGACACCTAATACTTGAAATGAGAGAGCGATTCTCATCAGCTACAATTGAAGTTCTATTTCACTAGTAGAAGTTTCATAAAGTCCCTCGGACTCTGAAAGTAATAACGAAAATAGCTAATCTAATAGCAGATTTCGCAATTGGCATTATTGGTGCCAAACATAGCGAGTCAGGTGTGAGCTTCTTTCACTACTAGAGTCACCATTTGGTAGGGCTTACTAAGACTTGAGTCTTCTTTTTTTCACTTGAAAAATTGGTCAAAATCATTTTTTTCAAACTTAAAACTTATTTAACTTCGTTTTTTTTATATATATATAAAAAAAAATCAATCCAATAGATATAACCAAACACTATTTTGAAAAAGAAAAGAAAGAATTTTCATGGACAATATATCAAATAGACATGAAACTACAATTGGAATTAAACTGTTTATAGACAGGAGATCCTGCATCTTCTTTTTCCCTATCCAATTTTCAGTAGATCTTCGGTTCAAGTAACACATATCAAAATTAAGGAAACAAAATATAATAGTAAAGAAGTCATGCTAAAAATAAAGAAGAAAAAAACAATAACAACAACAAATAATACAATAACCGAAACAAAGGAAACAACAAGTAATTTTAAAATTGAAGAACAAATAGTAGGAGAGCAATAACAATAATATTAATGAGAAAAGCTAGACAACGCTCAACTATATAAGAATCTTCTATCCTAATCTTTGACTTCCGTATCCTCTAGGGTCATGTACTCGATAAACCGCAGGCTCCTAAAGTAAACAATCAACTGCAAATTCCTTCTTAAGATGACATATTTCTTCTATAAAGTAGTGTAGATATGAAATCATCCAATGCTTTAACAGAAGAACCTTTAAAATCCCCCTCTTCTGTAACAGCAGCTCTAATACACATCCCAATTTCATTAGCTTTTTCCTTCATTTCTTTACCTTTTCCACTTTTTCCCAAAACAATTTCCACCACTTTCTTCACAACCTCTTTTTCAATATCACTTGAAAACCCTTTAGTTAACTCAACACAAACCCCCATTTCCTCCATTAACATCTTTGAATTAAATGCTTGTTCAGCTGCCAAAGGCCAACTAATGATAGGCACACCTTGACTCAAACTCTCCAATACTGAATTCCATCCACAATGAGTCAAGAATGCACCAGTTGAAGAATGACTCAAGATTTGCAATTGGGGTGCCCAAGATTTCACTATTAGACCTTTTTGGCTTTTTGACACTCTTTCTTGAAACCCTTTTGGCAACCATTCAGATCTAAACTCACCTTTTATGTCAAAACCAATAGGTGGCCTAATCACCCAAATGAATGGCCTTTCACTATCTTCCAATCCCAAAGCCAATGCCATCATTTGGGAAGTACTAATTGTGTTTTGTGAACCAAATGATATGTAAAGAACAGAACTTTGGGGGTGTTTGTTTAACCATTCTATGCATTTTTCTGGTGACAATCCATGTTCTTTTCTAATTCTTGATTCAAAGATCTGATCTGTACCATTTCTTGATTCAAAGATTTGATCTTTACCATTTTTTGATTCAAAGATTGGACCTTTTTCACCTTTCTTGAGCATACATTGAGGAAGCAAAGGTCCAATGCACCAAACAGGAAGTTTAGTCAAATTCTCGATTGCTTTAACCCCCATAGGTTCAATCTCCTCAACACTATTACACAAAAATCCTAAAGAATCCAAAGAAGGTGAAAACAAAGATTTCAACACTTTAGACCAAGGATCATTACCATTTGCTAATTTCATAAATGGATGAAGTTGATTGACAGAGAAAAAACAGCAAGAATCATCAAATCCTGGCATTTTGAAAACACCATCAATAGCTAACAAATGAGGAAGATTTAGCCATAGTGACACATAAGCTGCTGTCCCATAAGCACCAGCTGTGGTAAAACTCACATTAAAAGTTGCACAAGATTTTGCAACTTCACTAGCAAATCCCATAAATGTATCAGAAACTATACAAAGTGGTGGCTTACCATCTTTTTCAATAATCTCAAAAATCAACTTTTTTAGTGGTTCTTTAAGAGATAATGTAGAATTGAAAATTGTCACCATATCTTTTAAAGGCAAGGCCTCTGTGTTCTCTGTATTGGGTGGTAAACCATGTTCACAACTATTATAAGGTAGTGAAACTAAAGAAATATTATTTTGGGGATTTTGTGTTACTACTACTTGTTGTGTTGAATCTTTGACTATAGTGGAACTAAGATATTTGACATTTAAAGGGGTACTAACAATGGTGATTTTGTAGTTAGTTCTTTCTTGGATTTTTTTGGCTAAGGCTAAGAAAGGTATCATATGGCCAAGTGCTAGAAATGGAAGCATTACTATATGTTCTTGATGGTCACTCATTTTTTTTTTGTTGGGAATTTGAGGTGCTACAGAAATTAAAATTGATTGTGGAAATTTCTTTTAGGACTAGAAGAGGTAGAAAGAAATATGTATAGGGTGAGAAGAAGAATTGGATTGTGTTTGTTGTCATCATTCCAAACCACTATATTATATATATTAAATAGAAACTAGGGAAGAGAAAGCCAACCTACTTTTAGTTTCATTAAAAATGGACCCCATTTCATAATTAGGAGGAAAAAAAAAGAAGAAAAAGATTAAATATCTTTGCTTAAGGTGTTTATTAGAGGAGGAATACATGATTCCTTAAATTTGTCAATATATTGTACTAAAGTATTTTTATTAGATATTTCTGATACAATTTTTGAAAAAAGAAAGTTTTTGTACGTGTTTTCAAACGCTCATTACATAATATACACATCAATTATAATTTGAATAAGTTTGTAGTTTTACGACTTATTAAGGCTGATATAATATATTTTAAGTAATTAATTTATCTACGTAATAAATATTTGATGATGCAAGGAGAGCATGTCAATTGTGATGTGCTACTTTATAGGTGCAATGAATGGTATTTGGAAAATATTTGTTATGCTAGGGGCATATATGGAAAAAAAAGTATCAACATCACATACGTGGGTAAATTGAGTTCACTAAATTCCTTGTGTACCATGTTCAAATATGCCCCAAACAGTAAGTACGCATGCCATAACATATTAGGTTTTAAGTAGCTCATGACTTCTAGAAAGCTTCGATAAAGATCGTGGTGAGATAAATAAGATTTATTCATTTTTAATTATAAATTTTGAGTTTGAATTTTAAATATAATAAAAAATCATGTTAAATAGCTCTTTAGCTCTCTTTTTCATATGATATAAATTCGAATTAATCGAAATCATCCCACTGCAAATATGGGACACCGGGTTAGTAAACAAAAAAAATCTACACAGTATTGTAGGAAAGTGTCATGGAATGGATGTACTCTTTTCTTAACGAGATATCTTGAATTTGAATTATGGAATACATATTTTATGATAAAAAAAATATTTTTTCATTTATTGATTTCTTGTACCTGAATTTGAACTTATCCGGCTAGTGAATTCTGAATACTAAATTATCAACAAAAAAAAAAATCCAAAAAGTTGATGATGCATCACACATAATTCTTGTGGTATAGATTGTATTAAAATATAATATTTTTTAAAATTTTATTTTATATGGTGATATTTAGTTGTGGATTTTTTATATATAAATATAAGAGCATGTTATTAAGTAAAATTTTATAAAAACAAAAATTTAGATTAATTTTTCTTTTGAAATGATAGTCATTTTATCAATGCCCATATCATTATGACTAATGCAATCATGAAAATATATTCCCACATAGAAGTCTTAGCTCTGATTTATTCAAAGCTTTTGAACATAGAAAATTAAGGTTATCTTATATGCATTTATATGTTTGAAATTTCCACAATTGGAATTTCTTTTCATATGGTTAATTTAGTGGAATATAAAGAATGTTGGAAGATGCATAGAACATAATTAACGTGGAATGATACTTGTAAAACTTTTTTTCGCTACCTTTATTAGAAAAATCATCTTTTTCATTTTTAAAAAACTTATTTTCCTACAAAAAAAAATATTCAATTTTTTTTAATTAACCAAATATGAAAAAAATTAAAAAATCTTATATCAAACACGTCCGAAATGACAAGTATGATTACATAGTATATGAAGTATGTCATTGAATATGTCATTCAACAACGCTTGATTGACGTCAAAATAAATACTCCCTTCGTCTCAATATAAGTATCTTCCTTTGACTGAACATGAAATTTAAAAATAAAGAGAGATCGTTAAATTTTGTGGTGCAAAATTAAAGATGTGTATAGTTCTTTAATCTTGTGGTCTTAAACTTACTAGGTAGGATATTGGAATTAGAAAACTTATTAAATATATAAAAAGAACTCTTTTTTAAGCTGATTAAGAAAAAAGTAAGATACTTAAATTGAAACGGAAGGAGTAACAAATATATGCTGCCTTTATAAGATTGGTACAAGATTTACCAATGGTAAAATCCTTCCAACACATGTACCTAGAAGTATGTTTGACCCCAACTATTAAAGAAAGATAGATTTGAACCATTTCAGAAAGTTCAAGCAGAGGCAAATCAAAGATTTGATGTTTGTGAGTTTTGAATTCTAATCTCAGTAATTTACTGAGTTCTAAATTAATAATCTGTACAAGATTTACCAACAACAGAATCTTTCCAACACATAGACCTAGGTGTATGATTGACCCCAACTATTAACGAAAGACAAATTTGAACCATTTCGCAAAGTTCAACAAGGGCAAATTTGAACCTTTGCTCTAAGCATTTTAATAGAAACAGAGTAAATATATCCAGAACTCCACTTTCATTATGCATTTGCAACATAAACCAGCTACATACAAAATGGAATTCTTTGTCAATCTGTTCTATATTTCATCTGAATGTAAAATATGCACACACAGCTTGACAGTAACAAGCTGCTGTATCAACACTTAGATTTTTTATTTTTTTTAACAGTCGAACGAACGCTTCTTGTCTCAGGTACCAAAGAAGCTAATACTTACCAGATTTTACCAGTTGAATAGATAATTGTGCAGCAGAGCTACTAACAACAAGAATGTTAGAGTTATTTCCGCTGTCAAACGAGAGCAACTTGACAGAGTGTGAGCACCTACTATATGAACTAATCCAGTAATTTCATCTTTTAATGAAATGTTTGATGAGCCTGAAATCAACCACAATACAAAACTTGATGAGTTTTAACAGTGAACTTAACCGAACCTTTCGGGCAATATAAAAGATCCTGACTCATAAAAGCTGAGCAAAGCATTTGTTGTTCATAGGGAACTGAATTACAACTGTGTAAGAAATTATGGTTTCTACTGTGAAAAGATTGCTTCAAGATGCAATCACTTCCCAGGCCAAATGCAAGAAAAAGTTTATCCAGACAAAGCATATACAATTCCCAACGTACCAAAATGTAGTGGAAGTATCGAACAGATATAATCTATACTTACAATTATATTCAGTCCAACCAATGGCCTGGTTTTCAAGATCATACAGGATTAGATTATTTGAGAGTAACAAATCTGCAAGCATCAAAATACCTCCAAGGCTTTAGAAGGAAATGAGACATCAGATAGTGAAAGAATCATCTTTAAGTTTCTTAAGATGGAGCGTCCAACCAAGGAAACATACAATGTAATTGAAAGGAATCAGATAAACAGTATCATCACAGCAATTGACCAATTCAAACAGTATTAGAAGAGCTGGAAAGAGAATTTGGACGTAAATCATCGACACGAGGTCCCAGAGCACTCCCAGATGGTTTGGGCCTCTGGGATATATCAAATGAGTGCTAAGACAATAGTTCATAATAAAGGTCCTGAGGAATGAAAGAAGAAATAACTAAACAACAGAAGGTGCACAATTCATAGAGATTCAGCCCTTAGTTGGTCCAGTTAATTTTAATTAAAAGAAAAAGAAGATCAAAAGGTTAACAGCAAAGGACAACTATATTGATTATGATCTTTACTCTTCAGCTACACAGTTCAAGAAGAACAGCATACTTAAGTTGCCCTATGACAGTTTTTTTTTTTTAAATGGTAAAAGTTTTATTAATCAACGTATCAAGATGGAACGAACATTACAAGGAAGTACAGAACAGAACTTCTATGTCATCATGACTGATCCCTATTTTCTCTAAATGCATTAGTTTTCAAACTTAAAAATTCAAAATCCAAAATACAATAATCCAAACACAGAATAGCAGCCTTGACATTTGCAATTAACAAAAATGAAAGAAAGATAAACACACCTCCGAAAAGTGTGAGGTTCCATTTGTCCGTTGATAAATTACCACTGTTTTGCCATCCAATGCAAAATAAATCTTCCTAAAAGAGTATACGGAAGTCAGATCTACTGGCAAATGTAATATTCCACATAGAATCAACTAATGTATACACTATTCCCTCAACGTTTGTCATTTACTTTTTAGTAAACATGATCATGAAGATAGAATATTTTCTCAGAGAAAATCAATTGACAGCTTATGCTATGATAAATTCATACAAATATAAAGTTCAGAGATATTATTTGCAATTGTTTATAATCCTTAGAAGGGAAAAGGAGGTAGATTTGTGTGAATCCCCTCAAATAGCTGGCACATCATGTAACTGAAATAGTACTAATGACAAACGGGAAGCTGCTACCTAATTCACAGCTGAAGTAAGCAGAAGTCATCTACTCTTAAAAAATTACACAATTATGAAGCAATCCACATTCCACTCTCCAAGTTCAAGCAATTTGTCTGGATAGTCAATGGCCCTACACTACTAACCATAAGTGATATTTGAAAACTCCATTCTAATTACATTAAATCAAAAAGCTCAAAACATAATGCTAAACTAAAAAGAACACTCTTTTTTTGTCAGGATGCTAGTAAAATATGATACTTACATATGGGAACAGATACTCGTGGGGTCTAACTCTTAAAGATAGAGAATTTTCGAAATGAAAAGTGACTTGAGGGAATCCATCATCAACACTGCAATAGTTGGAGCCAAAAGTTACTGCATTTGGATATATTTCTACCTGGAAGACTAAAAAAAGCTGTAAAATACAAGAATAGTAAGAGAAACATTTCAAGAAAAATATTTTCCATAAAAAGGGAAGAGAAGATGTAAAGGACTTGGGCTGCTTACAAAGTTCATTCCTCCATGTGGACCCTCCAGCTGAAACAAGTCCCCCATATAAAATAATATATTTTTTTCTTTATATTTTTTCTTTATTAGTTTACTAATGTAAAGATATGACACTTGGGACTAACTCAACCCCAAAAACTAGATCATGAGGGGAGGATTGTTCAAATCCATATAAGACCACCAGTCCATTCCAAACCAATGTGGACCTATTTTAACCCACTCTAACACCCCGGCCCCTTCACGCTCAGGCCCAATAGGAGCGTGGACCGCGAGTCCAAACGGGGATGGACCTGACTCTGATATCATGTAAAGATATGGCACCTGAGCTTAACTCAACCCCAAAAGCTAACTCATGAGGGGAAGATTGCCCAAGTCCATATAAGCAGACCACCAGTCCATTTAACAAATTTTTAAGGCAACTAGTTATATACCCATCACCATAAGTTAAACCTCTTCATATTCAAGTGGACCAATATATCAGAAAGTAAATTTCCATAGCTGTTTTATTACTCAGAGTGGCCAAACTATTCGGTTAACTAAATTTGATGAGTAGTCGAATTACGTAATAAAAACAACATTCAAAAAATTTAGTTTTGCAAGAATACTTTCGAAGCAATAGATTATGCTGGACTAGGTTACAAAACCAAGGTATGGATGCAAAAGCAGTGAAATGTGTGTTGCTAAAACCATGATTTTTAGTTCTTTACAACTGCCACAAGACAGAATAAACAGAACAGAACAGCTTTAAATGCTCTAATATCATTATTCCGCATGGTGATCATCATCAGACCAAGCACCACAGTTGAAATAACTTTATTGCAAGTCAAGGATTGACAGTTATTCTAGAAAAGTTGATTGCTAATCTTTTGCAGGATCCAAGTCATTATAAAAGAGGACTTTTGATTCTTTGGGCATATATCATGTTGCTCATCCTAAATTAACTTGCACAGTATGTGAAGCATGGCCACATGGATCAGTATAAATTGCTCAACCTCATCTAATTTCCACTAGTTTGATACAATAATTTGAATCAATTCAGTTATCAACTGTCAGTTAATCTTTAGATAGAATTAGCCATCAAATTCCACCTCCTTGCGGACAAAATCTCAAGAAGTAGAGTATAAATGATAGCATGACGGAACTTCAGAATCGAATTGCTGCTGCTCCTTAATAAACAAGCTTCAAGCACACAACAGCAGCTAAGTTAGCCTTCATAAGGATGTTGATTGAGAAATTGAAGAGTAATGTGATGAAATAAAGAAGAAACCACAAGTTAGAAAGATAGCATAACTTCATTCAATTACAGACTGCAGAAAGAAATGAGTGCTCAGTACGCAACATACCTTCCAGAGTATTCAAAGCATGTATACTCGTCATAACGCAATTTCAGATCAGGTTGCCAGGAGAATATCTGACAGAAGTGAAGAAATACAAAACATTTCAATAGTTTTAGGTAGAAACATTTATATCTATTTGTGATTCAATTAAGTGGCCACCAATAAGACTAAACGAACCATAGAAGCAAACTACCTTTTTCACTAGTGGACTATAAATCACCTCAGGAAGATAAGCCAATGTTGTTCCACTATCAATTATAACTCCATTCATAAATACATCAACAGACAGGTTTAGAAACTGATAACCAACTTCCACTGCCATCATATTGACACTGTAATGCCTAAGAAAAAAAGACAGTTTAAAGAATTTAAATTGCTGCATTTCTCAACCACAAGGAGAAAAAGATGTGACACTGAAGTACTAACAGAAACCTGAATAAGTAATATTTAACTAGGAACAGAAGTTGTATGACAGATGTTCTGGGAGATTAACCCAAAAGAAGATCCGAAGTTACAATTAAACTATTTCACTAATATTTGTGAGATGGAATTAGACATTCATGAGGTTCACAAGACATTTCAATCAAGAGGGGTTTTACCCAAAAATCTTAAGAGACCGTAAAAATACCACACAGGATATCAACTTTTCATCCACCAGGAATACAAAATTACATTTTGGTTAAGTTGATGTCCTCTGTGGTATTTTTATATTCCTAAATGATTTCCTGATAACTTTTATATTCCTAAATGATTTCCTAATACCACACAGGATATCAAAATGTAAAGTTATTTTATGGTGTATTTCCTAATACCACACGGTATTTTTATATTCCTAAATGACTTCCTAAGACCACACTTAGTGTATCAAAATCTTAGTTATTACATTTCATCCACCAGTAATATAATATTTTTCCTAAATGATTTCCTAATAATCCTGACTGGTTGACAGAGTACATACATAATCTTACCAATATCTAGATACAAATTTTTAATATTTTGATGAGTAAACCTTAATATAAACAAATGGGGTCTAAGTATATAATCGAAAACATCGAACCAATAGTGAAGTAGTTCCAAGACTCTTATTAACCCCTTTCAAAACCCTTGTACAACTCATGCGTGGCAATTGTAACTCAACATATCGGATTCTGACTACTGGACATCCATGCAACAGAATCCAGAGAACAAGTAGGAGTATAGGGCTAAATCTCCCAGGAGAAGCATGGTGTTCCAAAAATGAGCCAGTTCTAGGAAGCAATCTTTGATCGGGCTCCTAGATATTCCTCCATAAAAATAAATATACAGGATGTTTGAAAATAAGCTAGTTTCAGGCAACAATCTTTAATGAGATCAGTAAATATTTCTCAACAGAAAAAATAGTTGTCTAGAAAGATTGAAGACAACTACAAGGACAAAAGATTGTAAGTACTATGAATAAGAGAGGGGTCTCATCAAGGCCTTAGCAGAGAAAGATAGGGTTGGGCCATTCCATGAGGGCATTCAGAATCTCAATAACTTTCCAGAAAGGGAAAAAAATGAAAAGACAAGAAATGATCCCATGGAAAAATACCACTGCGAGATTATGGTGCAAGATTTTGTGGTTTCAAAAGGTTATATAAGAAGCTATAAGCATGGTAAGAACATGGTGCCAAAAACAATGAAGGCAGTGATTTTAAAGTTAATAACACATGGCATATCATGCAACTAGTAATCAATGTTTCATTTTCTCTTCTTTCTTCTCCAGGAGCTTTTTAGGTCTGACTTCAGGCACGGCCCGCCTTTCTGCTTCTAGGTCCGTAAATGGCGCCAAGCGGGCTTGTCACTATGCCCCTTGATGAATCGAATGGTCCTTTGACGTTCGCTTGAATCTGAGGACCAGCATAGATCTCATGATACCCGCCCACTATAAGTACGAAAAAAACCCTGCCCTTCCTTTGCTACTAGGAAAGTAAGCGACTTCTGTTAGACGTGGACCTTACGTTGAATTGATGCATCATGTGCAACATCCAACTATTGGGAAAAAAGGCACCGACTAGTTCCCATTCCTTCCGGACCGCCTTCAAGCAGAAAATAATAACAGAGAAATTAAAGAGAATAAAAACGGGGAAATTTTCATAAATGTACTACATTAAGAAAATATTTACCATTTATAACAATAATATTTTTTTTATAATACAATTTTAATACATATTAGCGAGAATAATTTATAAAACTCATATAATACAAGTTTTATTCATGGATAATATATTTATCACATACTTTAATACACTTATAATACATTGTGTCAATTTCTTACCAAACATGTATAATATATTTTAAAACACTTATATTACATTTATATTGCATGCATAATTCACTTTTAATACATGACAGATATATCATAATATTGCTTGACGTTGAAGTTAGGCTTGGTGCTCAGGCCATCCAAAAGAGAAGTAGTTGCAAGTATCTTGGGTCTATCATGCAAGGCAGCGGGGAGATTGACGATGATGTCACACATCGTATTGGGGTAGGGTGGATGAAATGGAGGCTCGCTTCCGGAGTGCTATGTGACAAGAATGTGCCACCAAAACTTAAGGGCAAGTTCTACAAAGTGGTGGTTAGACCGGCTATGCTGTATGGGGCGGAGTGTTGGCCAGTTAAGACTTCTCACATTCAAAAGATGAAAGTTGCTGAGATGAGAATGCTGAGATGGATGTGTGGGCACACCAGGAGCGACAGGATTAGAAATGAGGCTATTCGGGACAAGGTAGGAGTGGCCTCGGTGGAAGACAAGATGCGGGAAATACGACTGAGATGGTATGGACATGTGAAGAGGAGAGACACAGATGCGCCAGTGCGGAGGTGTGAGAGGCTGGCCATGGATGGTTACAGAAGAGGTAGGGGTAGGCCGAAGAAGTATTGGGGAGAGGTGATTAGACAGGACATGGCGCAGTTACAGCTTACGGAGGACATGACCTTAGATAGGAGGGTGTGGAGGACCCACATTAGGGTAGAAGTCTAGTTCATAGTCTCGTTATTCTTCTCTATTCATAGGTGTAGTAGTGCATTACGATCTCTTGCGCTTTGACTTCTGATTTCTGTTATTTCTGTTATTATTTATTACTTTCTATGCTTTGATTACTCAATTTTACCTGTGACGCTTTCATTATTTATTTAATCGTTATTTGTTATTAGTCTTTATTTATTTGTATTTATTTGTTATCTATTTGTTATTTGTTTGTTGTTTTTCTCATAAAGCTTTTAATTTTCTATTCTTATCTAACATTTTTTATGCATTTATGCTTTTACTGAGCCGAGGGTCTCCAGGAAACAGCCGTCCTACCTTGGTAGGAGTAAGGTCTGCGTACATTCTACCCTCCCCAGACCCCATGTTGTGGGATTTCACTGGGTTGTTGTTGTTGTTGTTGTTGTTGTATTGCTATAAATGGTAATAAATAAAAAGTATCGCTAAAATCAGTAATTATTTATTAAAACGTGTTTTTCCTAGTAATTTTTCCATAAAAACAACACAAGATTTAACGTGGAAATCCAATGCGGAAAAAACCACGGACCACCCAGAAAAATATTCACTATATGAAAAAAAATTACAATCATATAATACACAATATTTCTCTTACACACCCCAATACCTAAAATACTATACCCAAGAGACCTCCAAGAGAAACCATCCCTAAATCCCTCAATGGTAAGAAAATACTATACTATATATTTTATATATTTTGGTATTTGGTATATTTTTGGTGCAGATACGAACAATGGAGCTAAGCTTCTTAAATAGCTAACAAAAGCTATTTTCATATGCTATCTCACTGATGTGGGATAGACAACATTTTTTACCCTTTTTTTCTTCCTTTTTCAAATCAATAATCAACAAATCTCCACCTTTGAAAAAGAAAACAAAATACCACTCATTGGCCCTTTATAGTTGTTCAGCTACACATAACAGAATCAGTTCTCCACATGACACAAAACTCGACCAACCATGCGCAGCTGTAACCTTCACATTGTCTGCTACCGACAATCATAATTCTAATATCAAGAATTATCATACCTCTCATCACAAAGAGTACCTCCACTCAGAATAAATATTACCAATCCAAAAAATTTCACTTGAAATCATTTCCCAAATTCAAGAATTTCAGTTTCGGCTCATGTCGAGAAAACCTGCTAATAACTTATGGTGCAACCCTCTTGTTGATTTCCTGATAGTCCATTAGCCATAGATATCCTTTTCACTACACACCTTGGCATCACCTATCAACCAATGCCCATGTGCAAATGTGGACACGCTAGAATTATACCATCCTCTATCATCACAAACCTTGGAAAATTACAACATGTCATAAGGATACCTATCCTAGCGTACTGTCGGAGCCCTTGCCGAACCGCTCCTTACAATCCTACCTTATCCGAGTTTACCAACTATTGATCAAAGTTCCCAGTCCACAAAGATTCCAAAAACACCACTAGACAAAGCCTCAATTTTATTTTTGCCATTTGACCAGTCTTTGAATCTTTAACCACTTTTGATCTCCTCTTGCGTTAACAGAGAGCCACAAAAGTCTCAAAGCTATATCCCCACCGCAATCATACATGTCATAAATCACAACTGCCATAGTTCGAGAACCATCGCTGAAGCTTCTTCATCTCTTAACTAATGCATACCAGATTTAGACAACATTTGTGGAAAAATTTTCATCAGCTTTCACTTTATTTTTCACGCAACCAGCTCCAAAACTCATTCTCTAACCAAGCTTCTCAAATCCTGTCCCCACATGCTTAACAGTACTAATAAATGGACAATAGCAATGAAAAAGTACGCACTAAATTAGTTCTCGGGAAAGAGAGATGGATCACAACAGATACACTTAAATACCAAGTCTTTCCTTAGCCAGAACCTCTTTAGATTGCACTTATTTCCACTATTACCAAATATACAAGTACCCCAAAAGCAACTCCACTAGAATAGCAAACTCCACCGGAATCAGACTCCACTTGTTATTCCACCAGGACTAAACTTCTGCTTGAAAACAATAATTCTAATTTAGAAATTTTTTCTGATGTGGAAGATCAGACAAAGCTGCAACCACAAAGCATACTAAAATTTCAAAAGAATTATTCCACACCTAAGGCTTTAATGCCACTTGTTGGGAAAAAAGCACCGACTAGTTCCCGTCCCTTTCGGACCGTCTTCAAGCAGAAAATAATAACAGAGAAACTAAAGAGAACAAAAACAACACAAGATTTAACGTGGAAACTCAATGCGGGAAAAACCACGAACCACCCAGAAAAATATTCACCATATGAAAAATTGTTACAACCATATAATACACAATATTTCTCTTACACACCCCAATACCTGACCTCCAAGAGATACCATTCCTAAATCCCTCAATGGTAAAAAAAATACTATACTATGTATTTTATTTGATATTTGGTGTATTTTTGGTATAGATACAAACAATGGAGCTAAGCTCCTTAAATAGCTAACAAAAGCTATTTTCATAGGCTATCTCACTGATGTAGGATAGCCAACATTTTTTACCCTTTTTTTCTTCCTTTTTCAAATCAATAATCAACACCAACAATGATGGTTCCTTATTGTCCATTAGACTCCTTCCCCCTTCTCAACTACGAAAAAGTTTGAGAAAAGCCTGAAAGCCCCCAAAGAATAAAGACGGAATTCGATTCACTCCCCATTCTCTCTTAAACAAACATAGCCACAATGCCTACTTTAGTTATTCTTCCATCCAGAGAATGGATGTTAGGTGCATAAGAAACTGTGACAAACGAAGCCATGACGGTTTTTGCTATCTTCCAATATTTCAAAAAGAAAGGTAAGTCAACAATTTAAAGTGGTCAACTTCAATAACAGCATCCTGCACGCAAGACTCTGACAACTAGTTCAGAGAGAAATGTTACAATTAACAAAAGAGCAGTAAAACGAATCAAAGCTTTATAATGTATTGGGAAAATGTACATACTGATTAGGCACCAAAGAAGTCATGTTTACTTTTGGTTGCACAACATTCCCAATGGCAAAAATACCACCACCATTCACACCATCTAAACAGTGTGCAAACATATTCTTCACTTTGCCAGATGAAGCCAGCTGGGAAAGTATGGATGAGTTTGATTTCCCAAATCCAAGAATCCCATCAAAAGCTTCATCAGAGGAAATCAGGTCAGCAGATTGTGAAGCACCACATCTGCGAGAATTCAAGGGGAAACATCAATAAACTTATTATCCAAGAAAGAAGCGAGAAAGAACAACAAAGGGAATAAGAGAAAATGTGTCACCAGATCTTGGCTCAACTAACGCATAATTATTGGCACCAAATGAGTATTCAAAAGTCCAAATTTCACGTAAGGTTGCAGACCACTCATAAATGCTAAGTGAACCAAAGAATAACAAGCATGAGTTTAAAAATTTTTGAAGCAGAGGTAACCATTTTGATGTTAGCGCCTTGCTTGATCTGAGTATGAAACTGTTTCTGGATATTTACACTAAGTGACTATTACACATTTGATTAAAATAATAATTTCATTGTAACAAAGATTACGTACTAGCTCTAGATGTACCCATAGCATGAACTTCTTGAAGCATAGCCCTTTATTTTATAAAAAGACTTAGCAATAGAGATACAAGATGTCGAAAAGACAATTTGAACTTAAATTAACTATTCATTACTCAAAGTACGCAATCCCTTTGTAAATCTGAGATTGGCATAGCTTGAAGAATATCTTGGCTATAGACCACATTGAAGCTATCAAGACCTTTCTAATACATTATCAGTAGGTATGCATTGATTTTGTCGAATCCTTGAATTCTTTTCCCGCTAAATTCTTCAAAATAGCACAAGCCTAAACAAATTTTCGGAGTGCTTTTAAACATCAAAGAACCCTTTAAGAATGTAACCATTCACATTTTGCAAGGAACTACAATTTTAACAACTAAAACAATTGTTGCCACCATCATATAGCAAAAAAACAATGTGAGATGTCCACTAAACATACAACACAAAGAAGAGATGAGAAACTTCTTCTATACATTTTTCAAGTGTTGTTGAGCGTTTATTTGTTTGGGGGGGGGGGGGGTTAGCTTTAAAATAAAGAATTTTGAGGAAAGGCAGAAAAATTTAATGCAAGGTGAAAAACTCAAACTATCTAAAAGTCTGGGTAGGAGACCTAGCAATGGAGGAAAAGCAGCTAATAGTAAGGACATCGATTTGCAAGTGTTGTAATAATGGAATAAGTGCACTCTCAAGGATTTTATCGAGCATGATAATCATGTAAGATCACCTAGTTCAATCAAATGTTTACAAGTCAAGCTCTGGATTGAGGATTATAAGAGCTAAAGATATATTATTTCGGTCTCATGTTAGATAACATACATCTTACCCAAAAATAACACTCCCGTTTCCTGATTTAGTTTGGAGATCACCTGACACCTTATCGTAATGGACAACATCCTCCACGAAGAAGCCATTAGAAGAGCTTCCATCTCCATAATTTTGTTTATAATGACAAGAACTATTACCAGAGCAGCCTAACACTGGACCTCTGTAGAAGTCTTTGCAAAATGACTGACCACAAACAACGAGTTTACCAGTCAGCGAATCCCTTGGATTGTAGAGTGTTAGCTCCATCTGACCAGGAAAACATTCAGATAAAAAAAGGACGGAGTACAGCATCAAGTAAAAATTGCTTTACTTTCGAGAGCAATTCATATACTGAGCAGAAATAAAATATAGACACACAAAAACAACTATAAATGTAAATATAACACATGTCAGTGTATCTAAAAGAAACATACATCATGATAGCCTCTTTTGGGGCATCTTTGACATGCAATGCAATTAACCCACATTATGTCACTTCCTGTATCCACTTGAACAAAATAATTATTTGGAGGTGTTCCAATCCCAATCTTAGTATAGTAAAGCCTGTAATAACAAAAGATCAAGGGAATGATTTCAATAGCAGCCCAAACTGACGCCTACAGTAACGAACTATCATTCGAGATATATATAACTGATTGTTGTGAGCCACTTAAATTTGCATGGAGAAAGATTCTCATCAGTTTATCCAAATAATCAGAGAAACCAACTGACAAAACTTATGCATTTAAAAAATATCATTCAACCATGGAATTCATCATCTTATCCAATTTACCCGAGATCTAAGCATCTTCTGGAAATTATTAATTCAGCAGATGATAGGCTTAATTAAAAGCTGACACTGAAAATATAGCCAATTGATAATTCATGCAAACTCTTCAAATACAACAAGAACTTTTACAGCCACTACTGTCAGAGGTGGGCCTAGGATTTGAAGACAACGGGGGCCCCAACTAATGTAGCAGCCCAGACTCGATCTCGGGTCGTGCAGTCATCGCTCAAGGGCCTAAGGGGCACCCTGACCAAATGGCCCAATCCAGCAGATATGTTTGAAGTGCCTTTTAAAATATATGCTAGTTCTTTAAGGTATATATACCAAGTCTTTTTCAAAGTTAACGAGTGCACGTGCACCCCCAACCCACCACGTGGGTCTACCTTTGACAATTGTAACACATGGATGGTGCACAACCTACTCAAGTTTGACCTGCTCAATTTAATCCATTTAAAAGTTGTTCTAGTATGTAACCCAAATTGATCAATGAGCGAAACATTGCCAAAATATTTTCAAAAAGATTTAGAAGAAATTGTTTGAGCCGAGGGTCTTTCGAAAACAGTCGTCCTACCTTAGTAGGAGTAAGGTCTGCGTACACCCAGTGGCGGACCCAGCATGTATCTAGGGGGTTCATCCGAACCCCCTTTGACGAAAAATTATACTATTTATACATGGTTAAAATATTTTTTTATGTATAAATAGTAGATGTCGAACCCCCTTCGACTAGTTCGTGTGTCTACTTTTTCAGTTTAGGAACCCCTTATTAAAAATCCTGGTTCCGCCACTGCATACACTTTATACTCTCCACTCTCCAGACCCACGTTGTGAGATTTCACTGGGTGGTTGTTGTTTGATATGTCTTATTCAGCAGTAAATAAAAAAAGAGTGTATTGGGTAGTTAAAAAATTATAAAAGAACAAATAAAAAAGTAACTTTTGGACAGATCACTGACTCGACCCATCTTAACCCTTCCAAATTCAGCTTAACCCGCCCATTTGACCTCCTAACAAAAAGCTTCCTTCAATCCACACATCAGCAAAAGCAACAATTCCAGCAAAATGTACAACAATTCCAGCAAAATGTACAACTTCACGATGCATCACTGTCCGTCATTTCCAATGACAAACACCACAGCAAACTGTGTATATACACTCATGCCTCAACTCCTTCATATCCATATATATGCTTAAACACGCAGAATCATACACATACAAACAAACATAAAAAAATACACAATTTAATATAAGGAGTAAACGGAAAAACAAACCCAACGGAATCGGGACGGCCAGTACCGCCGATAGGAAGGTCAATTCCGGCGAGAATATGTAGATGACGCATTTCATCATGAGCTTTTAGGGCACGCAGATTCGTCTCCAACCCAGCAAACTTAGAATTCACCTTAATTACCCCTTCAGATACCACATTTACACGGTAAACAAGTATAACTAAAAACAACAAAACCCAACCAAAATCGAATTTTCCCATTCTGGGTACTTCCCAAATACTGAAATTAACAACCCCAACTGCCTCTTTTTACTTGAATTAACAGCAAAAACGATGATCAGGAACGGAAAAAGAGCCAAAAAAATGAAATTGGCCCAAGAAAAGTATATAAAAATGGAATTGAGAAAATGGGTTTTTCTTGGTCTTCTCGAAAATGGAGTTTTGTGAAGCTAAAAAGTTGAAAACCAGAGAGAAAAGGGAACGGAAAGAGACGTCATGCATGTGTTTCTTCTTCTCTGTTTGGAATGGAGGGAAAAGAATGGAACAATTTTTTGTTGTACTATAATTATATTTCCTCCGTCCATTTCTATTTATTCAGTATTCTAAAATAAATATTGATTTTTATGCATTCAATTTAAAAAATTAAGATATAATTTATTATTTAATAATATTTAATTTATTCTTAATATTAATTATATAGTCATTTCTCTAATATATTTTCTAAAATATTTAATTTGATATATATTCAAATTGTAATATAATAAAATTATCTTTTTATTTATTGATTTGGAAGTAATATGCCAAATTAAATATGAACCAGTAAAAATAGACTATGGGAGTATTTTATAAGGAAAAACTAAAGAAAATTTGGGAAGAAATTAAATGACTTACTCTCTTTATATTTGGTTTCTCTATCTGTAAATAGATATAAGTAACTTTTTTTTGGAACATGGAGTGTTGATCGGGAATTGTAATAAAATGAATTGAAGATAGTCTAAACTATCGAGTAATATAACAATACTAACATATTTAATATAAGTGGAGTTTGGGGGCGATGAGTAGTGTGCACATTTTATCTTTACCTATATTGAAGAGGAAAATTATTTTCGATATCATACACTCAGCTTTAAAAAATTATTTTTTAAAAATGAATTGAAGAAAATGTAAAATATAATATAATAATAATAAAGAACAAAATTGATTTGTACGACTTTTCTCCAATTGGCATCGAAAACTTTTGTTTCCAACTCTAGGCCCTCCAAATGATACAGCACTCACTATGGGTGCCTTACTAAATTTTGTAGTAATATCACACGCTGTTAATGTTGCAAGGGCACCACCAAGACTATGTCCTGTCACAGTTATACTTAATGGCTCATCACTATATTTATCAAGAATGTTGCCAATTTCTTCTCTAGTCTGCAGTTTGTCAGCATCAAACTCTTAGGATAAAGACACGTGGCGTACGTGGGTGATGACATGTCAAAGTCGAAACAATGATAGGCTGCTTCAAGATCTCTTTGCGGAGATCATCATCAAGTGGATCAAGCAAGCCTTCCCAATTATTGATCCCTTGGAATTCCATCCACCGATCTTGGAGTTCAGCCACTGCTCTGTCTCCAATAGAGCAGTGGTCGGACCTCGAGGTCCACAAGCTCGTGGTCTTGAAGCTACGAGCTTCGAGTCGGTTAGTACTCAATGTAGAACACTTTGAAATAGGGAGTATCAATCCCATAAGTTGTTTGGTTAAAATAATATTTCAATTTGATTTGAAAATATTTCCACTTGAGAGCCTCATGATCATGAGTAAAAGTGGTATGTAGTTTTTACAAGATTCTTGGAATGTGGATGATTGAGGCTCTTTTTTGTGGAGTAATAATAATATTAATGCATATACTTTCACTTAATTATTACAATTGTCTGCACTCAAATGAGAGAGCAATTTATAGTTGTTCCCAATTAAGTTCCAAACTAGCTAAAAGGATATATATAGTGGGTGGTGGGGTAGAAGGGACAATATTACGAGGAAGACAATATATTATATGATAGAATTTGGAGGCGGACGGTGCATTAAGTTTGGATGATTTAATAGTATAATTTTTTTGGATGATTTAATAGTATTAAAAAAATTAAATTGATGGAATACATTAGCGATCTCTTTTAACTTGGCTGTTAATTTTATTTAGACATTCAAATTATAAGTTGTTTCGATTGAATTCTTACAAGAAAATGTGATAATTAAAGTATTCCTATTAGACATTCTAAACACAAATTTGGAAAAAAAAATTGTGCGTATTCTCAAACGTAATTACATAGATAATTAGCTAACCACTTATATATAATATATTACATTCCTGTAATTATATGCATTAGTCTCAATAAGTCGTATAATTAAACCTCATGTATATTCAGGTGATTTCTTTTTATTTGTCCTAGTCATGATAGAAGGAGTTATTTGATATTCATTGCTAATGAGAGGTGGCAAGTATTCCGTGAAATGAGTTGTGTTGCGTGCAAGTTGATCTTGACACCATAATTATATTTTAAAAAATGAAGACATGTTCCAAAATTGAAGTTGATGTGTATAATTAAATGAGATGACATATTTTATTCATTTAACTTAATTACTACCTAGCAGACGCTTAAAAATATGTGTGAATTTTTTTCAAAATTTGAATACAAAGTACTCCCTCCATCTCATTTTAGTTGTCATGATAATGTTTTGCACAATTTTTAAGAAAACATTAATTAGGAATGTTGTTTGACTAATATACCACTTATTAATTCTTTAATATTTATATATTTATGTACCTCCTCTTAGTTCGAGAATAATTATTGTTAAGGGTAAATTTGGAAAAATATAATTAATTCTCTCTATTTAAATTGATAATTATTTTGAGATAATTATTTTTAGTATACATGACAACTAATATAGAACGGAGGAAATATCTAATAAGAACTCTTAATTATGCATTCAAATGTTTAAATAAATTGTAATTCAAATATCTAAATAATAAACTTTTAAAAAATAATAAAGTATTAAACCAAAAAGTGTAATAATAAATAACTTAATGGCGAAAACTCAAAAATTCATGATTTTCCGATAAAAAACTATTCCCCCATGGGAAGTATTGACATGTCAGCAGACAACATTAAAGAAAATCTGACATAATAATTTTCACATGTGAACCACCTGGAGGAACTAATTAGGAAACGAGTAAAATAAATAGCGTATTATAACTCATTTGTTTTCCGACCATATTGCGGCGCAGTCCATAGTAACACGTACGTGTCCATTTGGTCGGATTCATATCCGCACTCACTAAATTTGAATTTATGATTGAAAAATTTTAGGATGCTCTATAAAAGTGACTTCATATTTAGAAAGATTTCAATCCATTGTCAAAGTTAGAAATTTAATGGAAAATGTGCAAAATTAAAATAATACTCATAATGGTTAGCATCTTACTTTTGTTTATCACATAATTTTCTGATAAATGGTGTACACTAGACCACCCTTCATTTAAAGTGATTTCGATCATACTTAAACTCAAAATATCTGATTAAAAATTAAAAAAAATACTTACCACTCAATCATGACCTACCCTGTCCAGTCCTAGTTGGTAAACCACTTCTTTATTAATAACACAAACAAACACAAAGGAAATTACAAGTGGTAGGTAGAGTCTAAAAAAAACATAAAACCTTGTAACTACCTCATCTCTCTTATCAATATGTCTTCTAAGCTATGTTCTATTTTTTCTGCAATTTGGCTTTCTATGAAGGTATCTGGCCATCGTTTAATGGATTCGTACTCTGCTCAAAACTCAATAGCACGGGGAAATCCGATCTGTTTGGATGATTATACACGAGAACACTTTTTTTTAACTCTTCTGATAAAATTTCTGTTTGTGCCACTGAACCAAGATATATAACAATTAATCTTAGACTTCTTGGCTTTTGATGTATATATTAAACCTAGACTCAAATATATATATACATATATTTTATTTTATTCTTATTTTTATCAAAGATTCGGTTTTAGACTAGTTTTTTCTTTGACTATATTTTTGTGCTCATCGAAACAGGTAAGTCGCGCAATTTTAATTCTATGTACGAATACATGCACATTAAACAAGTTTTAGTATTTTAAGATACTAAAATTTATGATTTCTTAAGAGGTGTGTACTAATCGTTCCAAATTTCTTTGATCACGGTTCATTATTTTACCATGGTCTTAGAATATTTGACATCTCTTATAATGTTATTCTCTCTGTTTCATATTAGTTGTTCATTTTATTATTAATAGTTGTCTCACATTACATTCTCTGTTCACTTTTACTTAGCTTGTTTACTATTTCAAAAATAGATTTTTATTTTTACTTGTAACTCATTTATCAGGAAAAGACAATTATTTTTTTTCATTCTTTCGAAGGAAATTTTTTGGAGATGAAAGAAGAAAGTGGATATATATATATATATTGGGATATTCCGGAAAAATATTTGAGGCCTACGTCAAGCTTTACTACAATTTTGGAGTATCAATCAAGGGCTCAAACTAGCAAATTAAATTAAATAAAGGGTTTATCACTACACAAAAATGGATCTTTAACGTTAATAGTTTAACTGTCATTAAATATGTATTTTTAGAGGCAATTAACACTCTTTATAAATACCTAAAGCTTACGGCGATATTGGATTCAATGACAATTAACTTATATCAATAAAAAAAACTTTAACACTCTTTATTAATGTGTATATTTAGTGCCAATAAAAATTGTATTTCGTTATAGTTTACACTGTAGATTTCGAAGTTAAACGATTGCCTTCTTGTTGTCAAGCACATTTAAGAGGACATATAGTTTCACCCTCTTAGGTTATTATTGAAGTTTACCAATACTTTTTCAAGTTACCTAGGCTATTACTATGGAACACACGTACATATTTTTTGTTATTATCTATTATTTTCTGTATTTTGATTACTCTATTTTATTCCTGTTGACTGTTGTTCTCGTTATTTATTTTCTCATATATGCCTTATCTAACCTCTTTTATGCTTTTATGCTTTTATTGAGCCGAGGGTCTTTCGAAAACAGTCGTTTTACCTTGGTAGGAGTCAGGTCTACGTACACTTTACCCTTCCCAGACCCCACGTTGTGGAATTTCACTGGGTGGTGGTTGTTGTTGTTGGATGAGTAACACTTCTCTAATATAATCTTTAAAAGTCAAGATTAGAATAATTTAATAACCATTTTATTCATGGAATAAGTAATCCGTTTTGAAAAGCAATTTCTATTTTTTTGGTATACAATATCAAATTATCAATTTCTCACAAATTTTGGCCAATGTGCTGAAAAGAGAAAGAATTCACAATGTTCTTATTTCTTGTTATTCTTACTTGTCATTATGTTATGATATTTCCTAAGAGACTTGTATCAAATAATTACGATAAATAATTTGAGACAGATAGAATATTAAGGAAACATCCGACCGTTTTTTTTTGAGCTTTTAGCATAATTGTAGAAGAAATTTTATTTAACGAACTCAAATGACAAGTTATTTGAAATGAAATAAAAATTTAGAAAAATGCAGCAACATAAAATATCATTAGTACTCTTGATACAGTGATATTGTATTTATAAAAATAAATATTCACGAGGATATCCAATTTACCCATTGGAAGAAAATCTTCTTAACTATTTGAACTAAAGCTGCAATTTTTTTAAATATAAGAAGAAATCTAGCCTTTTTATTTTTTAATATTTTAATTAGGTAAGTTTTGAAGTTGGTTGCTCTGCTACACTGCTAGTTGTGGAACGTTGAGGGATAAGTTTCATCGTCAAGAGGAAAAGAATTTGAACTACTGGCTAAGACCTTTAAATGACCGTTCAGTGATAAAGGAGGTAGGAGTGAAGAGACAATCAAAAGATTTGCCTAAAAGCAACCATTCTAATACGCGCTTCTCAGTATTAATCGATTCATATGAAATTAGTATGACGTGGCATGAGAGTAGTTACAATTTTAGAATTTCAAGTTGACTGAGAAAGATCACTCGAACACACTTGTCAAAGACTTTTTCCTAATTCAAGAAATTAAGATATTTTTCAACCCCTCCTTATAAGCTTTCACCTTTTTATTCCATTGATGACTCGAACTCATAATCTTAAGATTAAAAGTGTGGTGCTTATTATCCGAACAATTTCATTCTATTGGGCCTTCTTTTGTATAGGCCTTCTTTCTAGTTTGTATATTTGCTTTGCTTTACCATTGCTTTTGCAAATGCATAAGGATTGTCTCAACCCGTACGTACACTCATATACAGTTATCACACTTGGGTCTATTTGGACATGTGATATAAAATTATGATTTGAAGTTGAAATTTTATTTGGACATATAATTTATATTTTTTAAGTTGTATAGTTTCTCATAAACATGAAATCACAACAAGTTGCGGAAACTATCAAAATTTCCTTAGAGTAAATACTAGTTATTTTCTAATATAATTCTTTTACATGATACGAATAATTTCTTCATACATATTTAAACACTGATTTAAAATCATCATTTCATATCGCATGTTCAAATGTAAGCTACCCAAGTAAAGGGTGTTGGACACTTGGTCGACTTAGCCACAATCTACCTAATGCAGTTAACCAAAAACATTGGTGGGTATGGTAACCACCAATGTGTTTGGCATGTCGAGGTGTGTTGCTCATGTGGGTGCGCCATTGCCTAGACGTCAATTGTGACGGAGCCTGAATTTTTATTAAAAGATTTTAAAATATAAAGAATTAAACACATAAAAAAAATAAAGATGATTCAATATTATTATATCACTGTTAAAAATAAATAAAAAATCACACGAATTAATAAAAATAATTATACCATAAGACATGATTTTTCCACTCTATTCTCACAAAACCAACTCATTTGAAAAAAGCACGATAGAAAAATGATTTTTATTGAAAACTGAAAATAGACACTAAACATTTTTTCTTTTCTCATGATTTAATCAAAATATTTTTTGAAAAAGCTACGGAACTTTTTTCAAAAATTTCAATGAAAAAATAATAATTTTTAAATAGTGAATAGACATAAAATAAATTTTAATTATATATAAATAACGAAATTTTTTATAAAAAAAAATTAAATAAATTTCTTCGACCCTAGCTGACTCCGCCCTTGACCTCCAAGCGCACCCCACTCCCACACACGTCTTGGTTGTTCCAGCTCTTTGCCGCATGCCTAATTTTCTTGAATATCAATGTCCCCGTCAATGTTTGCCACATTAATTTTGTCAAGTTTTTTTTAGGATTTTTATGAATCAATTTGGATTATGTATCATCTGAGGATAAATAAAATCGAATTAAATTATAAATTGAGTTGAATTGGAAAAAAACAATTCAATTAGTAGTTTGGTATTGAAAAAAATATGGATTATATTTAGGCTGATTTGATTTAAATTAAAATAGTCAATTCGACGTCAAAAATGACAAATCAAAATTCTTGATTTCATTTGACGTGATAATAATTCTTTTCCATTTTTTGCTTGATAGACGTCAAATATTTGTCCACATCAAATGTACGTATTTCATTAGGTAAGCATTTCTTGTAACAAAGTATCAGTCTTGACTTTCAACTAGGACAATAAATGTTGCTTTAACAACAAAAAATTGGTTCAAAATAAGTATCGCTTAAACAAATAAAAAAATATTTTAAAATAAGTGTTGTTTTAGAAATTCAAGACAAAATAATAATTGTTTTCAACTACATATACTCTCATATAAAAGAACTATTTTGTCTTAATTAATTGTGCTCAATTTTAGAAAAACATCTGTTAAATAAGCGAAATTTAGTATACTATTTATTATTTTTTTAATAAATCTGAAATGAGCTACAACAACACTTATTTTGGGACATATAGAGCGAAAGAACTACTTACCCCACTGCCCGTATATATTCAGAACCTGGTTCTTAAAAACACAGTAGACAGTAATCAACAGAATTAATGAAATACGAATTTATTGTGGAAAACTCATTGCTTAAGGGCGTAAAAAATTACGACCTATAACGTGTAGCCTTTCAACCATCAATCTCCACTAACTTCTCAAAAGCAACGTTTCGGATTACAACTCAGCAATCTAAGGGGCTAACTCTAGTACCTCAACTCAATAGTTCACTCAAACTGTTCGAACTACTGTCCAAAAATTCAAACTCGCTTCTTGTTACAAACCTAAACCACACAACTACTTTCTTCAATCTAGGAATTATTACAACTCAAAAATAACCCTAAAACGACATCAACTACATTCTCAATAATGAATAAAAGCTATTACAACTCAGTAAATACTCCTATTACAAGAACTAACTTTGACACCAAACTATCACCACGTAATAACTTAAGTTGCGATCTTCGAACTTCGACAATGAGAGTCTATATATATATATATATATATATATATATATATATATATATGTTCCTGGAATTCTTCAAATATATTAACAAATGTACGTATCAAATACTTCAATAATAATATTTTTTTAAGAATTCAACACGAAAGGGATTAGATAATATTTAGATAGGGGGGATCAGAAAAAACAAAAGTACTTGCCTTTGTTCATCTTTCTCACATTAATACACACATTGTACCTAGTAAAGAAAAAGATGTTTTTATCAAAATAATTTTGTACATTTTTCATAATTGTTCACCAAATCCAGATATGTCTTGAGATCGTGACACGTGACAATATCTCCTTTACTACTTAATCTAAGTTCTTTCCCTACCTCAGCATACACCCATTGTGTATCCTCCATGCACTTTTGTAGCCAGCTTGGCATCCCAGTGGACACCACGTGAGCAGTCCCTTTTTCTGCCACGTCATTGATGACGAACCCCGGAACTTTAGTAACGGGGTCGTCGGAGTTGACAATGCGGAGAACATTTGTACGTCTTTTCTCCAATTGGCATCGAAAACTCTTGTTTCCAACTCTAGGCCCTCCAAATGATACAACACTCACTATGGGTGCCTTACTAAATTTTGTAGTAATATCATACGCTGTTAATGTTGCAAGGGCAGCACCAAGACTATGTCCTGTCACAGTTATACTTAATGGCTCATCACTATATTTATCAAGAATGTTGCCAATTTCTTCTCTAATTGTGTCTTGCAAACTTTGGTCACATTGGGCGTTTGTTGTGTACAAGCTCAAGAGGCCACTTTGTACCATGGGTTTATCGTAATTTTCGTTGGGCGACATCATGTCATCTGGTAAGCAAGTTAAGGTGGCGCGTAAATTCTCGAGCCATTCAGATGATGTGACGGTACCCCGATAAGCGATCACCACGTCCTGGCGCCCGAGCTTAGCGATCTCTTCCGTATCATCGCAGACGGCCACGTAACCAATCCAGCTGGATCGCGGGGACGCTAGGTTTGGAAACGTCCTTTTAGTCCACTGTGGCATTTGGACGACGCAAGTCGCGTACAAGTTCTTGATCACCTTGTAGCCGGTCTTGTCTAGTCCGCAGTTTGTCAGCATCGAACTCTCAGGATAAAGACATGTGGCATATGAGGGTGATGACATGTCAAAGTCGAAGCAACGATAGGCTGCTTCAACGAATTCCCCGTACCTCAAGATCTCCTTACGGAGATCATCATCAAGTGGATCAAGCAATCCTTCCCAATTCTTGATCCCTTGGAATTCCATCCACCGATGCCGGAGTTCGGCCATTGCTCTGTCTCCGACAGAGCAATGGCCCGACCCCGAGTTCGTGATATTGAAGCTACGTGCTCCTTTGCTCAATGTACAACACTTTGAAATAGGGAGTACCAATCCCATATATTGTTTGGTACTGAAAATAATGTTACAATTTGATTTGAAATTATTTCCACTTGAGAGCCTCATCATGAGTGAAAGGTGTGTAGTTTTTACAATATTCATGGAATTAATGTGGATGATCGAGGCTCTTTTTTGTGGAGTAATAATATTAATGCATACACTTTCACTTAACTATTACATTTTGGCTGCACTCAAATGAGGACTATTTATAGTTGTTCCCAATCCCCAGTGCCAAATTAAAAGGGTTTATAGTGGGTGGTGGGGTATAGCACGAAATTAGGGTCAATTTTATAATCTTTAAATTTTATAATGATGATTTTAAATAATAATAATTGAATATTAAATTTAATATTTATACATATTTAATAAATTTATTAACATAATTACACTATTTAAATAAAATTTATTGAGTTCGATTCAATTTATATGTGAACTACTAGCTCCGTCCCTGAATGGTGGGGTAGAGGGGAGACTATTTGAGGAAGACTATATATTATATGATAAGAAAGAATTTTGGAGGCGGGCGGTGCTGCATTTAAATTTTATAGGATAGGTATTATATTAGTTAGTTTAGTGGGGACAAAATGTGTAGATTAACCATATGAAAAACACCTTTTGAAACTATTAATCTAGAAGATGTCATGATCATGACATTTGTATGATGATCATAAGAATATGTCATGAGAGAAAGTTTAAAATGTCTTTTAATATGACAAAGTGTTGAATTATTCTGTGTGATATCTCCAAAAGGAAATAATGTTGGATAATACAAAAAGTTTTAAGTAATATAGTGTAAGTATAAATATTTTTAACATCATCATGTAGTTTTAACTTGTTGGAGTAGGTATTATATCTTATTATTTTTAAAATTATAAATTCCACATTTTAATGATGCTTACCTGTATATGTATCACTTACATGATTTTATAGTATGAAAATTTAGGTGGAATTCATTAATGACCTTTTAAATTTGTCCGTCAATTTCATTTACACTTTCAAACTGTAATGTATTTCGATTAAGTACATGATAATTTAAGTGTTCTAACTAGTTCATGTTGGGGCTTAAATTGTGAAAAAACTTTTGCTCATATTTTCAAGTGCTTATTACATAAATAATTGGTTAATAACCATTTAAATTATGTCATCTTCTTTAGTTATATGCATTAATCTCAATAAGACATATAATTAAACCTCAGACATGTTTAGTAGAGACAAAGACATTGGGTTATTTTCGTCTATCTGTCCTAGTGTTGGTGGACAGAGTTATCTAATACTTGTTGCTGATAGAAGGTATCAACGTATATTCCATAAAATTAGTCGTGGTGTACGTAAATTGATCTGGACACCATAATTATCGGGGGGGGGGGGGGAACTAATGCATGTTTCAAAATTGAAGTTGATCCGCTGTCCCCCCTGTTTGGCTCTTCCTCTAAAGGGTTGTTGTGTAACAAACGCATAATGTCCACGGGAACGCCCATGAATTTTATCATCAACTTGATGAATTAATTTCAAGATATAAGACTTTTCTATTATGACAGGTATATAATTAAAATATTTTTGAACTAAAAGTCATTAAGATAATAAGTCAAAAAAAATGTAATAATCAGTAATGAATGGCGAAAACTCAAAAATCCATGATTTCCCGATATATATATATGAGTCAGCAAACAACATTAAAGAAAAATTGACATGTTGACCTAAGTATTTAGAAAACGAGTAACATAAACAGCGTATTATAATTTGTTTTCCGACTATATTGCGGCACAGTCCATAGTAACGCATTCCCATTGACTTATGTGAGTTTATGTCATTTTTTTTATCTGATAATCGCACGAAAGCTCAATTAAATTTGGATTTATGTTAGAAAGTTAATAAAGGTAATTCCGTATTTAAAGGAATTCAAACACGAGATCTTTAATTAAGGATGAAGGAGTACTTATAATGACTAGGAGTGGATCTAAAGGAACAGGAGTTTGTTCACCTAAACCTGCTCTGCAAAAAGTTACATTAAATATATAAGACAATTTTTTTTAATGTATATAGAGAGAGTTTGATGAATTCCTTGAACACGAGATAAAAGGTTGGACTCAATGATTTAGGGAATTCAAAATTTATCTTAAGGTTCCAACTTTGAATCCTAGACACTACTCCATCCGTCCCATTTTAGTTGTCAGAATAAGGTTTTACACAATTCTTAAGAAAAATTAATAAGGGATGCGGTACTATAAATATTCTTCAATCATTATGAGAATTAGTCTTTATTAATGAATTATTAAATTTACGCATGAAATACCATTGATTGATGTGTTCTGTATTGAATGATAGGCAAAGATTGTCAAAAGTTTAACAAGAAATAGTCTTGTAACTTTAAAATGGTTTTTTTGAAAACTTTAGTAATACAGTAGAGTTGTAATAATAATAATTTTTTTCACATTTCAAAATGACTTAATTACCAAGGATAGAATTAGAGAAAAATGACTAATTATTTTTTAATTGTTTAAATTAACAATTAATTTGAGACAACTATTTTTACTATATACCTGACAACTAAAATGGTACAAAGAAAGTATATTCTTAATTTTCAAACCCCCTTAATTAAAATGCTCCATTCATCACTACTTACTACTTCACCAAACTCTGATTGGTCAATCACCTCTTTATTAATATTAATAACACCAACAAACACAAAGGAAATTACAAGTGGTAGGCAGAGTCTAAAAAAACATGAAAACTTGTAACTACCTCATCTCTCTTATCAATATGTCTTCTAAGCTATGTTCTATTTTCTGCAGTTTGGCCATCTATGAAGGTATCCGGCGGTCGAATGGATTCGTGGTCTGCTCAAAATTCGGTAGCACGTATGGGGAAGTACGATCCATTTGGATGAATATATATACACGAGAAATCCTTTTTTTAAAACGTTTTGATGAAATTTCTGCCTCTACCACTTAATCAAGATAACAACGTTAGCCTTCTTTAAGAATTCTGGGCATATTGACAGGATTTTGGTCAAATAATTTTTTCTTTGACTATATTTTTGTGCTCATAGAAACAACTAAGTCGTACTATTTTAACTTCATCTACGAATACTCATTAAACAAATTTTAGTATTTTCCAATATTGTTTAATATTTGCAAATGTTGTTGTGTGTTAATGGCAAATTCAGAATTTTTTTTATAAAGTTTAAAAAATCGTCTGAGATTTGAAGTTAGAACCTCAAAATGTCTTGTTTTTTTTTAATAAGATTACTTTAAAATAGTAGTTCAAGTATTCCCTATGCAAATAGTAGTTCATTTGATCACAAGATAAATTATTAATTTGTACGTTCAACAATTACTTAAGTTAAAATAAATTTGACTTAAATGGACTTAAAGAGTGGATAACAATTCAACTTGCTCAGCTTTTACTAAAATTGCAAATGCTTTATTTATTTTTTATGTATAAATTTTTAATATCTAATAATTATTTATTTTTATATGAGTATATGGACATATTAAATAAATAAATATTTTAACAAAAAAATTTATTGATCAATTTGAATTATATATTATCTCAATTTTTTTAATTGGGTTGAATCAATATATGGTAACCCATCAAAGAGTTACTTAGGCTGAATTGAATTGAGCTAAAATAGATTCAAAATCTCACGTACAGTTTTAAAACGGAGATTCTTTTAATTGAATGATGACCGTAACGAATGTCGGCTCAATCCGAAGGAAATCATGTGGAAGTTTTGCAGAATTATTATTGAAGCTATGTGATTAGAAATTTTCAAATCAAGGACATAATTTGACTATTTGAGAGATGGCTCTACTTCTAACAGATTTTGAAAATCTCTGTGTCCAAGAAGTAGTTTATCATGCTGGTCACAATTAAGTTCATCCAATTATTACACTAAGTTTTTAAGAAAATTCTTATACAATCCTTCAACCACCTAATAAAATTATATTTTCTTTATTATGATTATATATAACTTATCAATTTTTAAAAAAAATTAAAACTATTTTGACAAAAAAAAATATTATGTGTCAATTTGGTCTATATTTCAAAAAAATTACCTAAATACATAACTTATTTTACCATATTTTCTAAAATTTCCTACCATTTAAAAAAAATTCAAAAATCCCTACTCTTTTCTATTCTCTGATACATCACTGTACGATGTATCAGGTGGATACATCAGTTTATGTGATGTATTAGAACGTCATATATATCACTTTATGCGATGTATCAGTCGGATACATCATTTATGTGATATATCAGTACGTCGGATACATCACTTTACGCGATGAATCGATCGGATACATCACTTTACATGATGTATCAAGACGTACGTGATGTTTTCAGATTCCACCAAAAAAAAATTGGATAATAAAATAGGGATAGAATGTAATTAGGAAGAATCAAAACTTACCTATACTTCATCTCAACTCTTAGATGAGCTAAAACGAGCCTGGCTAAATGGGTTGAACTAGGGGCAATAAAATTAGTCCAAATTCTTATGAATCGTCTATGTCATAATAGGTTGGACTAGAGTGATTTTGATGATGCGTTGATTTGGCCCAAGTTGACCCATCATAAATCAAAGCCCAAATAGATCAATCATGATACACAATCTTAACAACTTTGACCCATTAAAATGATTAATTTTAGTGTAATTTTCATAAATAGCTTAGTTCTAAAATTTAATAGGTCGAAATAGCTATTTTTTAGGTAATTATATTTTGTAATTATAGCTATCACAGTTGTTTGTATAATTCGCATATCCGTTTGTATAATTCACTGTCAATATACAAATATGTTTGTGTAATTCGCTGATATTATACAAACATGATAAGTATATACAAATTCTGTATTTATATATTTTAGGAATTTTTCAAAACTTATACAAATCAAATGTATCAATATTATAATTATATACATGCTAGGGTAAGCAAATATAAATTTTGGATTTATTCAATTAGGAGATTCTGAATTTATACAAAATAAAATAATCTGAATTTATACAATTGGGAGCTTAGTTATATAATTTCTGGATGTGCCCCAAGCAACTATAGCTATATATATTAATTACTGGAAAATGTAAGTGGCAAGTAGGAATTAACTTTAACTATAAAAGGGCAGCCCGGTGCACTAAAGCCCTACGTCCTATTTTATTTGTCATGGTTTTCTTTTTGAGAGTCAAAACTATACGAACTTTGATTAACATTTTAAGATATATTTTTTAATCATATTGATATGAAAAAAATTGTAACTTGTGGTACTTTTCGTATAATTTTTGAATATCTAATTTTTTACTTTATAATATTGAGTTAAAAGTAATATAATTTAACTTTAAAAATTAGTCAAATTGACTTTCGAAAAACGCAACATGACAACTAAAATGAGACGGAGGGAGTAGTATCTGTTTGATATTCCGTGTCATTTTCCCTTCATTTTAGCTTTTAAGGTTCAACCTCTAGATTAAGATTTTTGCATATGTACATATAGGATAATATAATTATTATAATTGGTAAAATATTATTATTAATTACTTTTTGTAGAGGAAAAATACACTAAAAAATTGGTATAAATTTAAATAACAAAGTTATGTTGATGCATTCATAACATAAAAATTATCTAAAAATAGATATAATTTATTGTTGTTCTATAGATAATCAAACAATAATTAATATCTCATTCTTTACATGTTTTTTCAACCCATGGAACAATATTCATATAGTCATTTTTCGTGTTTTTTCTAACTTTGGGCAATCGATTAGGTCTTGAATTTGAATTTTGGCTATTGAAAAAATTCTTTGTAGGAAGATTGAATCTTGTGATATGCAAATCCAAGAGTTGGAAGTCTTAATTCATATACCAAACATTGGTTGAAAATTTTAAAAAAGTGGGAATATTTACATTTAAATTTGAAACATTGCAAGCAACAACAAAAAAACTCTACATAAACAATTGTAAAGTTTGAATGATCACTTTACCCTTTTATAGATTTCTTTTATATTATTTGTCCATATTTACTTGTCCATTATATTAAAAATAGATGTGCAATAATACTTGTCCAATTTATGAAATCAAGAGATAATTTTACACTTAATTCTTAATTTATCCTTATCATTAATTAGTAGTCATTTTTCTATTATATTTTTTAAGACATTATATTTATTATATTCAAAGGGTGATATGGTACATTCTATTTATAATTTCTTAAAAATTGTGCAAAGTCAATAATGAATTAGTATTGTTAGACGGAGGGAGTATATGAAATCGTGAAATATGTGCAAGTTTAAAAATTATAAAAATGATTGTGTTAAGTTAGGCAAGTTGATTAAAGATCCATTTATTGCTTCCTAATCAGATGGGCCGCTATTATCATAGGCTTTTCTGCGCTTTCATTGGATTAGTTTTCAGATAGAAAAAAAGGGAATAGTTGTGTGGTTTTCCCAGAGATCGCCGTGAGTTCTTTGCCAAATTAGGTGGAGACTAGTGATGAGAGAAGTTGCTTAGGGACCTACGGAGCTTGTGACCAAAGCGGAGTCAATCCATATTAAAAGCAGAAGAACCCATCTTGATCCGTTCAAATTCAAATCAAATAATTCATTTGCCGCCCTAGATTAAACTAATAAATAAACAAATTGTACAAATAATATTTTCATGAATTAATTTTGATCAACGGATACACGTTAGCACACGTGACACCATATTCTTGGAACAAAGAGACACGCAAACTCAGTGCGCCGTTTATTTACTCTAACTTCCTGTTGGTCAACGTGTCAAAATTTTCCAGGCCAATCTTTCATCAGTGTTGACCAATTTCAAGATTTGAACCAATTTTTTTTTTCTTTTTTCTTTTTTCTATTATTTATTCTTTCTTTTTATATTGTTGATGAAAAATATTATAGGATTGGATTCATCCATAAGGAGTGTTAATTAGCCTATTATCTTATTAATTATAATTTATGCGTTAAGATTAAGATGATCATGATATATAGTAGCTTATATAAATATCATTATGAGTATCAAAATGAACACGAGTTTTGAGCAATGAAGCTTAATGACTGGTAATTTAAGATCGTGATGGTTGTAGATCAACCGAAAGAAAATATGTAAGTCTCCTAATTACTATAGTTTTTTTGATTAAAAGTACTACTACACACATTATACTCTGTTATTATCTTTTTGGTCTATCCCAGAATGAATAATACTACACACCATGACATGTTAAATGCTATATATGCATCGTTCATGACATCTGCACTTATAATTATGAACAAATTATTTAAATACACATCTTATTTATCATAATCTTTAAAATTTTCTATTAGTTAAAAAAAAATTAAAAATCCTCTCTCAGATACATCACTCCCCTCTCGCTTATACATCCATATACCCCCTCAGATACATCCCTCCCCTATGTATTCGGATGTTCTATCCCCTCTCCGATACATCTCTATCCCCTCTCAGATACATCTCTCCTCTATGTATTCATATGTTTGCCAATGTATCCGGAAGTCCTGTGATGTATCCGAAATTCATAAATTTTAAGGGATTTTTGTAATTCAAAAAAAAGTTGAGAAATAATATAATTAGCTTTTAAATACTATGAGATTTATGTAAATTAAACTATAATTATTATAGAAAAGTCATGGCATGTTAACACAGCCAATCCAAAATAATAATAAAAAAGTCTTAGCAACGTTTTTTTCAGTTGGTAAAGAGCACATTTTGTCTTGTCCCCTCCACCCACGCACCGTCCGCTATACTATATGTGAGCAACTATAAATTGCTCTCATTTTGAGTATAGCCAAAACAAATAATGTAACTACGTGAAAGTGTATGCATTAATATTATTATTTCTCCACAAAAAAAAAAAAAAACTACATAAATATACCTTTGACTAATGATAATGAGGATCTCCAGTGGAAATATTTGCAAATCAAATTGCAACATTCTTTACATGACCAAAAAGCATATGGGATTGGTAGTACTCCCTATTTCAAAGTGTTTTAAATTGAGTAAACTAGGAGCTCGTAGATTCAAGATCACGAGCTCGTGGAACCCAAGGTACGGCGCCCACTGTTCTTTTGCAGACAGAGCGGTGGCTGAACTCCGAGAGCGGTGGATGGAATTCCAAGGGATCAAGAATTGGGAAGGCTTGCTTGATCCACTTGATGATGATCTCCGTAAGGAGATCTTGAGGTATGGGAAATTTGTTGAAGCAGCCTATCACTGCTTCGACTTTGACATGTCATCATCCACGTACGCCACATGTGTTTATCCTGAGAATTCCATGATGCTGACGAACTGCGGACTAGACAAGAGCGGATACAAGGTCATCAAGAACTTGTATGCCACGTGCGCAGTCAAAATGCCACAATGGACAAAAAGGACGTTTCCAAACCTAGCGTCCCCGCGATCCAGCTGGATTGGTTACGTGGCTGTATGTGACAACGTGGAAGAGATCGCTAGGCTCGGGCGCCGCGACGTGGTGATTGCTTATCGGGGTACCGCTACCTCATCTGAATGGCTCGAGAATTTACGCACCACATTAACTTGCTTACCAGATAATATGATGTCGCCCGACGAAAATTACGATCAACCCATGGTACAAAGTGGACTATTGAGCTTGTACACAACAAACACCCAATGTGACCAAAGTTTGCAAGACACAATTAGAGAAGAAATTGGCAACATTCTTGATAAATATAGTGATGAGCCATTAAGTATAACTGTGACAGGACATAGTCTTGGTGCTGCCCTTGCAACATTAACAGCGTATGATATTACTACAAAATTTAGTAAGGCACCCATAGTGAGTGTTGTATCATTTGGAGGGCCTAGAGTTGGAAACAAGAGTTTTCGATGCCAATTGGAGAAAAGACGTACAAATGTTCTCCGCATTGTCAACTCCGACGACCCCGTTACAAAAGTTCCGGGGTTCGTCATCAATGACGTGGCAGAAAAAGGGACTGCCCACGTGGCGTCCACGGGGATGCCAAGCTGGCTACAAAAGTGCATGGAGGATACACAATGGGTGTATGCTGAGGTAGGGAAAGAACTTAGATTAAGTAGTAAAGGAGATATTGCCACGTGTCACGATCTCAAGACATATCTACACTTAGTGGACAAATTTGTAAAAGTGGATAGTGATCAATGAAGTGAGCTGAGTAGTATAAGTTTTGAAGTTCAAATTTCAGTAGAGCTATCTTCTCATTTTTTTTAGTCTTGATGGATAGAATTATGTGGTTACACATATATATATCCCGTAAAATAGGATCACATGAATATATTTTGAAATTCCACGGCAAAAATGTTTGTTGTGTGAAAAATATGCACATTATTAGAGAAAGGGTTTCCATTTATTTTCAAGGAGCCTTACTCTCATTATTGCCTATACTTTATAAGGTTGGTAATTTTTTTAATGTATGTAAAGCAATCAAATAATAAAATTCAAATATTTCTGAATCTTTCTTGAGTTATATTACAATACTTTGTTGTTTGGTACACTGATTGGATATCTCAAGATAGTTTATAGAATTAGCTAATTCCACCATTATAATTTAAAAGTTATTCTGGTTTAGTTAAAACATTAAATCAAGTATGAGATAAAATTAATTTAAAATTCAATTTTTAAATTATTATTCTTATCTCAGGTAACAAACAACTCCTTAATGTATATATGGCCATGATTAGGTAATGGGAATAGTTCTCAATTATTTTTAGATTATGCATGCATATATATATATATATATATTGCTTACTAGCTATAACAAAAAAAAATGCCTAAGGTGATTTTTTAAAGCACGTGATATTTTTGGAACTAAAAAAATTAATTTTTTGATTTTTCTTTAATTTAATAAATATAAGTTTGTTAACGAAAAAGATAAATATACATCATTTTTTAGTAACTGAAGGTATATATACATAATTTGTTAGATAACGAAGATATATACGACCACTTTTTTAGAAGTATATCAACTTAAATCACAAAGTTTAAAAATATATTCATATAATAAATATATTTTAAAAAATTACAAAATTGAAACCGACCAAACTGCCATGTAGGCTCCTAATTTTAACTAGCAGCCAAATAAGCCACATGTTTATTACCATTCACAGGTTATTTCATTCTTCTAAAATATAAGTCACGTTTAAGTAATTTTTTTTGTGTATTGAGAGCAAATTAGTCTTTTCTGTTATTAATGAAAGTGAAAGAAAGAAAAAAAAACAAGTGTCTTTCTTATAGATCGAGACTTGTAGTTGTTCCTTGCTTCCAGCTATCCTCATGAGTCATTTTTGCTGTAATATGTCTCTCGATAAGAAGCTTTCTTTTGATCCGGGTTAATCTCTGATCTATGACTCCGAAAGAAAAATAGTTTTTTTTTTCGATTCCGCGCATTGGAACTGAAAAGGGCTATTCATAAACAGTCTTCGAATTTAGTATTTTTGACATTCATTACATATGTATAGATATAATAATAATTAGATTTTCGATCGTTACATCGTTTCTTATTTCTGTATTTGAAAAAAGTGCAAAATGTATTAGACTTCAATACCAAAATGCATGTATACACATATGAACACAATGAAGTTTAGTATTAGTATTAGTTAATATAATTTAATTTAGTTTTAAAAATAAGTCAAATTAATTTTAAAAAGAAAAACATGATAACTAATTTGAGACGACGAAAAGTAAAATCCTATGGTCATAAATATCACAATATTTGTGTGGTTATTAGGTGCAATACTACATAGCTTCCTTCTTTCCGACCACACGTAAAATGCACCGACAAATGTGAACATAAACTCCCTTAGAGCATTTTTTTCCCCTAGATTTTATAAGATGTTTAAAATATACTATATAAGAAGAAAAATGACACTTCATTATTTGGAAAAATTATCTGAATACACATTTTATTTTATCATAATCTCTAAAAAAAAATTATCATTTAAAATAATTTCAAAAATTTCCTCTCGGATGCATCACTACCGTCTACCCTCTCGCTAATGCATCCATATCGCTAATGCATCCATATCTCCCTCTTGGATACATTCATTCCTATGCACTCAGATGTATCCCCTCTCTGATACATCCCCTCTCCTATGTATCTGAATGCCTGTTAATTTATCCAGAAGTTCAGTTATGTATCCGAAATCAATAAATTTTAAGAGATTTTTGTAATTTAAAAAAGAATAGAAAAATAATATAATTAATAACACTATGAAATTTATGTAAATTACACTTATTAATATTATTTTCTAATAAATTTATGTAAATCTTATAAGCTTCCGAATATTTAATGGTCATATGTTCTTTAATAAAATTTGATGATCACTCAACTTATTTATGAGAATATCTTATTAAAATATCATTTTTATTTTTTTAGGATTACACGTAAGGTGGCTTTACTCACGTAAGGTGGCTTTACTTACGAAACGAATATGAGTTAGTCAAAGCTCCAATACGAATATCGAATACTATAGGTAGAGCTACATTGGGTGAAGGATAATACGATGTACACTCTTCGCTGAAAAATTATGTGGCGTAAGTTAAATATTAGCTAATATGAATGATGTTTAATTTTGCACGCTCTTAACCCAACACACATCTGAGAAGAAAATTTGCACACCCTTTGTTAAAACTTCTACCAAAAAGCTGGTCCAATGTCAAAGGAACATCGATAAAATAATGCTAATATTGACATGTTCAGAATTACAAACTATTCGACAAACACAAAATGCAGACTTAAAAAATATATTTGGGACAGAAGCAAACTTCCCTAATGTTCAATCAGACCACAAATAGACATGACAAAGACAGAGACAGGAAAGGAAATATTACAGTAGCAAACAATATTTGGTACTCAGGATGAGCAACAGCCACCACTCTGTGTCACCGGCTGTCCGCGGATATTCACTGTCGGAGGCTTGGCAGAATTTGAGGGTTGGCTTGCCATCCTGCATTTAGGAGAGCATTAGAGAAAGAAAAAATAGAAGTTAGCAAAAGAGGCATCGGCGAGATTAGTTCATCATCAATAGAAGTTAGCAAAAGAGGCATCGGCGAGATTAGTTCATCATCACGGAAGACACCTTATAACCAACTGGACCTGGTTGGACCAAGACTAACCAGCCCAAACCAGGTAGAAAAGGCCCTCCAGCTGGCCAGCAGGAAGAAGGAACAGTAGTAAGTGTTTGGCAACCAAACAGCCCATGAACTGAAAGGGCCAAGCCAAGAGCTAGCTCAGTTAGAATGAAATTCTAGGTTCTTTTCTTATGAGGTTGTGTACAACAACCTTAACCCAACAAGTTTTCATCAGACCTTGCACCCAATTACTCATGCTTAAAAACAAATGAATAATGTCAAAAAACTCGGACTCGTAAGCTGAAGAGATAAATATATACTATGTTTGAATGATCAGAGAAAATAATGGAAGTTTCAATTTGCAAGATTACATATTGAATATTGCCAAATTACATTTTGTAATACTTCAAGTTGAAAATCGAAGTTTGGAAACTCAATGACCTTTGACAGTTTTTCTTTTACCCAATGCTTCAATTTAGTTTCTTACATTAGTCATTACAAAAAATGGTATTAACCTCAAACAAGAACAGAAAACCAAAAGAAAAGACTAGGGGAGCCACCATAGTTTGGCCTCAAACCAGAACCAACCAACAATCAGCCTGCGTCAACACAATTGGTTACATCTAAATACATATTTTTTCTTATTTGGATCCAGTGAAACCATAGACTTTCAGAATCCAGCAGAAAAAATATATTTTTCTAATTGGCTAATGTTTCTAAGGGCTGAAAGTGCCAAATAGGAATCCAACTTGACGATGGCTATGTTTTACTTTCTGAACTAGAAATATCTCAGGCTCGCAACCAAATAATCATTCTTATAAAAGATGACGTGATAGAAAAGCATATAGGCATTAGATATAGAAAAAGCAAAAACACCAAAATTGCACCACAGATCAGGCTTGAGCAAATTAGAAAGGCAACAAGACATTTCAAAAATTTTACTGCCACCTGAAAATGAGATGTATGCTTACCTATTTTTGATAGCACTAGTCATAGCCATGAAAGCCTGTTCCACATTTGTAGCATCTTTAGCACTGGTCTCCAAGAATGGAATACCGATTTCATCAGCAAATGCCTAAGAATGAAGTGGTCGATCAGTACAGTTTGATTTCGGGACAAAGAATTAAATGTAGAAAATGGATTTACCTTAGCCGTTTCATAAGAGACAACTCTATTTGCAGTAAGATCAGCCTTATTCCCAACAAGAATTTTGTTAACATTGTCACTAGCATAACGATCAATTTCATTCAGCCACTGTTTTACATTATTGAAGCTCTCCTGATCTGTCACATCATACACAACCTACGCAAGAGGCCATCAGAAAACATCAAAAGATGCAGAAAATCATTGATGATAAACTTTACAGGGAAGCACTTACTATTGTGTTCAATTTTATCATTTTCAAAACCAAAAAAAAAAACAGTTACTATTTTTGATGGAAAAAAAACAAACACTTACTATTATGCCATGGGCTCCACGATAGTAGCTGCTAGTGATGGTCCTGAAGCGTTCTTGTCCAGCTGTATCCCACTACATGAAAAAAAATAAAAAAAAATCAAGGACCTTTATTTCAATTAAGAGTTTGGCTTGAATAAAATTAGCAATAGAAAAAGACTTTAAACACAAATGCAAGTGAAGTCTTACAATCTGAAGTTTTATAGTCTTCCCATCTTGCTCTACCGTACGAATTTTCTACATGAAAAGATTTGATAAGATGAGCAAATACATTTATTTAAGAATGGGATGGCAGAATAAGATCACAGAAGACTCCAACTATATATAAATGAAGTAGCTCAGCAACTACAGTGATATTTACTTACAAAATCAACTCCAATGGTGCTTATGTAACTTTCCAGATATGTGTCGTCCTGATGGAAATACATGAAAAACATTCAGCGCCATTTACAGAAGATAACTTTAACCACATTAAACTATATTCTGCAACTTTCCATTGCAAAGGTAAGAATATCCAAGAAATATTTCACTCTTAAAAAATCTATAACAATGGAACTCCATAAGCAGCAAGATGCATCATCAATTAATCAGAGGTTTTACATTGAACATGAAACTAGTTAAGTATCAAATTAGTGCCTTAGGAAGGAGGGACAAAGTTGATGCCAGAAGCAGTTTACTTATCTCTACATATATAATTCACTCATTGTAGTTTTTTCATCTACTTTGTCCATATAATTGTTGTTCGTTATCATAATTATTTCTTCTTGCATTGCAACAATATTTTGTTTCCTTTGTGTCTTTCTTCGCAAATACCTTCGTTTTAGTGAATTTTATACTAGAAGCCCAACATATTTTGACATTTTTTATATGATTTTTGGCCTTTGACAATACTGTAACTCATAGACAGATCATTAAAGCTAACAGAGAAGTTAACAAAAAAGAACAGGAAACTGGAATGGCAGTGTGCAAGGCCAATATGCTCCCTATGACCTCCTTCCTCCTTTTGATTTGTTAAAAGAAGATATTAGAATTCGTGTTTTAAAAAGAAAGGGAAGGAGATAATACAGCAGTACAACTAATTTTTTGAGAGAAAACTTACAGCAAACCTCAGAAGAAGACATGATTTCCCAACACCAGAATCACCAATGAGCAAAAGCTTAAACAGGTAGTCACTGCAAGCAGAGAACAACAGATAAGACATCAGATCATAAAGTTTATTAGCTTGCAAGATGTTTAAAGTATGCCTCTCTATAATATATTTTGCTATGTATTGTGATTAACTTTTCATTGTAATCCTATTACCCCTCATATGAAGCAATTTACACTGTTATAGCATGGTTACATGAACTTATCAAGAAAAAAGACATGGTTACAAATGGCTACTAAGATAACTAGGATTCAAGAAAGAGAACGTTAAAGGATTTTATCCCATTTGATAGGATAAAGTGATCTAAAAGAACTATGCCTTCATGGAAAGTTGCTTCTAAGAATCCTCAATATCCATTCCTATCATATACTATCATGTTTACTCATGCATAGATAACACGTATAAAATAATACCCAGAAAGAATCACCCACTACTCTAGCATATGTAAAAAAAATATATATGGGATAGGGCTAATAAGGATCTAGTTCACTCCTACACTTCCCTGGATTGCACCTGATACGGTTTAAGGCTATGTTAGGTGACACATCATCCAAGTTTTCTACACTGAGTCTTTGCTGAAGTAGGATCAAGATCTAAGGATCAAACTTAAACCACTTTAACCCCCCCGCCCCCTTCTTCCCCCAAAGAAAAAGCAAAACAACTGATTTGACAATATCATTTATCTGGCTAAATATTATGGAAACAATTTCAGACAATATCCAGGTAATAATCAAGTTTAAAAGCCTTGCCTCAATTGTCAAAAGCTCAAGATATGGAGAAGCATTTTAAATAGTAGATTATTTAAGATAAGTAGGAGTAACGCATACATAAACACTGCAAGTTTAGCCAATGAGGTAGGAGTGAGTTGAGGTGAGATTAGGTGGAATTGAGGTACCTAGATATAACTGTTTAGATATATGGGCTTTATAGCCCAGAAAAATGGAATGATAAATGAAGATGTTATGTATAGGACTAAAGTAGGATTGAAATGGATGAGTGCCAGTACAGTGTGATAGGAATATCTACCAAAGTGAAAAGCTAGTTTCATAGCACGACTGTAAGGCAACAATGTTGTATGACTGAATGTTGGGCCTTACATATCCCTGAGACGAAGGTCGCAGAGATGCGGATGTTAAAATAGATGTGAGGTCATACAAGATTAGATAAAATTAGAGATGATCACATCCATCAGAAGGTGCAAATAGCGCATAAAGAGAACAAAATGAGAGAATGTCGTTTAAATCTGACCACATATCATGTAGGCCTCCAGATGCACCGGTTCTTAGATGTGAAGATATGATGATTGAAATGTTAAAAGAAGAAGTGGTAACCTAAAATCATATGGAAGGAAATTATCTCAAAGGACTTGAAATATCTCAAAATCCAGAAAAGGAGAAAAATTTGGAAGTCGGAAATCTGCATCGGTGATACCAACTAGAAGATTAGTGCTACTAAAAGACTTTTTAGTATATTAGAAAAATATAACCTGCATTGCTCAGATCATCCAAAATGTTGTCGGGCATGCATTGGATCCTCCAAAAGTTATATATTTTGGAGGATCCAACATGGGTGCGGCCACATTTTTTGAGGATCCAAGCAACACAGGATATAATCGCTAGTATATATTAGAGAACCCCTAGTGTTAGATAACTCTTAAGTACATAGTAGTTCAATACTATGGACCCAAATAAAGACATCATGATATTGAGAATTCATACAGCCAACCTCAACTAGGTTAGTATCCAGTTTGACGCATAGTTTGTTGAGCATATATATATACATGGACTATATATCTCAAAGAACTAATATTTTAATCTTCTAATGTTCAACCAGCATCTATAGTACAGCATCCTTTGTTGATCATGATAGTGCAAAAACACAGATTCTAAGTTGACTTCATCAGGAGTAGTTCTGAGGGAAATCAAATACAACTTCAAGTCTTCAACCATAATTCATAACCACATCTAAGATATAGTTGAACATAAAGCCATTTCGAAATGTATCAGACCCTTCTACAACATGCATGCACAAAAAGCAAAAAATCCTAAATTTCTCTATCAAGCACTTAACAATCACGGTTTTAACATCTCTCCATAAGTATTCCCGTATAAACTCGCTAAACAAATAGACAAAGCTGATGGTAATCAGCTCAAGGATGAAATGTGTTGCATTTTCACCCTCCTCCCGGCTCTCAAAGACGTTTAATTGGATCCAACGAACGTATATCTCACAATTCCCTTAACGGATGTAAAAAATTGAATAGAAAAGCAAGGTATAATCATTAATCCCAAAGGTTAGCAGCTAATTCCGATTTTAATGACTTAGGGTTCCCAGATGAATTCACTAATCTCAATTCAAGTAAAAAAAATCCACCGTTCTCGAAACTGAATGCTAAATGACAAATAATCAAAACAAAATCTGGAAAAATTAATCTGCGAGATTATTATAAAGCTCATTTAATTGAATGCTTTCAAAAAGATGATGCGATAAATGGAACTTACTATTCTGGATTCATTGCGATCTACGAGAGACGAAATTCGCCGGTGACGGAGGTATTTACCGGCGAGGACTGACCGGAATCTGAATCTTCGTGGGAGAATTAAAGAGACGTAAAGAAAGCGTTGAAATTTGAGGAGAGGAGAAATTGCTTTTCCTTTGTTTGTTTTGATATTTATTTTTTCTTTTCTTTTCATTTATTTTAGTTAATTTATTCTTTATATACTTATCTTTTTCTCTTCTTTTTTTTTTTTTAACTTCTCCATGTTTCAATTAACATTACATTAAAGAGTTATTTGGCTAATGTATCTTCGAAAATTATTATTAAACAAAAATATGTCCTCTTACGCGTCTTGAATATATGTGCTAGACTCTCGGTTTCGAGTTGGAGAATGAAAAAAATTCTATTGAGGCATCACTTTCGAATGAGTCCTGTAGTGCATTAGTCAGGACTCTACGAATTCTGAACATCGGGTGAGAAATCAAAAAAAAAATGTGCTACACCAACTTCTATTTATTAAAATAGTCTCTTTTTTTAATTTATGATATTTTAACAGCAAGCATTTAGAAATTAATGCATAATAAGCATTTAATAAAAAAAAATAGGGAATTACTGGGAAAAAAAGTAATAGTATTATTTTTTAAATTATTCAGGAGGTAATAGAATTCCGTAAACTTTAGGTGTATATTTAAAAATAGGATATAAGTTAAATAAAAGACATGTATTTTCTCTTATGAAACATATGTGATTTTAAAGTCTCCTTGATCGTGAAAGATTTGAGTATCAATGAGCATGATTTTAATGCATTGCATTAAGTAGGGTTGTACAGGACAAACCGATAAACCGCACCAAACCGATAAACCGAACCAAACCGGAAAAAAAAACCGACTAGTGATTTGGTTTGACTTGGTTTGGTGTTTGAAAAAAAAAACCCGACCATTATGGGTTGGTTTGGTTTTAACTAAAAAAAGTCAAACCGAACCCAAACCGACCCGATTATAGATATACTACTTTTAAATTATGTTATACATAAAAATATTTATTAAAATGTAATTTATAAATATTTTTTAAAATTTTTTCATAATTTTTGTTTTCTTTCTTATATCTAGATTTGGACTTGAGTAGCTCATCTAAATAATATACAAAAAAAGCTTATCTTATAAAGTTATATTATAAAGTTAAAACTTCAAATAGTGTTGTGCCTCCATCTTATATGTTGATATTTTGTACTAGAACTCTTTTTAAGAAGCACTGCTCTGTGCTTTTTATTAGATACTATGAGAAACCCAAAAAAATCCGAAAAACCCAGAAAAACCCGAAAAACCCGAAAAACCCCGAAAAACCCGAGAAAAATTGATATCGAAAAACCCGACTTTTATTGGTTTGGTTTGGTTTATAGATTTAATAACCCGACACAAATGGTTTGGTTTGGTTTGTAAAAAATCCGAACCAACCCGGTCCATGTACACCCCTAGCATTAAGTATATATTTTTATATTTAGAATCACTTTTAATTAAGGTTGTTCAAAATTGATAATTCAAATCGAAAAAAATTATTATTTTATCGGTAATGAGTTATTTGTTTAGCGGTTTCGATAATAATTTTGATTTTTTTATTATCGAGTTATTGGTTTTTAATGATTTAAGTTTTTTCTTAACAGGTTAACTGATAATCCAATAGTAAATTAATAAGAAAAAATTACTTGATTGAGTGCTTTTTAAAAATTAATTACTGATTTTAGCGATATTTTTTATTTATTATCATATATAGCAATATATAGCAATATTATGATAATTCTACACTTGTATTAAAAGTGAATTATGCATACAATATAAATATATTATAAGTGTTTTAAAATATATATTATGGTTGTGTAGTAAGAAACTAACATAATGTATTATAAGTCTATTAAAATATGTGATAAATGTATTATCCATCTATAAACTTGTATTATATATGTTTTATAAATAGTTCTCTGCAATATGTATTAAAACTGTATTATAAATGTATTATAAGTGTTCAGTGAAATTAATTTTTTATTGCTATAAATGATAAATATTTTTTTAATATTGTATATTTACGTAAGTTTCTCAATTAATAAACTATATTTATATCATTCGATATATAAAGACTTTGGGTATAATTTCATACTTTTATTTCTAACTGTCTTAAAACTCTCGGTTATTCTACAATTTGTCAATGAGCAATATGTAATGTATGACATGACTCATCTGATTTGTCATCTTGTTTCCAAGTAATCTTGAATGATTTTTTTTGTATGAGATCTTAATGATAAAATCGATAACCAAGTCAATAATATCAATGATCGATAACGGTTTAACATATTTACAAATCGAGAATGGATAGGTTAAAGTAGTGATCCTTAAAAGGACACGTATCCCAATGGAATATGTATCAAATAAAATTTCTCCACGAAAATTCCAAAGCAAAGAGATAGAGATGGAATTAGTGTATCTTCTCTTCTCTATACTTTCCACTTCTTTCACTTCCTTCGTACTCTCTTTTTTCTTCCTTTCTCGCCTTCTGCTCCGCCGATTAGGTTTCCGATTAGCCGGAGCCGGAGCCGGGGAAGACTCTGTTTCTCTTTATGAAGGAACTGTATGGCACGAACGACGCCGTCCGGTTCACCATTCATTCCGGTACCCCGTTCGTTATGCACTGATTGACCTTGATCGTTCGTCTAATCCGCCGTCTGATAATCTCTCAGCTCATGAAGCGCGACGCATTTCTGGTACCACTGGTCCCGTGTAAGTGTTGATAACCTTTTGGTTGATAGATCGAAAGAAACAATTCAATTATGCTGAGATTCAAACATGTTGGCTGTTACCTGTTATATTGTATTGGGTTGTTAGTTCAAGTATATGTTTTCATTGTTACTTTTAACAATTTTATTGTATTGTATTGTTAAATTCACGACGAAAAATCCATTTTGTGTAAGGATCAATTTGATATGATAGCATCCTCCTCCTTTTTTTTCCTTCCCATTTTGTTTGTACTTATTATTTAATTAATTTTATTTTATCATTTAGCCCATCTTTTTACAGTAGTTCTAACTTTTTTTTTTTTTTTTTGTAAATTTTATCCTTCAAAAGTACCATTTCATGTAACCACTAATTTGGACTAATTTAGTGTGATCGCATTGTTTCCTTTTTTACCTTTTCTCATTTTGTTAGGTATTATTTAATAATCCTATTTTATTATTTACCCCAGCTTTTTTATAATAGTGGTATACTGTACCTTACTCCTTTTGTAGGTTGATCCTTTAAATTGTTGATGTGTGAAATTTTGTAATGACTGGAAATAATATAATATATCTAAATGTTGTATTTATTAAAATAATATAGTACGATACAATACAATATGATACATTATGAAACGATCACTACTGAAAGTTCACTTTTTTCCATTGAAAAATGTTCACCGGCTATTCCCACTGATAGTTTGATTGAAGCGGTGTGAATAGGGAAATTTCCCATTATTTTAGTGAGAATCTATTTCCCACTCTGCATTTTCTGAGTGACCTGGTTTGATGGGAAAATCATGTTTTATAGCACAACTTTCCTACTGATTCGTGGTGGGAAAAATCTTTGTTTCTAGTAGTGGATAAGTAATAACCATCCAAACTAAGTGTTAGGGGATATTTTTCTTGTCTTTTTAGTTTTCTCTTGAATTGAACATGTTATTGTGATACTATTAAATGGGATTTGTTCATTCGGCTGAATTGCAACTGCCACTTTCTAATACTAAAAGTACTCCTTTTGAAATACTATAGAATTATTCTGAGTTAGTTGCAGTTGCCTGCCTTTTCAATTTATCAACAGTTTCTCTTTAAAGGGGAAAAAAATTGGTGATATATGCTTTCCATGGTTGAGTTCTTCTTGGAAAATGATTTAGTATTAAAATAAAAAATATGAGTTCCATTTTCTGGTGTCCTGATGAAATACATCATGACATTTTCAGGCATTGGCATGGACAAAGTATCACTTGTGCACACTAAATCAGACATCTGATAGTTCAAAAACTGCAAAATGTTGTAGTGTTCTTAGTGCTATGGGTTCATGGACTGATTATTCATCTTTTTTTAAAGCAGTTTCTTGTTGACAATACCACCCAGTGTGGGATATGTGCAAAACCCATTGAGTTTGTATTATTGCTATGATACTGAAGGCTCCTTGCAGAATTTGAAGAAATGCATTGCTGAGGTGAATAATTCTAATTGCTAAGTAATCAAAGCCTAAATTGAGAAATACTGTCAAAGTTTCAAACAAGGAGTTAGTGCCTAAAATGTATGATCCTTTGTTAAATGGACCATATCGAGGAACAATCAAAAAAGGGGGTATCCTCCCCTGTTCCGGTCATGGGAAAAGATGAAATAAATCAAAAAAATTATTTTTGTTCAAGAATGAAATCTTACTGGAACTGTCCATATCGGGCCTGTGTACTATCCATAATCTACTATCAGCAACCAAAATTTGTTACCTAAGAGGCTCCTCACGCTCTTTACCCTGAGCAAATTAAGAAGGAAGATATACTGTACCCAACTGTTTTGCCTTTCTGCTAATTTCCACCCGCTGCATGTCCAGTTTCATTTTTTCTTAGATCAAACAGTCAAAGTATATATCTTGATTCTGACTATTTGCTGACTGAATTCTTTCTCAGGTGACTAACACCCCATGGGGTGAAAGAGTATCATTTCTGTTCAACCCAAACTCAGATGTAGTTGCAAAATCTCTTCATGTTAGTCCTTTCATGGTAAGCCATCTTTAGGGATCACCTTGCCTTTTACCTCCTCCGTTTCAATTCGTTGTCTGGTAAACAAGACTTTTGAATCTTTGGTCTTTAAACTAAAGATCTGCAAAATGTACCAAAATGCCCTTTAATCTTGTAGTCTTAAACATGCCATGTGAAAGTTGGAATTAAAGAGTTTCCCTCAAAAAAGGAAAGAGACATTCTTTTTCAAACGGACTAAAAAAGAAAGTAGGACAAACAAACTGAAACGGAGGGAGTATTTACTTTCATCTATCTCTAGCTTAATCTGATTTTAGTGACCTTCGAAAGTGATGTATACAATCAACGTCATGCTCTTGATTTGTTATCTCGTATTGTTCATGGAGTTTGTTCTCTCTATTCCATCTTTTTTGCTGATATTTTATGTTGCCTGCTCCTTAGAGATTATATTGTTATCATTATACAAACCTCAAACTGTTATGTAAAGGTTGAGATGGTTTATAAATGCATACAGTTTGCTATGTTGCCTGTTACTGGGTCCAAGATACTTAAAGGCATTTATACAATTTTGGTGGCACATCCTTGCTTTTGCAGAACCTGAAATCAAAACTCTTTGTCGTTGTTTCGAAAGTTTCCTGACATTACTAGAGACGCTATATGCAGTGTGGCTAGGTACTTGTGCTTGCCTCTCATTTTCTGTATATAATCCTACTAGGTTGGCGAAAAAAGATCTTTGTTCTTAATTTTATTTATAGAAATTAAATGTCTTAGTTTAACTTGTACAGAGTATTGAGATTTTGAATTGGTTAGTACTTATTGAGGGAACATATGTTGATAAATTGACCTTTTGGCCTTTGAAGATGTAAATGGAAAAAAAGCTGTGTTGAGAACAGTAAAGTGAATTTATTCTTTGTTTTTGTGGTATATGCATATGGTTGAAAACTTTCCTCGCAAGAGAAATGTATATTATCTTGGGATATAGTATAATATGAGTGTTAGAGAAAATGGACATTATTTTGAGGCAAGAGCAAAGGTTGACATACAATTTATGATGCAGTACTAAGCATATACATTCATTTTCTGACAAGTACAAATAAACTAATATAATGAGGCTGAACAAGCTATTGATCCTTTTAACCCTTGCTACATGGCCTGGCTACCATCCTGAAAGGTTCCTACTATTCTAATCCTGGTATTTCGGGACTTTGTTTGGTGCTCAGTCTCACATACTCTTTCTTGTTTGATATATTGGGGTTTTCCTACTTTTAAGACTCTTCGTTAAAATTCCAATTTCATCTTATTTTTGAATTTAATTAGTCATTGATATTCATTACAATTTTTGTGGAATTGATTGCAGGATATGCTAGGAAACTGGACCATGAAAACAAATACACCTGGGGATAATCTATTTGTAACAATTTCAGTAAATCATCCAAAATATGGTGAATATTTCTCAGCTTCATTGATGGCCAAAAGAGTATCATCCTCCATGAATACTGATCTAGATTTGTTCTTCTGGCTAATGCCACACAAGGTTGCATTATGGATTTATTGGCAGGTAGCCCTTTAGACTGGAAAGAAATTCATTGCTGATAACTGAATATCTTGTGACAGTTTCAATAATCACCTGTTGATGCATCTTAGTTCAATGGGCAATGATTTTCTTGGTTGAATCTAGTTGTCGTGTTGTGTGCTCTTTTTACTCCTAAATGACAAGTTTCTGCCTCGTATTAGGTTTTCCTGCTCCAAATTAATTAGAAGATCCTCCAAAACTTGAATTTCTTTGCTTTTAGTTTTCTCACTGCATGTTTGATGCACAAATCAGAAGTGCTCTGTCATGATTCATGTTTATTAGCATATTGGTAATAAATGTACCGGGATGAAGACTTTTTGACCGAACAAGTGGCAAGTGCAGAAGGAACACATAGTCAACCCTTAGTGAGTTTGGTGTCAGCTTGGCCAAAGACAGAAGAACCCTTAACCCGTCTGAGAGGTCCATGAGCCCAGACAATCACCTTACCAATATCAGTCAAACTCCAAATATCAGGGATTTCATTTTATTACATCCAACAACCACGGTCTTATCCCCGAGAGGTGTGGAAGGAGTGCTAGGAGTCAGTTAGGGTTAGGTTATCATAGAAACATCACCTTTTTTTCACACGTTGAAACATTGATTCATAGATACTGTGGCACAATCATTGTTCATACATTGCTCGTTACTACTGTTGGCTATCGATCAGCAATCACTAAGAATCACACTCTCTCTCTTTGTTATCTCGATATGATTATTTACTTCATTATCTCCTTTAAGTTATTTTCATTACAAGTACATTATTAAAGGATTAGTTATAATATATTGTTTATGGCCTTAATCTGGTAAATTTAATTGCTTGACCTAATAAGTGAATTTTTCCCTTTCTCCTTTTCATTACATACATTATAGGCTCTCAAGCTTTGGTGGAAGGGTGTTCCTTTCTTGCAACATCCAAGGTACTACAATCCTAGATACAGAGGAGAAGCCATACTATCTGATGAGAAGCTTCAATGTTGTCCGGCGTTTGTATTTGACACACAGAACAATCAACAGTCTGGAGAACACTGTTCCAGTCCTGCAGCTCACTCAACTTCAAGACATCATGGCTTCACTTGGAGGGATGCCAAATGGCCCTGGTGCTAAAAGGAATACAAAGTTTCTAAGATTCTATAATTTATAACATTAAGATCTTTCTCTTTCGTCAGGGCAAATCAATTTCAATTTTGTATGTTCCAGTAGTTTCTTGAAGTTTCGATTTGCATTGCGAAGTTAATATGCTTTTCTATGTTAAATTATTTTCATAAATAAATGGCCTTCTTGACAAGGAAATTAAGAAAGAAAGTCTGGATTAGTGTTTACGTCAATGTTCAAACAATTTAGATTTTCAATTTTTATGATAACCTACCAAAGTCAAGCTAGTACATTAATAGCATGAGGAAATTATTTTACTACTATTTATGGAAACACGATAAGTAAATTCAGATTCGACTAAAAAAGGAGCAGATCAACTAAATTTGAGCTGAAAGGTCTTATATTAACTATTGAGGCTGCACTTGGTATGATTTAACAGTGTTATCAAAAGTGCACTTGGTCAAGGTTGGAAGTAAGCCTTTTTGGCACATATGAGTAGCTGTCACGAATCGAAGTTTCAAGCCTGGAAGCGAGGCTCAAAACGTGTTGAGTATTTTGCCTTTTTTAATGTGCACTTCAGTATCGTCATCAAGGTTCTAAAACATACTTTTTCTTGCCAATGGATCTCTTCTTAAGGGACGACACTAAAGAATTGATATTTCACTTTATCATTATTATTTTTCAATTTCTTTGTTCATATATTTATCATTCATGCTTATAAATTATTAGTCTTGGATTAAACATATATATTTTCCTCCCTTCGCACCTTTTTTCATTAAAATCCTCTCTTTATTTTCGGTTTGAGCTTAAAGCTTTTGCTTTTGATAACACTGTGATGTAATACAAAAGGAAGCTAAGTTATTGCTCATAGTCTTAGGTAACATAGTAGTAGTTGAACTCATACAGAACTAGAATAACAACTTTTCATTATAATAATACTTTCTTCCATCTCCATCCTTGCTAGCTCGATTCATATCACCTGAAAGTAGCAAATTAACCACAGATCAATTAGACACTTTAAATTGGGCTTTATCGGGGCTAGTGCTACGAGCTTCTGAAACAAAATGAGATGTTAGTAAAGTTGATCATTATTAGTCTTACAACGAATTCAAACAGTGAAGAGATAAACTAATGAAAGGAAAGGTCTAGCTCATCTCAGTAAGAGGCCGTTGATTGAAATAGAAAATTTTGAAAGAATTAGGTTCGAATGAATTTGCCAGAACCAGATCGTACTAGCTACAAGTGAATCAAATGTGATCTTACAAGCTGTTTATTTGTGCTATATACATTGTATGTGTTCTCTTTAAATTGAAAAAGAAGAAGATGTATTCCGAACTTCAGAAACGTTGGAACTTGCTTAAAAGATTAGAAATATTTGACAATCAAATGGTGGGAAAATCTTCAAATAGCTATCCCGTGGAGTTTAGGTTATCTACATCACACCCTTAGGTTGCATCCCTTCTCCAAATTCTGTTAACGTTAACGTGAGCCGGATTGCTTTTTTGGTGATCTAGTGAGTAAATTTTAATATATACTTCTTTTTTTAGGGAAAGGAAACTGTAAAACTACTACTACTTGGTTCTTCAATGCATAAAGTACAAGGTAGGATCTTGGTAAGTGAGAAAGCGTAAAAATAAACAACCCCAGGAATTGTCTTTTTGGCCAAACTTCTGAAATCAATTTATTTTAAGAAAAATACTTTTTTTTTCTTTCAAAAATACACATTTGATGAGATCAATTTAAAAAGTATTTTCGGGGAAAGAAGAGAACTTACTTGCACCTCCTTACAAGGGCTCTTAACATCACAATAAGCTTCAAGAGTAATCAAAGCTAGATCATCCACATGCTCAGCATAATGGTAACAATCACAATTAGCACCAATTGTCCTCTTAAATAAAGGGCAACATTTATCTATAGAGAATACTTCTGTCATGCACTTCTTTATTTTCCCCTTATCGCTATCGCTGCAACTACTAGCCGCGCTAGGGTGCGACTGTGAATAGGTGGCGATGTTTTTCGCCACTGCTTGCTGATGGCTGCAGAGGGCAACTGCAGCCATCAACAACATGAGAATCACATACCCTCTAGTCATATTCATGATCTCCAATCGTATTTGTTCTCTCTCTAGCTACTAGAAATCTTTTGTGTTATTATACTAAGCTAGTAAGTTCTTCTATTTATACACATTAAATAGGATAAGTGGTACTGTTTTATAAATAGTTAATAACAAATGGATGAATAATTGACAACAAGTGGACGTAATAAAATATTTGAATAATGTTACGGTAGGTAAGGAAGTAGATGCAAAGTTCATCCCAATTTTTTTCGTCGAAATATTACAATTATTTTTTATGTATATATAATAGATGCTGAATTTTTAATATTTTTTCATATATTTATTTTATTTCTTATAATTTAACTATTTTTTTATACTAAAAATTTTAAATTCACGACTGATATTATCTCTTAATTAAAAATTAAAATTATTTAAAAGTATTCTCCACTATTATCGTAATTTACAACTAAACATATAAAAGTTAAACAGTACAACATTTTAAAATATGACGAATATTTAATTTAGATTCTTTTAATTTGCACGTTGAAAGTGAGATACACATCCAACCATGTGAATTCTACCTAGAATTTGAATGTATGATTTAAAATCAAAAAAATGAGTTCCTTAAGTCCTTATTTTAAAATTTGAGTTAAACAGTACAACATTTTAAAATATGACGAATGTTAGGAGTAGTGGCTGTCCACATTATGGAACCCACTATAAGAAAATTTACTCCTTCATTCTTATCTCATCTATTCATTCAGGCTATAAATAGTCATACACGGAGAAGAAATATACACACCTAGTTTTCCTTCTATTCTGTTCTTCCTCCTGTTGCCTTATTTACTTTTTCTCAAATTGTTCATTTGTTTAAATTTTATAACACGTTATCAGCACGAGACTCCGGCTAATTTTTCAAGGTAACAAAAATGGTAAGAGTTTTATTTAAATTTATTTTCATAAAATATCAAATATTTCAAAAATTGAATTTACTGCTCTTGATATCTCTGGAAAAGGCTACTCATCATGGGCACTTGATGCCGAAATTCATTTAGAATCAATGGGTCTGGCAAACACCATTAAAGATGACAATATGGCATCCAATCAAGACCGTGCTAAAGCCATGATATTTCTCCGTCACCATCTTGGCGAGGGGCTAAAATTACAATATCTTACATTAAAAGACCCCCTTAAATTGTGGAAAAATTTAAAAGAAAGATATGACCACCTGAAGTTGGTCATGCTTCCACAAGCACGTCATGATTGGTTAAATCTGAGACTAATGGACTTCAAAAATTTAACTGAATATAATTTTGCCTTATTTAGAATTATAGCTCAGTTAAATTTATGCGGAGAAGAGATCACTGAGCAGGATAAACTGAAAAAAATATACTCCATATTTCCACTCGCGAATATGCTCCTGCAGCAGCAATATCGCGAAAAAGAATTTAAAAAATATTCTGAATTACTTTCTCACCTTCTGATTGCTGAACGCCACAATGAACTATTAATGAAAAATCATGATAGTCGCCCCGTTGGTTCTTTGCCCCTCCCTGAAGTGAATCAGGCAAATTATAACCAACGAAAAAGAGGCCATGGCCCCAGTCGTGGTCGTGGTCAAAGAAGAAATTTTAATCATGATGCTTGACTGGCACCGAAAAATAACCAGCAATATAAAAGACAGGATAAAAATCTAGAAGCTTTACCGAAGAATAATTCAGAAATAATATATCATAGATGTGGAGGTGTGGGGCATTGGTCACGGATTTGTCGGTCATCAAAGCGCCTTGTTCAGCTATATCAGGAATCTCTGAAAAGGGCAGAAAATAATCCAGAGACGAATTTTATCTCTGAAGATAATATTGAGCCCATGCATTTGAATGTAAATGATTTCTTTAATTTTTCAGACGAAAATATGAATATTGATAAGACTAATAACATGTAAATATATTTCTTTTTATCTATATTAATTATGATGTTTGTATTTTTCTAGTCAATGTAAATAAATAAAATTTGTGTAATATACCATGTGTTAATACGTATTTTATTTCTTATTAAAGAAAATATGAAAATGCCTCAAATCTTGTTTGGATCAATAATAAATCACGAGGATATTTGTGTAATTGATAGTGGAACAACCCATGCTATATTTAAAGACGAGAAATATTTTTCCAATTTGATTAGAAGAAAAGCTAATGTTAATACAATATCTGGTAATTCAAAAATCATAGAAGGCTCCGGAAGAGCTACTATAATTTTGTCTAAGGGAACAAAAATTGTTATAGAAGATGCACTATTTTCTTCTAAATCCCCAAGAAACTTGTTAAGTTTTAAAGATATCCGCAGAAATGGATATCATGTTGAGACACTAAATAAAATAAATATTGAATATCTTGGTATAACCAAGAGTGTCTCAGGCCAAAAATATATTTTGGAAAAATTACCAACTCTGTCATCTGGCCTATATTATGCAAAAATTAGTGCAATTGAAGTGCATATGATCGTAAACCAGAAGTTTACTGATTCAAATATATTTGTGTTATGGCATGATCGAATAGGTCATCCTGGATCAATAATGATGAGACGAATTCTTGAAAATTTAACTCGACATCCGTTAAAGAACCAGAAGATTCTTACAAATGATGAATTTTCATGTGCTGCTTGTTATCAAGGCAAATTAATTGCCAGACCATCGACTTTGAATGTTGGCATCGAATCTCCTAGTTTTTTAGAGCGTATACATGGAGATATATATGGACCTATTCATCCACCTAGTGGATTGTTTAGATATTTTATGGTCCTAATAGATGCATCATCTAGATGGTCTCATGTGTGCCTGTTATCATCTCGCAACCTGGCGTTTGCGAAGTTGTTAGCACAAATAATAAGATTGAGAGCGCAATTCCCAGATTATCCAATTAAGGCCATTCGCCTTGATAATGCTGGAGAATGTACATCCCAAGCATTTAATGATTATTGCTTATCAATTGGGATAAAACTTGAACATCCTGTTGCTCATGTTCATACTCAAAATGGCCTTGCAGAGTCATTTATAAAGCGCTTACAATTGATAGCAAGACCTCTACTAATGAAAACAAAATTGCCAATTACTGTTTGGGGTCATGCTATCTTACATGCAGCAGCACTTGTACGTCTTAGACCGACACATTATAATAAATACTCTCCGTCACAATTAGTATTTGGTCATGAACCAAATATAGCCCATTTAAGAATTTTTGGTTGTGCGGTATACGTGCCTGTAGCACCACCACAACGTACAAAAATGGGCCCTCAACGAAGGTTAGGCATATATGTTGGGTTTGACTCACCCTCCATAATTCGATACCTTGAACCGTTGACTGGAGACTTATTCACTGCTCGATTTGCAGATTGTCGATTTGATAAAATAATTTTCCCGCCATTAGGGGGAGAGAAAAAGGAACCCAAAAAAGAAAAAGAAATTGCGTGGAAAGTTTCATCACTATCACATTTTGATCCACGTACCCGCACATGTGAACAAGAGGTCCAGAAGATCATCCACTTGCAGAAAATAGCAAATCAAATGCCATATGCATTTACTGATTTGAAACGGATAACTAAGTCACATATCCCTGCAGTGAATGTACCTATCCGGATTGATGTCCCAAAAGGACCATCTACAAGTATCATAGCTTCTGAATCCCAAACACGCCAAAAGCGTGGTAGACCGTTGGGTTCAAAGGATAAAAATCCTAGAAAGAGAAGCGTGAGAAATAATAAAGATGATACTACAATAGAACCTCCTGAAAAAGGTCAAGATTTGAGTAATCCTAATATTCCTGAAGAAATCAGTGAACTCGAGACTCAAGTGAATGAAGAACTTTCAATAAATTCTTTTGGTGATGAGACAAATTTAGATCGATCTAAAATCACGGTTGATAATGTTTTTGCATATAATGTTGCACTTAACCTCATGCAAGATAGTGAAAATCTTGAGCCTAAATCCGTCGTAGAATGTCGACGTAGATGTGATTGGCCAGAATGGCAAAAGGCAATTCAATCAGAATTAGACTCACTTGCTAAACGTGAGGTTTTTGGACCTGTAGTCCAAACCCCTGAAGGTGTAAAATGAGTTGGCTATAAATGGATTTTTGTTAGAAAACGAAATGAGAGAAATAAAATTGTAAGATATAAGGCATGCCTTGTTGCACAAGGATTCTCTCAAAGACCGGGAGTCAACTATGAAGAAACATATTCACCTGTTATGGATGGAATAACATTTCGATATCTCATCAGTTTAGCTGTACATAAAAATCTTAATATACATCTAATGGATGTAGTTACAGCTTACCTTTATGGTTCACTTGATAATGAAATTTACATGAAAATTCTAGAAGGATTAAAATTGTCTGAAGCATGTAAAAAGTCTTGGGAAGTATACTCAATAAAATTACAAAGATCATTATATGGTCTGAAACAATCAAGGCGCATGTGGTATAATCGCCTAAGTGAGTACTTAATAAAAGAAGGCTATATTAATGATGTTATTTATCCATGTGTTTTTATTAAGAAAACGAAATCAGAGTTTGATATACTCGTTGTTTATGTTGATGACATAAATCTCATTGGAACCCCTCAAGAGGTACAAAAGGCAATTGAATATCTAAAGAAAGAATTTGAAATGAAAGACCTTGGAAAGACAAAACTTTGTCTAGGTCTGCAAATTAAACATTTAGTAGATGGAGTTTTTGTTCATCAATCTGCCTACACGGAGAAAATCTTAAAAAGATTTTACATGGACAAAGCACATTCATTAAGTACTCCAATGGTTGTTCGATCACTTGAAGTGGAAAAAGATCAATTTCGACCTCCAGAAGAGGATGAAGAAATTCTTGGTCCTGAAGTACCATATCTCAGTGCTATTGGCACACTTATGTATCTTGCTAACACAACTAGACCTGATATAACATTTTCTGTTAATTTGCTAGCAAGGTATAGTTCATCCCCAACGCAAAGGCATTGGAACGGTATCAAACATATTTTGCGATACCTGAAGGGTACTATTGATATGAGTTTGTTTTATACCAACAAAGGTTGCGCAGACCTTATTGGTTATGCATATGCAAGTTATTTATCAGTCCCATATAAAGCTCGATCTCAGACAGGCTATCTATTTACACACGGAGGAACTGCTATATTATGGCGATCTACAAAGCAGTCTATTGTTGCTACTTCTTCAAATCATGCTGAAATAATAGCAATTCATGAAGCAAGTAGAGAATGTGTGTGGTTGAGATCGATGATACAGTTCATCAAAGAAAAATGCGGTCTGGAAAATGATGTTAAAGTACCCACAATTATATTTGAAGACAATGCCGCGTGCATAGCTCAATTGAAAGGTGGCTTCATAAAAGGAGACAGAACGAAACATATTTCACCAAAATTATTTTTCACACATGATCTGCAAAAGAATGGTGATATTGATGTACAACAAGTTCGTTCAAGTGATAATCTTGCAGATTTATTCACAAAGGCATTACCAACATCAACTTTTGAGAAACTAAGATATAAGGTTGGAATGCGTCGTCTCCAAAATATCAAATGAAGTTTTCATCAGGGGGAGTAAAATATGAACTGCACTCTTTTTTCCTTAACAAAGGTTTTGTCCCAATGGGTTTTCCTTGTAAGGTTTTTAATGAGGCAACAATCAAAGCGTATTACCAAATATAGATGTTCAGAATAACTTTGTATATTTTTTTTTCAGTAGATTTTTTTTTACGCATGGACATCCAAGGGGGAGTGTTAGGAGTAGTGGCTGTCCACATTATGGGACCCACTATAAGAAAATTTACTCCTTTATTCTTATCTCATCTATTCATTCAGGCTATAAATAGCCATACACGGAGAAGAAATAAACACACCTAGTTTTCCTTCTATTCTATTCTTCCTCCTGTTCCCTTATTTACTCTTTCTCAAATTGTTCATTTGTTTAAATTTTATAACAACGAATATTTAACTTAGATTCTTTTAATTTGCACGTTGAAAGTAAGATACACATCCAACCATGTGAATTCTACCTAGAATTTGAATGTATGATTTAAAATAAAAAAATTGAGTTAAGTCCTTATTTTAGAATTTACAAATGATATTTTGGTGAAAGATTTTTTTTTATTGCTTAGTATTTGATATTTGATGTTCAATATTTGCTTTGAGACCCAACTAATTTAATGATTGAACAATTGAGAGAAATTTACTTACAATACTTAGTTAACATTCATAAAAAGCATCTAACGAATTATGAATTCAATCCATCCTGTTTAGCAGAAAGACGTATATTCCTTATTCATTATCAGACAATTAGAAAATAGTTTTCATTTCTCATCTCATAGAAAACCCTTTTCGCTGCGCTTAGCCTTATCCCCTTTTAGGGGTATTATAGGTTTGATAGGAAGTCAAAAACAGGGGCTACAGAAAGTAAAGGTTGGCAAATGAAAGAAAGTCAAAAACAGGGGCTGCAGAAAGTAAAGGTTGGCAATCAGCTTTTACTCGTTTTCAACACAAAAATACGTAAACTCTTTCCGTTTATGCGTTTTCATCCTCCTATAAATATAGGGCCTTGTGCCCTCATTTGATTCATTCAGAAAAAGAGAGTAAGAATACAAAGAGAGTTATATACCAAGATAAATATTGTATTCTTGAGTGTCCTCTTTAGTAGTTGTTCCTTTTATAAGAGAGAAGTATTAATTGTTGTTTTCTCCTTATATTTGAGAGCAGTGTACTCCTATATTATCATAGTAAAATTCTTCTACCCCGTGGTTTTTTCCCCTCTATCTGTTTGAGGTGTTTCCACGTAAAATTTTTGTGTTCAATTTATTTTCACTGTTTATTATCATATCAAACTTTAGTTGTGGTGCTTCCTCCCCCCAACAGTGGTATTAGAGCCCTTTGTTATGGCCCGCCACTTGATCTTGAAGAAGGTAGAAGAATCTAGAGTCTTGGAGAGGTTAGTGGAAGACTCTAGATCCTTATAGAATCTTGTAGAGAAGTATTGAAAGACTTGGAATTCTCTAGAGTGTGTAGAGAATTCTAGAGAGGGACTTCTTTGTAAATATGGAGGGACTTGTATAGCAATTTCTATTTACACTTGAGCCCCTTAGGAGTAGTATAAATAGAGGGGGCATTCATTTGTCAAACCATCAAGCAATCAAGCATTTTTACAAATCAACACAAAAGTCTTCTTCATAAAAGCTCTCTTGTCTTTCTTATAATCTAGCGTTCCTTTAGAGATCTAGTCTTAAAGGCTTACTTAAGCTTACAAGATCGTGAAAGATTCGTGAGTAAGTTGTCAAGTGCCGCACGAAAGTCTTAGTTGAAGTGTAAGTCCGTGACAACGTGGTATCAGAGCGAGGTTCTACTAAGGGATATGGCAAGTGAGGGAGACATCAACGCCACTACCGCCACCAACGTCAAGCAAGATTTTGGAAGAAAGCACTGCAAGGGAAAGAAGAACTCTAAGAGAAGTGAGGAGGTGCCGCTTGAGCCTACACCAAGCGAGGCCCTAACATCCTACTCACCCTCGGCCACTGAGGTTAGTGACGATGAGCGAGGTGAGGAGCCCGTGGACGTCACGTCCGGCATGGAGTGGATGCAAGGGTGGATACTGTCCGGCAAACTGTGGAGATATTAGGCAAGCGCTTGAACAAGTTCGACGGCAAGTTCAAGTCTCTAAAGGAGTTCACCCTTGAGGAGAACGACAATATTCGGAAGGACTTGGAGGTGCACAAGGCTGCCGAGTATGAGATGAAGGAGGTGATCACTTCCTTGGAGTGTCGGCTCATGGACGCGCTAAGCACGATGAAGACCATGAAGCCGAGATGGCAGCACTCAAGGGAGATGTAGAAGCGGGAAGATACGTGATGTCCATCGCGGATAGGGAGGCCAAGATTGAGGCTCCTAAGCCACCAATATTCAAAGGTGCCCGTGATGCACAATAGGTGGAGAACTTCCTTTGGCACTTGGAGAATTACTTCAAGTGTAACAAAGTGAAGAGTGACGAGACTAGGATCAACACGGTTGTACTATACCTCTCGGAGATGGCCATATTGTGGTGGAAGCGCAAGGAGTCCAAGATCGGGAAGGGTCTATGCACCATCAACACTTGGGAGCAATTTCGAGATGAGTTCAAGAAGGCCTTCTTCCCCAACAATGTTATCTATGAGGCCAAACGCAAGTTCCGGGAGCTGAAGCATACGGGTAGCATACAGGCCTATGTGAAGGAGTTTACTACCCTTACGTTTCAAATCCCCAACCTTATAAATGAAGATATGCTCTTCCACTTCATGGATGGGCTGCAGAGTTGGGCCAAGACGGAGTTGGAGCACCATCAAGTCAGCACCATCAATGAGGCCATCACCCAAGCTGAAGCCCTAACGGACTTTAAGCATGATAGGCATGACAAGGGGAAGGGCAAAGAAACAAGGAGTAGTCATGCCAAAGGTGGGGGAGATCGTGGCAAAGGCAAAGAGCAACATCCTCCACCCAGGAGCCATGATTCTAACAAGTCCGATGGTAGGAGGTTCGGGCGACAGGGCTACGCTGAGAGAAAGGAGCAGACCACAAAGAGCAGCAGCTGCTACATATGTGGAGATCCTCACGGCTATACAAGGTGTTCGGAGATGAAGAACCTTGGTGCCATACTGCGGGAGCGAAAGGACAAGGAAGTGTACCAAAGGTAGGGTTCGTACACGACTCAGCTAGGCATGATCGGGCTATGCGGAGCCATCGCGAAGTAAGATGAGAAGGCGGGGGATTACTCCGCCCATTATATTGACATATCTATCAATGGACGACCCGCATGTGCTATGGTGGATTCTGGAGTAGAAGCCAGTATCATGACCAAGACGGCGGCAGCAAGGTTGGGGCTAAGTTATGGTCCAAGCAACACCCGCCTGAAGACGGTCAATGCCCCATTGACTCCCGTGTGCGGAGTCGCTCATGGAGTGGACATCATGTTGGGCAAGTGGCAAGGTAAGACAAGCTTCATTATCGCTCTCTTAGATATATTTGATATTATACTTGGGCAGGAATTCTTCCAACAGTACCACACGATGATCGATCCCTACCTCCAATAACTCTTGGTGATGGAGTGAGAGGGACCCTGCATGGTACCCCTAGTCAAGATGCCGAGGAAGGAAGGACAAGCCCACCTGTTGGCCATGCAGCTTGTGAAGGGCCTAAAGAAAGGGGAGCCGACGTTCGTAGCCACCATTGCGAGCTTGGATGAAGGCAATGGTGCTAAGGAGACATTGCCATCTTGCATAGAGAAGGTGCTTGAAGAAAACAGAGACGTGATGCCCGAAGAGTTGCCAAGACACCTACCTCCGAGGCATGAGGTAGACCACAAGATTGAGCTGGAGACAGGAGCGAGGCCGCCCACATACCCTCCATATTACATGGCTCCACCTGAGTTAGAGGAGCTGAGGAAGAAATTGAAGGATCTCCTCGAGGTCGGTCATATCCGTCCATCCAAGGCACCTTATGGCGCGTCAGTGTTATTTCAAAAAAAGAAAGATGGCTCATTGCACCTATGCATAGACTATCAGGTGCTCAATAAGGTGATCGTGAAGAACAAGTATCTCATCCTGCTTATTGCCGACTTGTTCGATAGACTTGGATAGACCAAGTACTTCACCAAGGTAGATCTAAGGAAGGGCTACTACCAGGTACGCATAGCGGAGAGAGATGAACCAAAGACAACATGTGTGATGAGGTACGGAGCTTATGAGTGGTTGGTGATGCCCTTCGGCTTAACCAATGCACCCGCCACCTTTTGCACATTAATGAATAAGATCTTCCATCCTTACTTAGATCAATTCGTGGTAGTCTACTTAGATGACATAGTCATCTATAGCAACACCTTGGATGAACACGTGAAGCATTTAAAGAAAGTATTCCAAGTCCTGCGCGAGAATGAGCTCTTCATCAAGCGGGAGAAGTGTGAGTTTTCCCAACATGAAGTGCATTTCTTGGGACATATTATCAGCCAGGGAAAGCTACGGATGGACGAGGCAAAAGTTCAGCCCATTAAAGAGTGGGAGGCCCCCACAAAGGTAACCGAACTCATATCTTTTCTTGGACTTGCTAACTATTACCACAGGTTCATAAGCGCTTACTTTGCCAAAGCCGCCCTACTTACTGAGCTATTGAAGAAGAATAAGCCGTAGGTTTGGAGCGAGGAGTGCAAAAAGGCCTTTGAAGACCTCAAGGCTGCCGTAACAGAGGAGCTGGTCCTAGCATTGCCTGACTTCTTCAAGACATTCGAAGTGCATACGGATGCCTCCGACTATGCCATTGGGGGAGTATTGATGCAAGAGAGGCACCCTATCGCCTTCGAAAGCCGCAAGCTGAATGAGACAGAATGGTGGTACACCGTACAGGAGAAGGAGATGACAACCATCGTCCATTGCCTACGCACGTGGAGACATTACTTACTTGGCTCCAAGTTTTTAGTTAAGACCGACAATGTGGCCACTAGCTACTTCTAGTCACAAAAGAAACTCAACCCGAACCAAGCTAGGTGGCAGGACTTTTTGGCTGAGTTTGACTACGAGCTTGAGTACAAGCCGGGCAAAGGCAATATTGTGGCTGATGCCCTTAGCAGGAAGTTCGAGCTGGCGGCCATCACCACAACACATTGTGACATCTAGGATGCAATCAAGGATGGTCTGCAGCATGATCCAGAGGCAAAGAAGCTTATGGAGTTAGCCGTTCAGGGCAAGACAAGGCAATTCTGGGTAGAAGATGGACTCTTGCTTACCGCCGGGCGAAAGATCTATGTGCCGAAATTCGGAGCTATCAGGCGACGAATCATAAAAGAAAGTCATGACACCTTATGGGCTGGACATCCAGGGCAGTGTCGCACAAGGGCACTAATTGAGGTGATTTACTATTGGCCACGCATGCGAGATGACATCAAATGCTATGTGTAGACTTGTCTTGTGTGCCAATAAGACAAAGGGGAGCAGCGTCAACCAGAAGGACTCTTGGAGCCCCTATCCATAGTAGAGCATCCATGGGAGAGCGTGACCATAGACTTCATCACATGCTTACCAAAGTCTGACGGGTATGGAATAATTATGGTCGTGGTGGACAGGTTCTCCAAGTATGCCAGCTTCATGCCCGCCATGGCAGGTTGCACTGTTAAGGAAGCTGCCAGACTATTTTTCAAGAATGTGGTGAAGTATTGGGGTTTGCCAAGACACATTATTAGCGACAAAGACCCACGCTTCACCGGGAACTTTTGGAGAGAATTGTTCGAAATTCTTGGCACGAAATTAAATTTCTCCACTAGTTTCCACCAGCAGACAGATGTCCAGACGGAGCGAGTCAATGTCTTGTTGGAGTGCTACTTGAGGCATTTTGTGAGCTCCCATCAGAAGGATTGGGCGAGACTACTGGACGTAGCCCAATTCTCATACAACCTACAGTCGAGTGAGGCCATAGGGCGGACACCATTTGAGCTAGCCACAGGCCAACAACCACAAACTCCACATTCACTACCGGCCACATTCAAGGGCAAGTGTTTGGGGGCCTATCACATGGACAAGGGCTTTGAGGAGCAGCTCGACACTGCCAAGTCTTATTTGGACAAGGCAGCGAAGAAGATGAAGAAGTTTGCCAACCTTAAGCGTCGTCCCACGGATTACCAAGTTGGAGACATGGTCTTGGTCAAGTTCAACCCCAGGCAATTCAAAGCGTTGCGAGGCATGCATCAAAACTTGGTGCGAAAGTACGAGGGCCCGTTCAGGATTGTTGCCAAGGTTGGCAAGATCTCTTACAAGTTGGAGCTACCACCGCATCTTAATGTTCATTGTTTCTTCCATGCCAGTGTCCTCAAGCCATACCATGAGGATAAGGATGATCCTAGCCGAGGAGAATCAAGTCGGGCACCACTCACAATCACCGCCTCCCATGATTGAGACATCGAGGCCATTGTGGACTACTAAGCTAAGTGAAAATAAGGATAACAGGCCACTGCTATGTTCTTAGTCCATTAGAAGGGACAATCTTCGGAGGAGGCCACTTAGGAGAGATATGAAGACCTATGATAGTTTAAAGACAAAATTTGGGAGTTCTTGCAGCAGTAGTGCGTCGTGGTCGTCACCACATTAGGTGGGGGAGAGTGTTATGGCCCGCCACTTGATCTTAAAGAAGGTAAAAGAATCTAGAGTCTTGGAGAGGTTAGTGAAAAACTCTAGATCCTTATAGAAGCTTGTAGAGAAGTCTTGAACGACTTGGAATTCTCTAGAGTGTGTAGAGAATTCTAGAGAGTGACTTCTTTGTAAATATGGAGGGACTTGTATAGCAATTTCTATTTATACTTGAGCCCCTTAGGAGTAGTATAAATAGAGGGGGCATTAATTTGTAGCAAACCATCAAACAATCAAGCATTCTTCCAAAGCAACACAAAAGCCTTCTTCATAAAAGCTCTCTTGTCTTTCTTACAATCTAGCATTCCCTTAGCGATCTAGTCTTAAAGGCTTACTTGAGCTTAATAGATCGTGAAAGATTCGTGAGTAAGTTGTCAAGTGTCGCACGAAAGTCTTAGTTGAAGTCTAAGTCCGTGACACCTTGGTTATTCTGTCTATTTTGTGCGAAGGTACTATTTGTGAATAGTAAATTTTTCTGAATAGTAAAATTCAGTAGAAAATACTATTCATGTGAATAGTAAAATTTGGTGACGGTATATTTTGTCACGATTGTTCGCAAAAATATTCAGAAATGATCTAGAAGGGTGTGAAACAAATAACAATATCGAATACAACAAAGTTTGACGTTGAGAAATTCAATGGGACTAATTACTCATTGTGGAAAATAAAAATAAAAGAGATATTGAGAAAGGATAATTGCTTAGCTGTAATTGAAGACAGACCCACAGACTTCACTGATGATAGCAAGTGGAACGACATAGACAACAATATAGTTGCTGATCTACACTTGGCACTAGCTGATCAAGTGTTATCTAGTGTGGCTGAAAAATGGATGGCGAAGAAAATATGGGATACTTTTACAGGATTGTATAAGGCCAAGTCTTTGCATAATAAAATTTTCTTAAAAAGAAGATTGTATACTCTTCGAATGGTAGAGTCCATGTTAGTTACTGAACACATCAATACTTTGAATACTCTGTATTCGCAGCTTACAATAATGGGTTGCAAAATAGAGGGGACTGAATGTGCGGAGCTTCTACTTTAAAGTCTGCCTGACTCATATGATCAACTCATCATCAACCTGACGAACAATACAGACAGTCTAGTTTTTGATGAAATTGCAGCCGCTGTCTTAGAAAAAGAAAATTGGTGCAAAAATAAGGAAGACAGACTAGCAAGATGAAGCTTTGATGATGGTGAGAGGAAGACCAACGGAATGTGGACCCAGTGGGAGTCACAATCATGGTAGATATCAATTAAGAAGTAAGAAGAATATCAAATGTTACAACTGTGGCAAGAAAGGGCACTTCAAGAAAGATTGTCAGTTCAAGAAGAGGAGTGAACACCCTGAGCTATCAAATGCTCAAAGGAATATTGCAAGTACCTTGGATGATGGAGATATTTTATGTAGTGAAGCAATATCAAATAATGAAGGTAGAAAACGTTTTACTGATGTCTAGATCATGGACACAGGAGCAACATGGCACATGACTTCCCGAAGAGAATAGTTCCATTAATATAATCCTATCTCAAGAGGGTCTGTGTTCATGGGAGACAATCATGCTTTGGGTGTATTGATATTGGGTCCATCAAAATAAAGATGTATGATGACACGATACGCACCATCTAGGAGGTACGACATGTAAAACACTTGAGGAAAAATCTATTGTATTTAGGACAATTAGATGATAATTGATGTTCATATAAGACCCATGTGGAGTCATGAAAATATACAAAAAAGCACTTGTAGTGATCAAAGCAAAAAAACTTGCTGCAAATCTATATGTGCTTAAAGGTGAAACACACAAAGAAGAAGAAGCGTCAACCGCGTCAGCAAGTTCATTTGAAGAATCAACGATGATATGACATTGTAAACTTGGCCATATATCGGAATGAGGTTTGAATATTCTTGCTGAGCAAAAGCTTCTTCCAGGGCTCAAAAAGGTTTCACTACTCTTTTGTGAGTATTGTGTTACCAGTAAGCAAAATAGACTGAAGTTAAGCAGTTCCTCTGCTAAAAGCAAGGAAATATTAGATCTGGTCCACTCTGATGTCTGGCAAGCACCAGTGAAGTTCCTAGGAGGAGCAAAATATTTTATGTCATTTATCGATAATTACTCCAGGAGAAGTTGGGTATATCCAATCAAGAAAAAGGTAGATGTTTTTTCGGTTTTCAAAAAATTCAAAGCGCGGGTGAAACTTGAATCTGAGAAAAAGATCAAGTGTTTAAGGACAAATAATGGAGGAGAATACACTGGTGATGAATTTGATAAATTTTATAAACAAGAAGGTATTAAACGGCAGTTCACAGTGGCATATACTCCACAACAAAATAGAGTAGCAGAGCAGATGAACAGAACCTTGTTGGAATGGAGAAGAGCTATGTTGGCAACTACAACGTTGAAAAAACCATTCTGGGCAGAAGCAGTCAAAACCGCCTGTTATGTGATCAATCGGTCACCATCAACCGCAATTGATTTGAAAACGCCAATGGAGATGTGGACAGGAAAAACAGCTGATTATTCTCACTTACATATATTCGAAAGTCCTGCTTATGTTATGTACAACACCCAAGAAAAATCAAAGTTGAATCCAAAATCCAGGGAATGCATTTTTTAGGGTATGCTGATGGAGTCAAGAGGTATCCGTAAGGTGGTAATCAACAGGGATATTTTATTTGTTGAGGTGGTAATCAACAAGGATATTTTATTTGTTGAAAATAAGATACAAGCAAAAGAAGGTAGCACTTCAAAAGAAAAATCAGAGACTACTACAGTTGAAGTTGAAAAAATAAAAGAAGTTTTAGTTTCTTCTGAAGTAGCACCAGAGCACGAAGAACAAGAGCAAGCTGAGATTGAAACTCCACAAGTTTGACGATCAACTAGGGAGAGAAGAGAACCATCTTGGCACTCAGATTATTCTAAGAAGAGCAATGTTGCATATTGTATATTAACAGAAGATAGAGAGCCTTCAACTTTTCACGAGGTTATGAAAGGTCAAGAATCATCTCTTTGGATGACAGTAATGCAAGAAGAAATTGAAGCTCTTCATGAAAATAAAATATGAGATCTTGTTCAATTACCCCAAGGAAGGAAGGCCATTGGAAACAAATGGGTCTATAAGATCAAATGCAATAGTAATGATCAAGTGGAGAAATATTGTGCAAAGATTGGTAGTGAAATGCTTCGCTCAGAAAGAAGGTATAGACTTCAATGAGATATTTTCTCCGGTGGTTCGACTCACAATAATTTGAGTGGTCCTGACGATGTGTGCTACATTTGACTTGTACTTGGAGCAGTTAGATGTCAAAACTGCATTTCTTCATGAAGAACTTGAAGAAGAAATTTATATGCTCCAATCAGAAGGTTTTGAAGAACAGAGAAAAGAGAACTTGGTTTGCCGATTGAATAAATTTTTATACGGTCTCAAACATGCGCCGAGATGTTGGTATAAAAGATTTGATTCCTTCATTATAAGCCTTGGATACAACATACATAGTTCAGATCCTTGTGTTTATTACAAGAGATTTGGTGATGGCGATTTTGTTATTTTGCTGTTGTATGTTGATGACATGTTGGTAGCAGGCCCCAACAAAGATTGCCTCACAAATTTAAAGGCACAGTTGGCTAGAAAATTTGAAATGAAGGACTTGGGACCAACAAACAAGATTCTAGGAATGCAAATTCATCGAGATGGAAATAATAGAAAGATTTGGCTTTCTCAAAAGAACTACTTGAAGAAAATCTTGCGACGCTTCAAGATGCAAGACTGTAAGTCAATTTCTACCCCACTTCCTATTAATTTCAAGTTATCCTCAAATATGTGTCCTAGCAATGAAGCAGAGAAGATGAAGATATTTTGAGTACCGTATGTATTAGCGGTGAGAAGTTTAATGTTCGCTATGGTATGTACAAGACCTGACATTGCACAAGCAGTGGGAGTGGTTAGTCGATACATGGTTAATCCTGGTAGAGAGCATTGGAATACTGTTAAGAGGATCCTGAGATACATCAAGAGTACCTCAGATATTGCAATATGTTATGGAGGATCAGACTTTACTGTTAAATGTTATGTTGATTCAGATTATGCAGGTGATCTTGATAAAAGCAAGTCCACCACAAGTTATGTGTTTACTCTTGCTGGAGGAGCTGTAAGCTGGGTTTCAAAATTGTAATCTATCGTGGCTACATCTACGATGGAAGCAGAATATGTAGGAGCTACACATGCTAGCAAAGAGGCAATATGGATGCAGATGTTACTGGAGGAGCTCGGGCACAAACAAGAGAAGGTTGCTCTGTTTTGTGACAGTCAGAGCTCTTTGCATCCTGAAAAGAATCCAGCATTTCATTCAAGGACAAAGCACATACGAGTTCAGTATCACTTGTTCGTGAGAAGGTGGAAGAAGGAAGTGTGGATATTCAGAAAATTCACACTAATGACAACCTAGCAGATATGTTTACGAAGCCGATCAACAGTAACAAGTTTAAATGGTGTCGATCTTCTATTGGCCTAGCAGAAACGTAATATTGCAGTAATTGGGTAGAAAGGATGGTGTGAAGACTTAATTGATTCTCAATTAAATCTTCAAGTGGGAGAATGAAAGAAAGTCAAAAACAGAGGCTGCAGAAAGTAAATGTTGGCAAAGGAAAGAAAGTCAAAAACAGGGGCTACAGAAAGTAAAGGTTGGCAAAGGTTGGCAACCAGCCTTTACTCGTTTTCAACACGGAAACGCATAAACTCTTTCCGTTTATGCGTTTTCATCCTCCTATAAATATAGGGCCTTGTGCCCTCATTTGATTCATTCAGAAAAAGAGAGTAAGAATACAAAGAGAGTTATATACCAAGATAAATATTGTATTCTTGAGTGTCCTCTTTAGTAGTTGTTCCTTTTATAAGAGAGAAGTATTAATTGTTGTTTTCTCCTTATATTTGAGAGCAGTGTACTCCTATATTATCATAGTAAAATTCTTCTACCCCGTGGTTTTTTCCCCTCTATCTGTTTGAGGGGTTTCCACGTAAAATTTTTGTGTCTAATTTATTTTCACTATTTATTATCATATCAAACTTTAGTTGTGATGCTTCCTCCCCCCAACATTTCTTTCATTACGGTATTTCTGAATGAGTTTTTGGATAACAAGGGATTCACCCCGAAAAAAGCTCCACTTTGAAAGGTAAAACGCTCTCTACTAAAGGCGATTTCATAACTCAAGACTTAAACTCGAGACCTTTGATTAAGGATTAAGTAGTTGCCAGTGACAATTGTTCAATATTTGAATATCATATCATATCTTATAGTCTTCTTGACACAGCAAATGCAAAATTAATCTGAAACAACAATATTTCTTTCTACACAAATGAAATTTGGCAAGTCCATCAACAATGAATGTTCTATAATTTTGCGTTCATTGCTCTACTTTCTCTTAGAATTTCTGTTCCTGTTAAAGCCACTGATAAATTCTGCAATCAGTGATCATCCTACGAAAAGATCTACGCTTTCAATGACCAACAACAACAACAACGTACCCAGTATAGTCCCACAAGTGGAGTCTGAAGAGGGTAGAATATACGCAGACCTTACCCCTTACCTTGGCAGGTAGAGAGACTGTTTCCGATACTCTCAACTCAAGAAAAGGAATTTAGCTAATTTATCACAATTATGTGTAGAAGAGAATTAAATCCAAAGGTCATAATCTATAAATATTCATCTTTTTTAGGACCGCTAATGTATCAGTCAAGGAATAATGACTAACAGTTAGTTAATTTTTTTAAGAGTAAAGATTATAGGAATTCTGTTTTGTTACAAACAGCAAACCAAAATTTTTTGTTTAATGTTATGTTATTTCAGCATCATTGCCAATCACGTTGGGAGAAATTTTTTAGAGATTTTGGATTATTCTTTGTCCATTTGTTGATTCTTGAAAATAAGTGCACAACGAATCTATATGTGGATTTTCCATTCTCTAAAGTCAAGCTTTTGGATTAATATATAAATGTATGATTTTAATTTGATTTTAGATGATATTTACGTTTGACAATTTTGAGCGTGCATAAGTAAACATTTAAACTTGTATAAAATTGAATAAGTAAATACATACGTCTTATATGACATAATATATGTCTTATATACTATAATACAAATCAATTCTAGTGCCATGGCATAATATGTGTCTTAAATAGTATTATACAAATCAATTTGTTCATGTATAATGCCTTCTTGAAATGAAAATCTTACGCGACACAAATCAAAATTAATCAAAACTTCAATGCATGTATCGGACACCGATAAAAAAAAAGTCCTGGAAAAATTTGCATTCTCTACAAATTATTATAAGAGGAAGAAGTGGAAACTTTATGAAAAATACTAGGAAATTTACCCTCGTGTGAAAAAACCTAGCTCGTTGAATTTGTGAAATGATCGTTTCCTATCTATTCCAATATTAATTATAGAAAATAAAAAAGGTAGATTCATATATAAATGTAAAATATTGAGGATAATATTCTTTATGTAAATTATTAAAGGAAATCACTATATATAAAAAAAAGGGCAGCTCGGTGCACTAAAGCTCCCGCTATGCGCCGGGTCCGGAGAAGGGCCAAAGGAAATCACTATATATAACATCAAAAAATAGTGGAAGAGAATTGGCATAATTAAGATAGAAAAATATTAATGTGATAAAAAGTTATTAAACTTTTAGTGTGTGAAGATGGCTCGTGACTTCTTGCCACTTCGGTGTCTACCGTTGTTTTTGAATCGACGGAGTCAGAATTTGATGTTTATGAATTTGAAAGTCTATTTTTTTTAAAAATTATTTGGTTCTAAATTAATAATTTGTACATATTTAATGGATTTCTTACTATCAATTTAAAATTTGAATCAAAATTACTGAGTTTGGTCAAAACCGTAATCAACACATTGACTCTGTCCCGACTCAAGTAATTCATGTCTTGCTTAATGAAAAAGAATATTTTTATTTTTGTACTTGATAGAATCTATTCTTGTTTGTTATTAAAGTTTAGTATTATAGATAAAGATTCGTGCAAAACCGTGTGGATTGATAATCCCATATAATTAATTGAGACTTCAATTTGGTATAAATGAGGTTTGATTCTAAAAGATTTTTTTTAATAAATGCAAATAATTTTTTTAAAATTAAAGTAGGAAGTGTATGCATGTGCATGAAAATTGAGTTATTATATTATGAAAAAGTTAAATTAAACTTATTACTTTGAGTTGAATAAGGGGTATATATATAATACCTGGTAGGATAAACACACTTTCTACCATCTTTGATTATAGAAAAAAAGTTATTTTAATGCTTGAAAGAATGTATTGCTTCATAGTTGAAAGGACAAATCAAAGCATGAACTTTTTCTGTTAATTTGTGTGGAAGTGTTTGATTAGATATACATTTCTAAAAAAAAAAGGATTCTTTTTTAAAAATTTATAATTTTAAATAAGTTATTGATATGTATTCATACTGAAGGGAAGTATTGGAGTAACTGATAAAGTTGCTTCCATATGACTAGGGGTGTCACGGGTTCAAGTCTTAAAAACAGTCTCTGGCAGAAATGCAAAGTAAGACATAGTGAGAGCTTTTTAGTGCACCGGCTACCATTTTTTTTAGATATGTTTGCTATGACATCTCTATGACTATAAGGCATACTACGAGAGTCCTTCACTCCTATAATTTCATCTTTAATTATCATGACTCACGTCGATAACATGTATTGTTTGCTTTGATCCATAACAGTTACGAATTTGTATCTCACGTTATCATCGAGTTTAAAAATATACGTACCATGTAAATTTGTGCTCTATTTTATATAGCACTTCACTTTTCTAGCTTCTTGGTGTAGGATTTGCCTAAGGGTGTCATGTGCCCTTCTTCAGAACCTTATCAGTCTACAAACTTGTCAGTCCTGCTTTTTAACGCATCCTCCCTCTGTCAGGGGCATCACAGTGTCATTAAGAATCAAATGAGAAATTTAAAATTTAAAATTTAAAATTAAAAATTAAATATTCTTTCAAATATAAAATGTATTTTTTTTAAAACCTATTAAAAAAAAAGTGAGAGATACAATGTGAAACAGAGATGGAATATTTTTAGTCTACACAAATCTACCAAAATCCAATATATAAACTAGCATTTTGGTGTTAATTGGGTCACTCAAAAAATATGGAATCCCATAGTGTGGAGAAAATTGAGAGTCAAAATCAAATTCCACAAATTATGGAGCCTTGTAAAGGAACCTCTTTCTTTAGAACATGCTTCAATGGTGTTAATGCATTATCAGGTAAACATATCTCATTATTTTTTATGAATATTTGAGTTAGCATAGTTTAATTTTAAGTTATAATCAATTTATAACTTACCGAAGACATGACTTTATAGAGGAGGATATGGAGGTTGAGAATTAGAATAGAGGGTTAGTAAGGTATATAGTCGCGCTCTCTAGTTTCCCTTATCAGTTGTATTAGTATTTTTTTCTCTCCTACTTTCTTATACATCTTATTATTATTTGTTGTTTCCTTTGTTTCGATTATTGTATTATTTGTTGGTACTACTGGTATTCCTTATTGTATTTTCTTTTCCTTCTTGTTTTGTTATGCCTTAGTTGAGCCGAAGGTTTATCGAAACAACCTATCTACCCTCATGAGGTAAGGGTAAGGATATGTGTGTATACACCAATACCCTCACCAGACCCTATTAATGGAATTTTCTTGGGTTTGTTGCGATTGTTGTTGTATAGTTTTACATCGACAAAGTAAACATTTTTATGTTTTAGTAGTCTTGTTCAACCTGTTATAACAAGTTACTTATTACTATTTCTGTCATCTTACCTATGTGTATCACATAGATAAATTTATTTGTAACCACTTTATAAATGATCTGACTGTATAAATATTTAATTACGAGCTCGATACATAAAACTTAAGAATCTTTTTTTTCCCTTTCTTTCATATAGGTATTGGAATAATATCAATACCCTATGCACTTTCACAAGGAGGATGGTTATGTTTGATGATACTTTTTTTAGTAGCAATTATATGTTGTTACACAGGGTTACTTTTGCAAAAATGCATGAGTGCCTCACCATCAATCAAGACATTTCCAGATATTGGTGAATTTGCTTTTGGTAACAAAGGGAGAATCTTGATTTCAATTTTCTTGTATCTTGAACTATATTTTGTTGCAGTTGAATTCCTCATATTAGAAGGTGACAACTTGCATAAATTATTCCCAAATGCAAAAATTCATGTTGGTTGTCTTAAAATTGTTGGAAGAGAAGTTTTTATTTTCTTAGTTGCTATTATAATATTGCCAACAACATGGTTAAAAAGTTTAGGTTTATTGGCTTATGTTTCTGCTGGTGGAGTTTTGGCCTCTATTGTTTTGGTTTTTTCAGTTTTTTGGGTTGGTACAATTGATGGTGTTGGATTTGAAGAAAAAGGTGTGATTTGGAGATGGAATGGATTGATAAGTGCAATAAGTATGTATACATTTTGTTATTGTGGTCATGCAGTTTTCCCAACAATATGCAATTCCATGAAGGATAGGAGCCAATTTCCCAAGGTAATTTTGTTATTTTATATGACGATATTTGATTGAGTATGAAGTTTAAGAAAGATTAAAAAAAATTTAACATACCAAAAGTACTATTATAATGAGAACTTACATGTTCTTAGTGTAGCAAAAGCGAAAGACTGAAATGATTGGGACAGAGAAAGTACTACTCTTGCGTGCATTTTCATTTTATACAGCGGTGTTTGATTCAATATGAAGGTTAAGAAAGAAAAAAGACTTCGCTACATACCAAAATATCATTAAAGCAAAATATATAGAGGTAAAAAATGTTCTTATGTGGAGGAGATTCGAAGTATGAAAATCAATACATCGCTTTATTCTTTGATATGAATTATTTCTTTCATTTTGAATTTGTTTGTTTGCTTTTGACTTGACACGAAATTTAAAAAAGTAAAGAAGACTTTTGAATCTTGTGGTCTTAACTTAACAAAAATTAAAATGTAAAAAAATATTCTTTAATCGTGTAGTATTAAACATGTTATATGAAAAGTTGAAATTAATGAGAAAAAAAATATATTTTTTAAACAAACTAAAAAGAAAAATTTGAACAAAAAAAAATTGATACGAGTGAGTAGTATATAAATCTTCCAAGTCTTTTGAAACAAAATTTGCATACTTAAATTTTTTTACAAAAAAAGTATTAAATCAGAAGAGTTAATGGTTTAAAATATTTCTTTTTACAAAAAATTAATTGAAGAAAATCCGTCAAATAGTAATAGTGCCATATATATGAAACAACTAGAGATTTATGTAAAATAGATAATGCATGTTGATGGTGGTAAATTTTCTTCAATGTAAGTCAAAGCAACTTGGAACTAAAGGTGCAAAAGATAATTAGCTACGAACTTTGCGGCTAACAAAACTCTATAATAATTTGTCACTAAATAGGATTAGCAACAAATTGTTTGTTGACAATTTATAATAAATGATAAATACATTGCTACATCTCATTCCTACACTAGTTACTGATTATAAACATATTTTACTCTTAAATTCTCTTTTTCTTTCTTGTCAAACAGGTTTTATTTGTGTGCTTTATACTAAGCACCATTACCTATGTATCAATAGCAACTATGGGGTACTTAATGTATGGACAGAATTTAATGTCACAAATAACATTAAATCTCCCTACTGGGAGAATTAGTTCGAAAATCGCAATATACACTACACTCATCAATCCAATAACAAAATACGCTCTTGTGGTCTCTCCAATTGCGATCGCCATTGAAGATAAATTATCTTTACAAAAGAGTAAATTTATCGTGAGCTACTTCATCAGAACATTTTTGGTCATTAGCACAGTCATTGTGGCTTTAACCGTTCCCTTTTTTGGATATGTTATGACATTTACGGGCGCGCTTTTGGGAGTTACCGTGTCGATATTGTTACCATGCATCTGCTACCTCAAGATCAAGAAGCCTTCATATCAAGAAGTTATGTTTATTGGGATGGTTTTAGTTTTTGGTTCTTCTGTTGCCATATCTGGAACTTATACTTCTTTGAAAGACATAATTAGTCATGTCTAATTTTGAGCTGAATTAAGATGAGTCAAAATGGACTGAATCAATGAATCACTACTCAATCCTGTCCAAAGTTTAGTTGGGCTAAAATGACATCAAGATGGGCTTGATCAAACTTTTCTTCTTTCTTTTATTGAAATATCAATAAATACTATAAATCAATTATTCCGAAACCAATCAATTATTGTGTGCACAAATTCAAGTAGGGAATCTATTTGCAGAAAATCTAGTGACTTCACCGTTACAATGGATAAAGTTCAGTTACTTTAATGTGATAATTAATAGTTTTGTGAATTTACTATAATAATAGATAACGTTCAACGACCATATATAAATTTTGACCCTTCTGCTAGTTTTTGACAAAAAAAAAAAGAATGTTGCATTGGCTGGATATTTATAAGAGTTAAGGGTTTTGTGCACGGGCAGTGTAAAGAATTCAAAATAGTCTAATCTTGTTGACATTAAAATTCTATCCCGTATCAATTGTTATGTGTGTGATGCAAAAGGAACAAAATGTTCATCAGGATAGTTCAACAACAATAACATATAAGTGAAATCCCACAATTGGGGTCTAGGAGGATAGAGTGTGCACAAAACCTTGTGGAGGTAGATCTAGAGATTGTTTTCAAAAGACCTTCGGCTCATGCAACGTATATCAACGAACATAAAGAAGAAAGAAAGACAACAAATCCTAGAGGAAGCATTACAAAACATTCAGGAAAAAGAAACCATGCATAACAACAACAAAATAATGTGATAATCTAACCAAAGCATGCTTAACCACGGGGCAATCAAGGAAATGAACAGGCAGCTTAGTGACAACATAGTCTTGTCACAAAATATATAATGTTTAAATAGCGACGATTTAAAATTTGTAGTTAGATAAGTTAACTATTGGCTACGAATTATTTTATAGATAAATATACAATAATCTTTGACTACACTTATTTATGACGATTATAACTAACAACTGACAAATATTTTTTCAAGCATTCTCTATCTCCACTATTAAAAATAAGCTTAATTTTGAAAGTTTATTTGTGGAGGCCTTAAGAACCCCCACTAAAAGATCATTTTATAACGTTTATTTTAACCCCCATTACATATAATTTTTTTGATTGTCTTGACAGGTCCTTTTGGTCGATTTCCAGTTGATTGATTGATTGATTGATGGGTTCAGTGGACAGAACACTTTCGTTCGCTTCCTTCTGCTCCTGCTAATGCTAATGCTACCTCCTCCTTGTGAGTTCCCTATTCCGTATCTCGGCCATCTTATCTGCAAGGGCGGCTTCCTCGGTTTCTGGTTTGCATGTCTTTCATTCTGAATTGCCTTCTTTGACTTGTGCATGCTTGCGTTATCTTCATTCCACTTCCAATTTAATGTTCGCCGGCAGTCAAGAATGAGAAATTGTACAAATTCAATTCGACTATTCATGTCTTATATTAGAATAGACAAACAAAGAAAGACAGAGATAGGGTGTGAAAAATTTTATCTAACTAACTATTATGAATGAAGAAGAAGAGAGGAGGAGAAGATATTTTCATTATTGTAAAACTGTGAGCTGAATTACATTGTACAAGCTCTATTTATAGAGTATCATTACTTGACTAATAAGAAATCACATTATTGATCCTCTACTAACTAACTAACTGAATCTGTTAGTTTGTTAACCAACTAACTGCGTGCATAGCATACTAGGACTGATTATCCTAACTAACTTCTGTTAGCTGCTAACTAACTGCTGATTAGGCATCAGTTCAACACACCCCCTCAAGCTGGTATGTGAAAGACATTGAACAAACCAAGCTTGGAAATCAATAATCGATGCTGAGCAGTACCTAGACTCTTTGTCAACACATCTGCAGGTTGACATCCTGTAGGAATAAATTGAGGATGAACTAGACCACTCTTAACTTTCTCTCGAACAAAGTGACAATCAATTTCGATGTGCTTGGTTCTCTCATGGAAGATGGGATTAGAAGCTATCTGTATAGCTGCTTGGTTGTCACAATACAAGGCAATAGGAGTAGGCACATGAAAATTCAGTTCTTCTAGTAGACCACACACCCAAGTCAATTCAGCAACTGCCACTGCCATGCTTCTATATTTAGCTTCTGCTGAACTTCTGCAGACTGTTTGCTGCTTTTTTGACTTCCAAGATAAAAGAGCACCCCCTAACTTTACAACATAACCAGTAATTGATCTTCTAGTGTTAGGGCATGCAACCCAATCAGAGTCACAATAGACAGTTTACTAATGTTCTGTATTGGAGGGAAAAAATAAACTAAGGCCTGGTGAGCCTTTGAGGTATCTTACTACTCTCATAGCAACTTCTAAATGTGATTGCTTTGGTCTTTGCATGAATTGACTAAGCACTTGCATAGAAAAACATATGTCTGGTCTGGTGATGGTGAGGTAAATTAACTTCCCAATAAGCTTTTGATAACTGAGTACATCCTCCAACTCATCATCACCTTTAGTTTCCATATGAACATCATAATCTACAGTGGTAAGCATGTGATTTGCCTCTAAGGGAGTAAGGACTGGTTTAGCACCACTGAGTCCTACTTTTGAGATCAATTCCAAGCTATACTTCCTCTGATTTAGAAGTATTCCCTTCCCTGACCTTATGACTTCAATGCCAAGAAAGTATCTCAATTCCCCTAAGTCTTTAACCTTAAAGTGCTGGTGTAGTGTCTGCTTTGCTTCATCAATTAGTGCAGTGGTGCCCTACCTGTAATCAAGAGGTCATCCACAAACACAAGTATGACAGCTATATCAGTACTTGCCTTCTTTGTGAACAATGAGTGATCATAGGCACTTTATGAATACCCTGCATGTACCAGTGCCTCTGTAAGCTTGATATTCCACTGCCTAGAGGCTTGTTTAAGCCCATACAAGGACTTTACTAGCTTGTAGACTTTCCTGTCTCCTTTCCTGCAGAACCCTTGTGGGAGGTTCATGTATACTTCCTCATATAGATCCCCTTGTAAAAATGCATTACTAACATCCATTTGAGTGATAAACCAATTTTTAGATGCAGCTAAACTTATGATTGTTCGCACAGAAACCATTTTTGCCATTGGTGAGAAAGTATTATGAAAGTCTAGGCCTTCCTTTTGATTGTATTCCTTTGACACAAACCTTGCTTTATATCTTTCTATTTCTCCATTGAACTTGTACTTGATCTTATACACCCATTTAGAGCCTATAGCTTGCTTATTTGCTGGGAGATCAACTATGTCCCATGTGTGATTTTCTTTCAAAGATTGAATCTCATGTTTCATTGCTTCAATCCATTTCTTGTCCTGAGATGCCTCCTTAAATGTTTGGGGTTCTAGAGAAGCTGATAATGCAATTAAATATGCTTGATAGGTAAAGGATAGAGAGGAATAAGAGATGTAGTCAGATATGGGAAACAAGGAAACTTAACCAGCTATTTTCTTTGGTACTACATAATCCTTCATCCAAATAAGAGGTTTTGCTGTCCTTCTACTGGTTCTGACTTCTTGTGATTGCTTAGGTTGCATAGGTATAGTAGGTTCTTCTTCAGTGAATGGAGTGTTGCATGCATCATATCCTGTTGGTATTTCTTCCTCAGCTGTTGCAGATGGTAGGGGATCTATGCTAACCATATCTTCATTAATATTGGAAGGCATGGCAATAATTTCATCTGCTGCAATGTGAGTTGGAACCTGCCCATGGTCTAGAATTGCAGGATGATAAAATATATCATCAATGTCTCCTTTTGCTCCTTTAAAAGGGAAGATGTTTTCTCTAAAACTGACATTTCTACTAACAAGAAAGGTGCCAGCATCCATATCATATAATTTATATCCCTTTTGTGTTTCCTCATATCCAAGTAACACTTTTTTCTGACTCTAGAATCAATCTTACTTCCCTTAGAAAGCAGCTAGCAAAACAAAGACATCCAATTATTCTAAGATGATCAAAGACTGCAGGTTTTCCATGTAGTACTTCAAAAGGAGACTTCATATGTAAAATACTTGTTGGCAGATTATTAATAAGATACACAAATATCTTCACACAGTCACCCCAGCATTTATGTGGAACCCCACTCTGAAATTTCAGGGCTCTTGCAACCTCTAAAATGTGTCTATGTTTTCTTTCCACAATACCATTTTATTGTGGTGTATATGGAAAACTACTTTGATGAATAATACCAAGGGAAGAAAATAATTTAAAACAACTAGAATTAAAAATTCTTTGCCATTGTTAGATCTCAGAATTTTAACATTCAAATAAACTGAGTTTTGACTCTACACAAGAAATCTTTCAACACAACAATGACCTCATTAGACACACCCAAGTATATCTACTAAAGTCATCTATAATTGTGACAAAATATGACTTTCTATCATAAGTTGGAACTTTGAAAGGTCCCCAAACATCCACATAAATTAATTGAAAATAATTAGTAGTGGAAGTGGTACTGAGTGAAAACTTGAGTCTGCTCTGCTTTGCCATCGTACACACTATGCAAAGTTGATGAGTTGTATTATAAATCTCAGTCTTTAAATTAGGAATGTTATTAAATACTTCCAAAGAAGGATGCCCCAGCCTGTTATGCCATAAGACAGATTCTGGCTGGTCTTTCATTAGTGCTGTTGTAGCATTTATTGTCTTATCCTCTTGCAGCCAATATAAACCATCATACTCTCTACCAATGCCCATCACCTTGCCATTGTAAAGTCCTTGAAATATGCAAAAATCTGGGTAGAAATTGACTGAACAACAAAGCTCTTTGGTTATCTTGGAAACTGATAATAGACTGAACTTGAAGTCAGGAATATATAATACATTTCTAAGTGTGTGATTCTTTAGAATAACTGTGTCCCCTATATGAGTTACACTGCATTTGTTTCCTGTAGGAACCTGAACACCATTACCTTATTGCCTATCAACTTGTTTAAGGTCACTTAGTACCTTTCTAAGTGGTGCCATGTGATGAGAAGCTCCAGAATCTATAATCCATTCACACTGCTCTACTTTAGACAGTAAAGAGGATATACCTGCAAAGTTATAGTGATATTCACTTGTACGATCCGGTGCCTGTGATTGCAAGTCCTGTCCTTTTCCTTTGAAGTTCATGTAGTGTTGATACTCCTCATCTATAATATAGTGACCTCTTGATCTAGTAACTGATTCTCCTCCTTCTACCATAGCATGGTTAGCACGTGGATAGGACTTTCCTGTTGATGATGATCCAGCATCTCTACCTGTATGTGTTCATAAGTTCCTCTTGCTTTTAAAATCAGGTGGACAACCTACCAATCTATAACAGTTCTTCTTCAAATGTCCCTTGAATCCAAAGTGATCACAAACTGTGCCAGGAATGGTTCCTAGTATACCACCAGTCTGTGGCTTTCTGAATCTAAAGCCATTATCTTTTCCAGCTAGCAAGCTTAGGGAATTTTTATTGAGATCAACTACACCAAACTTTCTCTGAATTTCTTTTTGTATAACACCAGAATATGCTTGATTAACACTTAAAACTGGAGTTCTTAATAGAATATCACTTCTCACATGACTATAACTCTCATTCAATCCTACAAGAAACTGTAACAATCTCTGATTATTCAAGTGCAACGTGTATAGATCTGATCCTGCACTCTCACTCATAGGAGGATGAGGTGCCAACAGATCCAATTCATCCCAATAATCCTTCAATTGAGAGTAGTAAACAGTAATTGAATCTGTACCTTGTGTTTGCATAACAATTTCTCTCTATAGCTGATAGATTCCAGTAAGATTGGACTTGTGAAACCTCTCCTTGAATTCATCCCATACCTTCTTCGCAGTCGAAGCAAGTATTATACTCGAAATCAATTCTGGTTCTACTACACTACTGATCCATGATAGAATAAGTGCATTGCATCGATCCCATTGTTTTGCCAATTCTCCTCTATATAAGCTTCGTGGACAGCTCCCATCGATTAGGCTTAATTTGTTCTTTCCCAGTAAAGCTAACTCCATTGACCTATTCCATAGTGTACAGTTTTCTGGCCCTGTCAGCTTCAAACCAATTAGTAGTGCTCCTGGTGTATCTGATGACTGTAGGAATAAAGGATGAGCGTAGTCTATTTGAGAGATCTGTGTAGTTTCTAAATTCACCACGGCTTCTTAGCTCTTGTTAATGGTGATAATCACTTGATGAAGATGCTACAGCGATCTCTGCTCTGATACGATGAAAAAATCTATCTAACTAACTACTATGAATGAAGAAGAAGAGAGGAGGAGAATATATTTTCATTATTGTAAAACTGTGAGCTGAATTACATTGTACAAGCTCTATTTATAGAGTATCATTACTTGACTAATAAGAAATCACATTGTTGATCCTCTACTAACTAACTAACTAACTGTATATGTTAGTTTGTTAACCAACTAACTACGTGCATAGCATACTAGGACTGATTATCCTAACTAACTTCTGTTAGCTGCTAACTAACTGTTGACTAGGCATCAATTCAACAGGGTGCATCGAAGAAGATGACTGGTGATTCTTTAGGTGATTAAGGGGGTTCCCTTTTTCAGTAGATGAGACTAGGATGAAAGGTATTATCTCAATGCTTCTTTTCTCTTCTCTGGCTTGCTCTTTCAAATCCAATATTGTAGAGTTTGTGATAACGTTTAAAAATTTCATTAAATTGTGGAGGTTTGTCAATGCCACTGCAATTCGTGACAGTTAATAATCTCCATAATATTGGATCATTATTAAAATCCGATGGAGTCTGACGATTTTTCTTTATATGTTTTAATGATTTTTTTTTGGTAAAAATGGATCAAAAGCTTGAAATATGGGGAAACAATTTAGAGGATAAGAAAGTTAGAACAAGTAAAAATAAGACTGAATGCATACATTGCAAGTTTAATCATGTGAAGAGAAAATTAAGCTGAGACGACATAAGATAGGATTGTGAATTCATAATGCAAAACAATTTACAGACCTACGCTCATCGTTTCAAGAGAATAGAATAATAAGTAAAAATTTTACTCATATAATATATAATTGAATGGTTATCTTATGTGTTTAAAAGATGCATATCAAAGTGAAAGATAAGTTCTACAAAATAAGTATATGATAGTAAATTGATTAAATGATAATATTAATTTTACTACAAAATGTCTTTGTTTCATAAATATCTTTAATTAGAAAAAATTGATTCAATTTGATTATTTTATCAATAATTGGTCACAATTGCTATGCTAGTCATCTATGTTAGAAATAATTTTTGCTATAGCTTAAAGAGCATTGATTAATTTTTAAATTCAATGTGAGTTATTTTCACTCTTAAAGACAATCTTTTAGCTCTTTTTCATGATAGTAATGACCCTAAGTTGGAATGGACAAATCCTCGTAAAAAAAATGTTACGAAAATAACCTTCATAAGGAATGATCTTGATTTTTGACCCAACTTATTTATTATTATTTTTTGAAATACACCCAGTTCAGAAAATTTTAATTTTGCCATAAGACAAATGTTCAGGATATTTGTCAATTGACATACCAAACTTGCTCAATTGACATAAAGTTCTCTCCCATCATCAAAAATTAGAACTTAGCTATATTATCCATCAGATATAAGTTCTAAATTGTGCTCATAAGACAGATGTTCAAGTCATTTTGAAACAGCAAACCTACCCAATTGAAACTTTGATCCGGTAATTTTAATTTTTGATTTTCAAAAATATTATACTTTAACATATCAAATTAATTCAATATGATTCGATAATTTTAAATTTTATTTTGATATTTTGCGATATGCATAGTTGGTTATATATACTCATATATG